>NC_091250.1:91528883-92153883 GCF_042477335.2 Ovis canadensis | reverse complement strand
AATTTTTAAAACTAGTTCTTAGAATATGAATTGTAAAGATTTATTCTAAGATACAGCAGTAATATTTCTACATTTTCAGGATAAATGGATATTTAACCAACCTTCAGGCCCAATTAAAACCTACTTACATTTATGTTATCAGTTATACCAGGAGCTAAGTATATTATAAAAACGTTTATAGACTGAGAGAATATGACAGCGATCCAGAATCCTCTATCCAGCCAATGTATCTCTTCACTGTCAACATCAAAGTGCTACATATTTAGACATACGAAAACTCAACAAATATTCATTCCTATGTACTCTAACCAAATATCAGTTGAATCAGTATGTATATCAAAAGATATAAAAGATTCATTAGGCAATCAGTGGCTAGCTAAAAGGCTTATACTATGCTTAAATTCTGATGGTAATATTGTAACTGTAGTTAAAAATAACTAAGTAATGATTATTGATATAGATGATAAAATATGTTAGAAAAATATATAATAAACAGGAACTAAGGCATTTTATATTTTGGCAATATACTCAGAGATAAAACCAGAAGGCAAAATAATTCTAAATTAAGATTTCATGTTGGAGGGGAATGAAGTAGCAAAGTGAAAGCCTTCAAAACATTTCATTCTGATGGAAAAGCTGTTGGTAAATAAATCATATGGCTGAGAGCATAATTTGAGACTAAAGAAATATGGCTCTGTTTATTATTGATAAGAAGAAGGATCAGGCAAAATTGAAAAGCTGAACTGAATTTAAGAACTAGGACAAGTGAAAAGATGAATGAACAAAAATTCATTCAGATAATAGGTATAAATGAAAGGAACACAATCAGATGTCAGTTGTTACAATACATGTGGATTGGCTGACTCTCTTAGCAAAGAAGAGATGTCAGATTGGGTGTCTTGGAAATGGTACCCTTGGCCCTGGGCAAAATTTTAAAGGGCTGCAGTGATGTAGGGCCTGAGAAGAATGCAGACAGGACTTCCAACGGAAGTCCCTAACTTTGTATAAGACGAGGGTCATCAAATTGTTCTCTAAATTATTTGAAGCTTAAATGCTTAATAGAAACTGGATATTGTAACTTGATTATCTTGCAATACATCAGCTTGAACTTAGTTTTCAATGCCCTTTTTGAAATGTAAGGGAGAACATAATTCCCTTGGAAATCTATGCAGTTAACTAAATTATCAGCATGGGTTTTAACCACCTGAAAGAAGAGAATATTTAACTCTACTCCATCTTTTGCTATAAAACTTCACCTTCCACTGTTTTATCATATAACATCTATAAATTTTTTCATAACTAGGTACATAGTTATTAATAAGCAATGATAACATTTTAATTAATATATCTCATTGTTTATAGAGATCATTTGATTATCCAGATTTATCATTTTACTTGTTGACTAAGGCATCTTAACTTAAATTCATAAATAGAAAAAGGTAATGAAATGAAATGAAAAACCCTAAAATCATGAAAGAATATGACATGCAATACATAGTACTTGATAAAATCTTGAGAAAATTGATTATTTTCCAGCAAAGTATAAGCTAACAATTTTACACAAGAGAAGTTAAAAAAAATTGAACTGGCAAATACTAATGAAGAGATCACAAGGGCAATTAAACCTCACTTTTAAAAGAAAGATATGGAGCATCAATGTTTTAATAGCTGATTTTTATTTGTCAATTAAAATTTTCTTTATATTATGTTATAAAAAATTGCAACTTCACATAAACTTAATATTCTACCAAATATAATCCAAGTTTATAGTCACTTGTAAATATATATGGATGATGCATACTTCTATATTAAATCAGCAGTTCATAAAAACAGCATACTATAATCACTCAGCTTTAAATCCAGAAAATTCAATGCAAAGGTAAAAAATAAAGAAGGAAAACAAATAATTTAACAATAGATTCTAGAAAACCAAGCCATGAAAAATCAGTCATTCATAGTAAAATTCTAAGTGAAATAGAAACTAGTTCAACAGGATAGAGTTAATTTTCAAGGCATGATAGAAAATGTCAGACAATATGGAGACAATTGAAGTATTTTCTATTAAATTAAGGACTAAAAGAGGAATGTTTTTTCTTTGTATTGGTCATGGTCGGAAGAAATTATACATATTTTGGAAAGAAATGACAAGATAATGTATTTTTTTAATGATAGGATTATAAACTTGAGTGTCTATTTAAACACTGAAATAATAGAAAAAAATTAAGATAGTTGGTAAAAAGGTAAACAAAAGTTTTTCTCTAACTCAAGAAAGAGCCATATACAGATAGAAATAGGCACACATATATGAATATATATTAAAATAGTGGTCAAATTATAAGAACCAGAGAATAGATCTAATAAGGAATGTACAAAATTTATATTAATATGAGGGAAACAACAACATTTTTAAGGACATTGAAACTGTAAGAAAAATTGAAACGTTCCATTATGTTCTTAATGAGCAGATTTACTTTCAAGAAAGAAACAATCCTCCAAAAATAATGTATAATGAAATTCCATTGATAATCCCTGAGGATGGTTTTCTAAATTCTAATGCTAATAAAGAAGGCTACAGTTCTATTAAATAAGAAAACATAAGGACTAAAAAAGAATTATGAAGGACAGAGTTAACAAGATATTGAATTTTTTTATGAAACTACTGTAATTATAACATGATATTTTCACAGGAATAGTGAATTAGATCACGTAATAGAATACATAGTCTATAAAGTTTAGTGTAGAAATGTTTGCATTTCAACTCTGTGGGGAAAGGAGGTTTATTTATGAATGATTTCATCTTAATTAATTATAAATCTGAAAGGAAAAACACGTTTTCTAATTTTTCATTTCACTACTTTAAATAGATAATTTAAACCCAACACATCATAGAGTTAACTTAAAAAAAATAAATGACACAATGAAAATTAGACAGAATACTAGAAAAATGCTTGAGAAAACTTGAAATATAGATCTTCCAAGCCAAAAAGAAAACCTATGTTAATAAAGGAAAGATACACATATTATCAATATTAAAAAAATTAAAATATGGTAAAATATGTAGCATCAAAATGCAAATGACTTAAATATTTTTAAGATTTATGAAGTAATAATTCTGATTTTTAAAACAAAGAAGTATGGTAAGAAAAATCTGAAATGGATATGAATAGAAAATTCACCATGAAAGTTAAAAGGTGCTAATCTTAATATCAATAAAGATATAAGTATAAAAAAAATACAAATTTACATAGCATATCAACCAACAAAGGGAATGCCTTTCATTGCTAAAGAGAATGTTGGCACTGTCATATATTACTGAAACATTCTTTACTGCCATGGTAGGGTGCCATAGTAATTGGAAAAATATATCTACCAAAGTTTTAAAATATGCATAATTTTAAATTTCATTACACAAAAACTTGAAATAGCCTATAAACATAAATTTGCTTTTGTTAAAATACATGCATATATGTATATTTGTGCAAACATATGTGTATTTATATATATGTATATGTGTGCATATACATATATATATGTATACACACATTTTAAAACTGGAAAAGACATTAAAACATATCTCTTTTGAATCTACTACATATGTATTGGAAAACTCAGCAGTTGTCACAGGACTGGAAAAGGTCAACTTTCATTCCACTCCTAAAGAAAGGCAATGCCAAAGAATGTCCAAACTACCACACAATTGCACTCATCTCACATGCTAGCAGAATAATGCTCAAAATTCTCCAAGCCAGGCTTCCACAGTATGTTAAACATGAACTTCCAGATGTTCAAGCTGGATTTAGAAAAGCCAGAGGAACCAGAAGTCAAATTTCCAATATCCACTGAATCTTCAAAAAAGCAAGAGAATTTCACAAAAACATCTATTTCTGTTTTACTGATTATGTCAAAGCCTTTGACCGTGTAGATCATAACTAACTGTGAAAATTTTTTCAAGAGATAGGAATACCAGACCACCTTACTTGCTTCCTGAGAAATCTGAACTCAGGTCAAGATTTTCTGAGATTCAAATTTTAGCTATATATTTTATAAGGTGATTAGCATGAATTTACCATATTAATTAGTTAAGTTGTTTGCTGTTGTTTTTCAGTTGCTAAGTCATGTCTGACTCTTTGCAACTGGATGGACTACAGCCAGCCAGGCTCCTCTGTCCATGGCATCTTCCTGACCCAGGGATCAAACTTCCATCTCCTGTGGCTTCTGCATTGGAAGGTGGATTCTTTACTACTGAGCAACCTGGAAAGCCCTACTATCTCCCAGAGTTAACTTAAATTCATGTCCATTGAGTTGGTGATGCTATCTAATCATTTAATTCTCTGCAGTTCCCTTCTCCTTTTGCCTTCAATCATTCCCAGAATCAGGGTCTTTTCCAATGAGTTGGCTCTTCACAGCAGGTGGCCAAAGTATTGGAGCTTCAGCTTCAGCGACAGTCCTTCCAATGAATATTTAGGGTTGATTTCCTTTATCCAGGTTGCCTCACAACTAACTTGGCAAAGTCAAATACATATATTTTAATTCCATTGTTACTGCTATGCCATTCTGCTAAAACAAAATCTCACTCTGAGTGTGACTCATGTAATCATAGCTGTATTTCTTTTGATTAGGTTAATAGAGCATCTAAAATTGTGTATATCAGAAAACTAGTGAGATAACCTCAATGTACTTAAACTTCTGCTAATGTATCCCTTTCATCTCAGCATTTTCTAATTAAGTTATGCTCCCACAAATCTCTTGAAAATAATGAAGACAAATAAACAAGCAAAAAAAAAATGGTAGCAGTTTTATGACATCAACATTTTAAAACAGGAAAAGACATTGGAACATATATCTTTTGAACCTATTACTTTACAAAACAAAATACTCAACTGTAGTACCAGGCAAAAAGTCCTCTCGAAATATAATAGACACATTAAAATTCTGCTAAGGTTAATTTAAAATTGTTTATGTGCAAAGTCAAATAAAAATAGGAGAGCTCAGAATCTAAATTATATTTTTCTATTCTGAACTCCAGTTTTTCTGTGTTCCTCAAAACTGAATAATTACCTTGTGTGTTTGTTAAAATGCATAGTCCTGAACTCCTTTACTGGAGATCTCAAGTGTGTGTACTTGTCTATTAAATTAATCAAGGATATTTGGAAAGGGCTGTGCAATAGGTTTCCTGTCATAAGACTAGCATATTATCGAACCTTAAATTTAACATAATTATGTATAAAGGGGCTTCCCTGGTGGTTCAGTGGTAAAAAATCTGCCTGCCAATGCAGAAGACATGGGTTTGATCACTGGTTTAGGAAGATATACTGGAGTAGAATATGGCAACCCACTCCAGCATTCTTGCCTGGAAAATTCCATGGGCAGACTAGCTTGGTGGGCTATAATCCATGGGGGTGCAAAAAAGTTGGATAAGATTTAGCGTGTAAACAACAACACACATGAAAATAATTTATATTGCTGACTCAATCTTTCCCACCATCAGGCATCATTGACTTGATGTACATGGGTTTGAGAAGGCTCTGGGAGTTGGTGATGGACAGGGAAGCCTGGTGTGTTGCAGTCCATGGGGTCACAAAGAGTCAGATACGACTAAGAGACTGAACTGAACTGAACTGAACTGTAGTCTTTTATCCACCACTCATTCTTTCTCTGTAAAGAATATTGTAATAAGATATTCCTGATTCTTCCTTTCTGTTCCTTTCCTTTCCATTTCTTTTTCTTTTTTTTTTTTATTTTCTTAAAGAAGTCAGGGAACACAGTGAACAGGCTTTCCCTTTTGACTCTAGTCAAAGTTAATATCCAAATCTCCTCCTTTAGGATTCTTAAAGCTCCAGTTAAACAAAAAACTTGCTTCTTCTGCTTAGTGGTTTGGATAATTAGGTAGTTACTTTAATAGCCTTATACGAGCATTGTAGGGCTTCTCAGTAGGCGCATTGGTAAAAATCTGCCTGCTGATGCAGAAGTCAGAAGAGATGCAGGATTTGATTCCTTCGGGGAAGATTCCCTGGGATAGGAAATGGCAACCCACTCCAGTTTTCTTGCCTGGAAAATTCCAAAGACAGAGGAGCCTGACAGGCTCAGTCTATGGGATCTCAAAGAGCTGGACACTACTGAGTAACTGAACATGCATGCAGTGAACATTGCATCTAATATATAAGAAATCTTTATTGACCCACAGACATACTGAAACTTTGAGTCTATTAAAGTCATAAAACCTATCAACAAATAATTAAGAAAATATCCATTAACTTATGCATAATTAATCTTTATATAGAAATTATAACTAAATTAACTTTTATTAGCCAGACTTTTATCATCCACCTATCAAAGCAGGGCAGTAACCCTATGCTGTTATTGATATTTATTTTCATTTTTTAGTACAATATCAATGCAGGATAAGAAAATGTTGCATCCAGAGTGAATTTAAATTTTGCAGCAATGGTAAAGTGATTGAACTGAATAATCAAGGCAGGCAAGAATCAGAGACAACTGAAGTCACCACACTAATGCATATTAGGATATATATTCATAAGGAATACTTACTGAATGTTTACATGAGCCACTGTTAGTAAGAGTGTTATATGAACCCACTTCTGCTGGGTGCAAGAGACAGAGAATACAGTAGTTAATACAGATGATTGCAATTCAGAGAGAAATTGGTACTAGCATTATAAACACTTAGGATCAATCTTCTTCTACTCATTATTTCTAAGAAATTTTGTTAAAGATAATTATTTTCTGCATGTTCCCACTGTCTAACTATAAGCAAGGTGAAAAGACATTTGTTTTGAAGATATTCTATGAAAATTAAACAAAATTTATCTTCTGAGCTAGAGGCCAATAATTGAAGCTCAAGCTCCAAATGTCTACACAACTCAATATCAAGGTACAACTGTTCATACATTCTTTCAGAGTCTCAGATTCAACCATATCAAACTATTGAATCTATCATAATATTTTTTAATAGAGTATCTGCCGTAGCTATTAAAAATAATTATCAAAAAGATAGAATTATTACAAATAATAACTTAGACCACACAAAATGGGGGTGACTAATTAAATATGTTTAGGGAAAGTCTCAAAGAGAAAATATACAAGTTTAACTATGACAATAGATAATTGTTAGGGATTGAGCAGAAGCTAATTCTAGTAGGATAGAGGCAAATGGTAATACAAGCTTCCCCAATTATACTGAAGGTTTTCTGTGTCCTATTCTTGGTTGTATTTATAGATCTTATCACATTGACTAAAAGTTTTTTTTTTTAATAATGTTATTCATGTCCATGTGTATGTGTATGAGAGAGACAGAGGGAGACAGAGAAAGATAGAAACAGAGGAAACAATTTAACACTATTCCTCAATGAGTAGTCCCCAAATTATTGCTAATTTTACCTCCTTTTCTTATTTCTCTTTTCAGTGTTTTTCATTCCCTAATTAATTTATTTCCTTATCTTGGTATTCAATAGCCCTCTTTATTCTTTTTAACCTCAGTAGCTTCCCTCTCATTTTTTTTTTAAATGATTGCTTCCATAACTTTTTATTTTTATTTTTTTTACAATACTGTATTGGCTTTGCCATACATTGACATGAATCCACCATGGGTGTACATGAGTTCCCAAACATGAACTCCCCTCCCACCTCCCACCCCATATCATCTCTCTGGATCATCCCCATGCACCAGCCCCAAGCATCCTGTATCCTGCATTGGACATGGACTGGCGATTTGTTTCTTATATGATAATATACATGTCTAAATGCCATTCTCCCAAATCATCCCAACCTCTCCTTCAGAATCAAAAAAGTCCGCTCTACACATTTGTGTCTCTTTTGCTGTCTCACATACAGGGTCATCATTTCCATCTTTCTAAATTCCGTATATATGTGTTAGTATACTATATTGGTGTTTTTCTATCTGGCTTACTTCACTCTGTATAATCGGCTCAAGTTTCATCCATCTCATTAGAACTGATTCAAATGTATTCTTTTTAATGGCTGAGTAATACTCCATTGTGTATATGTACCACAGCTTTCTTATCCATTCATCTGCTGATGAACATCTAGGTTGTTTCCATGTCCTGGCTATTATAAACAATGCCACGATGAACATTGGGGTACGTGTGTCTCTTTCTATTCTGGTTTCCTCAGTGTGTATGCCCAGCAGTGGAATTGCTGGGTCATAAGGTAGTTCTATTTGCAATTTTCTAAGGAATCTCCACACTGTTCTCCATAGTGGCTGTACTAGTTTGTATTCCTACCAACAGTGTAGGAGGGTTCTCTTTTCTCCACACCCTCTCCAACATTTATTGTTTGCAGACTTTTGGATCGCAGCCATTCTGACTGGTGTGAAGTAGTACCTCATTGTGGACTTGATTTGCATTTCTCTGATAATGAGTTCTGTTGAGCATCTTTTCATGTGTTTGTTAGCCATCTGTATGTCTTCTTTAGAGAAATGTCTATTTAGTTCTTTTTAAAAAATTTTATTTTTACTTTATTTTACTTTACAATACTGTATTGGTTTTGCCATACATTGACATGAATCCACCACGGGTGTACATGCGTTCCCAAACATGAACCCCCCTCCCACCTCCCTCCCCATAACATCTCTCTGGGTCATCACCATGAACCAGCCCCAAGCATGCTGTATCCTGCATCGGACATAGACTGGCGATTCAATACTTACATGATAGTATACATGTTTCAATGCCATTCTCCCAAATCATTCCACCTTCTCCCTCTCCCTCTCCCTCTGAGTCCAAAAGTCCATTATACACATCTGTGTCTTTTTTGCTGTCTTGCATACAGGGTCGTCATTGCCATCTTTCTAAATTCCATATATATGTGTTAGTATACTGTATTGGTGTTTTTCTTTCTGGCTTACTTCACTCTGTATAATCGGCTCGAGTTTCATCCATCTCATTAGAACTGATTCAAATGTATTCTTTTTAATGGCTGAGTAATACTCCATTGTGTGTATGTACCACAGCTTGCTTATCCATTCATCTACTGATGGACATCTAGGTTGCTTCCATGTCCTGACTATTATAAGTAGTGCTGCGATGAACATTGGGGTACATGTGTCTCTTTCCATTCTGGTTTCCTTGGTGTGTATGCCCAGCGGTGGGGTTGCTGGGTCATAAGGCAGTTCTATTTGCAATTTTTTAAGGAACCTCCACACTGTTCTCCATAGTGGCTGTACTAGTTTGCATTCCCACCAACAGTGTAGGAGGGTTCCCTTTTCTGCACACCCTCTCTAGCATTTATTGCTTGCAGATTTTTGGATCGCAGACATTCTGACTGGTGTGAAGTGGTACCTCATTGTGGTTTTGATTTGCATTTCTCTAATAATGAGTGATGTTGAGGATCTTTTCATGTGTTTGTTAGCCATCCGTATGTCTTCTTTGGAGAAATGTCTATTTAGTTCTTTGGCCCATTTTTTGATTGGGTCATTTATTATTCTGGAATTGAGCTGCATAAGTTACATGTACATTTTTGAGATTATTTGCTTGTGAGTTGCTTCATTTGCTATTATTTTCTCCCATTCAGAAGGCTGCCTTTTCACCTTGCTAATATTCTCCTTTGTTGTGCAGAAGCTTTTAATGTTAATTAGATCCCATTTGTTTATTTTCGCTTTTATTTCCAGAATTCTGGGAGGTGGATCATAGAGGATCCTACTGTGATTATGTTGGAGAGTGTTTTGCCTATGTTCTCCTCTAGAAGTTTTATAGTTTCTGGTCTTACATTTAGATCTTTAATCCATTTTGAGTTTATTTTTATGTGTTGTATTAGAAAGTGATCTAATTTCATTCTTTTGTAAGTGGTTGACCAGTTTTCCCAGCACCACTTGTTAAAGAGATTGTCTTTACTCCGTTGTATATTCTTGCCTCCTTTGTCAAAGATAAGGTGTCCATATGCGTGTGGATTTATCTCTGGACTTTCTATTTTGTTCCATTGATCTATAAATGAAAAGAATAAAATACTTAGGAATATATCTACCTAAAGAAACTAAAGACCTATATATAGAAAACTATAAAACACTTATGAAAGAAATCAAAGAGGACACTAATAGATGGAGAAATATACCATGTTCATGCATTGAAAGAATCAATATAGTGAAAATGAGTATACTACCCAAAGCAATTTACAAATTCAATGCAATCCCTATCAAGCTACCAGCAGTATTATTCACAGAACTAGAACAAATAAGTTCAAGATTTGTATGGAAATACAAAAAACCTCGAATAGCCAGAGCAATCTTGAGAAAGAAGAATGGAACTGGAGGAATCAACTTGCCTAACTTCAGGCTCTACTACAAAGCCACAGTCATCAAGGCAGTATGGTACTATTTAGTTCTTTGGCCCATGTTTTGATTGGGTCATTTATTTTTCTACAATTGAGCTGCAAGAGTTGCTTGTATATTTTTCAGATTAGTTGTTTGTCAGTTTCTTCAGATGCTATTATTTTCTCCCACTCTGAAGACTGTCTTTTCACCTTGCTTATATTTTCCTTTGTTGTGCAGAAGCTTTTAATTTTAATTAGATCCCACTTGTTTATTTTTGGTTTTATATCCAGTATTCTGGGAGGTGGATCATAGAGGATCCTGCTGTGATTTATGTCTGAGAGTGTTTTGCCTATGTTCTCCTCTAGGAGTTTTATATTTTCTGGTCTTACGTTTAGATCTTTAATCCATTTTGAGTTTATTTGTGTGTGTGCTGTTAGATAGCGATCTAGTTTCATTCTTTATAAGTGGTTGACCAGTTTTCCCAGCACTACTTGTTAAAGAGATTGTCTTTACTCCATTGTACATTCTTGCCTCCTTTGTCAAAGATAACGTGTCCATATGTGTGTGGATTTATCTCTGGGCTTTCTATTTTGTTCCATTGATCTATATTTCTGTCATTGTGCCAGTACCATACTGTCTTGATGACTGTGGCTTTGTAGTAGAGCCTGAAGTCAGGCAAGTTGATTCCTCCACTTCCATTCTTCTTTCTCAAGATTGCTTTGGCTATTCGAGGTTTTTTGTATTTCCATACAAGTCTTGAACTTATTTGTTCTAGTTCTGTGAAAAATACCGCTGGTAGCTTGATAAGGATTGCATTGAATTTGTAAATTGCTTTGGGTAGTATACTCATTTTCACTATATTGATTCTTCCAATCCATGAATGTGGTATATTTCTCCATCTATTAGTGTCCTCTTTGATTACTTTCATCAGTGTTTTATAGTTTTCTATATGTAGGTCTTTAGTTTCTTTAGGTAGATATATTCCTAAGTATTTTATTCTTTTTTTTGCAATGGTGAATGGAATTTTTTGCTTAATTTCTTTTTCTACTTTCTCATTATTAGTGTATAGGAATACAAGGGATTTCTGTGTGTTGATTTTATATCCTGCAACTTTACTATACTCAATGATTAGCTCTAGTAACTTTCTGGTGGAGTCTTTAGGGTTTTCTATGTAGAGGATCATGTCATCTGCAAACCGTGAGAGTTTTACTTCTTCTTTCCCAATTTGGATTCCTTTTATTTCTTTTTCTGCTCTGATTGTTGTGGCCAAAACTTCCAGAACTTTGTTGAATAGTAGTGGTGAAAGTGGGCACCCTTGTCTTGTTCCTCACTTTAGGGGAAATGCTTTCAATTTTTCACCATTGAGGATAATGTTTGCTGTGGGTTTGCCATATATAGCTTTTATTATGTTGGGGTATGTTCTGTCTATTCCTGCTTTCTGGAGAGTTTTTATCATAAAAGGATGTTGAATTTTGTCAAAGGCCTTCTCTGCATCTATTGAGATAATCATATGACCTTTAGTTTTCAATTTGCTAATATGGTGAATTTCATTGCTTGATTTGCAGATATTGAAGAATCCTTGCATCCCTGGGATAAAGCCCACTTGGTCATAGTGTATGATCTTTTTAATGTGTTGTTGGATTCTGATTTCTAGAATTTTGTTGAGGATTTTTGCATCTATGTTCATCAGTGATATTGGCCTGTAGTTTTTTTGTTTTGTTTTGTTTTTGTTTTTTGTGGCATCTTTGTCAGGTTTTGGTATTAGGGTGATGGTGGCCTCATAGAATGAGTTTGGAAGTTTACCTTCCTCTGCAATTTTCTGGAAGAGTTTGAGGAGGATAGGTGTTAGCTCTTCTCTAAATTTTTGGTAGAATTCAGCTGTGAAGCCGTCTGGACCTGGGGTTTTGTTTGCTGGAAGATTTCTGATTACAGTTTCAATTTCTGTGCTTGTGATGGGTCTGTTAAGATTTTCTACTTCTTCCTGGTTCAGTTTTGGAAAGTTGTCCTTTTGTAAGAATTTTTCCATTTCTTCCACGTTGTCCGTTTTATTAGCATGTAATTGCTGATAGTAGTCTATTATGATCCTTTGTATTTCTGTGTTGTCTGTTGTGATCTCTCCATTTTCATTTCTAATTTTATTGATTTGATTTTTCTCTCTTTGTTTCTTGATGAGTCTGGCTAATTGTTTGTAAATTTTATTTATCCTTTCAAAGAAACAGCTTTTGGCTTTGTTGATTTTTGCTATGGTTTCTTTCTTTCTTTTTTTTTTTTTCTTTTGCATTTATTTCTGCCCTAATTTTTAAGATTTCTTCCCTTCTACTAACTCTGGGGTTCCCCATTTCTTCCTTTTCTAGTTGCTTTAGGTGTAGATTTAGGTTTTACATCACTCCTACAATCACTAGTGGATGTATGCCCTAGGAGTAACATGTTCATTTCAGTTCAGTTCAGTTGTTAAGTTGGGTCCGACTCTTTGCGACCCCATGAATTGCAGCATTCCAGGCCTCCCTGTCCATCACCAACTCCAGGGGTTCACTCAAACTCACATCCATCGAGTAGGTGATGCCATCCAGCAATCTCATTCTCTGTCATTTCGTTCTTCTCCTGTCCCCAATCCCTCCCAGCATCAGAGTCTTTTCCAATGAGTCAACTCTTCGCGTGAGGTAGCAAAAGTATTGGAATTTCAACTTTAACATCATTTCTTCCAAAGAACACCCAGGACTGATCTCCTTTAGAATAGACTGGTTGGATCTCCTTGCAGTCCAAGGGACCCTCAAGAGTCTTCTCCAACACCACAGTTCAAAAGCATCAGTTCTTTGGTGCTCAGCTTTCTTCACAGTCCAACTCTCGCACCATACATGACTACTGGAAAAACCATAGCCTTGGCTAGACAGACCTTTGTTGGCAAAGTAATGTCTCTGTTTTTAATATGCTATCTAAGTTGGTCATAACTTTCCTTCCAAGGAGTAAGCGTCTTTTCATTTCATGGCTGCAATCACCATCTGCAGTGATTTGGGAGCCCCCCAAAATAAAATCTGACACCGTTTCTACTGTTTCCCCATCTATTTCCCATGAAGTGATGGGACCAAATGCCATGATCTTGGTTTTCTGAATGTTGAGCTTTAAGCCAACTTTTTCACTCTCCTGTTTCACTTTCATCAAGAGGCTTTTTCGTTCCTCTTCACTTTCTGCCATAAAGATGGTGTCATCTGCATATCTGAGGTTATGGATATTTCTCCCAGCAATCTTGATTTCAGCTTTTGCTTCTTCCAGCCCAGCATTTCTCATGATGTACTCTGCATGTTAGAGTATAAATTATGATTTCATATTGACTCTCCTGGAGGACATCCTATGTTAAATTCCCAAGGGTCAGTTTTGAACAGAGAATGCCATTTAGATAAAAGAAGTATTTATATATTGCAAAGTTATTTATCCTTCTCTACACTTGATTGATTAATCGCCTGTTTATTGCATTATTCAAAGAAACATTTAATATGGCCCTAAACGTATAATTTAAATCAGTATTCTTACAGCAGTTCATGTCTACTATAAACATTGAGTTAAAATGAGATATTTCACAATATAGCACACGATCCTCTGAACTGAAAGTCAGGAAATACAAAATTAATAACCATACATACTTACAAATGCATGGGATTGATATTGACAAATTTTAAGGTGGCCTCCCCAAATTAAAAATATGTATATCCTCGGAAGACAAGTGGATTGATTAATCCCATCATAATATAAGATTTTCCCTTTTTTTTTCTCTTAAATTAAAGATAAAAAGAGAATACAAGCTCTTAAATGTAAAGAAAACAGAGAATTTCGGTCAGTAACAAGAAATACTTTATTTCATAAAGAGGGTTGAAAGCTGGTTGGGCTCTCAGGACTCCAGTTCAATCATGTGAGTAAATGTTAGCAGCTCAGTTGTGTCCAACTCTTTGCAACTCCTTAGGAGAAGGCAATGGCAACCCACTCTAGTACTCTTGCCTGGAAAATCCCATGGATGGAGAAGCCTGGTAGGCTGCAGTCCATGGGTCACTAAGAGTTGGGCAAGACTGAAGTGACTTAACAGGAGCAGCAGACAGTAGCACATCAGGCTCATCCATCCATGGAATTCTCCAGGTAGGAATACTGGAGTAGGTTGCCATTTCCTTGTCCAGGGGATTTTCCTCAGGACCTCCTTCATTGCAGGCAGATTTTTTACCAACTGAGCTACCAAGGGTTTGCTAATTCAATCATGCCTACTGTTAATTTCAGCTTAGAGACTCAGAACTATTATGGCTGATGGTATTGACATATATCTTCACCTATGCGAGACAGCAAAAGAGACACAGATGTAAAGAACAGACTTTTGCACTCTGTGGGAGAGGGAGAGGGTGAGATGATCTGGGAGAATGGCATTGAAACATGTATACTATCATGTAAGAAACGAATCGCTAGTCTAGGTTTGATACAGGATACAGGATGCTTGGGGCTGGTGAACTGGGATGACCCAGAGAGATATGGGGAGGGTGGTGGGAGGGGGGGTTCAGGGTTAGGAACTCATGCACACGTGTGGTGTATTCATGTCAATGTATGGCAAAACCAATACAGTATTGTAAAATAAAAAATAAAAAAAAAAGAAATAAAAGTGGTACCAAACAAACAAACAAACAAAAAAAGAATAGCTTATTCAAAATAGTATGTACCTCTTTTTCTGTATCTATATCCTCTATTTCTGAAAGTATGAAGGGACTGTTTGACCATACATAATTTTTACTGTTGTTTTTTTTCCTCTTTTCTTCTGGCTTGTTCCAATTGTGAGCATCAGCTGACCTCGTCCAGATTGGACAGATGATTCAGTCTAAGAAGATGTCCCCACAACCTGAGACGGCCTGTGAACATCCTTTGGAAGTCTTTTGTATGCCTTCCCAATTTATTTATATAATGATTTATGTTACTTTTCTCATTTTATTTTCTGCAGTAAAACTTATATTGGTTCTTTTCACTCTGTCAATTTAGCTAAGTTGGAGCCAACTTTCATGGATTTTCTTCACTGTATGGTGTCAAGTTTGATTGACCAAAAATAAAGTAAAAATAAAAATTAAAAATTAAAAAAAATGCTATATTTAAAAAATAAAAAGAAAAAGAAGAAAAATCTGTGTGGGAGAAGTGGTCTTATGTTTTAATGCTCTGAAGCATAGCACAAGTCCAGGTCCTATTCCTGCTTCCACATATCCACACTCATATGTGGGCTCAATAGTTGTCTGGGACAGTAGTCAGACCTGCTGTCTGTTCCGTTCCCACTGGATCTATTTCAAATTTGAATCTTGGGCCAGGGTGGGTGAAGATCCACAGTGAAGCACTATAGGCTGTCCTACAGGTGGTCCTTATCACAAAGGTTGGATGTAATAAGTGATAGATACAGCTACCAGTTAGTCTTGCTCTCCCCTCTATGAATATTTCCTTTGTAAACTGTAGACCTGAATTCAGTCGTAAAACTAGATGCAGAGGCAATAGGCACTAGACTACTAAACTGGCTCCAACAAACACACATGGTCTAATTCTTGTAATGTATTTCTGTTTAAATATCACTGAGTGTTTCTTCTCTTATCAAATCTTAACTAAAAACTTTTCTATCAGGCTGTTTGGCTACCAGTCACACAAAGACATTTGTTTTTCTCTTGTCCATATTAAAATATAGAATATTTCATGATCCAGCTTTGCATTACATTACAGCTAGATGCATAAACAAACTGATAGTTGAGGCAGATACTGACAGGATGTGAATTTGTGTGTGTGCTGAGGGATACAGCCTCAAAACTGTATAAACAGGATTATCCTTTCTTGGAGAAGCAATCCAGATACACAGCAGGATCACACCTTTGGAAAAGCTTAGGAAGAAACATTCTCCACAGAACAAGGCAGGGTGTTGCTTTGTTTTTGCAGAAGGTAAATCTCATCAGATCATAGTGCTCTATATTATTAAAGTGACCATTTTTAGTTTCATGGGAGAAAATGTAGTTATTCAGGGTCTCAGAGGCTTTTGACAGCAAAAGGGACAGAACATTGGGCTGACATTTTGTCAGCACTTTGGTTGTTGGTTATCCTAGGCTGAGTCATGAAACTGCTATTCTCTAGATGACTCTCTCTGCCCTTACTCCACTGACAAATCCATCAAGTAGCTCAAAGATTTGTCACTTACACAGAGCAGCTGCTAGTCCATGAATACTGTTGCAAGAATTAGGAATGACATCCCTCCAGGCCAGACAACACCTACATGATGGCTTTGCACCTCTATTTGTTTAAGGTTTAGTGATACCCTTCCTTGAAGCTTATCTTCCACGTCGAGGAAGATCTTGGTTGGGCTTCAGAGTGTCCATCATTTGGAAACATTTTCTTATATTAGTGTACTTTGCTTCTCTAAATCTCCCTTATAGTTATTACAGGTTTCTATAATTATTTATCCAAAATAGTGCCAAAGTTTAATGTTGGCCTATCCTACTATCTTCATATTTATTATTTTTCTCATTTATAAAATATGTCAAATTGGTCATTGTCACAGAAATAGAAGGCTATCAGCCTCAAATACAGGTTCAGTATTTAAAACAAAATTTACTGACAGAAGTCCAATAGAATAATAATCGCTTCCTCCCTCTTTTCCTTCCTACTTCCTCTTCTTCATTTCTTCCTTCCCTCCTTTATTCATGTCCTTTCCTGCCTATTTCCTTCCCTCTTTCCTTCCCTCTCTTCCTCTCTTTATTCCTTCTGTCTGCTTGTAACTGATTTTGTCCCTCTTCATGAATAAAAAGAAGGTTATCCACGATGGATTCTTAAAAATTCATTTGGCTGCACTGGGTCTTAGCTGCTTTTAGTTTTAGCATGTGGGCTTTTGTGTATGGCATGTGGGTTCTAATTCTTTGGGATCAAACCCAGGTCCCCTGCACTGGGAGCATAGAGTTTTAACCACCGGACAACCAAAGAAGTCCCCTAGCCATGAGGGATTTATTGTTATTATTATTTTTTAATGAAAAACTCCTGTTATTTCTAATTCTACACTCAGAGTCTCCTGTTTAAACTCTCCATATTGGTAATTTCCTGGTTCCATCCAAATTCCTTACATATGCAATTGGATTCCTATTGAAAAAGAAGATTGTTTAAACCCTCAAGATAAAAAAATATAGGTGTTGTAGATCTAATAGAGCATATGAGTTTATAATTTATATGACAATTAATATCTTTCTTATCAGCAAATTTGTTTATTAGTTTCCTCACTTACACAATGGAGATAAAATTTGAAGATACATTTAAAAAGATACCCAGGAAATTGTCATTGCATAGCTTGTGAATTGAAAAGATACAGTGTAACTGTATTATGGCCTAAAGATAACAGCTTAACTTCAAATTTATTTTAGGAATTTATTGATATGGTGTATATTGGTAATCTAGGGAAACAGATGAGTTACTTAAATTAGAAATAACAGATTTTTCAGGATCTCCAAATCTAATTCTCAGTTTATAATAGTGGAAAAAATATATGAAAAAAATGTACAAATAAGTTTTGGAAGTAATTCTAATTTGCCTTTGTAACTAAAATCTACTAGAAATCAGCAATCTACTCTGATACTGAATTAATCTTTCTATTATTGTAAAACTCATTTAATTAATATAGAAAGGAAATATGCTTATATCCTGACTCTACTTTCTATTTAGATAGGGTAATGTAATGATGATATCATTCTGAGAAAGATATACTTTCTTTACTTTCCATCATTTTTTTTCTTTAAGCAACTAACAATTCAGCCTATAAGCAGAGAGACTGAACTGATTTTCCTCATAGTTAACCCAGGAATATAATTTTCTCTTAACTCCACTGTTAGTAGTTCTCATTCATTATTGTTTAAAAAGGCATTGACTCAGAAACCAATTATTTTACTGGAGAAACATTTTTCCACAGAAAGTAATTTATCATTTGAGACTTATTCTTCATGTCATGCTCATTATCAAAACACTGGTATTCCTTAAAACTGCTGTGTTAATTTGGTTATGTAAAGATTTACCATGTTTTGGAGTGATGAATTTTTCTTCCTTGCATGCTTTTATTCCCCCAAATTAAATGATCTTTTTCTATACTTTTATTTTCTAGATATTTAACTCATATTTATGAATTTTGTTTCGATTAACATTTATGAAATAGAATATCTTTAGAATGTGTCTTACCCTGAATAAATTAGTTTATACATATCAAAATAAACAATTTTCTTTTACCACTTAGCTTCTGGAGAAAGCAGATCTTTTCAATATCGTTTCTCACTTGTATTTATGAAAAGTATGTATGCTGAGCTTTCTGTTTATTCATATATAAGCCCAAAACTGTTGCCAACATTTCCAGCTCTATGCTTTTAATATGCTATTTTTGCCTCCTGTGTTACCCAAAAGCATGTAAGGTATTGAAGAATTCATTAATCATAAGTTTCACATCATAAATAATTAGACCTATAAATAGCTAAAAGGGTGATAAGAATAATATCAAGAATCATGTACCCATTTTGTCCCAAAAAGAGTAGTATCAAAACAGTATGAAAAGTGTGGCAGTGAATTTTTTTACTTTTAGTATCCTCACTGAGTTTGAAATAAGAAGTAGCTACAGATAACAGGATGATATGTGAGGTGCAAGAAGACATTCTGTCCCAAATCAGTATCTTCTTACACATGATATAGTACTAGCTACAGCTACTCAACTTTACAGTTCTCATTTTCATGTTAGTGACATTTCTGAAAAAAAACACTCAATTTACTTTTGTCTTGTATCCTGTTTTTTCTTTTTTTTCTTTTTTTTCTTTTTTTTTTTTGTAATGGTCCTTTGTGAATTACTTTTACTTCATTTTCCTTAAAACCCAACCAATCTCCAGCACCAATGATAATGATGAAAACATTTGGATGAGTACATTTTGTGATGTCTTTTTTTTTTTTTTTCCTGAATCATCAGATTCTGGAAGAAAACATAAATTTTCTTCCCTAGAATCTTTTTTATTAAGAAATAGGCTCACAGAAGTAGATTGTCTTACCCAGAGCTATGCAGGGTTGATCAGCAAAGGTAGGTTCAGAACACAACTGGTCCTCTTTCAATTACAACACTGCTACTCAATTTCCCATAATTACTAGAGGGTGCTCCTCTCCCCTGCCAGAATTCTCTTTGGCATTGGCCATGGTGCTTTGCCTGATTAGCTTTCAGTTAACTGTCAGGGTTCAGCAACCATCTCAAAATGTATTTGTCTCATCATTTTTGTGCTTGTCAGCAGCTACATTTTCCCTTTTACTCTGTCATCGTTTTTCAGGTCCTTTTACAGTATTCTATCAAGGGTGACACACAGAGATAGCCTCATACTGTGTGAGAGATCCTGAGAGGAAAAGTTCATGGTTTAGTATGTGACCCAAAGAGAGATTTGTCCCAAACAGTCAAACAAACAGCCTTACTTAGATCTAAGGCACAGGGACTAAAAGTGAGCTTAGTTGAATAGGTAAGTAACTTGTCTTTCTAGAAAAGAGTTGTGACACTCCAGGCTGGAGATATTTGTGGAAAGCTATGAGCCTTTGTCAGGAAACTATTTTTTGTTTGCTCTGAACCTTACTAATCACCTCTGATGTGGGCTGCCCATTGACTTCAAAGCATCTTCAGCCTGCGTAGGTAGGAAGGGTGCTGAGAAAAAGGTAAAAGAAATTCATGGTGGTTCAAAGTCACATTAATCCTCCTTGATGATTCAGGTAGCCAGGAAAAAGGACAAAAAACAAGTAGAGATGCTTTAAAATAAATGTGGGAATAAAAGAGAGACATGAAAAGAAAGTCTCTTTGGTCAGTGGTTTCTATTTTGTAAATTCTTGTCCTATTTTCAGTGTGTCTCATTTCTAAAACTTAGTAAGAGGCCTTTATTTGAGCTTCACATAATATGGAAAGAGCAAAAAGTTTTGCCCAATATAATACCCATGTGTGTTACTGTCACCTACTCTAATTAGTTATATGATATTGGAAAAAGTGTTATTTTGTTCTTCATAATTTGATTAAACAGTTCTGTTCCTATGTAGTTAATTTTAGCTCACTTTCCTTATGAATGCCTTAGGTTAATTACAGTAATAGATATTAACTGCATAAATCTACTGAAAGCGCAAATAATGTTATACCTTTTATTTTCATTAACTACTCTAGATTCTATTTTCAAATTCCTAAAATAAATTTCCTTTGTCAATAAAATTATTCACATGTTTGGTACATAGGAGATAGAATTTATATACACAGAATTGTGCATTGGCAGGTGGGTTCTTTACCACTAGTGTCACCTGGGAAGCCTGGATTCTGTACTATAATTTGTCTTTAATATTATGGGCTTCCCTGGTGGCTCCGATGGTAAAGCATCTGTCTGCAATGCAGGAGACCCTGGTTTGATCCCTGGGTTGGGAAGATCCCCTAGAGAAGGAAATGGTAGCCCACTCCAGTATTCTTGCCTGGAAAATCCCATGGATGGCAGAGCCTCTGAGCGACTTCACTTTCAGGCTTCTTTCATACTGCCTTTAGCATTGTGTGTAGTATGTATTTTGAATTTAGATTGTAAGGAATCAGTATCCTATGATACATGGTAAATTACTTAATCATACTGTAATTTTCCTGGGCAAAAATTTCCATTATCTTCCCATGTGTGTCTCCCATTAAACTTTTCCTAAACAAACTATTTCAGTTAAGACCCATTCCAAAAAAAAGAAAGATGGTACAATATTAATTACCATTTCTTCCCAATTTAGTTACCATGTTATCGATATAAGCTTAGAGGTCAGAGTACATAAAAATACATTTAAAAACTGTTTGATTTAAGAGAAAATATATGTGATGAAATGTGTATTGCTGTTCTTCAAAACTATGCTATTTTTGTAAGAAAAGTCATCAGTACTTGATTACAATCTTCAATTTGCTAAAGCCTCCCTCTTTATTTCTTTATTAAAATTATCCTGCAGCAAAATATTAATTTTTGTTTTTATCAATGTAGTAAAAAGATAATCTTTTCTTTTTCTCCAAATTATTGAGATATTTATATTATGTAATTATAAAGTATATGAGTGACTTGGTGCATATATATATATATATATATATATAGCAAAACAATTACCACACCAAGGTTAGTTATTATTTCCATCACCTTACATAATTACTACCCATGTGCATAGTGAGAATATTTAAAATATAATTTATTAGGAACTTTTATATATAAAATAAAGTATTATTAACTGTAGTCACCATGCTGTACATTAATTCCTCAGAACTTATTCATCTTATAACTGAAAGTTTACCCTTTGATAACATCTCCCCATCTCCCCAAACCTCAACCTCTGTCAAAAAACATTCTTTTCTGTTTCCGTGACTTAAGCTATTTTAGATATCACATATAAGTGAGATTATACAGTATTTTTCTTTATTTGGCTTATTTCACTTAGCATAATGCTCTAAAGGTCCATTTGAGTTATCATAAGTGGAAAATTTTCATCAGTTCTCAAGCTGAAAATTTTCTATTGTATATATTTTATACTGCACATTTTCTTTATCCATTCATCTGTAAATAGATACTTATATTGTTATATCTTAGATACTGTGACTAAGGCTGCGATGAATATGGAGTAAAAATATCTTTTTGTGATAGTGCTTTCATTTCCTTTAAATATTTACCCAAAAGTGGGATTGCTGAATCATATAGTAGTTCTATTTTTCAATTTTTAGGAACTTCCATATTGCTTTGCAGAGTGACTATATTAATTTAGATTATCATCAGTAGTACACAAATGTTTCTTCCTTTCTAGATCCTTCAATATTTATTGTCTTTTTGATAATAGCTGTTCTAACAGGTATAAAGTGATATCTAATTTTGATTTTAATTTATATTTACATGATGATTAGTGATGTAAAGCACCTTTTCATGTACTTTCTGTTGTTTGTGTGTCTTCTTGGGAAAAATGTCTATTCAGATCCTCTGCCCATTGTTAGTTGGAATTTTTGTTTTTTACTGAGTTTTGTGAATTTCTTATATATTTCAGGCATTAACCTTTATCTGAAAGATGTTTTGCAAGAAAAATTTTCCCATTTGTTGGTTTCCTTGTTTTCTTTTTATATTGTTGATTATTTCTTTATTTCTTGTGCAGAAGCTTTTTAGTTTGATGTTGTCTCACTTGTTTATTTTTGATGTGTTGCTTTGGTGTCATATAAAAAATGTATCATTATCAAGACTAAAGTCAAAGCTTAAGATCTCTTGAAAACACTAATCTTATTTCTGCAATTTTGTCATTTCAAGGATGCTACATAAATTTTGCATTAGTAACCTGGGATTTTTCATTTAGCAAATTATCTGGAGATTCATCCAGGAGATTCATCGATATAAACACATATGAATAGTTTATCCCTCTCATTGACAGCTATTAAAGACTCCACCTGCAATGCATGAGACCCCAGTTGGATTCCTGGATTGGGAAGATCCCCTGGAGAAGGGATAGGTTACCCATTCCAGTATTCTTGGGCTTCCCTGGTGGCTCAGTGGTTAAGAATCCGACTGCAATGTATGAGACCTGAGTTTGATCCCTAGGTTGGGAATATCCCATAGAGAAGGGAATGGCTACCCACTCCAGTACTCCTGCCTAGAGAATCCCCATGGACAAAGGTGGGGTCACAGAGAGTTAGACATGACTGAGCAACTAAGCACAGAGCACATTGTTGTGCCATAGTTTGCTTAACCATTCATATTTAATTTTTAAAAATTGCAAACATTTCTAATTTCAGTGTCCACATCTGCATTGCTGGTATATAAAACTACAATGTATTTTTGAATGTTTACCTTTTACACTGTGAACTTTCTGAACTGATTTAGTTCTAGGAATTTTTTTTTTCTATGTGTGTACTATTTGAAATGGCCTAAGTAAAAGTTTGACTCCTTTTTCCAATGTCTGTATCTTTTATTTTCCTATCTTGATTTATTGCACTGGCTAGAACTTCCAGCAACATGTTGAGAAAGAGTAAAGATAATGAAGATCCTTGCCTTGTTCTTGGTATTCAGTTCAGTTCAGTTCAGTCGCTCAGTCGTGTCCAATTCTTTGCGGCCCCATGAACAGCAGCACGCCAGGCCTCCCTGTCCATTATCAACTCCCAGAGTTCACTCAGACTCATGTCCATCGAGTCAGTGATGCCATCCAGCCATCTCATCCTCAGTCGCCCCTTCTCTTCCTGCCCCCAATCCCTCGCAGCATCAGAGTCTTTTCCAATGAGTCAACTCTTCGCATGAGGTGGCCAAAGTACTTCAGCTTTAGCATCATTCCTTCCAAAGAAATCCCAGGGCCAATCTCCTTCAGAATGGACTGGTTGGATCTCCTTTCAGTCCAAGGGACTCTCAAGAGTCTTCTCCAACACCACAGTTAAAAAGCATCAATTCTTTGGCCCTCAGCCTTCTTCACAGTCCAACTCTCACATCATACATGACCACAAGAAAAACCATAGCCTTGACTGGACGGACTTTAGTCGACAAAGTAATGTCTCTGCTTTTGAATATACTATCTAGGTTGGTCATAATTTTTCTTCCAAGGAGTAAGCGTCTTTTAATTTCATGGCTGCAATCACCATATGCAGTGATTTGGGAGCCCCAAAGAAATAAAGTCTGACACTGTTTCCACTGTTTCCCCATCTATTTCCCATGAAGTGATGGGACCGGATGCCATGATCTTCATTTTCTGAACGTTGAGCTTTAAGCCAACTTTTTCACTTTCCTCTTTTACTTTCATCAAGAGGCTTTTTAGCTCCTCTTCACTTTCTGCCATAAAGGTGGTGTCATCTGCATATCAGAGGTTATTGATATTTCTCCCGGCAATCTTGACTCCAGCTTGTGCTTCTTCCAGTCCACCATTTCTCATGATGTACCCTGCATATAAGTTAAATAAGCAGGGTGACAATATACAGCCTTGACGTACTCCTTTTCTTATTTGAAACCAGTCTGTTGTTCCATGTCCAGTTCTAACTGTTGCTTCCTGACCTGCATTTATTCACCATTAACAGTAATGTTTTTATTTTCTTCCTTCTGCTTGTTTTGGACTTATTTTACTGATCTTTTGCTAATTTCTCAAGGAGTTACCTAAGTTTATTGACTTTTCTTTTTCCTGTTTTCTAATGTATGTGTTTTCATTCCAATCTGAAAGAAGGTAATGCCAAAGAATGCTCAAACTACTGCACAACTGCACTCATCTCACATGCTAGTAAAGAAATGCTCAAAATTCTTCAAGCCAGGCTTCAACAATACGTGAACCGTGAAATTCCTGATGTTCAAGCTGGTTTTAGAAAAGGCAGAGGAACCAGAGATCAAATTGTCAACATCCGCTGGTTCATGGAAAAAGCGAGAAAGTTCCAGAAAAAACATCTATTTCTGCTTTATTGACTATGCCAAAGCCTTTGACTGTGTGGATCACAATCAACTGTGGAAAATTCTGAAAGAGATGGGACTACCAGACCACCTGACCTGCCTCTTGAGAAATCTGTATGAAAGTCAGGAAGCAACAATTAGAACTGGACATGAAACAACAGACTGGTTCCAAATAGGAAAAGGAGTACATCAAGGCTGTATATTGTCACCCTGCTTATTTAACTTCTATGCAGAGTACATCATGAGAAACGCTTGACTGGAAGAAACACAAGCTGGAATCAAGATTGCTGGGAGAAATATCCATAACCTCTGATATGCAGATGACACCACCCTTATGGCAGAAAGTGAAGAGGAACTAAAAAGCCTCTTGATGAAAGTGAAAGTGGAGAGTGGAAAAGTTGGCTTAAAGCTCAACATTCAGAAAACGAAGATCATGGCATCCGGTCCCATCACTTCATGGGATATAGGTGGGGAAACAGTGGAAACAATGTCAGATTTTATTTCTTTGGGGCTCCCAAATCACTGCATATGGTGATTGCAGCCATGAAATTAAAAGACGCTTACTCCTTGGAAGAAAAGTTATGACCAACCTAGACAGCATATTCAAAAGCAGAGACATTACTTTGCCGACTAAGGTCCATCTAGTCAAGGCTATGGTTTTTCCAGGATGTGAGAGTTGGACTGTGAAGAAGGCTGAGTGCCGAAGAATTGATGTTTTTTAACTGTGGTGTTGGAGAAGACTCTTGAGAGTCCCTTGGACTGCAAGGAGATCCAACCAGTCCATTCTGAAAGAGATCAGCCCTGGGATTTCTTTGGAAGGAATGACGCTGAAGCTGAAACTCCAGTACTTTGACCACCTCATGCAAAGAGTTGACTCATTGGAAAAGACTCTGATGCTGGGAGGGATTGGGGGCAGGAGGAGAAGGGGACGATAGAGGATGAGATGGCTGGATGGCATCACTGACTCGATGGACGTGAGTCTGAGTGAACTCTGGGGGTTGATGATGGACAGGGAGGCCTGGCGTGCTGCGATTCATGGGGTCATAAAGAGTTGAACATGACTGAGTGACTGAACTGGACTGAATATATGTGTTACTATTCTGATTTCTCAGTACTGATTAACTGTCTTACAATTTTTAATTTGTACTTTTTTCATTTTAATTCAGTTATGTGCATTTTTAAAAATTTATCTTGATACTTCCTCTCTGACCAATGAATTATTTATAATCTATGTTTGCTGAATTATATATAATCCATATGTGATATTTAATTTCACAGTGTTTGGAAATGTTCTTGTTAGTAATAATGTGGTTGATTTCTAGTTTGATTAGAAAGTCGTCAGAAAGCATTTTATGTTTGATTTTGTTTAAAATTTTATGACTCATGTTATTGTCGCTTTCAGTATATTTTTCATAGACACTGGAAAAGTATGTGTATTTGCTCTTATTAAAGTGGAGTGTTCTATAAATGTCAATTATGTTGATTGATATTGCTTTAAAAAGTATTTCTTTGATATTTCCCAGCTTATCGATTGTTGAGAAAATGTTGTTAAAGAGTTTTTGATTAATCTTTGCTTACATGTTTTCAGTGCTGTTGTTTTATGTATACACATGTAAGATTGCTGTATCTCCCCTGTGGATTTATACCTTTATGATTATATACTATTTCACTCTCTCCAATAATTTTTTTCTTTGTATTCTACTGTTTATTATAGTATGGCCATTCTTGCTTTATTTTAATTCATGGTTAATAGCATGCTGTTCTCTCTCTTTCGACCTTCAATATGCTAATAATATTATTACATTTGAGTTAAGTTTTTAACAAACAGCTTATTGTTGAATCATATTTTTTAAATCTACATGGTCAATCTCTGTATCTAAATGGCATATTTATTAAAAGTTCATTTACTCTAATTAAATGATATATTTGGGATTCCCAGGTGGTGCTAGTGGTAAAGAACCCACCTGCCAATGCAGGAGACATAAGAGATGCAGGTTATATCCCTGGGTCAGAAAGAGCCCATGGAAGAGGACATGGAAACCCACTCCAGTATATTTGCCTGGGGAATTCCATAGACAGAGGAGCCTGGTCGGCTACAGTCCATAGGGTCACAAAGAGTCAGACACAACTGAAGTGACTCAGCACACATGCATAGTACAAGTAATATAATTCTTGCTATGTTAGAGATTATGTCTGCCATTTTGGTTGTTCTCTGATTTTTCATTATTTGTTTATTTTTTCCTGCCTTTCTGTAGCGTACTGGAACACTTTTTAGAGTTCTATTTTGATTTATCTGTAGTGATTCCACTATAAGATATAGTGTATCTATCAATATAACTTGCTTAGTCGTTACTCCAACTACTATATTGTATAAAGATAACTTATCACTGTCTAGTGGGATCATTATTTTTCCAGTTCAAGTCAGGTGTAGAACACTTACCTTCTTTTATGTCTCCTTAAATTATGTTTATTATACATGTGATTTAATTTTTTAACATACATTTAAAATGAAATCAGATAATGTCATAATTTTTTCTTCAACCATTAGACATAATTTAGAAGATTCAATATAAGGAAAGCCTACTGCATTTACCATAGTTTGCTTATTGTATTCTTCCTTACTTCTTAATATTTCCAAGTTTCTTCTTTGTTTTGTTTCTGTTTAGGGAACTTTCTTTAGCCATTCTATTAGGGCAGGTCTGTTGGTAACATATTCTCTTAGTTTTAGTTCATCTGAGAATCTTTAATTTCCATTTTATTCTTGAAGAAACTTTATGCTAAATACTGGATACTGGTTAGTAGTTCTTTCTCTTTTGCACAGCAAACATCATTTGTCACTTCCTGTTGACTTTCGTGGTTTCTGATAAAAATCCATTTTCATTTGAAATGTTTTTTTTTTTTTAATATAGGTAAAGTGATTCTCTTTTTCTCTTGATTCTTTCTTTCAACATTTTTTCCTTAGTCTGTAGTTTTCAGAAATTTGACCATGGCTTTGATACTGTCTTGATTTAGATTTCTTCTAGTGATTGTGTGGTCTTCACTCTGCTTCTTGCTTCTATAGGTTAATGTCACTTGTCAATTAAGTACTTTGTCAATCTCACCTTCTTTCTTCTTTTCCAAGATTCTAATAACATGAAGTTTTGATATTTTATTACAGTTCCACAAGTTCCAGAGGCTCTGTTCATTTATTTTTCAGTCTTTTTTCTTTCCATTCACAAGATAGTATAATTTTTATCAATCTTCATCCAACTTCATTGCTCCTTTCTTCTGTTTCCTTTATTATGCTCTTGAGCCATGCACTGAGTGTTTTTAATCTCAAATATTATACTTTTCTGTTCTAACATTTCCACTTTATTCTTTATGCTTTTTATATATTTGTGAAGCTTTTTAAAATTTTTAAAGATGTTCTGCATTTCTTTTGTCTCAAGTATGTTTAAAATTGCTCTTTGAAGCTTTTTTTTTAATGCCAAGTGCTTTAAAATCTTTACCAGTTAATTCTAGCAATTTTGTCATCTTGGTTTTGACATCTATTCACTGTTTCTTTCATTCAGTTTTAGATCTTGCTGGTTCATGATAAGTCAAGTGATATTTTGTTGAAACTTGGACACTTTAAATACCATATTATGAGGCTAGAGCTCTTACTTACACCTGTGTTTTACTTTGACAACACTCTGACACAAGAAGGAGAGAGCACTGCCTCATTACTGCCAGAAAGATGTGGAAGTCTTGGTTCCTCTATCAAGATCCACTGTCACCCAAAGAAAAGGTTTCTCATTACTACTGTTTGGGATTGGTTAACTGGCTCTCACTAGGCCTACAGTACTATCTCTCTGGCTAGGGTGGACCTCTTCCCAGACTCCCATGTAGTTGTCACTGACACCACAGTATGTTAGTGGCCTTGTTACTGAGTGGTAGTGGAAGTCCTGACTTTCCATGAGACTTTCTCTGACAGTACCTCAGAGTAGAGCAGAAGGTGAAGCTTGCTATAACCAAGTAGCAGTGGGGTCCAGGCTTTCCTTGCCATCGGCACTGACACCATAAGAGAGGGGCTGCTTAATACCTTGTGGGGATGAAAGTCCTGGCCCCCTCAGTGACCTTTTCTGCAACCACCCTGGAGCAGGAAGGAGGGCTTGGGGTGCTACGTTAGTCAGGAATCTCCAGAGAAGAATAACTAATAGGCTACGTGTGTATTTTTATGTATGTAGATATCTACATATCTGTATGTGTTAGTTGCTCAATCTGTCCAACTCTACGTAGTAGCCCACCAGGCTCCTCTCTCCATGGAATTCTCCAGGCAAAAATGCTGGAGAAGGTAGCCATTCCTTTCTCCAGAAGATCTTCCTAACCTAGGAATTAAAACCAGGTCTCCCACACTGCAGGTGATTTCTTTACCATCTGAGACATCAGGGAAGCCCATTATATATATATATATATATATATATATATATATATATATATATATGTGTGTGTGTGTGTGTGTGTGTGTGTGTGTGTGTGTGTGTGTATGTGTGTGTGTATGTGTGTGTGTGTGTGTTTATATACATGTATATGTCCTTGAGAAATATCTATCTATATATATAAAGAGATCTATTATAAGGTGTTGGTTAACATAATGGTGGAGACTAAAATGTTTCAAGATTTATAGTCAGCAATCTGGAGAACCAGGAGATCCAGTGGTGCAGTTCCAATCAGCCTGAGAATGTGAGGATCAACAGTTAACAGAATAAGCCTATGTTAAAGTTTAAGTCTGAAGGCATGAGAAAACTGATGCACCTGTTCAAATTCAGACAATCAGAAGATGTTCCCTCTTACTCAAGTGGCAGTAAACCTATTTGTTCTATGCATGTTTTCAACTGACAGTATGAGGCCCATTCACATTGGGAAGGGCAATATGCTTTACACAGCTTACCAAGGCAAATCTTAACATCATCCAAAACACCCTCACAGACCAGACACACCCAGAAAATGTTGAACTAAGTATCTAAGCATTCCATGTCTCAGTTCAAGTTGACAAATAAGATTAGCTTTCAAAGGTGCCTTGTTATAATGCAAAGGGTTTTAAGCTTAGATTCCCACTTCACCTTTGATAACATGAAAAAAAAAATTGTAGTATTTGGCTATAGGAAAGCAGTTATTATCTAACACGTTTTCGTCCTTCTAGGCTAACCACTTCCATTGTTTTGTCCAGAGAGAGAAGTCTTTTCTTGGGCTTTTATTGTCTGTGACTGTTAGTGTTTCTGGGGTGAATGTCTTCAGGTCTACATCTGAGATGTAGGAACAAAACAGAAACCTGAGGGAATGTACTACCGCATCATTTTGGGGGTGTTGAGTTTCCTATCCAGTCTGCCTTTTTTTCCTTTACCTTTGAAAATCTATGTTTGCCTTGTACTTAATGCTGAGGTTTTAAAGTTTACTTAGTTAAAAGAAATAAGGAAAAGTAAATCTGGTCCATCTTCCTGAAAGCAGAACCCATGAGAAATAAAAAATTAAATGCCTTGGTCTGTGATCTGATCTATGTATCACAAGGTCAAGAAACAGCTTGGCAGTCATCACACACAAGCTTCTGAGTTGATCTTATAGCCTAAATTGTGACTTTACTTTTGATTATGTTAACTAGACAGTTGCCAACTTATTAATTCATGCTGTACTTTGTAGACACATTCCTTGAAATAACTTTAAATACCTAAATGCAAGTCTCCAGTATTCACAGCCTATTGCAATTTTTTTCCTCATCTTTGTTCCTATGAAGCATACAGAAACATATTTGAAGTCAATTGCAGAAGGTTGTTCTGCTTACATGTAAAAGCCATTCAAGAAATAGACCTTATGGGAATTGAATGATCCAGGCTATGCCATTTAAATAAAGCCTTAGGGGTGATGTGTTTCTATGCTTTCATTTAAAAACTTTAAAATATATGAAAGTGTTTCAAGCATGATTTTTTCTAGATATATTCACTTCTTTGGGGATGTTTCTCTGCTTTTTAGTGCATTGTCTCTTAGCTACAATTTTCTCTGTGCCAGCACCAACTATATTTTTTAAAAGGGTAGAAGAATACAGTTATCAAATGAATAGTTTAACTTAGCCTGGAGATTTAGAACTCCATTCACAAATATTTAACTTTTATATCCAGTTGTAGTTTAAATTAGGATGCATTTTATGTCCACGTTATGTTTCAGTATACTTCAAAAGGGTGAATTCAGAATAAATTACTTTAAATATAGCCCTTTACAATGTAATACATAGGACTTTTAAAATATATCATGAAAGGGTGATTTTAAAATACATACATGCTCTATCATTTTAATTTAATGTTCATATTTCATTGAACTATATAATCAAGATGTTGTAAAATGCTAAATTAAATTTTAATAAATAAGAAAGTATCAGAAGATTAACTTACTGTTCTAGATATATCCAGATATTACTTCCTCTTAAATGCCTACTGCTAGTGATGTGAATCATGGAATATAAACTTCTGATTAAATTTATCACTGAGACATGCCTAAAATACCATTTGGTAAATATCATTAAAAGCCATTTGGATTTTAGAAATTTCTTTCTAGCATTTGGGAAGGGAATCAGTTTTATAATTCCTTTTAGTTTGTAATTTCCCTTCATTTCAGTTCAGTCCAGTTCAGTTCAGTTGCTCAGTCGTGTCTGACTCTTTGTGACCCCATGAACCACAGCACACCAGGCCTCCCTGTCCATCACCAACTCCTGGAGTTTACCCAAACTAATGTCCATTGAGTCGATGATTCTATCCAACCATCTCATCCTCCATTGTCCCCTTCTCCTCCTGCCTTCAATCTTTCCCAACATCAGGGTCTTTTCAAATGAGTCAGCTTTTTGCATCAGGTGGCCAAAGTATTGGAGTTTCATGGAGAATTTACTCAAAGTTATACATATTATGTCATTTTATACTTATAATGCCCAAATAAATGTATCATTTGTATATAAACTTTGAATTAAGACGTTTTTCTTTTGAAATTCTCCCATGTCATGGCTCATAGTCATGCTGATTAACTTTTATTAGCATTTTTACTGTGAATTTTTTATTCTAAATATTTTTTTAAATTGTCTGAGTTGAAATAATTAAAACTCTTTTGAACACAAAGCTTCACTTCTCTTTTTATATTGCAAATATTCTTATGTTCTTTTCATGTTTAAAAATCCTTACTAGTTTTCATGTATTCAATTTATTCTTTCCTCCTCAATTCTCATAAAATAGTACATGGCTAGTTTATGAATTTTCCACATTGTAGAGAAGTATTTGTGTAACTATATTAGCTATATTATAGTTAAATAATTGTAAATTATAGTTGTACAGTTGATTGTATATATTAATATATGCAAACACATTACATTTTTAAACAGTAGGATAGAAAATAAAGAATTCGTTTTAGAAAATTCTTTAGAGGTATTATGTGGAGAATTTATTGTAATAGCAGTGGCTGATATCAGACCAGAAAATCTCATTCTGAATTCAGGTTAGGTATTATTAATCTGGAACGCAGGGAGAATCACAGACTCTTACTATATGAAAATAGCTAAGTGTTTATTTATGTCCTTCATTCCCTTCAAGCTTGATTTTGAATTAATCTTCCTACGTTTCTCAATTTGTCTGAAATGTAGAAATATCTCTCATTCTCTTTGTAAGAAGACTTAGTAAGTGAGTAACTTTTCTCAGATGGGACAAATACATTTTCTTTCATTTGCCTACAATGTCTTTATTTACTTTCCCCTTTGCAATTAATGACTTCCTTGTTGGCTCAGATAGTAAAGTGTCTGCCTACAATGTGGGAGCCTTGGGTTCGATCCCCGGGTTGGGAAGATCCTCTGGAGAAGGAAATGGCAACCCACTCCAGTACTCTTGCCTGGAAAATCCCATGGATAGAGGAGCCTGGTGGGCTACAGTCCATGGGGTCGCAAAGAGTCAGACACGACTGAGCAACTAAACTAAAAAACTTGCAATTTATGGCTATGTTTAGATTGTCAGACTTTTAAATTATATAAATTATTAATAAGCACACAGGGCTTTATAGTTCATCCAATGAATTTCTTTCTCATCATTAAAGTCAGGTGGTTTCCATAGACTTTGTTCTTCAATCCATTTTATTTTCCTTTTATTTTGACAGGACGTAAATCTACACCATGACATTCTGTGATAGAGATTTTCTGACTTTATATCACTGCTTATGTTTTTCCTTTGCAAAAGGATAGCATCTGGAGATTCTAATATTACTAGACATTCCATTTCAATTGTATTAAAAAATTCCTTTAAAAAAAATGGTTTTCCAGCATATACTGTATACTTAGAAGCCATTGAGCAGTAATTTCTTGGCAAGTTTTTAAAATAGATAGGACATTGGGGATTATATCTTTTTCTCTAGTGTTTTTATATTTTGTATTTTCCCATTTGATACTCTAATCTTTCTTCTTTTGTATTTAATTATAATAAAGCTATAGGTTTTAATTCTTTTGATTCACAGCTGCCTACAAGATAAAGTGCAAGTAATTTTATACTTGTTTTAGAGTAATAATCCTTAATAATTTTCCACAACTTGATATTGAAACTATAACTACAAAGTAACAACACTGTGATATTACCAATATCCAAATATTTTCTAAAATCCAAAACAATTGAAAAATGAAAAAATTTGTTATCAGAGAAGAGCAATCTTAGGGTTTACTGTCAAGAAATGGTACTGGAGGGAGACTGGGGAATGTATAATACTTTCTATTTACTTCTATATCAAGTAAGAAATAAGACAGTGGCCAAGCTTATAATGGTAAATAATTGAAAAAAAATGGCATAGATATGCAGTAAGATATTCCCTAATATAAATCACCCTCACCTTTTGCTCTCTTGTATTACATTATTCCACCTAGTGAGAGAGGCATCCTCAGAGGAACAGAAAACTTAGAGGAACAAGAGGAAGTAAATGAGTGTATCCTGAGGACACATGCTTCTGAAAGATTTAGAGAGAAAGCTCAGGAGGGTTGATACACATATGTGCAATTATTTGCCCATGTTTAATTATTTACCTCGGTTCTTGAACAGGGATCAGTGAGGCTCCAAAAGCACTCTTTCCATGCTTTCCTTCCAGGGAACTTTAGCCACTGTTTTTCCCTTCTCTGGGAATGGAGACATAAGCAATGATATATTCTAGTAGATAGCATTTTAGGAATGAAATTAAAGTTTAAAGGGACATTGATTCTGTATAACTTCAGACATATGTGTTATCTCTTCCTAGCTAATGTAATTTGCATTTTAAGACAGCGTTTTTGACAATGACTTCTTATCCGTAGGCAGCAGGGTGCTATGGTACTGCTGTATATTTACTTGCACAGTACAAAGGCATCTAGCCAAGAGGACAATAAAGAGGCAAAATCTCATACTTCCCATGCTTGTCAAACCCTTTGCTCTCTTTTGATCTGGGCTAGCCTGTTGAGAGGGCTGTCTTGTATTAATATGCCCAAAAGTGCTGCTTGCTTTGCAGTTTTCACAAAGACTCTTTGTAGAAAGTAGTAGAGGTCCTTTTTGACAAAAAGGGTTTAGATTGAGATGGCCATCTAAGAAACTGTTTTAAATATATGGCTCTCATTTTGAAGCAGATGGGACTTTCAGAGACCTGTAAATCATATCTCACAGGGCACTATGTTACTACTTAATGGTGGCCTTGACTGTAAAGAATGGTGCAGCATTTTAAAATCAAACTTTTTTTTTTTTCTTTCCTATTTGAGGCCTTGGGTTGTAAACAATCTTGAATGCAGTTGCTATATGTTTTAATATTCAAACATTTTATGAATACATGTGTTCTGATAGGTATAGAAGAGACAGCTTCCTACTAGTAAAGCATGTTTCTTTCTGAGACATCTCTACTTGGTCCATGTGGCATAATGATACAGATTAGAAAGAAACTCAGAAAGAAAATAACATATATCAGCTATCACTTTTCTGTAACTATCCAGGTAGTCTTTTGTATAACATTAAAAATTGGCTTTCTTTATTGTAGACTTCTGTTTCTTTTTTAATTGCTTCAATTTTTCTTGAGTTCATTAATATTCAAAAATTAAGTCATTGTACTTCATTTCCTTTTGGAGATCCTTAGATGAAAGACTTCATAAAGCTATGAAATATAAAGAATTATTTCTATATTGGAATAGTTTTTAAAGCAGGATTCTAAAGTCTTGCTTTACAAGGAATAAGCCTGGACTCTTTTGATATCTAACAGCTAAGAAATTACTTTTGAGAAAATGTTCTTAAGTTCAAGGACATTTGTCTCCTCTGATAATTGCTCAAATGCCCATATTTTACTTCATGTTTTGTTCTCTGGAAAATTTTTTTTTTATAATCACATGCAAAACTGTGAATACAGAAAATATGTTTTAAATTTGGAAATTTATTTCAGAAACACTGGCCTTTCTTTCTTTAGAGAGCAGTGTTGAAAGTGCTATTTTGCATTTGTCAGTTTTATATATTTTGCTATTTTGCTCTGTGAGCTACTTCAATTTAAAATACTTCAGTTTCATCTTTACAATAATAGGGATTCACTTATTTACAAGTTCTGGGAATAAAGGTATTGTTGGAGATATTTTAAAATTTAAACACTTATGTTAGAATGAATAATATGTTTTTCCAACGTTTTCAAGTTATATCTAGAATAGCAGTTATGAAAATCCAGGTCAGTAAAATTTTCCAAAGTTATATATTACCATAATTTTAAACATTTCCCTCTATCCCTTTTTCTTTAAACAAAATCTAGGTAATATATTAAGAATATCATTACTCTCATTTCTACTTATTTTCTCATCATTAATATTGTCAAATATTGTTAAATAATCTTCAAAATTAGGTAAAATAATTGTCTTGTCAGCAGGTTGGGGTGCAGGAAAAGTACTATTGTCTTCAATGTTCAATTTAATTGTGCAAGTTACTTTATCACCTGATATTTTCTCTTCCCAAGGCCATTTGCCTAGTGATAAAACTAAACCAACTTCTCTCATATATTTGTTCAAGGGCTTCCCTGGTCACATATGTATTTAGGATGGAGCTAGAAATTATGAGTCACCCCTGTTTGAAAGATGATTCCAGTACCACCAAGGGTGTAACACAGTGCCCAAATGTATACCTAAGAATTTCACTCACATTTATAGCCCTCATGTATAGCTAATCCTCTCTTTACCTCACTTGGACCATTAAGACTGAATCATGTCTTATTCTCAAAGATCTCTGAAGATGAGGAGAAACCAATGAGCCACCTCACTGCCATCTCTAGTTCTTTCCTCTGATAAAAATATGGTATTCCTATATGGGACCTAAGTTCCCAACATCACAATCTTTTACTTTAATTACACAATATCTTTCCTTAAAAATTGCAATCCAGTCCCCAAGAGACTGAGTTTAACAAATTTTCTTATCTAAACCCCTAATCATTTCCCCATCTATCAAATGACAAGAAGTGGCAGAACAATGGTCCAAAATCTTTCTACTTCCATGACAATTTAAATTCTGAGGACTCATTGTCCTTCCATATTGCAGATCTTTTAACAAAATGACTTCTGTACCATCTGTGTGTTTCTGTTTATCAAAACCAGATTTCCCCAAAAGGCATCATTTTTCTGTGGGCTTCTCAATAAGCTATCCAAACTTTTGTATGTGAAAATGTCTAAGAACTTGCAGATGATGTCAGCCATCTCTTACCAGCCAACCAAACTTCAGACTGTACATATCATTAAGTAAAACTTTTAGAGCTTGAATCATACTATTTGTAGTCCCATTAGTCAGAGCAGGGTCACAATTTCTATTGTCCAAACTGACTCAGGAGCACAATATATTAATAATTTATTCCCCAATTAAAATAAAGTTTAAAGATTTACTTCTTTAAGATACTGTCATGCAAATGATTTGGAAAGTTTCAATATTTTTTGCATAAATGAAATAATACTTCAGTATTTCCAACTGGAGGAAAAATGGAATAGCAAAGGCAAAAATGAAAAGAGTTATTTTTGAAAAGAGAACATTAATACATTATCTCCCATCCTTTAGCTATCCCTTTCTAGGGAGGTTTCCTTTTCTACCTCCTCCAACCTGATTCAGTAGCTGTTTGTACTATCAGATTAGTGTCCTTAAATGTCTGTATTTCATCAATTAGAAGAAATGTTTTCTTACAAATTATTGATGTTATCTAGTGGAGACCTCACTATCTCATGTACCATCCCCTCACCTTTCTAAATGCCTCTTATATCACTGATAGTTTCTTTTTTTCAAATAATTATGACTTTGAGTAGAGGAAATGCAGTTAATTAATTCTACTGCTTATTAGAGGATAGATTCTTTTGGCAGAAAAATTAATTCCAGCTTTCATGTGAAGTTTTTGATCTTACTCACATCCACTAATGCTGTGTCATAGGCTGCTGCTGCTCTTTCCAAAACCTAGAGTGCCTAGGAAGTCTGATATTCCTCTATTCTGCAGAAAACGGAGGAGACTGATGCTAAATTAGTTAATCTCACAATGAATTTTAGTGAAAGTTCTTTAAGAAGGTAATTATACCAATCTAAAAAAATGAAACAACTCCATTATACTATGCACTCAGATCTCAGCAGTTTCTTGGTTTTGATCACACTCATGCTACCTGGACTAACTTTTTGGTGTGTGCTAATTTGCTTCAGTTGTGTCCCACTTGTCTGCAACCTCATGGACTGTAGCTCACCAGGATCCTCTGTCCATGGAATTTTCCAGGCAAGAATACTGGAGTGGGTTGCCCTTCCCTTCTCCAGGGGATCTTCTTAACCCAGGGATCGAACCCATGTCTCTTATGTCTCCTGCATTGGCAAGTGGGTTCTTGACCACAAGCACCCCTTGAGAAGCCCAAATTTTTGGTGACTAGATGTTATAGAGGAGTTATCTATTATTCCAGTATAACCTGTGAGAGCATTTAAAAAATAAAACTAAATACATTTTACAAAATGTGGCTTATAAACTGAGACTATAAGACATTACTGGAGGAAATGAAAGAAAACTGAAAAAAGTGAACAATATGTTATATTTTTTAAATGTTTACAAATGTCAGGGGAAGTCCTTAAGAAGGAAAATAAACATTACTGCCAAGCTAGGAAACTATTTTAATGTCTGTATTAATTATTGACAGTCTTATGGCTATCATATATTTCTTATATTGATTGAATCGGTCTGTAAACATTTTCCAATATCCTAAATCTCATGTATACTTTATTTGTGTGATGAATTGGTAGAATACCTTTTCAAAAATACTGTCAGTTATTTGAAAGATAGTGTTGGCCCCAGAATTTACTGGTAATAAAGTGTGTGCTAAGTTGCTTCAGCTGTGTCTGACCATTTGTAATCCTATAGGCTGTAGCTCACCAGGCTCTTCTGTCCATGGGATTCTCCAGATAAGAATACTGGAGTGGATTACCATTCCCTTTTCCAGGGGATCTTTTCAACCCAGGGACCAAATCCAGGTCTTATATCTCCTGCGTTGGTAAGCAGATTCTTTAACACTAGAGCCACCTGGTAAGTGCCAGTTAGCAGGTTATCAGGAATTAATGATTGCATCTGCCTTAATGATTTTGCATTCTTAAATTTCTTCACAGCTACTATAAAGAAAGGTCTATGTCTTACAGAGAATCTGTACACATGTATTTACTGCAGCAATTGCAGTTTATTTAATCCCTACCACATGAAAGGTGTGCACCAGATGTTACTTCAAGTCCTCACAGCAACTCTATAAACTGCTACTATTTTCAGCAGTATTAAAATGCAGATGAGGAAATAGGGTGAGATTGGTGATTGACAGCACAGGCAGAAGCCTGCAGACTGGGATTCAAAGCAGAGGATGCTGCGTTCCCTTCCCTCATTCCAGGGGAATTTCTTTGTATTTAGGACAGTCGCATGGTCGCATTGGAGAAGGAAATGGCAACCCACTCCAGTATTCTTGCCTGGAAAGTTCCATTGACAGAGAAGCCAGGTGTGCTATGGTCCGTGGGGTTGCAAAGAGTCAGCCACAACTGAGCGACAGAGCACATGTCTTACTCTAACAAACCAATAAAACATTCTGTAAATTTATTATAATTATTCACATATCAACATAATTAAAAAAATAACATTTCAATGATAAAATTGAAAAGGAGGCCAAATTAACAGTGGACAATGAAAGTGAGTGGCAGTTTTACATTTCCCCCAAAGTCAGGAACAAGACAAGGGTGCCCACTTTCACCGCTACTATTCAACATAGTTTTGCAAATTTTGGCCACAGCAATCAGAGCAGGAAAAGAAATAAAAGGAATCCAAATTGGAAAAGAAGTAAAACTCTCACTGTTTGCAGAAGACATGATCCTCTACATAGAAAACCCTAAAGACTCCACCAGAAAATTACTAAGGCTAATCAGTGAATATAGTAAAGTTGCTGGATATAAAATCAAAACACAGAAATCCCTTGCATTCCTACATACTAATAATGAAAAAAGGGGGAAGATAAACTGAGGAAACAATTCCATTCACCATTGCAACGAAAAGAATAAAATACTTAGGAATATATCTACCTAAAGAAACTAAAGACCTATATATAGAAAACTATAAAACACTGGTGAAAGAAATCAAAGAGGACACTAACAGATGGAGAAATATACCATGTTCACGGATCAGAGTAATCATTATAGTGAAAATGGGGATATTACCCAAAGCAATCTATAGATTCAATGCAATCCCTATCAAGCTACCAATGGTATTATTCACAGAGGTAGAACAAATAATTTCACAATTTGTATGGAAACACAAAAAACCTTGAGAGCCAAAGCAATCTTGAGAAAGAAGAATGGAACTGGAGGAATCAACCTGTCTGACTTCAGGCTCTACTACAAAGCCACAGTCATCAAGACAGTATGGTACTGGCACAAAGACAGAAATATAGATCAATGGAACAAAATAGAAAGTCCAGAGATAAATCCACACACCTATAGAGAAAGAAATGGCAACCCACTCCAGTGTTCTTGCCTGGAGAATCCCAGGGATGGTGGAGCCTGGTGGGCTGCTGTCTATGGGGTCGCACAGAGTCAGACACGACTGAAGCAAATTAGTAGTAGTAGTAATAGTATGGACACCTTATCTTTGATAAAGGAGGCAAGAATATACAATGGATTAAAGACAATCTCTTTAACAAGTGGTACTGGGAAAACTGGTCAACCACTTGTAAAATAATGAAACTAAAATACTTTCTAACAAAATACACAAAAATAAACTCAAAATGGATTAAAGATCTAAATGTAAAACCAGAAACTATAAAACTCCTAGAGGAAAACATAGGCAAAACACGCTCCAACATAAATCACAGCAGGATCCTCTATTACTCACCTCCCAGAATACTGGAAATAAAAGCAAAAATAAACAAATGGGACCTAATTAAAATTAAAAGCTTCTTCACAGCAAAGGAAACTATAAGCAAGGTGAAAAGACACCTTCGGAATGGGAGAAAATAATAGCAAATGAAGCAAATGACAAAGAACTAATCTCAAAAATATACAAGCAACTTATGCAGCTCAATTCCAGAAAAATAAATGACCCAATCAAAAAATGGACCAAAGAACTAAATAGACATTTCTCAAAAGAAGACATACAGATGTCTAACAAACACATGAAAAGATGCTCAACATCATTCATTATCAGAGAAATGCAAATCAAAATCACAATGAGGTACCATTTCCCTCCAGTCAGAATGGCTGCAATCCAAAAGTCTACAAGCAATAAACGCTGGAGAGGGTGTGGACAAAATTAACCCTCTTATACTGTTGGTGGGAATGCAAACTAGAACAGCCACTATGGAGAACAGTGTGGAGATTCCTTAAAAAACTGGAAATAGAACTGCGTTATGACCCAGCAATCCCACTGCTGGGCATACACACTGAGGAAACCAGAAAAGAAAGAGACATGTGTACCCCAATGTTCATTGTAGCACTGTTTATAATAGCCAGGACATGGAAGCAACCTAGATGTTCATCAGCAGGTGAATGGATAAGAAAGCTGTGGTACATATACACAATAGAGTATTATTCAGCCATTAAAAAGAATACATTTGAATCAGTTCTAATGAGGTGGATGAAACTGGAGCCTATTATACAGAGTAAAGTAAGCCAGAAAGAAAAAACACCAATACAGTATACTAATACATATATATGGAATTTAGAAAGATGGTAATGATAACCCTGTATGCGAGACAGAAAAAAGACACAGATGTATAGAACAGTCTTTTGGACTCTGTGGGAGAAGGCAATGGTGGGATGATTTGGGAGAATCGCATTGAAACATGTATAATATCAAATATGAAACTAATCGCCAGTCCAGGTTCTATGAAGGATACAGGATGCTTGGGGCTGGTGCACTGGGATGACCCAGAGGGATGGTATGGGGGGTGAGATGGGAGGGAGGTTCAGATGGGGAGCACGTGTACACCCATGGTAGATTCATGTTGATGTATGGCAAAACCAATGCAATATTGTAAAGTAATTAGCCTCCATTAAAATAAATACATTTAAATTTTAAAAGGAGTTTATTCACCTGATCTCCAGTATAGTGGTCTGCTTTCTATAAGGTACACTTCTATACAAGTGTAAATCTCTATCAGAATCTCAATCTTCTCAAGTCACAATAACAAAAATGTCCAAGGTTGTCTGACTTCGTTTTGTTGTTCAGTTGTTCAGTTCAGTTCAGTCGCTCAGTCGTGTCCAACTCTGCAACCCAATGGACTGCAGCACGCCAGGCCTCCCTGTTCATCACCTACTCCCAGAGCCTATACAAACTCATGTCCATTGAGTCAATGATGCCACCCAACCCTCCAATCCTGTGTTATCCCCTTCTCCTCCTGCCTTCAATATTTCCCAGCATCAATGTCTTCTCCAATGAGTCAGTTCTTCACATCAAGTGGCCGAAGTATTGGAATTTCAGCTTCAGCATGAGTCCCTCCAATGGATATTAAGAACTGATATCCTTTAGAATGGACTGGTTGAATCTCCTTGCCATCCAAGGGACTCTTAAGAGTCTTCTCCAACACCACAGTTCAAAACTATCAATTCTTTGGCACTCAGCTATCTTTGTAGTCCAAATCTCACATTTGTACATGACTACTGGAAAAATCATAGCTTTGACTAAATGGAACTTTGTTGGTAAAGTAATGTTTCTGCTTTTTAACATGCTGTCTAGGTTGGCCATAGCTTTTCTTCAAAGGAGCAAGTGTCTTTTAATTTCATTGCTACAGTTGCCATCTGCAGTGATTTTGAAGCCCCCCAAATATAGTCTCTCACTGTTTTCATTTTTCCTCCATCTATTTGTCATTAAGTGATGGGACCAGATGCCATGATCTTCGTTTTCTGAATGTTGAGCTTTAAGCCAACTTTTTTCATTCTCCTCTTTCACTTTCATCAAGTGGCTCCTTAGTTCTTCACTTTCTGCCATAAGGGTGGTGTCATCTGTATATCTGAGGTTATGGATATTTCTCCCGGCAATCTTGACTCCAGCTTGTGCTTCTTTCAGCCCAGTGTTTCTCATGAGGTACTCTGCATAGAAGTTAAATAAGCAGGGTGACAATATACAGCTTTGTTGTACTCCTTTTCCTATTTGGAACCAGTAGGTTGTCCCATGTCCAGTTCTAACTGTTCCTTCCTGACCTGCATATAGGTTTCTCAAGAGGCAGGTCAGGTGGTCTGATATTCCCATCTCTTTCAGAATTTTCCACAGTTGATTGTGATCCACACAGTCAAAGGCTTTGGCATAGTCAATAAAGCAAAAGTAGATGTTTTTCTGGAACTCTCTTCCTTTTTCGATGATCCAGCAGATGTTGGCAATTTGATCTCTGGTTCCTCTACCTTTTCTAAAACCAGCTTGAACATCCAGAAGTTTACAGTTACTATTGAAGCCTGGCTTAGAGAATTTTGTTCAGTTGCTCAGTCATCTCCTATTCTCTATGATCCCATGAACAGCAGCATGCCAGGCTTTCCTGTCCTTCACTATCTCCTGGAGTTTGTTCAAACTCATGACCATGGAGCCAGTGATTCACAACAGAAATTTGTTTTCTCACAGTACTGGATGCTGGAGATTTCAAGATCAATCTCCAGCAGGGTTCAGCTTCTGGTGAGGGCTCTCTTCCTGGCTTGCAGATTGTCACATTCTTTGTTTTCACATGGCTTTTCCTCAGTGAAAGAGAGTGAGAACACAAGAGTCAACTCTCTGGTGTCTTTTCTTATAAATACACCAATGCAAGTCAAAGAATGTAATTACCTTCTTAAAGCCCTATTTCCAAATGCAGTCATATTGGGAGTTAGAAATTTAACAACAGTTGGGGGAATTAGTTCACAGCTAGCAAGTGCTACTATTTTTGACTTGAGAATGGGCTAAATATTTCAGTCACATTTCTAAATTTAGGGGTTACCTATATCCAATTAGATAAATCAAATCCTTTATAGCATACAGTGGAAGTGAGAAATAGATTTAAGGGACTAGATCTGATAGATAGAGTGCCTGATGAACTATGGATGGAGGTTCATGACATTGTACAGGAGACAGGGATCAAGACCATTCCCATGGAAAAGAAATGCAAAAAGCAAAATGGCTGTCCTGGGAGGCCTTACAAATAGCTGTGAAAAGAAGAGAAGCGAAAAGCAAAGGAGAAGAGGAAAGTTATAAGCATCTGAATGCAGAGTTCCAAAGAATAGCAAGAAGAGATAAGAAAGTCTTCTTCAGCGATCAATGCAAACAAATAGAGGAAAACAACAGAATAGGAAAGACTAGAGATCTCTTCAAGAAAATTAGAGATACCAAGGGAACATTTCATGCAAAGATGAGCTTGATAAAGGACATAAATGGTATGGACCTAACAGAAGCAGAAGATATTAAGAAGAGGTGGCAAGAATACATGGAAGAACTGTACAAAAAAGATCTTCACAATCCAGATAATCACAATGGTGTGATCACTCACCTAGAGCAAGACATCCTGGAATGTGAAGTCAAGTGGGCCTTAGAAAGCATCACTACTAACAAAGATAGTGGAGGTGATGGAATTCCAGTAGAGCTATTTCAAATCCTGAAAGATGATGCTGTGAAAGCGCTGCACTCAAAATGCCTGCAAATTTGGAAAACTCAGCAGTGGCCACAGGACTAGAAAAGGTCAATTTTCATTCCAATCCCAAGGAAAGGCAATACCAAAGAATGCTCAAACTACCGCACGATTGCACTCATCTCACATGCTACTAAAGTAATGCTCAAAATTCTCCAAAACTGGCTTCACCAATACATGAACCACAAACTTCCTGATGTTCAAGCTGGTTTTAGAAAAGGCAGAGGAACCAGAGATCAAATTACCAACATCTGCTGGATCATGGACAAAGCAAGAGAGTTCCAGAAAAACATCTATGTCTGCTTTATTGACTATGTCAAAGCCTTTGACTGTGTGGATCACAATAAACTGTGGAAAATTCTGAGAGAGATGGGAATACCAGACCACCTACCTGCCTCTTGAGAAACCAATATGCAGCTCAGGAAGCAACAGTTCAAAATGGACATGGAACAACAGACTGTTTCCAAATAGGAAAAGGAGTATGTCAAGCTGTATATCGTCACCCTGCTCATTTAACTTCTATGCAGAGTACATCATGAGAAATGCTGGGCTGGAAGAAGCACAAGCTGGAGTTAAGATTGTGGGGAGAAATATGCATAACCTCAGATATGCAGATGTTATCACCCTTATTGCAGAAAGTGAAGAGGAACTAAAAAACCTCTTGGTGAAAGTGAAAGAGGAGAGTGAAAAAGTTGGCTTAAAGTTCAACATTCAGAAAACGAAGATCATGGCATCTGGTCCCATCACTTCATGGGAAATAGATGGGGAAACAGTGAAACAGTGTCAGACTTTATTTTGAAGGGTGCCAAAATTACTGCAGATGGTGACTGAAGCCATGAAATTAAAAGACGCTTACTCCTTGGAAGAAAAGTTATGCCCAACCTAGATAGCATATTGAAAAGCAGAGACATTACTTTGCCAACAAAGGTCCATCTAGTCAAGGCTATGGGTTTTCCAGTGGTCACGTATGGATGTGAGAGCTGGACTCTGAAGAAAGCTGAGACCCGAAGAATTGATGCTTTTGAACTGCGGTGTTGGAGAAGACTCTTGAGAGTCCCTTGGACTGCAAGGAGATCCAACCAGTCCATTCTGAAGGAGATCAGCCCTGGAATTACTTTGGAAAGAATGATGCTGGAGCTGAAACTCCAGTACTTTGGCCACCGTATGCAAAGAGTTGACTCACTGGAGAAGACTCTGATGCTGGGAGGGATCGGGGGCAGGAGGAGAAGGGTGAGGATGAGATGGCTGGATGACATCATCGATTCGATGGACGTGAGTTTGAGTGAACTCTGGGAGTTGGTGATGGACAGGGAAGCCTGGCGTGCTGCGATTCATGGGGTAGCAGAGTCAGATAGGACTGAGTGACTGAACCGAACTGAACTGATATCCAATTAGCTCCGTAAATCAGTCTGAATTTTGCCTCACACATTTTTCTTCCCGTTTTTGTCAGACTTTTCCTCTAAGGTCCATTCTATTTGCTTATACATGGATATCATATTTTTGCCTCCTAATCCCATAATTTCAGGAATTCTAATTATTTAATTAAATAATTAAATTATCTAATTATTCTAGCAGTGCATTTGACTGTTTCCCTGACTTTTTTATTTTATTTTTTTAATTTTGAAACTAGATAATGCCTTTTGGGATACCTATTTAATGATGGTGTACTGCAAGTCATTAATAAAATCCAGATTATCCCCATAATCAACCAATGATTCTAGGACCCCTTACTTCAGTCTCCATCAACTCTAAGGAAACTTTCAAATCTGCAAAGGAGAATAATAAAAGAAAATGTTAGTTGATTATGTAACCTCTCTATAGGTTTCTTAACTACTTTCTATTTGCCCTTTTAAACTTACTTTTACACTACTTCATATTTCCCCATCTCCTAACCAGATTACTGTTCTCTTTCTTGCCTCATAGTCCACATTAAAAATAAAATTATCTCTATTCTTTTTTTCACTCTCTCACTTTCTACGGGCATCTCAAATCATTGCTAATTCATCCAATGAAACTGCTCCTTCCATGTTTAATTCTTGCTATTATACACAACTAATACATATTTTTGCCTTTTTCTTGTAAGAACTTACTTTTGATTGATTTTCAAATTCATTTATTTATATTATTATTACCACTATTACTATTACTTGACATTTATCTGTTTTCCTCTTACATTCTGGCCCTTTTCAGAATTCTTGACTGAATTGTTATCTCAACTATTGTCATTTCTTCACATTCTGATTTTCAGTTCAGTTCAATTCAGTTCAGTTCAGAGTCTTTTCCAATGAATCAATTGTTCTCATGAGGTGGCCAATGCATTTGAGTTTCAGCTTCACCATCAGCCCTTCCAATGAACACCGAGGACTGATCTCCTTTAGGATGGCCTGGTTGGATCTCCTTGCAGGCCAAGGGACTCTCAAGAGTCTTCTCCAACACCACAGTTCAAAAGCATCAATTCTTTGGTGCTCAGATTTCTTCACATTTCAACTCTCACATCCATACATGACTACATAGCCTTGACAAGACGGACCTTTGTTGGCAAAGTAATATTTTGGGTTTTCAATATCCTATATAGTTTGGTCATAAATTTTCTTCCAAAGTGTAAGCGTCTTTTAATTTCACAGCTGCAATCACCATCTGCAGTTGTTTTGGAGCCCCCCAAAATAAAGTCTGACGCTGTTTCCACTGTTTCCCCATCTACTTCCCATGAAGCGATGGGACCAGATGCCATGATCTTCGTTTTCTGAATGTTGAGCTTTAAGCCAACTTTTTCACTCTCCACTTTCACTTTCATCAAGAGGCTTTTTAGTTCTTTACTTTTTGCCATAAGGGTGATGTCATCTGCATATCTGAGGTTATTGATATTTCTCCTGACAATCTCGACTCCAACTTGTGCTTCTTGCAGCCCAGCGTTTCTCATGATGTACTCTTCATATAAGTTAAATAAGCAGGGTGACAATATACAGCCTTGACCTACTCCTTTTCCTATTTGAAACCAATCTGTTGTTCCATGTCCAGTTCGAACTGTTGCTCCCTGACCTGCATATAGATTTCTCAAGGAGCAGGTCAGGTGGTCTGGTATTCCCATCTCTTTCAGAATTGTCCACAGATTATTGTGCTCCACACAGTCAAAGGCTTTGGCATAATCAATAAAGCAGAAATAGATTGTAGTCCTGTGCTATTCTCAAGCCGCTTACTCTTCCCAGAAAACTTCATTACATCCACTTTTTTAATCTGTCATGTATAAACTGATAGGAACTAATCCCTAAAATAAGCCACCTGTACCATATTCACAAATGACTAAACTTGTCACAAGACCCCAATCCTTCCATCTACTCTATTTATCATTTTACACAAAAGGAACAGCATTGGCCTAGTATTCAGTCAAAAATCCAAAAATGCTAGTCATGAGCATTGATCTGCTACATTTTGAATGTTTGCCTCACTTCATAAATCATGTTGAAATCCTACCTTCCAATGGTGATGATATACATAGATGTGGTCTTTGGGAGGTACTTTAGCCATGAGGGTGGCATCCTCACATATTGGATATATTTATAAAAGAGGTTCCAGAGAGATCCCTAGCCACTTCCACCATGTGGAGATACAGTGAAAAGTCTCTGACTCAGAAGATAGCCCTCACCTAGTTGTGTGAACACTCTTGTCTTGCACCCCAGAACACTGAACAACGACTTTATGTTGTTTAAAAGCTACATAGTTTGTGGTATTTTGCTTTGAAGGTCCAAAAATCTAAAGACACTCTCCCTTAGTTCCCAAGTCCAATAAACCACTTTATTCTAACAATTCTACTTCCCACATAAACTAGTCCGTTCATCTTTCTGTTTCTTTTCTTGCCTCCCTTCATTGCATTCTCTACTGTGTTATTCAGCTGATCTTATAAATCTGACTCCTCTGATTACAAGCCATCTCATGATTCCAATCTGCCTCACGGAAAGTTTCCTTATTATAGAACCCAGAGTGCTTTATGGTATGGTCTTCCAGTCTCAATTCCTATTATTATATTCTCATATTCTAAGCTCCTGCCATTCTGAACTAGTTGTCATCTCCCAACTGGATCATATTGTCAGGTTTTCATAATTTTTGACCTATACTTCTTCTGGGTGAAACATTTTCTAACCTGTTCTTCTTATTTCTTAGCACATTTCTATTAATCATTTAAGATTTCTCATCATCTTCCCCATACCTAACATCTTCCTGTATATTCAACTATCTTGATTTGTATATATCTTTAACTAGTAATTACTGTAATTGCTTATTTACTCATCCATAAGAACGAGGGTGTATGCTGCTTGTCTTTAAATCTTAACTTACAGTACAATGCTAGGGCAATATGGGTTGTGTATGCTCAGTTTGCTCAAATTCATGTCCATTGAATCGATGATGCTATCTAAGTATCTCATCCTCTGCCGCTCCTTTCTCCTTTTACTTTCAGTCTCCCAGCATCAGGGTCTTTTCCAATGAGTTGGCTCTTTGCATCAGCTGGCCAAAGTATTTGTCTGACGCTCTGTGACCCTGTGGACTGCAGCCTGCTAGGCTCCTCTGCAAATAAGATTGTCCAGCAAAGATACTGAAGTGGATTTCCATTTCCTCCTCCAGTGGATCTTCCCAACCCATGGATTGAAACTGCGTCTTATGCATCTCCTGCATTGACAAGCAAATTATTTACCACTAAGCCAACTGGGAACACCTGCCAGATACAAGTCTGTTAGCAAAACAGAGAGTTAGCTACAAACATCCAAGTGGATTCAAAAGCTGAATGTCAGGTTTTATTTTCCCAAAGTTAGCCACAACAATATCTCCCTTTCCACACATTGTTCTAAAATGTGACTGTGGAATTTCTCCTATCAAGGACTGTGGTCTCTGTTCCCTTACCATACAGCCTCAGCTTTGCTTCCTGGAATGCTCATGCTTGGAGGATTGAACTGATATATGTGACATATGCACTTATACTAAGGCCACAACAATCTGAAAGCCACATGGAGGAGCCAGATCCACAGACTTCTAGTCCTGACTGCTAGAGAAGTGAATGAATGATTCTTCAGATGATTTTTACTGCTAGACATCATTATTTTCAGTATGTGAGTTTTCCTAGCTAAGGAATCAGACTTTGTTGACCACAGGCAAGTAGTTCCTGGCTATACCCTATCTGAATTTCTGACACACAAAAACTGTGAGCATAATAAACAGTTGTTGCACACCACTTATTTGGGAGTGAAATGTTATACATGAATGCAAAATGGAACAAGAAATATCAACAGTAAAAAGAAATAGGTCAAGATTAAAAAATATACCAGCTTATTAGGTTAGACCCAAAGGGTGAGTAAAAGTGAGCATAGCTTTCTTCATATCTTGGGGAATTAGAGATTATGTAAGAAAGTACTGCTTCATCTTTCATATTTCCTGCTATTTTCAAGGAGTTTTATTTTTTTAGGTTTTGACTCCCAAAGAAATGTTATATTAAAACTAATAGAAATTTTGATTACTAGATAATCTTATATATATGTATATATGTAAAATAATCTAACATGTTCACAGAGCAGCTTATACTTTTACTGACTCTAGCCAGAAAAGCATTCTGCTAAACTGGGGAAACTTTGTGTTTTATCCCCCCCCCCCTTTTTTTTTCCTCCTTTTTGGTGTCTTCAAAACTTCTAAATTTGTTTCCTAGAAACATTTCAAATATATCCTTCTATAGGAATGGCAATCACGTTGAATTTTCTCTTAATTTTTTTCAGTTCATATTCCCATAAATGTATGGAGCCATTTTACTATTAACAGAAGATGAATTCAGTCAACACTTACTTATACTGAATTTTTGGGCTGAAGTCAAAATTTATTTTGTTTATAAACAGGGAGAAAAAATTGTCAAACTATTTCAGTTTTTCAAGTATTTGGCAAAGAAAAAGAAAAATATTGTATCTTATTTGACCTGCAGACCTTACAAAGATATTTTTACTTTAGAAATTCAACTATATACCATCAAATGTAATTGTGCATATTATAATAAGAATCCTTAAATCGAAAAATGATTTGGAAATTATTGTGCTAAAAAATATGGATTAGCTATCATACTTTCAAGTATGTATATTAAGACATGCTTCTGCCCTTTAGATGAAAAAAAAAAAATCTTTGAAAATGTTAAGCTTTTAAACATAACTTTAAGAAAATGTTTATTTATTTGAAACAAAAGTGAGAGAAAAATTGACTCATTACCCTTCTAGCCCAACAAATGAAATGTTTTTATTTTTATATATATTTCCAGTAATTGCCTATAAATATTAATCAGTTATAAGCAACTGAAATTCTAAGTTAGTTTTAATTACATATATTTATTGCATGATATCCTTATGTTACATATATTTATTTATATAATTGTATTTTTAATTATTTAAAATTATACCATTTTCTGGACAGATTAACCAAAATTAATAACAATTCACATAATACTATTGGATATTTAGGCCATTTTCATTATTTTGAAAATAATACTAAAACATCTTTACATATATGCTTTTTGACTATTTCTTTGAGTTATTTTCTTAAAGTTGTTTCTAGAAGTCACCTTGTAATGTGTCATAAATGTAAAAACTCTTCATAACTCTTATATATTATGTTTTATAGGATGACTGAACTTTTGCAGTCTTAAGAACACATTTTTAAGAAACATTGCTATTTTAATATGAGTGAAATTATATTTATTCTCATTTAATTGAAAACACTGTTCATAATTTTTAAATCTTAGAACTCTTTTAAAAGTTGACTTTTTATAGTATTCATGTGAAACCTCAATGGTTCCATAAATCATATAGTTAAAAGTTCTAGTTGTGTAATCAATGAGAACATTATTTGAATCCTAGCTTTTCCTGCAGTAGCTGTGTAACATTGGGAAAATAACTAGATCTCATTAAATTTAATATCATTATCTGTAATGGGAATAAAAATGTTAACCTTTCTCTTAGTGTCAAGATTGTTGTTGTTCATTTGCTATGTGTGTCCAGCTCTGAGACCTCATGGACTGCAACATGCCAGGCTTCTCTGTCCTCTACTATCTCCTGGAGTTTGCTCAGATTCATGTCCATTGAGTCGGTGATGCTGTCTAATCACCTCATCCTCTGCTTCCCCATAATTCTTGTGCCTTTCAATCTTTCCTAGCATCAGGTTCTTTACCAGTGAGTTTGGTCTTTACATCAGGTGCCCAAAGTGTTTGTCCAACTCTTTGTGACTCCATGAACTATAGCTCACCAGACTTCTACCGTGGAATTTTCCAGGCAAGAATACTGCGTAGAACAGAACAATTCCTGAGTAGACTGCACTGAGTAAATACTATTTACTGTTTTGATTAATATCAGTATTGTAATATGTTTGCTTGTCAAACAATCTGAATTAAAATATATTAACAAATGAACAATATAGCATGTGTCACTGTAACCTTGGTGGCTAACACTGTACTTGGCATGTAGTAAACTCTCTGTACATAATTCTCTGTTAAATAATTGAAGAAGTGAATGCATATATATAAGCTAGACTTCATCTATACCTATTAAAGTATATTTTAATCAAACATTTTTCAGAACTAACTGTTCAATTTACTAGAGGTAAAATTGATATTTATATTAGAAAGCAGTTTTATGGAAATTATATAATTCTCATTTTAATCTACATAATCAATCTATGCTTTATCAGGGATAAAACTATTATGGAGGCTTTATTAACACAGGTTGTATACATCTCTGAAGATTAACTCTGTATAAAAACTCTATATATGGTATTTTTGAACATCATTTTCCAACCTGAAAATTAAATTTCTGCAAAAACTATACTAAAACAAAAATTGGAAGTTATAAAATTCCACAATTTCTGAGGAGAACTTGTATAACTTTTATGTTAGCTTTTTATGGAAGATAGTTTAGCATTTATGGTTATCAAAAACATAATGGTGATAGCTGCTTTATTTGGAATAGATTTTGGACTCAGTCCAGTCTATCTACAATTTCTATAAAAGCAGTTAAAATTGCTACCATTGCAATCACTTGACTATAGTCCCATTATAATGAGATTAACATAAAATGTCTTGAGAAACATTTCAAAGTAATACATTTTACAGAGTAATACTATTTGTAGCTGTCAGTCACTAAAGAAATACTATGTCAACCAGCAGCATTAGATTGGGTTTTCTCCATTAGAGCTTAAGGATTTGTTAATTAAATATGCTAGTTTTATCTCATTTAATGAGTAAACGCAAACCTGAAACTTATTTGACTATATCAATAATTCAGAAAACAATGCAGTAATATATTTAGAAAATGTGTTACTTTAGATTTAAGTTTTTTATTTTCAAGTAAAAATATTTAGATATAGAATATGTTAGCTTAAAACTGTATGATTTTAAAAGCAAAGCCATTCATGTGGAGGGGAAGAGGCAAACAAGAGAGATGAGAAGATTAGAAAAAAGAAAATAAGACTACTGGAAACAGAAGGCCAGTCATAGGCTTTGGAAGGGAAATAGCAGAAATCAGACCAAGAAGAGTTAGTTACCTTGTTATCCTTGCCTAATATTTTATGTGGAAGAAGTAAAAAAAAAAAAAGTCAAGAGATAAACTAAGGGTTGATGAATATAAACATAGATTGGAAAAGGCTTTGCTACAATTTGAAGACTGTTTCAGATAAACAGGTAGAAAAAAAAGACTAACAAAAGATTAGGTGATAAGGTGGAGTGAGAAAAACCCAAGGCCTGTTCAAAATACACATAACAGTGCCAAAGTATTGTCTCTTCTATTAAGTGGAACTTAATTAACTGGGAAATAAACATGAAGTTGGCTGTTGCTAAATATCTTAGAAACTATAGGGAATTCTTCAAAACTGCAGCTAGAGTTATATAATTGCAAAAGAAGAATCTGCGTATTTTGAAAAATATTCATATTTGTTAAGATTTTATTTCCCAAAGACTAGAGATCTCATCAAGAAAATTAAAGATACCAAGTGAACATTTCATGCAAAGATGGGCTCGATAAAGTACAGAAATGGTATGGACCTAACAGAAGCAGAAGATATTAAGAAGAGGTGGCAAGAATACACAGAAGAACTCTACAAAAAAGATCTTCACGACCCAGATAATCATGATGGTGTGATCACTAATCTAGAGCCAGACATCTTGGAATGTGAACTCAAGTGGGCCTTAGAAAGCATCACTACAAACAAAGCTAGTGGAGGTGATAGAATTCCAGTTGAGCTGTTTCAAATCCTGAAAGATGATGCTGTGAAAGTGCTCCACTCAATATGCCAGCAAATTTGGAAAACTCAGCAGTGGCCACAGGACTGGAAAATGTCAGTTTTCATTCCAATTCCAAAGAAAGGCAATACCAAAGAATGCTCAAAATACTGGACAATTGCACTCATCTCACATGCTAGTAAAGTAATGCTCAAAATTCTCCAAGCCAGGCTTCAGCAATACGTGAACCGCGAACTCCCAGATGTTCAAGCTGGCTTTAGAAAAGGCAGAGGAACCAGAGATCAAATTGCCAACATCCACTGGATCATTGAAAAAGCAAGAGACGTCCAGAAAAACATCTTTTTCTGCTTTATTGACTATGCCAAAGCCATTGACTGTGTGGATCACAATCAACTGTGGAAAATTCTGAAAGAGATGGGAATACCAGACCACCAAATCTGCCTCTTGAGAAATCTGTATACAGGTCAGGAAGCAACAGTTCAAACTGGACATGGAAGAACAGACTGGTTCCAAATAGGAAAAGGAGTAGGTCAAGGCTGTATATTGTCACCCTATTTATTTAACTTCTATGCAGAGTACATCATGAGAAACGCTGGACTGGAAGAAACACCAGCTGGAATCAAGATTGCCAGGAGAAATACCAATAGCCTCAGATTGGCAGATGACACCACCTTATGAAGAGGAACTAAAAAGCCTCTTGATGAAAGTGAAAGTGGAGAGTGAAAAAGTTGGCTTAAAGCTCAACATTCAGAAAATGAAGATCATGGCATCTGGTTCCATCACTTCATGGGAAATAGATGGGGAAAAAGTGGAAACAGTGTCAGACTTTATTTTTTTGGGCTCCTGAATCACTGCAGATGGTGATTGCAGCCATGAAATTAAAAGATGCTTACTCCTTGGAAGAAAAGTTATGACCAACCTAGATAGTGTATTCAAAAGCAGAGACATTACTTTGCCGACTAAGGTCCGTCTAGTCAAGGCTATGGTTTTTCCTGTGGTCATGTATGGATGCGAAAGTTGGACTGTGAAGAAGGCTGAGTGCCGAAGAATTGATGCTTTTAAACTGTGTTGTTGGAGAAAACTCTTGAGAGTCCCTTGGACTGCAAGGAGATCTAACCAGTCCATTCTGAAGAAGATCAGCCCTGGGATTTCTTTGGAAAGAATGATGCTGAAGGTGAAACTCCAGTACTTTGGCCACCTCATGCGAAGAGTTGACTCATTGGAAAAGACTCTGATGCTGGGAGGGATTAGGGGCAGGAGAAGTAGGGGAGGACAGAGGATGAGATGCCTGGATGGCATCACTGACTCGATGGACCTGAGTCTGAGTGGACTCCGGGAGTTGGTGATGGACAGGGCGGCCTGGCGTGCCCTCTGTGCATGGGGTCGCACAGAGTCGGACATGACTGAGCAACTGAACTGAACTGAACTGAACTAAGATTTGATTAAGCCTGGGAGTATGAGTGGTTCAATTGAAAATGATTTTAATAATTGAAAAATTATAAGGAATTCTTATTTTAAAATATTATTAAGAGTAGATAACTTGAAAAGAAAAACAGCAAGTTAGAACATTACTTACAGCATGCTGTGCTCAGTATCTTCATTTATGTCTTGACTCTTTGTGACCCCATGGACTGTACCCTGCCAAGCTCCTCTGTCTGTGGGATTTTTCCAGGCAAGAATACTGGAGTGAGTAGCCATTCCTTCCTCCAGGGGATCTTCCTGACCCAGAGATCAAACCCGAGTCTCCTGTGCATCCTGCATTACAGGTGGATTATTTACCACTGAGCCACCAGGGAAGCCCTCTTCACTGGGCAAGCCATCTACTTACAGTATAAATTAAAGTAATTTTGTATTTAAAAAATATTAGCAACAAATATAGATGAATATTTATCCAGGTTGGAACGGAATTTTCTGAGCACCAAAACTCTGGTAAATACTGAAAGGAAATTTTGGTAAATATATACTAAAAAATTCTAATTATACATATTTCTCAATGACTGAATTGATACTGGTTTTATTGAATATTAAACACTTTTCTTGTGGTTTAGCTGCTATGTCGTATCCAACTCTTGGCTCTTTTGTCCACAGGATTCTCCAGGCAAGAATACTGGAGTGAGTTGCCATTTCCTTCTCCAGGGGATATTCCTGAACCAGGGATTGAACCTATGTCTCCTGTGTCTCCTGCACTGCAGGCAGATTCTTTACTGCTGAGTCACCAGAGAAGCCCAGATATTTTTATTTCATTTTTTATAAAGAGTTGAAACATCATGTAAATTATTGGAATGTGTTGAGGATAACTGACCAATTTTGAAATCACCCTGGGCAAATTATAGCCTGTTTTCTTTATCAATAATAATATTATGAGAATACCTCAAAAATGAGTTCCAGACAAAAATTAAAGAGGAAATAAAAATCTAGAAAAGGAAGAAATTTCTTTGTTGATGTTGTCATTGAGTCACTAAGTCATGTCCGATGCTGAAACCCTATGAACTGCATCATGCTGTTCATGGGGCCAGGTTCCTCTGTCCTCCATTATCTTGCAAAGTTTGCTCAGATTCATGTCCATTGTGTCGGTGATGCCATCCAACTATCTCATCCTCTGCCACCCCCTTCTCCTTTTGCCTTTCCCAGCATCAAGGACTGATCTTTCCCAGCATCAAGGGCTTTTGCAATGAGTCAGGTCTTCACAACAGATGGCCAAATATTGGAACTTCACCTTCAGCATCAGTCTTTCCAATGAATATTTAAGGTTGAATTTCATTAGGATTGACTAGTCTGATCTGCATGGGACTCTCAAGAGTCATCTTCAGCACCACAATTCAAAAGCATCAGTTCTTCATCCCTCAGTCTTCTTCATCTCAGTCAAATATGTCAATGTTAAATGTAATAAGACAGAAACTGTCAGCACCCATATGTAACCTTATGGCCTTCAATTTTAGTGTGCTGTAGGTAATTTCTAACTGTGTATATTTGTATCTTTGTGGATGATGTTCTCTGTTTCTAAAGAGGTCTCTCTTCTTACACTTGAAGCAGACCAGAAGTACAATGAAATTAACAACTAACAGTGTTCAAAATATGAAATATGAAAATTAATGTTAATGGTCCAGGTCCCTTGACCCTTAAGAGGAATAAGACAATTTTATACCATGCTCTCAACTGTTTTCTGTAGGACATAGTTTCAGTTGCCCATGGCAGTAATGGGCTTAATGATACATTGTTGTTTATTTTCCTTTTTATACATTAATTTCCATTCCCCTGCTGGGTTGCCCTTGGATATTATCTCTGCCTCTGAATCTATGGAAAATCACATGAAAAGAGTTTGTGCCAGAACTTCTCCTAAAAGTAAATTTTCAGGATAGAAATTTGAGTTGGATTCTGGGCTGGCCAGATGGGAAAGCCATTTAAGTTATTGGTAAGTGAGGTGATGATACTGTACTTGCCCTGGCATATTTTAGCAGCACAATTACTGAGACCTCCATCTGTAGAGATTTGGCATATGATACATGTAGGAGAGGAGAAGGCAATGCCACCCCACTCCAGTACTCTTGCCTGGAAAATCCCATGGACGGAAGAGCCTGGTAGGCTGCAGTCCATGGGGTCGTTAAGAGTCAGACACGACTGAGCAACTTCACTTTCACTTTTCACTTTCATGTGTTAGAGAAGGAAATGGCAACCCACTCCAGTGTTCTTGCCTGGAGAACCCCAGGGACGGGGGAGCCTGGTGGGCTGCCATCTATGGGGCCACACAGAGTCAGACACGGATTGAAGTGATTTAGCAGCAGTAGCAGCAGCAACATGTAGGAGATACACTGGTTTACTTAATGTTTCTAGAATTTAAGAGATTAGGTGGCAATAGTAATGATAAGGTCTGAAGAGTTGGTTGGTTGCATGCTGTTGACACTATAAATGTGCTGAATGAAGGGAATGCCAGCCTTCTGTTACTCATTCTTCAGTTGGACATCATGGTGAGAACATTCTAAAAGACCTTTACTTGCAAAAGTAGAGATCAGATTGGCCGGAAAACAAAATCTAATATACGAACTATGACAGTATCAAGAAACTGCTTAATTCACAGTTTCAGCATGCCTTTAAAACTAAAATCAGAGCATTATCAGGGAAAAAGCAGGGTCTTAGAATTTGAGATGGGGACATTTAGGTGCATGCACTTGAAGACTTTAAATGCTGAGGCCTCCTCAATATATTGGCCTCTCAGAAGTGGCTCTCTCTTTGCTTGAAGAGATAGTCTCCTCTAGCCTGCAGATTATGCAAACTTTACTTGAAGAAGGAGATTTCCTAAAGAGTATCCATACTTCCTCTCATGGCTTCTAGGTCTACAAAGCAGTGAGGAGTAAACAAAAGCAAGTTGTAGAAGTACTCCTTCTGCTTTGGTAGAAAATATATTCATGGAAAGAACTGAAAGACCTAAGGCATATATGGCAGGAGCACAGGTGGCTGCAAGCTGGCTCACTAAGCACGGCGGTGAGGAGCTTCCCCACGTCCGAGGTCAGGGGCAGCAGCCTAGAGTGCCAGGCTACATCAGCGCAGGAACGATGAGAGGAGCTACCCTGAGTCCGAGGTCAGTGGCTGTCGGGAGGAGATACCCCGCATCTGAGCCCAGTGGCGGCCGGGAAAAACCCCCCGCCTCCTAGGTCAGGGGCAGCCAGGAGAAGTCACCTTGCACCCGAGGCCAGGGGCGGTGACCTTGAGGAGCCACCCCGAGCCCGAGGCCAGGGCTGGCAGCTGGGAGGAGCAACCCATGGAGTGGTGGGTGCACAGGCATAGGAGGGCCTAGAGGAGATATTCCATGTTGAAGGTCAGGAATTGTGGTGGTAAGGAGATATCCCTCGTCAGAGGTAAGGAGCAGTGGCTGTGCTTTGCTGGAGCAGCCATAAAGAGATACCCCACACCCAAGGTAAGAGAAACCCAAGTAAGATGATAGGTGTTGCAAGAGGGCATCAGAGGGCAGACACACTGAAGTCATACTCACAGAAAACTAGTCAATCTGATCATACTAGGACCACAGCCTTGTCTAACTCAATGAAACCAAGCCATGCCCACGGGGCAACCCAAGATGGGTGGGTCATGGTGGACAGGTCTGACAGAATGTGGTCCACTGGAGAAGGGAATGGCAAGCCACTTCAGTATTCTTGCCTTGAGAACCCCATGAACAGCATGAAAAGGCAAAATGATAGGATGCTGAAAGAGGAACTCCCCAGGTCAGTAGGTGCCCAATATGCTACTGGAGATCAGAGGAGAAATAACTCCAGAAAGAATGAAGGGATGGAGCAAAAGCAAAAACAATACCCAGATGTGGATGTGACTGGTGATAGAACAAGATCCGATGCTGTAAAGAGCAATATTGCATAGGAACCTGGAATGTCAGGTCCATGAATCAAGGCAAATTGGAAGTGGTCAAACAAGGGATGGCAAGGGTGAATATCAACATTCTAGGAATCAGCGAGCTGAAATGGACTGGAATGGGTGAATTTACCTCAGATGACCATTATATCTACTATTGTGGGCGGCAGTCCCTCAGAAGAAATGGAGTAGCCATCACGGTCAATAAAAGAGTCCGAAATGCAGTACTTGGATGCAATCTCAAAAACGACAGAATGATCTCTGTTCGTCTCCAAGGCAAACCATGCAATATCACAGTTAACCAGTAATGCTGAAGAAACTGAAGTTGAACGGTTTTATGAAGACCTACAAGATCTTTTAGAAGTAACACCCCAAAAAGATGTCCTTTTCATTACAGGGGACTGGAATGCAAAAGTAGGAAGTCAAGAAACACCTGCAATAACAGGCAAATTTGGCCTTTGAATGCAGAATGAAGCAAGGCAAAGACTAATAGAGTTTTGCCAAGAAAATGCACTGGTCATAGCAAACACCCTCTTCCAACAACACAAGAGAAGACTCTACACATGGACATCACCAGACGGTCAACACTGAAATCAGATTGATTATAACCTTTGCAGCCAAAGATGGAGAAGCTCTATACAGTCAACAAAAACAAGACTGGGAGCTGACTGTGGCTCAGATCATGAACTCCTTATTGCCAAATTCAGACTTAAATTGAAGAAAGTAGGGAAAACCACTAGACCATTTATTTAAGGGTCTAGATCTGATAGATAGAGTGCCTGATGAACTATGGACGGAGGTTCATGACATTGTACAGGAGACAGGGATCAAGACCATCCCTATGGAAAAGAAATGCAAATAAGCAAAATGGCTGTCTGTGAAGGCCTTACAAATAGCTGTGAAAAGAAAAGAAGCAAAAAGCAAAGGAGAAAAGGAAAGATATAAGCATCTGAATGTAGAGTTCCAAAGAATAGCAAGAAGAGATAAGAAAGTCTTCTTCAGCGATCAATGCAAAGAAATAGAGGAAAACAACAGAATGGGAAAGACTAGAGATCTCTTCAAGAAAATTAGAGATACCAAGAGAACATTTCATGCAAAGAAGGGCTTGATAAAGGACATAAATGGTATGGACCTAACAGAAGCAGAAGATATTAAGAAGAGATGGCAAGAATACACAGAAGAACTGTATAAAAAAGATCTTCATGACCAAGATAATAATGATGGTGTGATCACTAATCTAGAGCCAGACATCTTGGAATGTGAACTCAAGTGGGCCTTAGAAAGCATCCTTATGAACAAAGCTAGTGGAGGTGATAGAATTCCAGTTGAGCTGTTTCAAATCCTGAAAGATGATGCTGTGAAAGTGCTCCACTCAATAAGCCAGCAAATTTGGAAAACTCAGCAGTGGCCACAGGACTGGAAAATGTCAGTTTTCATTCCAATTCCAAAGAAAGGCAATACCAAAGAATGCTCAAAATACTGGACAATTGCACTCATCTCACATGCTAGTAAAGTAATGCTCAAAATTCTCCAAGCCAGGCTTCAGCAATACGTGAACCGCAAACTCCCAGATGTTCAAGCTGGCTTTAGAAAAGGCAGAGGAACCAGAGATCAAATTGCCAACATCCACTGGATCATTGAAAAAGCAAGAGACGTCCAGAAAAACATCTTTTTCTGCTTTATTGATTATGCCAAAGCCTTTGACTGTGTGGATCACAATCAACTGTGGAAAACTCTGAAAGAGATGGGAATACCAGACCACCAAATCTGCCTCTTGAGAAATCTGTATACAGGTCAGGAAGCAACAGTTCAAACTGGACATGGAAGAACAGACTGGTTCCAAATAGGAAAAGGAGTAGGTCAAGGCTGTATATTGTCACCCTATTTATTCAACTTCTATGCAGAGTACATCCTGAGAAACGCTGGGTTGGAAGAAACACTGGCTGGAATCAAGATTGCCGGGAGAAATATCAATAACCTCAGATATGCAGATGACACCACTCTTATGGCAGAAAGTGAAGAGGAGCTAAAAAGCCTCTTGATGAAAGTGAAAGTGGAGAGTGAAAAAGTTGGCTTAAAGCTCAACATTCAGAAAATGAAGATCATGGCATCTGGTCCCATCACTTCATGAGAAATAGATGGGGAAACAGTAGAAACAGCGTCAGACGTTATTTTTGGGGGCTCCAAAATCACTTCAGATGGTGACTGCAGCTGTAAAATTAGAAGATGCTTACTCCTTGGAAGAAAAGTTATGACCAACCTAGATATTATATTCAAAAGCCGCGACATTACTTTGGCGACTAAGGTCCATCTAGTCAAGGCTATGGTTTTTCCTGTGGTCATGTATGGATGTGAGAGTTGGACTGTGAAGAAAGCTGAGCACCGAAGAACTGATGCTTTTGAACTGAGTTGTTGGAGAAGACTCTTCAGAGTCCCTTGGACTGCAAGGAGATCTAACCAGTCCATTCTGAAGGAGATCAGCCCTGGGATTTCTTTGGAAGGAATGATGCTAAAGCTGAAGCTCCAGTACTTTGGCCACCTCATACAAAGTGTTGACTCATTGGAAAAGACTCTAATGCTGGGAGGGATTGAGGGCAGGAGGAGAAGGGAACGACCGAGGATGAGATGGCTGGATGGCATCTCGGACTCGATGGATGTGAGTCTGAGTGAACTCCGGGAGATTGTGTTGGACAGGGTGGCCTGGCGTGCTGAGATTCATTGGGTCACACAGAGTCGGACACGACTGAGCGACTGAACTGAACTGAGCTGAACTTGAGAAAATATCCTGGAATGGATCTTGAGGTTGCTGACCTGGGGCTGAGGTTGTTATGGTAGATAAGGGGAACTTCCCTAATAATGGTGTAATTCATGTGTGTGTCAGGATTCGTTTTCTGGTGAAGATACTTGGAGACAATCATAATGTAATCTGTGATGCCTACCTAAAATTTAGAAAGAATGATGACCTACAGCAAATGACGTTTTGAAGTATTGTCTTGACAGAATGAAGAAGCAGTCAACAGATTCAGCAAAGTGTGCAGACTTAAATGGATTTGTTTATCAAGTTAGAGAATCCAGCGTCTGTGTTTCCTGTTGTTGCTGCTGTTCAGTTGTAAGTTCTCTGATTCTTTGTCTCCCCATGGACTGCAGCATGCCAGGCTTCCTGTCCTTCACTATCTCCTGGAGTTTGCTCAAACTCATATCCATTGAGTCAGTGATGTTATCCAACCATCTAATCCTCTGCTGCCCTCTTCTCCTGCCCTCAATCTTCCCCAATATCAGGGTCTTTTCCAATGAGTCAGCTCTTTACATCAGGTGGTCAAAGTATTGGAACTTCTATTTCTTTCAGCAATAGTCCTTCCAATGAATATTGAGTGTTGATTTCCTGTAGAATTGGCTGGTTTAGTCTCCTTGAAATCCAGGCACTCTAAAGTCTTCTTGAGCATCAAATTTCAAAACCATCAGTTGTTAAGATCTCTGCCTTCTTTATGGTCCAACTCTCACATCAATACATGGCTACTGGAAAAACAATGGCTTTGACTATACAGACCTTTTTCAGCAAAGTGACAGCTCTGCTTTTTAAGAAAAACTATGACCAACCTAGACAGCATATTAAATAGCAGAGACATTACTAACAAAGGTGCATCTAGTCAAAGCTATGGTTTTTCCAGTAGTCATGTATGGATATGAGATTTGGACTGTAAAGAAAGCTGAACACTTAAGAATTGATGTTTTTGAACTACAGTGTTGGAGAAGACTCTTGAGAGTCCCTTGGTCTGCAAGAAGATCCAACTAGTCAATCCTAAAGGAAATCAGTCCTGAATATTCACTGAAAGATCTGAAGCTAAAGCTGAAACTCCAGTACTTTGGCCACCTGATGTGAAAAACCAACTCATTGGAAAAGACCCTGATGCTGGAAAAGATTGAAGGCAGGAGGAAGAGGATGACAGAAGATGAGATGGTTGCATGGCATCACCAACGCTATGGACATGAGTTTGAGTACAATCCAGGAGTTGGTGATGGACAGGGAAGCCTGGTGTGTTTCAGTCCATAACGTCACAAAGAGTAAGACAGGACTGAGCGACTGAACTGACTGATAAGTTTGTCATAGCTTTCCTTCCAAGGAGCAAGAATCTTTTAATTTAATGGCTTCAGTCCTTGTCTGCAGTGATTTTGGAGCCCATGAAAATAAAATGTGTCACTATTTCCACTTTATCCTCTTCTATTTGCAATATAGTGATGGGACCAAATGCCATGATCTTAGTTTTTGGAATGTTGAGTTTTAAACCAGCTTTTTCATTCTCCTCTTTTAACATCATCAAGGGGCTCTTTACTTTTTGCGTTAGGCCATTAGAACAATGGACTGGTTCAAAATTAGGAAAGGAATATGTCAAAGCTATATATTGTCAGCCTGCATATTTAAATTACATGCACAGTACATCTCATGAAATGCCAGGCTGAATGAATCACAAGCTGAAATCAAGATTACTGGGAGAAATATCAATAACCTCAGATATGCAGATGGTACCACTCTAATGTGTTCCCTGAGAGTTTCCAAAGAAATCTTCATTCACTAAATAAAATTAAAAGTTTCGGTGATATGGTCACTGTCATTATGGAGAGTCAGTGGTGTCTGACTTCTGTATATAAGGTTGATATCTCCTCACCTCCAGAGGAAAAATGGGCATAATTACCACAATCTTCACAGTAGTGAATGAGATGGTTGGATGGCATCACTGACTCAATGGACATGAATTTGAGTAAACTCCAGGAGTTAGTGATAGACAGGGAGGCCTAGCATGCTGCAGTACATGGAATCACAAAGAGTCGGACACGATTGAGTGACTGAACTGAACTGAACTCACAGTAGTAGCTGGGGCTACTGACCTCCAGAGATCCAAGGTGATGGCTATAGTTTTCATGCCCAAGTAAGTTCTCAGACATAACCCATTGCAGGAAGGAGTGTTCGGGACTCCTAAGGAAAGCCTCTGCAATACTAAAGTCTGTATATATAGTAGCAGTTCTCTCATAGGGGATACAAAATGACATCATACCTTCCTCACATAGTGGGTGTGGGAATGTGTGGAGTCTGAGAGATACTGCAAGGTCTATCTCAGTGGCTTAATGAAGTCGATGGCACCATCCTATGTTTATCTACTTAATTCATGGTAAAAATGAAATAAAATATACATAACAGCTTTCAAAACCCTGAAATTAGTTATCTATGTTGTCTAGGAAGATTTATAATGGTAGAAAAGTGAAAGATAAAACTCTTGAAACTAGACTTTGGCCAAGACAGAAAATCAGAAGCAATAGCATAACTCAAGTGGAATAGCAGATACCAGTGCCACAATTAAAGACTTAAAGAATGTAGTATGATTGACAGAGAAGCCTGGCAGGCTACAGTGCATGGGATCACAAAAAGTTGGATTTGATTGAGCACACATGGACACACACACACATGAGAGAACCTCCCACTGCATGGCTAAGCATTGATTATTATTATATTTTTAATCATATACATGGGAGTTATTTAGTTGTTAATAAGATCTCATACTTCTGTAGATGTGAAATAAATATCTCAATGTCTCACTCTATATGTGTTATAACTTACTGAGTAATAATAAGGTTTCTAATCAAAGGCATTATTTTTAACTGCTATTGAAGTAAAGTACAAAATGTGTGGATTCAAGAGTTAAGTTCCATTTTGAAGATAGAAAATATTTTTCCATTTGTTGTATTTGAATATATAAAAATATTGTACATGAATTTGGAAGTGTTTCTGTAAGGAGTTATACTAGAATAGAATGTAAAAATGATCAATCTTTTCTTCTGAAGACCCCAAAATTTCTTATCTGTAGGTGACCTAAAAGCCAACAATTTTATATGCAAGAACGAGTACAAGTGACTAATAGAGGACCACTGTATTGGGATGTACTTTTACAGCTTCATTTTACCTTCTTGCAGAGTTCTTAAAGAAAGTACTATAATGTGCATTGCCCACATACAGGAAAAATTCATACTTCTATTCTTAGATGAGTGTTTCATAAAAGCTCTTTATTTTTTTCGTTCTTGGAATAGCTTGTGGTGGCTGCACTCCAGATCAATTATGGGTTTAATGGTCAACTAGGCTAAAATATGTCATATGCCATTTTCAAAAGTTTCTCTTTGTTTCTTAAGGTGATATGTTAAAAACAGTGTCTATTATACATGCAAAACTTATATGAGCAACAGTGGATCAGATAAAGAACATTTTTACAGACGTGATTTGTTGCTCAGTACTTCCCTTCCTCTTTTCCGAGAGAGCCCTCCTTTGTGTTAGGTGACTATCTTTCCATCACAGCGCTTCACTCATCAGAGGAAGCTGAGCCTCCACCAGCTCCACATGAGAGCCCAATATTTTTAAAGTAAGCTCATCCATCTTGTTAGCGTTTAGATGTAATCAAATCCTGGTCAGTAAAACATAAGGACAGTTCTGCTTAGAGCAGCTGGGGATAGTTTTCTTGTCTCTAGAGAAAACCACAGGAACGAAGTTTTCCTACCTTACCCAACCCTGGGTGTTAAAACCTGGAAGAATTTTAGCTATTTTGGAACACTCTTAAAGATTTAGTCACTGCAGAGGATGGCAGATAGGATAATGAAAAAGTCAATAAACTGTGAACCCTACCATACTTGCTATTCTTCTTCTTTCTTTTTTTTTTACTGTAAGTATCTACATTAGGAAATTTTTTTTTTAAGGGACAAACTTAATAGAATCAGAAAATAGAAAGAAGGGTTGCCATGAGCATAAATGTAAGAGAAATGAGATATTTGTCAAAGGGTATAATCTTCAAGTTATAAAACAACCAAGTTTTAGGGATCTAATATACATCAAGGAGATTATAATTTATAATAATACCCTACACACTTGGAAATTTCTTCATATATATATATATCCTTCATATATATATATATATACATACATATATATATATATATATATATATATATATATATATATATTCTATACTCCCTTTGAACCTCCCTCCAATCTCCCTCCCCATGACACCCTTCTATATTGATAGAGAGCAACTGTTATGAGTTTCCTTAGACATACAGCAAATTCAGGTTGGCTATCAATTTTATGCGTGGTAATGCAAGTTTCCTTGACTAGATGGACCTTAGTCGGCAAAGTAATGTCTCTGCTTTTGAATGTACTATCTAGGTTGGTCATAACTTTTCTTCCAAGGAGTAAGCGTCTTTTAATTTCATGGCTACAGTCACCATCTGCAGTGATTTGGGAGCCCCAAAAATAAAGTCTGACACTGTTTCCACTTTTTCCCCATCTATTTCCCATGAAGTGATCGCACTGGATGCCATGATCTTCATTTTCTGAATGCTGAGCTTTAAGCCAACTTTTTCACTCTCCACTTTCACTTTCATCAAGAGGTTTTTTAGTTCCTCTTCACTTTCTGCCATAAGAGTGGTGTTATCTGCATATCTAGGGTTATGGATATTTCTCCCGGCAATCTTGATTCTAGCTTGTGTTTCTTTCAGTCCAGCGTTTCTCATGATGTACTCTGCATAGAAGTTAAATAAGCAGGGTGGCAATATACAGCCTTGATGTACTCCTTTTCCTATTTGAAACTAGTCTGTTGTTTCATGTCCATTTTGACCTGTTGCTTCCTGACCTGCATACAGATTTCTCAAGAGGTGGGTCAGGTGGTCTGGTATTCCCATCTCTTTCAGAATTTTCCACAGTTGATTGTGATCCACACAGTCAAAGGCTTTGGCATAGTCAATAAAGCAGAAATAGATGTTTTTCTGGATGTCTCTTGCTTTTTCGATGATCCAGCGGATGTTGGCAATTTGATGTCTGGTTCTTCTGCCTTTTCTAAAACCAGCTTGAACATCAGGAAGTTCACAGTTCACGTATTGCTGAAGCCTGATTGGAGAATTTTGAGCATTACCTTACTAGCATGTGAGATGAGTGCAGTTGTCCAGTATTTTGAGCATTCTTTGGCATTGCCTTTCTTTGCGATTGGATCGCAAACAATTGGACACGACTGAGAGACTGAACTGAACTGAATGCAAGTTTCCATGTTCTTGTTTCGATACATCTCATCCACTCCTTCCCTTTCCTCAGGTCCATAAGTCTATTTCTTTTGTCTATTTCCCCATTCATTTCAATTCAGTTCATTTCAGTCGCTCAGTTGTTTCCAATTCTTTGCAACCCCATGAACCACAGCACGCCAGGCCTTCAAGTCCATCACCAACTCCCGGAGTTCACCCAAACCCATGTCCCTTCGGTCGATGATGTGATCCAACCATCTTATCCTCTTTCGTCCATTTCCCCTCCTGCCCTCAATCATTCCCATCACCAGAGTCTTTTCCAGTGAGACAGCTCTTCGCATCAGGTGGCCAAATTATTGGAGTTTCACCTTCAACATCAGTCCTTCTAAGGAACACCCAGGACTGGTCTCCTTTCGGATGGACTGGTTGGATCTCCTTGCAGTCCAAGGGACTCTCAAGAGTCTTCTCCAACACCACAGATAAAAAGCATCAGTTCTTCATCACTCAGCTCTCTTTATAGCTGCACTCTCACATCCATACATTATCACTGGAAAAACCATTGCCTTGACTAGATGGATCATTTTTGGCAAAGTAATGTCTCTGTTTTTTAATATGCTATCTAGGTTGGTCATAACTTTCCTTCCAAGGAGAAAGCATCTTTTAATTTCATGGCTGCAATCACCATCTGCAGTGATTTGGAGCCCCCAAAAATAAAGTCTGCCACTGTTTCCAATGTTTCCCCATCTATTTGCCATGAAGTGCTATCACTTCAAATATCACTGAAGTGCTATACCAGATACCAAAAGGCAGGTCAGGTGATCTGGTATTCCCATCTTCTTCAGAATTTTCCACAGTTTATTGTGATCCACAGAGTCAAAGTTTCTTTGGCATAGTCAATAAAGCAGAAATAGATATTTTTCTGGAACTCTCTTGCATTTTTGATGATCTCTGGTTCCTCTGCCTTTTCTAAAACCAGCTTGAACATCAGGAAGTTCATAGTTCATGTACTGCTGAAGCCTGGCTTGGATAATTTTGATCATTACCTTGCTAGCATGTGAGATGAGTTCAATTGTGTGGTAGTTTGAGCATTCTTTGGCACTGTCTTTCTTTGGGATTGGAATGAAAACTGACATTTTCCAGTCCTGTGGCCACTGCTGAGTTTTCCAAATTTGTTGGCTTATTGAGTGGAGGACTTTCACAGCATCATCTTTCAGGATTTGAAATAGCTCAGCTGAAATTCCATCACCTCCCCTATCTTTCTTCGTAGTGACGTTTCCTAAGGCCCATTTGACTTCACATTCCAGGATGTGAAATATACTCCCACATGAGTGATGTGGTGAGTGATCACACCATTGTGAGTATCTGGGTTGTGAAGATCTTTTTTGTACAGTTCTTCTGTGTATTCCTGCCACCTCTTGTTAATGTCTTCTGCTTCTGTTAGGTCCCTACCATTTCTGTCCTTTATTGAGCCATTGTTGCCCTGTAAAATTCTTCAGAACTATTTTTTTGAGATTCTGTATGTGTGCATTAGAGTATGATATTTATCTTTCTCTTCTAACTCACTTCACTCTGTATAATAGGTTCCAGGTTCATCCATCTCATCAGAAATGACTCACATGTGTACCTTTTTATGGATGGGTAATATTCCATTTTGTAATGTCCCACACTTCTTTATCCTTTCATCTATTGATGGGCATCTTGGTTGTTTCCATGTTCTGGCTATTATAAATAGTGTTGCAATGAACAATGGGATTCATGTGCCCTCAAGGTATATGCCTAGGAGTGGAATTCCTGGGTCATATGGTGTTTTTCTTCCTAGTTTTTAAAGGACTCTCCAACCATGTTCCATAGTGGTTGCATCGATTTACATTCCCACCAACAATGCAATAGCATTCCCTTTTCTGCATACCCTCTCCAGTATTTATTGCTTGTAGACTTTTTGATGATTGCCGTTCTGACATGTGTGAGGTGATATTTCATTGTGGTTTTGATTTACATTTCTCTACTAATGGGCGATGCTGAGCATCTTTTCATGTTTGTTAACCATCTGTATGTCTTTTTTGGAGAAATATCTGTTTATGTCTTTTTCCCACTTTTTGATTGGGTTGTTTGTTTTCCTGGTGTTGAGTTGTATGTGCCACTTGTATATTTTGCAAATTAATCCTTTGTCAGTTGTTTCATTTGCTATTATTTTCTCCCATTCTGAGGGTTGTTTTCTCACTTTGCTTATAGTATCCTTTCCTGTGCAAAACCTTTTAATAATGCCCCACTTGTTTACTTTTGTTTTTATTTCCATTACTCTGGGGAAGTGAGTCATAGAGGACCTTGCTTTGATTTATGTCATCAAGTGTTCTATGTTTTCCTCTGAGTTTTATAGTTTCTGGTCTTACATTTAGGTCTTTAATTCATTTTGATTTTTTCTTTGTGTATGGCATTAGGAAGTGTTTTAATTTCATTCTTTTACATGTAGCTGTCCAGTTTTCCCAGCATCATTTATTGAAGAGGCTGTCTTTTCCCCATTGCATATTCTTGCCTCCTTAGTCAAAAATAATGTACCCATAGATGCATGGGTTTATTTCTGGGCTTTCTATCTTGCTTCATTGCTCTATATTTCTGTTTCTGTGCCAGCACCATAATGTATTGAAGATTGTAGTTTTGCAGTGCAATCTGAAGTCAGGAAGTTTGATTCCTCCAGCTCCGTTCTTCTTTCTCAAGACTGCTTTGGCTATTCGGGGTCTTTTGTTTTCCCATATAAATTATGAAAGTTTTCCTTCTAGTTCTGTGAAAAATGCCATTGGTAATTTGATAGGGATTGCATTGAATCTGTAGATTACATTTGGTAGTATAATCATTTTCACAATATTGATTTTTCCTTCTATGGAACATGGAATATCTCTCCATCTCTTTATGTCATCTTTGATTTCTTTCATTAGTGTCTTATAATTTTCTGTGCACAGTTCTTCTGTCTCCAAACGTAAATTTATTTATAGATATTTAATTCTTTTTGTTGCAATGATGAATATTTTTGATTCCTTAGTTGTTCTTTCTGATTTTTCATTGTTAGTATATAGAAATGCAAGTGATTTCTGTGTATTATTTTGCATCCTGAAACTTTGCTAAATTCACAGATTAACTCAAGTAATTTTCTGATACTATTTTCAGGGTTTTCTATGTACAGTATCATGTCATCTGCAAACAGGGAGAACTTTACTTCTTTTCCGATATTGATTCCTTTTATTTCTTTCTCTTCTCTGATTTCTGTAGCTAGGACTGCCAGAACTATGTTGAATAATAGTGGTGAAAGTGAACACCCTTGTCTTGTTCCTGATCTTAGGGAGAATGCTTTCAGTTTCTCACCATTGAGAATAATGTTTGCTGTTAAGCTTATCATATATAGCCTTTACTATGTTGAAGCAGGTTCCTTCTATGCCCATTTTTTGAAGAGTTTTAAATCATAAATGGGTGCTGAATTTTGTCAAAGTTTTTTTCTGCTTCTATTGAGATGATCATGTGGTTTTTGTCTTTCAAGTTGTTAATATGGTGTATCACACTGATTGATTTACATATATTGAAGAATCCTTGCATCCCTGGAATAAACCTAACTTGATCATGGTGTATGAGCTTTGTGATGTGTTGCTGATTTCTGTTTGCTAAAGTTTTGTTGATGATTTTTTGCATTTATGTTCATCAGTGATATTGACCTTTAGTTTTCTTTTATTGTGTTGTCTTTGCCTGGGTTTGGTATCAGGGTGATGGTGGCCTCGTAGGGTGAGTTTGGAAGTGTTCCTTCCTCTGCAATTTTTTGAAAGAGTTTTAGAAGGGTAGGCATTAACTCTTCTCTAAATATTTGATGGAATTCTCTTGTGAAACCATCTGGTCCTGTGCTTCTGATATTTTGGGAGATTTTTGATCACAGCTTCAAATTCAGTGCTTGTAATTGGGTTGTTCTTAATTTCTATCTCTTCCTAGTTCGGTCTTGGAAGATCGAACTTTTCTAAGAATCTGTCCACTCATTGAACTTTTCTAAGAATGTATTCTTTATTAATTGATTAATTGAATTGGAGTATAATTGTTTGTCAATACTGTGTTAGTTTCTGCTGTACAACAACATAAATCAATTATATGTATACATATATCTGGAAAATAAAATGGCAACTCATTCCATTATTCTTCTCTGGAGAACCCCATAGATAGAGAAGCCTGGCAAGCTAGAGTCTATGGAGTCACAACAGAGTTGAACACAACTGAGTGGCTAAACAACAACAACAATACAGCAATACATATATCACCTCATTCTTGATCCTCCTTCCCCCTCTATCCCATCCCTCCAGGTCATCACAGAGCACTGAACTGAGCTCCCTGTGCTAAAGAGCAGTTTCCCGCCATCTATCTATTTTACACATGATAGTGTATATATGTTAATGCTACCTTCTCAATTTGTTCCATCCCCTCCTTACCCCACTGTATCCACAAGTCCATTCTCTGCATCTGCATCTCCATTCCTGCCCTGTAAACAAGCTCATCAGTACCATTTTTCTAGATTCTGTGTATATATATATGTTAACATGATATTTGTTTTTCTCTTTGTGACTTACTTCACTGTCTATAACAGACTTTAGGTACATCCACATCATTAAAATCACCCAATTTTGTTCCTTTTCTTTGCTGGGTAATATTCCATTGTGTATACATACCACATCCTCTTTATATATTCATTTTGTTCATGGACATACAGATTGTGAAGCTTACCATATTTTCAATGTTTGTGAGGTAATATATTTCCTTATAATAAAGTTAGTTTGATTTTAGTTGTTTGCTTCTACTTGTAGCTTAAAAAGTCTTGCATGTAACATACAATATTCTTTTTTGGCCCTTTCTTCCTTTCTTTTGTTTCACGTCTTCTATGTGCTTATGCTTCACTTCTAAAATCAACAGTCTCTTAATGGTATTACATATAGATTAAGGAATTAAAATTCATATCAGGAATCTTAGAGCCTGACATTATCCAGAAGTTTTTATCCTCTTTGAAAAACAGTGAGATACAGCTCATTAGTAACTATAACTACTAATTATTGACCTTGTGCTAAGTCACTTCAGTTGTTTCTGACTCTTTGTGACCCTATGGACTGTAGCCCTCCAGGCTCCCCTGTCCATGGGATTCTCCAGGCAAGAATACTGAACTGGGTTGCCATGCTCTCCTTGAGGGAATATTATGGTACATGGATCTCTTTTACTATAAAATGTGCTAGATTTTTTTCACATGTTACTTTTATTTGAAGCTTGAACATTTATGATTTGTGTTATTTACTTTATGCAAACTAAGAAACAAAAATTCATAGAAGAAGCAACTTGTTCAAAGTTAACCAGAGTTAATTGAATGGAAGAACCAGGGTTTAAAAACTGCCTCTTTCACTCTGAAGCACTTATCATACCCTCAATGTGATCAACTGAGCCAAAGAGAGAATCCAGCACAAATTATTTGTCATCTGGAATTCTCATTATTTATTTTGGTAGTTAGAAAAATATTCTATTACCCATTTCAGGGGAAAGTAAAGCATACTCCCCTTCTGTGGCAAACATGATAGTGTGATTATATTATTTATGTTTTACTGCAATAATGTAAAACAAATAAACCTTAATATTTTGGCAACTTATATCAACAATTACTTCTTACTCACACTAGCTTTTTATAAATTTCAAGGAAGGGTGTGATTTGGCTGAGGCAACTCTGTTTTCAGCTGTTGGTGGGATATAGACACAATTTCTTCTATCACTCTCTGGAACTAGCAACCACATGGGTCATGCACACTTCCTCAGGCAGGTGGAAGATGCATAAAGCTTTCAAGGAATCCATCATGCCTTTTTGAGCCTCCAGTGAGAAAAGCCACACTGATGCATTCATTTGCCCAAAACTAATCACACGGAAGCTATCATCAGTGGGTTGGTCCCTGTACTACTTTTGTGGTGGTAGTGGAAGAGCAGGGAAGGGTATTTGCAGAACACCAACATAATCTGCCCTAAATACCAGCATATTTTATATGTTAGCTACTATCGCTGAAAACTGATGACTCTTCTGAATATAAGTGCAATGGTTTCTTACATTATTATTACTGCTGAAATACATATGCTTGGATTTTTTTTAACAATACATGAAAAAAATCCTCATAGGGTATAAAATGATACTCACAGCCCCCCATTTTACTAAAGAAAGCACTCTATTTTGTTCTTATTTACTTATTCTTTTGAATTTGACTTATTCATTTATATAACTATCTAGTCTATTAAAAATTTGATGTAGTATAATATTAATTCCCAGTTATGAAAAGCAAGACATGTGGACTCTTACACAACCTTATTTCTCCTTTTCTTTGTCTTTTAATTTGAGCAATAACAACCACAGAAAACCAATTATATATTTTACGCACATGGTTATCTGAGCTCAGAAACTTGCAGTTGTTCTATTTAAGTAGAAGTTTTGGTCCGAGCTTCCCAGGTGGTGTTAGTAGTAAAGAACTGGCTTGCCAATGCAGGAGATGGAGGAGGTGCAAGTTTGATCCCTGGGTCGGGAAGATCCCCTGGAGGAGAGCATGACAACACACTCCAGTATTTTTGCCTGGAGAATCCCATGGACAAAGGAGCTCTCTATAGGTTTACAAAGAGTCAGACATGACTGAAGTGACTTAGCTTGCATGCACAAGTATAGGTTTAACTCACAGTCAGCTCTTCTTTTTTATTTATTTATTTTTTAAATATAATTTAATTTTTTTTTTCCGTTACAATACTGTATTGGTTTTGCCATACATCAACATAAAGTAATAGTCCTCTGTTCAGAAAGGCCAGTTCCAATGTCTGGGTGCCTTATTCTCCTCTTTTATTATTCCATATTCAGGACTCTCTCTTGTTATTTCCTGTCATAGAGCAAAGTCTGAGGGTTTGATCGTTCTGAAGACTCTTCCACTTGTCTTGGAATCCTTATCAGGTTGGCACTTTGGTGACAGAGGAGGACCAAGTGTCCCCTTCTAAAACAAGCGTAAGCATGATAGTGATTGCCCTCAGTAAAGCCTCCCAGTAGACAATAATAAAAGAATTCTGAAGCATAGTAGAAAAAGAATCATTTTTTTAAGGAAAAAGTCTGTTTACATTAGCTACCATGATCATAAAAGAATCTGTATACCCAGAGGGGGAAGAAATCAACAGAAGTTGTATTAACATTTTCATGTTACCTGTTCAGTTCAGTTCAGTTTCTCAGTCGTATCCGACTCTTTGCTACCCCATGAAACGCAGAACGCCAGGCCTCCTTGTTCATCACCAACTTCCGGAGTTCACTCAGACTCACGTCCATTGAGTCTGTGATGCCATCCAGCCATCTCATCCTCTATCGTCCCCTTCTCCTCCTGCCCCCAATCCATCCCAGCATCAGAGTCTTTTCCAATGAGTCAACTCTTCACATGAGGTGGCCAAAGTACTGGAGTTTCAGCTTTAGCATCATTCCTTCCAAAGAAATCTCAGGACTTATCTCTTTCAAAATGGACTGGTTGGATCTCCTTGCAGTCCAAGGGACTCTCAAGAGTCTTCTCCAACACCAGATTCAAAAGCATCAATTCTTCAGTGTTCAGCTTTCTTCACAGTCCAACTCTCACATCCATACATGACTATTGGAAAAACCATAGCCTTGACTAGACAGACCTTAGTCGGCAAAGTAATGTCTCTGATTTTGAATATGCTATCTAGGTTGGTCATAACGTTCCTTCCAAGGAGTAAGCGTCTTTTCATTTCATGGCTGCAGTCACCATCTGAAGTGATTTCGAAGCCCCAAAAAATAAAGTCTGACACTGTTTCCACTGTTTTCCCATCTATTTCCCACGAAGTGATGGAACCGGATGCCATGATCTTCGTCTTCTGAATGTTGAGCTTTAAGCCAACATTTCTACACTCCACTTTCACTTTCATCAAGAGGCTTTTTAGTCCTCTTCAATTTCTGCCATAAGGGTGGTGTCATCTACATATTTGAGGTTATGAATATTTCTCCCGGCAATCTTGATTCCAGCTTGTGTTTCTTCCAGTCCAGCGTTCATCATGATGTACTCTGCATATAAGTTAAATAACCAGGGTGACAATATACAGCCTTGACGTACTCCTTTTCCTATTTGAAACCAGTCTGTTGTTTCATGTCCTAACTGTTGCTTTCAGACAGATTTCTCAAGAGGCAGGTCAGGTGGTCTGGTATTCCCATCTCTTTCAGAATTTATTTATTGTGATTCACAGAGCCAAAAGCTTTGGCATAGTCAGTAAATCAGAAATAGATGTTTTTCTGAATGTCTCTTGCTTTTTCGATGATGCAGCAGATGTTGGCAATTTGATCTCTGGTTCCTCTGCCTTTTCCAAAACCAGCTTGAACATCAGGGAGTTCACAGTTCACCTATTGCTGAAGCCTTGCCTGGAGAATTTTGAGCATTACCTTACTAGCATGGGAGATGAGTGCAATTCTGTGGTAGTCTGAGCATTCTTTGGCACTGTCTTTCTTTGAAATTGGAATGAAAACTGACCTTGTCCAGTCCTGTGGCCACTGCTGGGTTTTGCAAATTTACTGGCATATTGAATGCAGCACTTTCACAGCATCATCTTTCAGGATTTGAAACAGCTCAACTGGAATGCCATCACCTCCACTAGCTTTGTTCGTAGTGATGCTTTCAAAGGCACACTTGACTTCACATTCCAAGATATCTGGCTCTAGATGAGTGATCACACCATCCTGATTATCCAGGTCATGAAGATCTTTTTTGTACAGTTCTGTGTATTCTTGCCACCTCTTTTTAATATCTTCTGCTTCTGTTAGGTCCATACCATTTCTGTCCTTTATTGAGCCCATCTTTGCATGAAATGTTCCCTTGTTATCTCTAATTTTCTTGAAGAGATCTCTAGTCTTTCTCAGTCTCTTCTTTTCCTTTATTTCTTTGCATTGATCGCTGAAGAGGGCTTTCTTATCTCTTCTTGCTATTCTTTGGAACTCTGCATTCAGATGCTTATATCTTTCCTTTTCTCTTTTGCTTTTCACCTCTCTTCTTTTCACAGCTGTTTGTAAGGCTTCCCCAGACAGCCATTTCACTTTTTTGCATTTCTTTTCCATGGGGATGGTCTTAATCCCTGTCTTCAAGTGTCACGAACCTCCGTCCATAGTTCATCAGGCACTCTATCTATCAAATCTAGGCCCTTAAATCTATTTATCACTTCCACCGTATAATCATAAGGGATTTGATTTAGGTCATACCTAAATGGTCTAGCGGTTTTCCCTACTTTCTTCAATTTAAGTCTGAATTTGGCAATAAGGAGTTCATGATCTGAGCCACAGTCAGCTCCTGGTCTTGTTTTTGTTGACTGTATAGAGCTTCTCCATCTTTGGCTGCAAAGATTATAATCAATCTGATTTCGGTGTTGACCATCTGGTGATGTCCATGTGTAGAGTCTTCTCTTGTGTTGTTGGAAGAGGGTGTTTGCTATGACCAGTGTATTTTCTTGGCAAAACTCTATTAGTCTATGCCCTGCTTCATTCCGCATCGCAAAGCAAAATTTGCCTGTCACTGCAGGTTTTTCTTGACTTCCTACTTTTGCATTCCAGTTCCCTGGAATGAAAAGGACATCTTTTTTGGGTGTTAGTTTTAAAAGGTCTTGTAGGTATTCAGAGAACCCTCAACTTCATCTTTTTCAGTGTTACTGGTTGGGGCATAGACTTGGATTTCTGTGATATTGAATGGTTTGCCTTGGAGACGAACAGAGATCATTCTGTCATTTTTGAGATTGCATCCAATTACTGCATTTCAGACTCTTTTGTTGACCATGATGGCTACTCTGTTTCTTCTAAGGGATTCCTGCTCATAGTAGTAGGTATAATGGTCATCTGATTTAAATTCACCCATTCCAGTCCATTTTAGTTCTCTGACTCCTAGAATGTTGCCGTTCACTCTTGCCATCCGTTTGACCACTTCCAATTTGCCTTGATTCATGGACCTGACATTCCAGGTTCCTATGAGATATTGCTCTTTACAGCACTGAACCTTTCTTCTATCACCAGTTACATCCACAGCTGTGGTTTTTTTTGTTGTTGTTGTTGTTGTTGTTGCTGTTTTGTTTTGTTTTTGTTTTGTTTTTTTGTTTTTTGTTTTTTTTTTGCTTTGAATCCATCCCTTCATTCTTTCTGGAGTTATTTCTCCACTGATCTCCAGGAGCGTGTTGGGCACCTACTGACCTGGGGAGTTCCTCTTTCAGTATCCTATTATTTTGCCTTTTCATACTGTTCATGGGGTTCTCAAGGCAAGAATACTGAAGTGGTTTGTCATTGGCTTCTCCAGTGGACCACATTCTGTCAGACCTCTCCACCATGACCCTCCCATCGTGGGTTGCCCTGCAGGCATGTCTTAGTTTCATTGAGTTAGACAAGGCTGTGGTCCTAGTGTGATTAGATTGACTAGTTTTCTGTGAGTATGGTTTCAGTGTGTCTGCCCTCTGATGCCCTCTTGCAACACCTACCATCTTACTTGGGTTTCTCTTACCTTGGGCTTGGGGTATCTCTTCACGGCTGCTCCTGAAAAGGGCAGCTGCTGATCCTTACCTTGGACAAAGGGTATCTCCTCTGCCCTTTCTGACCTTCAATGTGGGATAGTTCCTCTAGGCCCTCCTGCGCCTGCCCAGCCACTGCTCCTGTAATTCCTGCTAATGATTTTTTGTTGTTATTGTATGGACAAAGAAGCTTTTTGCCACTGTCCCAGACCAAATCAACTAAATAACAATTGACTGGAGGAAATTTAACATAAAGGAAATTCTTTTAATTTACTAACTTGAATGTGATCCCAACTGAAATTCTAAAGGAATGATTCCAAAGTAACATGGCCTATGTGTACATCTATATTTTCCTTCCAAGTTTTATTGAAAAACAATAGAAAAAGATGACTGTGAAGTCTTGTTTTACAAGTAGATATAATGTTAGTGAATACTGTGGTAAATTTCTCAGTAGTTTGCTAAATAGTGCCTATTCAATGCCTGACTCGTTAAATATAAATATACTATATGATAGAATGTAATTAGTAGATTCTTAACAAGCCAATTAGATTCCATGTCTAGTATATATCTAAATAATTGTAATTTATTTTCATATTTTACCTTTAAGTTTTTTGTGTTACAGAAATATTTTTAAAACAAAATATACCATGTAAGTCCAAGCTTTCCAGATGAGTAAATATAACATAATCTTTGTCAATATTCTTTGATAGAATTTTCATTGTAAACAGTAGAGATTTGCTTATACATTCACACCCATGCGTCTACTAAATTCATTAAGCAGTTTTTCTTAATACTTTGTAGATATGAGAATCCCCTTAATAAAAACAGTTAGCCATTGTCATTAAATCATCTTATATTTTTGTTTTCACAAAGTTAAACAACATAAATATTTATTTTTTCATCTATTCCCAATTTTATAATATTCTGTTTATGATGTGTAAGTTAAAACCACAGCTACGGAGAGAATTACTAGGGGAAGACTATGACATAAATATAGGTTTCAAAGGAATAATCATTTTTATGTAAGGAGTTTTTGATTGATAAAATATTTTCACACAGAAAATAATTTAATAAACATGCGTTCATTTTTTCTTATAGCAAAGGATTATTCCTATTAGAGTTTGATATAAACCAGTATTTCCACAGTAGCAATATTAGAGCTTCCAACTCAAGATTACAGGATTCAAACTCTTACTTTAGGACTTTCCCATAAAACCAAAGGTCATAGCCAGTAGAACAAAACTTCATTAACTGATGAATTAATGATCTGACTTGTCAGTGGTCTGTTCAAGTTCACAAATTTGTCTCTGCATTACTTCCAAGATTTTTGACAGAAACTACTGATTGCGGTAAAGCTTCCCTTATTAGGAATACATAAAGTATAGATAAAGAGAAGAAATATTAGAAATAATTTAACTGGAATTCTAGCAAATATACTTTTTTTTGAAGAAGATGTACTAAAAATATACTCATCATACACAGTACTCCAAGCATGTATCTAATTGTCTCTAAAATGATTATTCCTGGTTTCTACTCACAATATGGATTTTAATGTATTTCATATATATTAATATTTTTATGTCAGCACTATATAATCAATGGGCTCCCCTGATGGCTGAGATAGTAAAGAATCCACCTGCAATGCAGGAGACCTGGGCTCCAACCCTGTGTTGGGAAGATCCCCTGGAGAAGGAAATGGCTACCTACTCCAGTATCCTGGTCTGGAGAATTCCATGGACAGAGGAGCCTAACAGGTTACCGTCCTACAGCCCATGGGATTGCTGAGAGTCAGACACGACCGAGCGACTCTCACTTCACTTCACATATAAACAATACATATTGAAGCATGGTTCACCATATACTTGTCTCTTTGTTCTGTGATGGTACTTGCTTGACTTTGATTATTTTTTTGTTCCTATGTGTCAAAATGATACAATTAACATCACAGTCAGATTATTGTTGTAGGGGGCTTTCTCACTGTAGAATATTTAGCAGTATCTCTGCTTTCTACCCATTCGATATGAGTAACAAGAGCCGCTCTGCCACACCCCTAACTGTGACAAAACAAGTGTTTCTCAAGACATTGTCAAATATTCTCATGGGAGGGGCAAAACTGCCCTTTTGAGAATCACTGCTAACACACAGATTTTCAGCTTTGCCCCAGTGCATATCATTTCCTTCCTTTCTCTACATTCATGGAAACAATAACTCATTGGTCACACACTTATATATATATATATATATATATATATATATATATATATATATATATAATGTTTGGCTGAAATACTTGGCTCTGATATGACAGAACTAAGTGAAAGAGAGATTGACAATTTTTTCATTTACATGCCATTTATCTTACCATCAAATTAATTTTCTGCCTATTTAGAATAAAGACATTAAATATTACAAAGCCTAATCATGTAAACTTTCATTGGGATAAAAGTCAAATCATTAATTACTCGCATCCTTCACCATTACATCTAAGAAATGCAAGTGAAGAAGAGAAAATTATTCTACCATATTTGGAAAGTTTATAACCTTAGGCCTCAGTGCAAAGCTAGTTTTAAGTATTGCCTACCATTGATTTCAATGTATTTAATCCCTACCAGGGCCTCCCTAGTAAAGAATCAGCTAGTAAAGAATCTGCCTGCAGTGCAGGAGACCCTGTTTCAATTCCTGGGTCTGGAAGATCCCTTGGAGAAGGCATTGGCTACCCACTCCAGTATTCTCTGGGTTCCCTGATAGCTCAGATGGTAAAGAATCCACCTGCAATGCAAATGACCTGGGTTCAATCCCTGGGTTGGGAAATCCCCTGGAAAAGGGCATGGCAACCCACTCTAGTATTCTTGCTGGAGAAGCCCATGGACAGAGGAGCCAGGCAGGCTACAGTCCATGGGGTGACAAACAGTTGGACAGTAATGAGCGACTAAGCACAGCACAGCAGTCCCTACAAGTTTCATGAGTGCATTTCCATCTTTACATTTGCTTCTCAGAGTAATTGCTATTTTGTATGAAATTTCCATTTATATAATTAAATTAGGAAAGTTAGTAATTTAAAAGATGGCTAGTATTGAGAATTGACATTATGAAGACTGATGCTACCATCATATATCTTACAGTTTCTTAAACATCTTTCAGGAATAGGGGAAAATGATGAGAAAGTAAGTTATTTAAATAGTAGTCTGGTTTCAAAGAGTTTCTACTTTTAAAGTCTAGTGGAATATTAATTGGTAATCTGGTAATTAAGCACTTCATCTCATATGCTGGGACTGCTTTTCAAAGAAATCTGTGGTGTATATTAGTACTGTGATTTTATATCTTCGAAGGGTTTAATTGACGGGCACTGTGTACAATAATAGCAGCCCTGTCCATGACTGCCTCCGCATTGGCTTCTGTCTGATAGAGCTCCCCTGTTGTCTTGTGCACCTGTTCTAAACTGACATCCAAATGCTTTTTTCCCTAAGGCTTCCTTTCAAAATATTTCCTTAGAAAGAAAGTGATGCCTACTCCCAGTTTTGACATTTTGTAATATTCTTACTGAGGTTTGGGGGCATTAAAATGTCCTTTCAGAAGTGATTGAACTGGCTATACTCTGGCTTCTAGGAGTTTACTGTTAATATATCCACCTGGAATATATAATATGGCAAGATATTAGTTGACCTGAGGATGCATTAAAAGTATTCACACACACACACACACACACACACACACATATAAGCAGAAAGTATATGAAATTATACCAATTAAATTTTCAAAGTCCCTGTGCTTTTTCAAAGAGTAGGGTATCTCTATAAATCTAAGAATATAAAATTGCAAATAGTGCATAAATATATGAAGAGGGGCCTATAACATTTAGATCTCAGTAAATGAGACACTTAGTCTAATTAAACTGCTTAAATTGCTTTTGTGTCTAATTTATACTGAATTTTGCATCTATTCTTTATCAGGCTAACATATTTTCTTTTTTAAAAAAGTTGAGAGAGAAATAACACTAAAATAAATAGGCTTTGTGGACATAATAATATCTTTATAATATATATTTGAGATTATATATATATATATACACAATTATATATTTGTTGTTTTAGCCAGTCATTTAAAATGTTGTTTAAACAATTCAATTAATCCTTTCCTTTAGTCACTTAGCTTTAAAGATATCAAACTTGCCTTGTATTTTGTGGGCTATTGACTTCATTTGCAAATAAGACCAGTTCCACATAGGATGCAGATGTACAGCCAAATATGGTATATGATAAAGGAAATGCAATTTCAAATATGTTAAAGTATCACCTTTATTGTTAAATAAGATGTTAAAAAATCACAACCCAGAGTTATTTATCTGATTTAAAGTTCAATTTAGTGAACAGGACTTTGAAAGACAAAGATACAATAAAATAGAGCTTAAGGCTATATATTAACTCACTAGTGTTTATTCTTGAATAAGCAGGCATAAGTGATCAAACTATCAAAATAATAGTCCTCCTAGCATAGGAGAAGGCCAGTTTGATGGCATCTTAAAATTGCTTGAAAAGGAGCAAAGGACAGATGTTGCAATGGAGTAGTGAAGATAAATAAAAAGCAGAATGAAGTTTTTGTTCATAGTTTTAATGAAAAAAAAGTCAGTGTTGACTAAGCAAGATGACTTTTTATTTACTATCTGATGTAGGACATAGTTCAAAGTCCTTATTATGGAATACAGGGCCCTCTATAAAAAACATCCCTTTTGGCTTTCCGTTGGCAGAAGATACTAGGAAATCTACATCCTAAACTTATTTGTACACCCTTCCCCAAAATTAATTAACAGCATGTTAATTCCTGAATGGGGCTTCCCCAGTGGCTCAGTGGTAAAGAATGTAATGTAATGCAATGTAAGAGACACAAGAGACTTGGGTTTGAACCCTAGGTTGGGAAGATTCCCTTGGAGGAGAAAATGGAAACTTGTTCCAGTACTCTTGACTGGAAAATCCCATGGACAGAGCCTGGCAGGCTACATGGACAGAGGATCCTGGCCGCCTAGCGTCCAAACAGTCGCAAAAAGACGCACACGACTGAGCATCTGAGCACAAGCAATTCCTGAATGGGGGTAGATGTTTACATGATAAAATGTACCTCAATTGTTTATTTTTATTATATATTCTAATTACACTTTACTTAATAAGCTTGCAGAACTAACAAATAACTTCAGTTCAGTCACTCAGTCATGTCCGACTCTTTGCAACCGTGTGAATCACAGCACGCCAGGCCTCCCTGTCCATCACCAACTTCCAGAGTTCACTCAGACTCATGTCCATCGAGTTGGTGATGCCATTCAGCCATCTCATCCTCTGTTGTCCCCTTCTCCTCCAGCCGCCAATCTCTCCCAGCATCAGGGTCTTTTCCAATGAGTCAACTCCTTTCATGAGGTGGCCAAAGTATTGGAGTTTCAGCTTCAGCATCAGTCCTTCTAATGAACACCCAGGACTGATCTCCTTTAGAATGGACTGGTTGGATCTCCTTGCAGTCCAAGGGACTCTCAAGAGTCTCCTCCAACACCAAAGTTCAAAAGCATCAATTTTTCCACACTCAGCTTTCTTCACTGTCCAACTCTAACATCCATACATTACTATTGGAAGAACCATAGCCTTGACTAGACAGACCTTTGTTGGCAAGGTAATATCTCTGCATTTCAATATATTATCTAGGTTGGTCGTAACTCGCCTTCCAAGGAGTAAGTGTCTTTTCATTTCATGGTGGCAATCACCATCTGCAGTGATTTCGGAGCCCAAAAAATAAAGTCTGACACTATTTCCACTGTTTCCCCATCTACTTCCCATGAAGTGATGGGACCAGATGCCATGATCTTCATTTTCTGAATGTTGAGCTTTAAGCCAACTTTTTCACTCTCCACTTTGACTTTTGTCAAGAGGCTCTTTACTTCTTCACTTTCTGCCATAAGGGTGGTGTCATCTGCATATCTGAGGTTATGGATATTTCTCCTGGCAACCTTGACTCCAGCTTGTGCTTCTTTCCGTCCAGCGTTTCTCATGATGTACTCTGCATATAAGTTAAATAAGCAGGGTGACAATATACAGCCTTGACATACTCCTTTTCCTATTTGAAACCAGTCTGTTGTTCCATGTCCAGTTCTAACTGTTGCTTTCTGACCTGCATATAGAACTTCGACATTCTAGGAATCGGTGAACTAAAATGGACTGGAATGGGTGAATTTAACTCAGATGACGATTATATCTACTACTGAGGACAGGAATCCCTTAGAAGAAATGGAGTAGCCATCATGGTCAACAAAAGAGTCCTAAATGCAATACTTGGATGCAATCTCAAAAACGACAGAATGATCTCTGTACATTTCCAAGGCAAATCATTCAATATCATGGTAATCCAAGTCTTTACAACATTGGATCTTGCTTCTATCACCAGTCACATCTACAGCTGGGTATTGTTTTTGCTTTGGCTCCCTCCCTTCATTCTTTCTGGAGTTATTTTCTCCCTGATCTCCAGTAGCTTATTGGGCACCTTCTGACCTGGGGAGTTCATCTTTCAGTGTCCTACCTTTTTGCCTTTTCATACTTTGAATGGGGTTCTCAAGGCAAGAATACTGAACTGTTTTGCCATTCTCTTCTCCAGTGGACCACATTCTGTCAGACCTCTCCACCATGACCCACCCGTCTTGGATGGCCCCACACGGCATGGCTTAGTTTCATTGAGTTAGACAAGGCTGTGGTCCGTGTGATCAAATTGGCTAGTTTTACTTTACTCAAATGAAACCACTCAGGAATTCATGATTAACTACCTATTGTCCAAAACTCAGAGAACAATAGATAATTGGTATGTACATAAAATGTACTGGGAAAAAAACAATAATAGTAAGCTCATTTATACTATCTTTGCCACAGGTGTGGCCTAGAGGAGCTACCCCAAGTCCGAGGTCAAGGGCAGTGGCCAAGAGGAGCTATCCCTACATCCAAAGTCAGGGGCAGAGGCCAAGATGAGTTACCCCATGTCCAAGGTCAGGGGTGGCGGCCAAGTCGAGCTACCACACACCAGAGGTTAGGGCGGTGGCTGAGAGAAGCTGCCACACATCCAAGATCAGGGGAGGCGGCCAACAGCAGCAACCCCACATCCAAGGAGAGATGGCTGCGCAGGCATAGGAGGGCTGAGAGGAGCTACTCCAGGTTCAAGGTCAGTAGGGGCAGCTGTGAGGAGATACCCCTCATCAAAGGAAAAGAGAACCAGCTGTGCTTTGCTGGAGCAGCTGTGAAGAGATACCCCACATCCAAGGTAAGAGAAACCCAAGTAAGATGGTAGGTGTTGCAAGAGGGCATCAGAGGGCAGACACACTGAAACCACACAAATAACAGGATTTCATAATTTAGACATGATTTTATACATCAGTGTTTTAGATTTTTACACTAATGTTTTGCTTCCAGCAGTGACATACCTATCTATGTCACTGTATTCAAAAACATAATTATTTACTTATACTTATCAAAATTTACTTATGTAATATTTCTCACTTGCATTTCGGCAGTCTTTGCCTTTCCCATGTATATAGTCAAGCATTCTTCTTCATTGGCTCATTCTTACTCATTTTCCTGAGAGGAAAAATAATCTAAAAGATGAGTTACTGTTGAAACTTTAATTTCCAAAATGGAACAAAATTACATAAAATTTTTGAAAAAAGAAAATTAAGAGACAGGATGCTGTTACTCCTGACAAGGAGCTCCCTCCTCACATTCTCTTTCCATATAACCTAGAGAATAGGATTCCCTGAGCAGAAGCAACATAGAATGAAGCAAGTGGTGTTGAATGTTAGAGAAAGGTGCTCTGTACTCTTTTCTTTGGCCAAAGCATAGGTAAACTTTAGATATTCAAGCATAGAAGAGGCCTATTTCTCATTTCCTGTAAAAAGCCCTTGAGAGATGGTAGGAATGCAGTGATCAGAAAAGAAAGTATAATGTCTATAGCCAAAAGATTCAGAGACTATCCCAAAACTTTGCCTGTAGATACCTTGACAATAGTAATTTTTACTCCAGTAATGAAGAACCAGTAGGAACAATGGTCATCTCAGGAGATAATGGCATAGATATTAACAATTGTACAATTATCTATTGAACTTCTATTATGTGCCAAATATTTTTATAGATTGTGAGGCATAGCAGCCGTGATCAATGCACTCAGAATGGTCTGCTTTTGCAGAAATTACATTCTAGTAACAGCTTGGTGGCATTAACAACCAGATATTCAGACCTAACTCTTGAGTATGATGTAAACCTTCCAGAACATGAACTCTCAGGGAAATGAGAATCTGTGCAAGTGGACACAGAGAATGAACTATGAGACAAATGAGACCACACTTGGAGAAGTATGGCAATTAAATTGTTATTGAAAATCAAGAACTATTTTAATGATAATTAACCAAATACCAGAGGAAATCAGTCCTGAATATACATTGGAAGGACTGATGTTAAAGCTGAAACTCCAATACTTAGGCCACTGGATGTGAAGAACTTACTTATTCGAAAACACCCTGATTCTGGGAAAGATTGAAGGTGGGAGGAAACGGGGATGACAGAGGATGAGATGGTTGGATGGCACCACTGACTCTATGGACATGAGTTTGAGTAGGCTTCGGAGTTGGTGATGGGCAGGGAAGCCTGGCATGCTGCAGCACATGTGGTCGCAAAGAGTCAGACACGACTGAGGGACTGAACTGAACTGAAATACCTGAGTTGTTGGACTCAGCATTATGTCTATTTCTGATTATATGCACTAAATTTTTTTAGCTAGAAAATGTTTAAGACACTTTTGTTACACATAATTTTATGAATCTGCGATCATTTATTTTGCACATTCAACAAACACAGTGCACAAGGTAGAGAAAGTACAATACATTCTTCCAAAATTTATAAACTTATTTAACTCTTTCAAAAAATAAAGGTGAAAATTAAAAATTCATTCATATTCAATCAAAATAAAGATACACACCTCAGATATGCAAATGATACCACTCTAATGGCCGAAAGTGAAGCAAAACTAAAGAGCCTCATGTTGAGGGTGAAAGAGGGGGAGTGAAAAAGCTGACTTAAAACTCAACATTCAAAAAACGAAGATCACAGCATCTGGTCCCATCACTCATTCAAAAAGATGGAGAAAAAGTGGAATCAGTACAGATTTTATTTTCTTTGGCTCGAAAGTCACTGGAGACAGTGACTGCAGCCACAAAATTAAAAGACACTTGCTCCTTGGAAGAAAAGCTATGGCAAACCTAGACAGCATACTAAAAAGCAGAGACTTCTCTTTCCCTACAAAAATCCATATAGTCAAATCTGTTGTTTTTCTGGTAGTGATGTAGGGGTTTGAAAGTTGGACCATAAAGAAGGTTGCACGCTGAAGAATTAATGCTTTCAAATTGTGGTACTGGAGAAGATTCTTGAGAGTCCCTTGGACACCAAACCTGTCAATCTTAGAGGAAATCAACCCTGAATATTCATTGGAAGACTGATGCTGAAGCTGAAGCTCCCATACCTTGGCTTCCCAATGAGAAAAGCTGACTCACTAGAAAAGATCCTGATGCTGGGAAAGGGTTGAAGACAAAAGGAGAAGGGGTGGCAGAGGATGAGATGGTTAGATAGCATCACTGACACAATCGACATAAATCTGAGCAAACTCTAGGAGATAGTGAAGGACAGGGAATTCTGGTGTCCATGGGGGTCACAAAGAGTCAGATATGAGTTAGTGACTGAATAAACAACAGCAAAGAGACACGGCGTTCTTCTGGATCACCCTAACCCCCAAATAGTAAGTATGATTATCATTTAAGGCATATTATAGTGTAATAAATATTTGATAAATACAATTTTAGATCAGAATAATTTTGTAATTTGGAAACACTGTGTTGTTCTTGAATACTTCTAACTTGGTAAGATCAAATTTTATTTTAACCACAGATAGTATGTTAGTTACTCTCTTTATCAAAGGTTGATATAATATAAAAATAACAAATGACTGCTTTTAACTAAGATATGAGTCACAAACCATAAAACTCCCTATTTTAAATTACAGAGTTAACTAATTTTTAGTACATATGACAGATTGTGGAACAATCATTTTTATTTTATTACCACTTCAAAAAAAGCAATTCTGTATCAATAGCAGTCACTCTCCAGTCTGCCCTATGTCCATCCCCAGGCAACCACTAAACCACTTTCTGTCTCAATGGATTTATCCATTCTGGATATGTTTCATAAATTGAATCATTCAATATATAGGCTTTTGTGACTAACATCTTTCACATAGGATATTATCTAGCTCCATTCTTGTTGTGGCACGTATTAGTACTTTCTTTCTTTTTTTTTTTTTTTTTTTTGCAGTAAGTACATTTATTCCATTGTACTAAGATTATGACTTACTTATCTATTCATCAGTTGATTAGCATTTGCATTCTTTCTATTTTTGAGCTACCATAAAGCATGCCACTGTAAACACGTGTGTACAAGTTTTTACATGGGCATGTATTGAATTCTCTTGGGTATGGACCTTAGAGTAAAATCTCTGGGTTAAAAGACAACACCATGGTTAACTTTTTATTCTGTGCTGTGTGTTGTGCTAAAGTTGCTTCAGTCACGTCCAACTCTTTGGAGTCTATAGGCTTGTAACCAAGCAGGATCCTCTGTCCATGGGATTCCCTAGGCCAGAATACTGGAGTGGGTTGCCATGCTCTCCTCTAGGGGATCTTCCTGACTCAGGGATTGAACCCGAGTCTCTTATGTCTCCTGCATTGGCAGGCAGGTTCTTTCCCACTGGCACTATTTGAAATAAAGAAAGTAAGATAGCACTAAGTCATGTCCCACTTTTGTGATCCCATGAACTGTAGCCTGCGAGGCTCCTCTGTTCATGGAATTCTCCAGGCAAGAAAACTAGAGTGGGTTGCCATTTCCTTCTCCTGGGGAACTTCCCAACCTTGGACGTGAACCTGGGTCTCCCAAATTACAGACAGATGCTTTACCAACTGAGCTACATGGGAAGCACCATTTGAGGAACTGTCAAATTCTTTTCCACTGAAGTTGTACCTTTTTACATTTCTATCAGCAATAGGTCACAGTTTCAATTTTTCCACATGCTCATCAACACCTTGTTTTCCATTTATTTGACTATAGCCATCCTAATGGATATAAAGTGGTATCTAATTGTGATTTTGATTTGCATTTTGCTAATGGCTAACTGTTTATTGACCATTTGTAAATCTCTTTTGTAGAAATATCTACCTAAATCATTTGCCTATTTTTAAGTGGGTTGTTTGTCTTTTCATTTTGAGATATGAGGTGCTTATATATCTGAATACTAAGCCCTTATTGGATACAGATTTGCCTTTTAACTTTATTAGCAATGCACTATGAAGCACAAAAGATTTTTATTTCAATGAAGTCCAATTTACCTATTTTTTATGTTGTTGTTTGTGCTTCTTATGTCCTAAGAAACCATCAGCTATTTAAGATCACAAATATTGACAGGTATATTTTCTCCTGAAATTTTTACAGTTTTAGTAATGATTTTTAGTTAGATTTTTTTTAATCAACTTTAAGTTAATGTTGCATGCTGCAGTCCACAGGGTCACAAAGAGTCGGACATGACTGAGCGACTGAACTTACTGAACTTGTTAATATTTGCTTATAGTGTGAGGTAGGGATCTGAATTCACTCATTGCATTTTGATATCCAGATATTCTAGAAACATGTGTTGAAAAGGCTATACTATATTCATTGGCTGCTTGTGGCACCTTTGTTGAAATAAACTGACCACAGGTTTATCTCTGGAATGTCAGTTCTGTTTCATTTATTTATTTATTTATTTATTTTGGTCTATCCTTATGCTGGTAACTATGCTATCTTTTTTAAAAATATATTTATTTTAACTGGAGGCTAAATACTTTACAATATTTTATTGGTTTTGCCATACATCAACATGAATCTACCACACGTGTACATGTGTTCCCCATCCTGAACCTCCTTTCCACCTCCCTCTCCATACCATCCTTCTGGGTCATCCCAGTGCACCAGCCCCAAGCATCCTGTATCTTGCATCGAACCTGGACTGGCAATTCGTTTCATATATGATATTATACACGTTTCAATGCCATTCTCTGCCAGAGTCCAGCTCCAGCAGCTAGGGATTCAACCTGAAATGAACAGTGTCAGTGAATGAGGTAGCCTCTCAGTTTTATTGGACTGCCTCTTTATTTTAAGTTTAAGATTCTCTTTTATACTTTTACAAAAACATTAGGTCAGAGGTTTGACATTTTCAGTTCCCCCTCTCCCAGATTTATTATCTCCATAAATCATTGTTGTTCTTCAAACAGAGTTCCTGCTTCAGTGATTCTCTGGGAATCAGCCTTATGATCTATTATCTACCTCCTCTCATGTGTCCTATAGTTAACTTGTGATTACATTGTAACTCATGCTACATTCCTCAGTTTACTACTTACCTTCCTAAATCCTGTTTGCCCCTAACATCCTGAGCTCACTATCTCTTAACAAGGCTTTTAGCTATAGTGTCTCTAAAATTTCCTAACTTCTATAAGCTATAGTAAAATATGCTAACTTTACAACATTCCTTAAATCTTTAACTTCTAACTATTTTAATTATTTCTAAGCCCTAAATTCAGTAACCTCCTTTGCCATAAACATTTTTCTCACAAATAGGCTTCAGATAGCAATCTCTCCCATGGCCTCAAGTGCATCCAGGATGTTCTCATCCTGGAACACTCTTTTGTAAAAGTCCTTAAACAAATGTCAATGATTAGCTTTATGAACTATTCTCTGAGCACAGCTGCAGAAGGCTTTGTGCCTTCTCATGCTCCTCTCAAGAACAATAAGCACCTTAATATTCCTTTTCAATCAACTCAACCATGGAGAGGAAAAGACAAGTCATAATTACAAGGCCTAACTCCTTCATCCCGGGACTGTGCCTGTGGAATGAGGAGGGGGTCTGGGGCCGGGCCTCCATCTTGTCAGTAATGCCTAAAGCAACTCCCAACGATTCTCTCAAATCATCTCACCCTTTCCCTCTCCCACAGAGTCCAAAAGACTGTTCTACACATCTGTGTCTCTTTTCTGTCTTGCATACAGGATTATCGTTACCATCTTTCTAAATTCCATATATATGCATTAGTATACTGTTTTGGTGTTTTTCTTTCTGGCTTACTTCACTCTGTATAATAGGCTCCAGTTTCATCCACCTCATTAGAACTGATTCAAATGTATTCTTTTTAATGGTTGAATAATACTCCATTGTGTATATGTACTCTAGTTTTGTAGCTAATTTTGAAACTAAGAAGTATGGGTCTTTCAACTTTGTTCCTTTGCAAAATTGTTTTCGTGAGCCTGGGTTTCTTAAAGTTTCAGGATTAGATTTTCTGTTTATGGAAAAAAAAAATTGTAGTTGGAATTGTGATAAGGATTGCATTAAAACTGTAGATCAATTTTTGGAATATTGCTGTTTAGTTATATTGTAACTTCCAATCCATAATCAAGGTATTTAAAAAAATTTTTGGTGGTATTCATTTTAACAATAAATACACTCACTATTACCAATAAATAACAATAAAAACTAAAACTTTTGTTTCAGTTTTCACTATATGAGTATTGCACTTCTTATGGTAAATTTATTCCTTAGTATTTTATATTTTTTAAAACAATGCAAGTGGAATTTCATAATTTCATTTTCAAATTATTAGTATATCAAAATGTAACATATTTTTTATATTGATCTTGTATTCTGCAATTTTGCTGAAATTTTTTGTCAGTTCTAATAGATTTTTGTGAATTTGGGGAAATTCCTGTATGTAAGATCATACCATATGCAAACAGAGATAATTTTGCTTCATTCTTATAGTCCATGTACATTTTCTTTCTTTTTGTTGCTTAACTGTCCTTGTTAAAACCTGCAATACATTGCTGAAAAGAGATGGCAGCAGTACTAATCTTTGTCTTCTTTCTGATCTTCAGGGGAAAGCTTTACCATCTGAGGTACAGGGAAGTCCTGCTGCTGCTGCTAAGTCGCTTCAGTCGTGTCTGACTCTGTACGACCCCATGGATGGCAGCCCATCAGGCTCCCCCGTCCCTGGGATTCTCCAGGCAAGAACACTGGAGTGGGTTGCCATTTCCTTCTCCAATGCATTAAAGTGAAAAGTGAAAGTGAAGTCGCTCAGTCATGTCCGACTCTTAGTGACCCCATGGACTGCAGCCCACCAGGCTCCTCCATCCATGGGATTTTCCAGGCAAGAGTACTGGAGTGGAGTGCCGTTGCCTTCTCCGACAGGGAAGTCCTAGTTTTCCACAAAACATTTGTTTTCATTCTTCTGTTATGCCAATTATTTAGCATTCTATAATGCAAATATTCTATTGATAAAATATTTATGGAAGAAATTTTCACATATTGAACTATGAGGAAGTCATTCTGACTTATATTTGATTTGGCTTGAATTTTATGCTAATTATAATAGCCTGTCTTATGGCCTGGAAACAGGCATTCTATGTCTTCTTCAACTATTAAAAAAAAAAGAAGAAGAAGAAGAATGTATTACCAGGTGTTTTGAAATGAAGAGGAGTAGGAAATGGCAACCCACTCCAGTATTCTTGCCTGGAAAAACCCATAGATGGAGAAGCCTGGTAGGCTACAGTCCATGGAGTCACAAAGAATCAGACACAACTGAGTGACTTCACTTTCACTTTTTCCTTTAAATTTAGAGAAGAAAATGGCAACCCACTCCAGCATTCTTGCCTGGAGAATTCCATGGACAGAAGAGCCTGGTGGGTTGCTGTCCTTGGGGTCACAAAGAGCTGGACACAACTGAGTGGCTGAGCACTGAACACTTGGAATGAAGATAGGGATAAATGTTTCCCCTTCCTTCCTGTGATGTCAGTGGTAGTACTCCTTCAAAGATGAGGTTTCTTTCCCAGACACCAATGTCATGCTTACTCACTGTGTATGTGCTAATCTGCTTCTTTTTTAAAAAAAATTTTAATTTTTACTTTATTTTACTTTACAATACTGTATTGGTTATGCCATCCATTGACATGAATCCATCATGGGTGCACATGAGTTCCCAAACATGAACTCCTCTCCCACCTCCCACCCCATATCATCTCTCTGGATCATCCCCATGCACCAGCCCCAAGCATCCTGTATCCTGCATCAAACATAGACTGGCGATTCATTTCTTACATGATAGTATACATGTTTAAATGCCATTCTCCCAAATCGTCCCACCCTCTCCCTCTCCTTCAGAGTCCAAAAGTCCGCTCTACACATCTGTGTCTCTTTTGCTGTCTCGCATACAGGGTCATCATTACCATCTTTCTAAATTCCATATATATGTGTTAGTATACTGTTCTGGCTTACTTCACTCTGTATAATCGGCTCCGGTTTCATCCATCTCATTAGAACTGATTCAAATGTATTCTTTTTAATGGCTGAGTAACATTTCATTGTGTATATGTACCACAGCTTTCTTATCCATTCATCTGCTGATGGACATCTAGGTTGTTTCCATGTCCTGGCTATTATAAACAGTGCTGCGATGAACATTGGGGTACATGTGTCTCTTTCAATTCTGGTTTCCTTGGTGTGTATGCCCAGCAGTGGGATTGCTGGGTCATAAGGCAGTTCTATTTGCAATTTTTTAAGGAATCTCCACACTGTTCTCCATAGCGGCTGTACTAGTTTGCATTCCAACAGGGTAAGAGGGTTCCCTTTTCTGCACACCCTCTCCAGCATTTATTGCTTGCAGACTTTTGGATCACAGCCATTCTGACTGGTGTGAAATGGTACCTCATTGTGGTCTTGATTTGCATTTCTCTAATAATGAGTGATGTTGAGCATCTGTCTACTCCCTCTCCTCTTCCCTGTATAACTCTTTCATTTTTAACATTGAAGAAATGTACTCCTGTCATGTTTGATATTTATCCTTTGTTCTGATAAGTTGTAAAACTGTGGTTCAGGCATACAAAATGTAGCCAGGTAGACATTTTGGCTGTGGTTTCAGACATATATTTGTATCAAGTAGAACGTGAATATTCTAAACTATATCAAACTCAAGGATATCAGCAACCATTTTCAAAACAATATCTCCCAGCAGCTGCCAGCTATAAACTTATGATCCCAAGGTCTACCACTGTAACTATGCAACAATTTTGGACCCTAACCAATCCTTGTTTAATAAGCATCCTTACTCTTTGCTGACCTGGGTTCAATCTCTGGGTCAGGAAGTTTCCCTGGAGAAGGGAATAGGTGTCCACTCCAATATTCATGAGTGGAGAATTCCATGGACATTGGAACCTAGTGGGTTAAGTACATGGGGTCACAAAGAGTCGGGCATGACTGAGAAGCAAACACTTTCACTTTTATTTTACTCCTTGCCAGCTCCAGTACTAATTCTTGACCAAAAAATTGTGCAACTTTGTGGCTGTTGCCTCCGCCATTTTGCAACTGGACAGAACAGAATTCAATTACTTCTTGATTCTATGTCTCCTGTGCTATAATTCAGTTTGGCTTGAATACAACTCTTTCCTATTGATTATTTGCATTCAGTTCAGTCTCTCAGTCATGTCTGACTCTTTACGACCCCATGAATCATAGCACGCCAGGCCTCCCTGTCCATCACCAACTCCTGGAGTTCACTCAGACTCACGTCCATCGAGTCAGTGATGCCATCCAGCCATCTCATCCTCTGTTGTCCCCTTCTCCTCCTGCCCTCAATCCCTCCTAGCATCAGAGTCTTTTCCAGTGAGTAAACTCTTTTCATGAAGTGGCCAAAGTACTGGAGTTTCAGCTTCAGCATCATTCCTTCCAAAGAAAGCCCAGGGCTGATATCCTTAACAATACACAATAGTTTCCCTGATATAGGTATGAGTTCTAGCAAATAATATGTTCTAGTATATGTTCTTATACTCTAATTCATATTATGGTGAAAAAATAATCAAAAAATACCCTGAATTCCTAAACTTTCAGAAACATTTCTAAACACTATCTTTCTAATAAAAATGTTACTAGTAAACCTTAATTATTCCTTACCTCCAAGCTGTTTTGCAAATCCTTAATCTTAATATTTAAGCATATTTTAAACTGATGAGTTTAAAAATAATTTGAATTAGTTTGGTGAGGGTGAAGTGAAGTAAAGTGAAAGTTGCTCAGTTGTGTCTGACTCTTTGCAACCCCATCGACTGTAGTCCATGGAATTTTAATTAGACAACTTTATCTGTGTGAAATGTTTCATGAAAACATGTTAAAATACACATATTTATGCTGAAGAGAAAGTGGGAGGTAATTTAACATAGTATCTTCATTTTAGATATTTATGGAATATGGAATCTGTTACTGAAATAATTTAAAAGACAGTCCATCTCCAAAATTAAAGAATTAATTGCAGAAATGATAGTAAATCTATAATCTCCTCTTACTCATTATGTCTTCAGAAAGATGACTTCACAAGGCAGATATTTTATTAGACTGTACTTTCAGGCTAATAAGAAAGAAAGTGTACTTTCCGACAAGCAATTATGTTGCTTTGCTTGATATAGGTGTTATTCTAAAATATATATGTAAAGAAAAAATTTTTTTCAGTTAAAGCAAAAGCCAAATACCTTTGGTTTCATTTGGATGATAAAACCTAATAAAAAATTGTAGTAACATAGGGCCAACTGCCGAGTAGTGTACAGGTTTATTAATATAGATTCTAGAATCAGAAATATTTCCTGAAAACTACTGAGCTGCCAATAGCCCTGAGACTTCACTCATAAGTTAATCTCATTGAGCCTCTGTGTTCTCATATGTAACATGTGGTTAATAACAGTAAAATTACATAAGGTTTCATGACTATATAATGAGAAAAATGTGTATATATGGCTTCCCTGGTGGTTCAGTTGGTAAATAATCCACTTGCAATGTGGGAGACCTGGGTTCTATCCCTCTGTTGGTAAGATACCCTGGAGGAGGACATGGCAACCCACTCCAGTATTCTTGCCTGGAGAATCCCCTTAGACAGAGGAGCCTGATGGACTACAGTTCACAGGGTCAAAAAGAGTCAGGCATGACTGAGCAACTAAGCACAGCTTAAGATTTTATACAGAATCTAGAGCATAGTTGATTATTTATGTAAATGTTGCTTCTTAATGTGATTTAAGTAAGATGATCTTCTTACACATCTTACATAGATGAGGGAATTCAAGAACTTATTTCTGATGTGTGCATGTGTGTGCACCTGTATATAAACAGAAGTAACGGACAAGAATAATTTTCAGTGCTGACTGACTCAGCATAGTAAGAAAGTTGACTGAAACATTGAAGTATACAGAGGAAACATGTTTTGAGCAGATTGTTAAAAAATAGAAGAAACAAGTACGTTTTAGGTGAAAAAGAACAAATTCTAGATATACTTGGAAACATGTATGATGGAGTACTTCCACAGACAGAAAGACCACATAATTTTAATAAATGTGGTATATTAAAAAAAAGGAAGGCTGAATTAAACTCTAAGCAGATAAATCTTTACTTTTCCATTAAATATAGTATGTTTGGGGGAGGGGTCTGTTTTGTGCCAGTCATGTGGAAGAAAGCTGCTGAATATATACTAGTAATCAGAGCAGAGGTCTCTGTCCTCAAAGTCTTGTTAATTTACAAAAGAAGAGGACATTAAACAAGTACTGTGAAATAAATACCACGAGGGAGTATTTAGAGGGGGAAATATTTTCAAGATGTATAACAGACACATCCCAAAATATTTTTGAATACAAATTTATTTCTTGTTTCATATAAATATATAAGCAAGTTTGTATTTGTTCTTTCAATTTTGAAAATATTTATAGCAAGATGCCCTACTGAAGATTTAACTTCTGTTGTTGCTGTTTGAATTTTTTAGCATTACAGCAAGCATGTAGCAAGAAAGTTATCTTGGATAGATTTGGGAAGGTAAAAGAGAAGTAATGTCATTCCAAGTTTAGAGGTCAGTCTACTGGCTGGGAAGGTAAAAATGATTTTGGGTAACTAACTAATGCAGAAACCACATGGACAGAGCATCCTTAGGACCACTGGTATCTTGTAGATGTAGACGTGTGATTAAATGAACTAAAAGAGTACAGAGAGATGAATAGGACAGGAAAACAGTGAGCAGAGATTTTCCGAGGAATCAGATACATAAAGAGACTCAGCAGATCCATACAACCCCTCCGGGAACTCCTCTGAGCTTCAGCAATAAGATCATGTAACCTTGATAAGACCAATGGAGTCCACTGAAGAGACTTCAGAGGATCGCCTTTTATATCTGCATGACTGAGTTCTTTTCCAGTACTTCATACATTTCTGCATTTTGAGGAAATCTAAAAAGAAAGCCAAACACAAAGAGAGTGATAGTAGAATTTCAGTTATTCTGACCCATTGGAGGCAGCTTCAATTTGTGTAGTAAAAAAAAAAAAAAAAAAAAGGATATGTGATGCTATTAGACTGCAGCATTTATTATATAAAGTAATTTATTTTTCTCAAGGTATTTTACCACAGGTTCACTTTATTCAAATGTCCACAATTTGTGGACTTAGATATACAAAGAAACATCTCTATTTATTATAAACTACTTCAAAATGAATCCAGAAGCCTCAGTCCTTAGAAAGAGGCTAAGCCATTATACCAAAAGACTAAATACTAATTGTAAAACGTCTTCCTTTTGTCATAAATGTTTAAACTTCTCTGCTACTTGATTTCAAAAAAAAGAGAAGATAACATCATGAATAATTTACTGTCCTTTGAGCCAGTATGCAAGCCTGTGTGTGTGTGGGCTAAGTATGTCCAACTCTTTGCAACCCTATGGACTATAGCCCACCAGGCTCCTCTGCCCATGAAGTTTTCTAGGCAAGAATACTGGAGTGGTTGCCATGCCCTTTTCCAGGGTATCTCCCAGATCCAGGGATCGAGCCCACATCTCTTATATCTCCTGCATTGGCAAGAGGGTTCTTTACCACTAGCACCACCTAGGATGTCCTATTTGAGATAGAACAGTCCTTAAAAGATCTTCTGATAAATCCTTTCTTTTATTCTGTCTGATTAAACAAATATCTATGAGTTTCTGAAAGATTCGGAACCCCCTGCTATAGAAACATAGAAAACAAAAGTTTTAGTTTCAAAACTATTTTCTTACCCCATTTCATAGGTAAGGAAATTAAAACTTGGATAGTTTAGTGACTTTCTCAAGTCTGAGAGACTATAAATAATTGAGTAGAGTCTAGAACCCAGTTCTTATTTCTAGTGCTGGGTGATTACCAATCCATCACTCTGCTTTTGCAAATATAGTCTTAAATTAATTTCAGTGTTTCATTCAGTGATTTCAATATTGCCTAATACTGTTTACTGATTATACCTAATTAACGCCTATGTATAAAAGGGTAAAATTCTTGCTAATTCTTAAAACTTCTCTTAAAGTCAACAACAAAGAGTTGTGTGCATATATATGCATCTATTTGTGAAAGACCCAGATGTTGGGAAAGACTGAAAGTGAAAGGAAAAAGGAAGTGACAAATGGATGAGGTAGCTAGATAATATCACAGGCTCAATGGACATGAATTTGAACAAGCTCTGGGAGATAGTGGAACACAAAGGAGCCGGCAGTGCTGCAGCCCATGGGGTTGCAAAAAGTCAGACACAACTTAGCGACTGAACAACAACAAAAATACACACATACATTCAACACATATATCCATAGATCCTATAATTTGATAGAGTGAAATTTCAGGAGAATATATAAAGATCTTTTTATACTCTTACGAATGATAAGTAGTAGAAATACTATCAAACCACAGGTATGCAATAGCATTTTTATCACAGACAGCTACTAAATGGGACAGAAGAATTGTTATGGATACTAAGAAAGTAGCAACACTAATAAATATTGTAAACCCCTAAAAGGTAATGAAGCTAGACATTGCCTGTTACTATCTTCAGGCAAGATTCAAGTTGAATGCAACTGCCTTATCATTTAAACGCCTTGTGCTGTATACTCTAAACCATAGGCAATCTCCAACAGTGAGATCATTTTTAGGCAATAAAAATCATTTGAATAAAATTACTTAAGCAAGTGAGCATCTGTGCCTTTATCTAAATGGCCAAATGCTAGAAATTGAGGAGCCAAGATGCTTTTTCTTAAAAAGAGGCAAAACACAGACAAAAAACATAACACAATATTTGGACACAGAAAACTGGCTTATTGCTTCTTGAATTCCCCACCCCCCAGCTACTCTGTATCTATCTCTTGCTTCTGAAATAATTTGCTATTGGTAATGTTATTTTTATTTTAATAAGGTGATTTCTAAATATTATGTGAGTATATGCATTATCATTTTTTCTATAAAAGTGTGCTCTTTTCCTTTATAAAATAGTTGTACAGATACTCTTGATTTTCATATTCCAAAGATATACACATATATTTTAGGATACATACTAGTTTAATTAATAATAATTTACTTAATTTTTCTCAGAAAACACTTACACAATACCAGAAAACTGAAAAAAAATACTTATCAGTGATATCTAAATGTGATTACATTTTTATATTCTTTTGTAGGTAAATGATGTAAATCAAAATTATTCATAATTAAATTTAGTATTTATGTCTAAAGGATAGAAAAAGATAGAAGACATACAGCCTACAAATAGTAGAAATTTGTAGATAGACCACAAGATTAAACAATGATAGAAATTTTTTATATCTTGAACTTTAATTTGATACCTCATAATACAGGGTAATAAGTAAGTAATTATAAGGCCAAAACTCAAAATATAACATTTTATTAAAATAGTTAGAAAAATAAAATAGTTAAAATAATAATTAAAAAAAGTAAAACTTCAATTTTTCCTTCGTTAGCTAAGTTGCTGGGATGCTGTGAGTGTAAATGAAATAACTGGCAGTCAATGCAAAACAGAGTAATTTCATGTTATTTTATTCTCAAATCATTATATACTGCCTGGAGAAAGTACTTCTGAAAGGCTTTTTTAATTGTAGATGAACATGTTGAATAACTTTAAAGATATATATTGGATATGGAACCTGCTTAGCAAGGGAGATGGTCAGATCACGACTGAACAACATTTAGAAAAAGATAAGCTCAGAAAGAGAAGATGGCTGTTTCAAAGATATCCAAAAAGTAAATAATTGATAGAAATTCAAGCAATGGGCACTCATCATGAAAAATTGTAGTTACTATTGAAAGGTAAAGCATGACATTTTCATATCTCAAAGTTTTTACCAAGGAGGATCCTGTTAAACCATAGACTAGCATTCTAGCTACTACAATGACGAGTTTGGTACTTGTATTCTGGGTCAAAACTTTTATCTTGTTTCAAATATATTTGCTACCATGCTCATAGTCAGTTCTGATAGAAATCATAATTTTTAGTTGGCAGTAATGTTGTATACTGTATGATTTTTCCCTGAGACTTACTAATTAGGCTTGATGCTATCTGGAATATGTCCTGGACTCATGGGCTGGCAACCCATTGAATGGAAAATTAACTTGACATGGCTAGTCTTGGAAGGATAGGTCAAACAAGTTCCCTCTTTGATATCTAAATTAAGATATATCAAATTAATCATACAGCTTTCAGGGTATGCTATAACTGAAAAGAGATAAGAAAATCCATGACATCCCATAAGGAATTCACAAAAAGAGAACACACATCTTCAAATGGCTAGAGACTCAAGAAGGAGATTACGGCTTTCAAAAGAATAACAGACTCACAGAGAAACAAGGCCATCTCTAGAAAATTTAGATTGAAGCCTTGCATATCTTATAATTAATCTCTTTTTGGTCTTGAAGCAATGTGAAAAAACTGTTTCTTTTTTTTTAAATTAATTTATTTTAATTGGAAGCTAATTACAATACTGTGGTGGTTTTGGCTATACATTCACATGAATCAGCCATGGGTGTACATGTGTTCCCCACTCTGAACTTCTATCCCATTTCCCTCCCCATCCCAATCCTCAGGGTCATCCCAGTGCACCAGTCCTGAGCACCCTGCTTCATGCATTGAACCTGGGCTGGTGATCTATTTCATATATGGTAATATACATGTTTCAATGCTATTCTCTCAAATCATCCCACCCTTACCTTCCCCCACAGAGTCCAAAAGTCTGTTCTTTACATCTGTGTCTCTTTCACTGTCTCGCATATAGGGTCATCATTACCATCTTTCTAAATTCCATATATATGTGTTAATATACTGTATTGGTGTTTTTCTTTCTGACTTACTTCGCTCTGTATAAATGGCTCCAGCTTCATCCACCTCATTAGAACTGATTCAAATTTATTATTTTTAATAGCTGAGTAATATTCCATTGTGTATATGCACCTCAGCTTTCTTATCCATTCGTCTGCCGATGGACATTTGGGTTGCTTCTATGTCCTGGCTATTGTAAACAGTGCTGTGATGAACATTGGGGTACACATGTCTCTTTCGTTTCTGGTTTCCTAGGTGTGTATGCCCAGCAGTGGGATTGCTGGGTTGTATGGTAGTTCTATTTCAAGTGTTTTAAGGAATCTCCACACTGTTCTCCATATTGGCTGTACTAGTTTGCATTCCCACCAACAGTGTAAGAGGGTTCTTTTTTTCTCCACACCCTCTCCAGCATTTATTGTTCATAGGCTTTTTGATAGTAACCATTCTGACCAGCGTGAGATGGTAACTCATTGTGGGTTTGGTTTGCATTTCTCTAATAATGAGTGATGTTGAGCATCTTTTCATGTGTTTGTTAGCCATTCGTATGTCTTCTTTGGAGAAATGTCTATTTAGTTCTTTGGCCCATTTTTTGATTGGGTCGATTATTTTTTATGGAATATGTCCCCAGGAGACTCATCATTTATGTTACCTTTTGCCCCCATAGGTCTGGATCATGAACTCTTGCTCTATTTAGGATTTTTTAATTAAAGAAACAGAGGTATGTTCCTTCTATACCTGCTTCCTGGAGGGTTTTTATCATAAATGGATGTTGAATTTTGTTAAAGAAAGTGAAGTTGCTCACAACTGAGCGACTAACACAAGCAGAGTATACTATTTAGCTATTGTTCTAAGCTTTCGGCTCTACTGGTTTGTTAATTCTAACATAAGCTCTGTGCGATAAGTGATATTTTTAACCTCCATTTACAAGTGAGAAAACTGAAGTTCAGGGAAGGTAAACATGTAGGTCAAGTCCATACAGTCTAGTGGGGAGCCTGGACTGGACCAGATAGTGTGCCCAGTCATGTTCTGATTGGTTTAAGCATCCTGATGGGATATCGTGAGCATTTGACTCCTTTTATCCTATGTTCTGGAGAAGTCACTGGCAACCCACTCCAGTACTCTTGCCTGGAAAATCCCCTGACCAGAGGAGCCTGGTAGGATGCAGTCCAATAGGTCGCAAACAGTTGGACATAACTGAACAACTTCACTTTCTTTGACAAAATTCAACAACCATTTATGATAAAAACCCTCCAGGAAGCAGGCATAGAAAGAACATACCTCTGTTTCTTTAATTAAAAAACCATAAATAGACCAAGAATCATGATCCAGACCTATGGGGGCAAAAGGTAACATAAATGATGAGTCTCCTGGGGACATAACAAAGACAGGAACCAAATACCAAGAGGCAGGGCATCCAGTCCCTGAGCTTCTAGGCACTGACCTGTTCCTGAGGAACCCAGGCCAAGGACAAGTCAAAATTCAAAATGGAGATAAGTATAAGATTATTTTGATATATCTCAAAATTATTAAAATTATTTACTTACCTTAAATGTCTTGCCTTCTAAACTCTAGAAACTAAATGCATGCTTAAAAATTGAGTTGAATCTGCCATCAAGTTTGTAAGTCGTACATGACTGCCTGAATAACTTGTGAGGCTGAACTGAAAATGAAAGTACAGGACTCTTTTTTCTAAAGACATTAAGGATTTCAAAAGGGAAATACATGTGCACTGAATCAAGGATGGGGGGTGCTTCTTACACAGATTTCTGTATAACTGTGTAAGCTGGTCTTGAAGCAGAAAGGCAATCATTTTAGTTTACCTTGAATAAATACATCATATTAGTGGGATTGCACTCACTTATACACAGTCTTCTTGATCTAATATTTTTCTTGTTTTTTATATAGTGACTTTAGGTCTAGGGAAACTTTTTTTTTTTTTTTTTTGGTTTACAGGTATCACTTTTCTAACTTAAGAAGTAGCACAATACAGTTAGAAGCAAAGTCCAGAATATTATTCTCAGATTAAAAATTCTATTTATCAGGTTTCAGGAAGTTATCTTAAATTCAAGTGGATAATAGTCTGAGCTCAACTCAAAAGACAACATGATTAAAGTGAGGTTTTGTTATCAAACTTGAGGGAAAAAATAAAAATTTCCTTCAGCCAAGGACTTCCTGGACAGCTCAAATGGTAAAAAAAAAAAAAAAAAAAATCTGCCTGCAATGTGTGAGACCTGGGTTCAATCCCTGAGTCAGGAAGGTCCCCTGGAGAAGTGTATGGCAACCCCCTCCAGTATTTATGTCTGGAGAATTCCATGGACCTAGAGGTGCCTGGTAGGCTATAGTCCATGGGATTGCAAAAACTAGAACATGACTGGATGACTAACATACACACTTCTTGGCTAGGGAAAATGCTCCCCAAACTTTGTAGGGGGAAATTTTAACTTATTATTTCATTACTTCTATTCTTCAAAGTTAAGTTCAAAATCTTTATATGTGGCTTAAATACTCGAGAATGAATTATCCATTTCAATAAAATTTCATTTCTGCTTAGGAGGTCCTCCACATCTATATGAGTTTCAGGTCCCATTCTATTTGATTCTTTAGGTTCACAATATTAATGTATATTGTTTAATGATTTTGCAGAACTGAGTTGTCATTTCCCCTGCCCTAACTCCTAAGGATGAAAACCATCTTAGTCAAAGATACCTAGAAAATAGCCCGAGACAAACTCCATTGAATTGACAACTCCATTGAATTGACAACTCCATTGAAGAGTAGAATCCCAGGAAATTTAGGGTTAGAGAAGAAAGATCATGAACCTGGGGAGGGGGAAAAATACAAAGTGGTACATTATACTAGCCACTCCAAAGCTTCACTGAAAACAAAACAAGATGCTTATTCACAAAGGACATCTCCAAAGAGGAAGAATAAAGAACTTAAGTATGTGCTATCTCCTGTCTCTCATTGGTCAAATGTAATCTCAAGATACATGAATTGCTATGCACTCCCTTGTTCCCTGGTGGCTTAGAGGTTAAAGCGTCTGCCTCCAATGCGGAAGACCCAGGTTCGATTTCTGGGTTGGGAAGATCCCCCGCAGAAGGAAATGGTAACCCACTCCAGTATTCTTGCCTGGAGAATCCTATGGACAGAGAAACCTGGTAGGCTACAGTCCACGGGGTTGCAAAGAGTCGGACATGACTGAGTGACTTCACCCTTCACCCTTGTAGCTGTACTCTTTTGAGCTGTGAGATGTCTCAAAATAGGTTCTTCATCTGGGTGCTGGAGAGAAGGGTCAGAGACCCAGAGAGCTAAGAGCAAATCTAAGAAGGTGAATAAATCAGGTATGAAATTTCAAGGTTACATTAGCGACAGATTTATTGTTTAGGAAGGAGGGATTCAGTCTTTGTCCATTTTTCTTTGTAGGCAAAGTCACCTTTTTACCTGGGATCTGAGTGTAATATAATTGACAGTAAATAAATTTCACCATGAATATACTTGGGTCAGTTTTAATTTATGCATTTAACAAGAAACTCCTAACCTTCTATTATGTGCACTGGATTATGGAAGGGATATAAAGATGAATAAGTCATGGGCCTTACTCCAAATTCTAATTAATCCATTTTAGACTTGCTGCTGAAAGATTCACAGGTACAAATTTATCTTTGTTCTACTGGCTTTTTATAACAAAATCTGAAGGTGAAGGTATGAAAGAGGTAATGGTTTTTCATTCCTTGATTTTTTTTTTCTTGCTTGCTTCTGATTTTAAAATAGTATTAAGAGAGATATTCATTTAACTTGAATGCCTAAATGGAATTGCACTGTCCATAAATTTCCAGAGATAAGAAATATTTATCTTTGATATTCTTTCAGATCAAAATTCCCATCAAGGATTCAAAGATCATCCTGGTCCAAATTTACTTTTTAAATGTATATTCTAGCATCAGCCTCTGCTGCTGCTGCTGCTAAGTCACTTCAATCGTGTCCAACTCTGTGACCCCATAGACGGTAGCCCACCAGGCTCCCCCATCCCTGGGAGTCTCCAGGCAAGAACACTGGAGTAGGTTGCCATTTCCTTCTCCAGTGCATGAAAGTTAAAAGTGAAAGAAAAGTCGTGCAGTCGTGTCCGACTCTTCATGACCCCATGGACCACAGCCTACAAGGCTCCTCTGTCCATGGGATTTTCCAGGCAAGTACTGGAGTGGGGTGCCATCGCCTTCTCCGAGCATCAGCCTCTACTTCCTTACAACTAAGCTGTTTTGGGGGCTTCCCTGGTGGCTCAGATGGTAAAGAATCTGCCTGCAATGTGGGTGACCTGGGTTCGATTCCTGGGTTGGGAAGATCCCCTGAGGAAGAGCTTGGCAACCCACTCCAGTATTCTTGACTAGAGAACCCCCATGGACAAAGGATCCTGGTGGACTATAATCCATTAGGTAGCAAAGAACTGGATAGGACTGAGTAACTAAACACAGTGCAAGCTGTTTTTAGGGCCTGATTTTTAGGCAGGGCCTCCTTTCAGATTCTCTTCCATAGTCTTTGATAATGGGACTATTCGGTGCTTGGAATCTGTTTATATTGAAACTGTGGAAATAGCCCATATTCATTGCTATTTAGGGCTCAAGAATCACCATTATCTATAAGATTCTCCATAATAGCAAGAGTTTCAAAATACAATTTGTTTCAGAAATATTACTAAGTTATATCTCTTCAGGAGATTCATCATGCAGGTCTATGAAGTCCTGCATTCAAATTTTTATCCTTTTTAAACCTGAGTTTTACTATTTATCTAATGATAAAGCACTTTTTCACATAATGTTAACATTCTGGAAAATTAGTTTTTGCAGAATACTCATTTTAAAAAGACTATTCTATATTAATCAGACATTTTATTTCTATATGATATTTCAGTTTAATTTTTCTCAATAAGTTTTTGACAAAAATATGATCCTCCATTTATATTTACTTTTATTGAATACTGACTTTGTGTATTGTTCTAACCATCTTTAGAGTGTTCATATTAACAGATTAAAACTAAGCATTATTATTATTGCTTAGTTATTCAACTTAGTTATTCAACTTAGCTTATTTATTCATAATACCATGAGAAAGTTATTTTCTTCACTTACAGATAAGAAACTTTGAAGAATAAAAGTTAAATATTCAACTAGAGAATTGCAGCACCAAAATTTGAAGCAATCTGTCTCCAGGGCCCACTCTCTTGATCACTAATTTTACTGCCTCTCAATGTAGTTATTGACTATACGTGCTTTATTAACAAGCTCATCAACAAAGTTTCTAGAGCAGACACTGAAAAAGAACCCCTTTCTAAGCATTGTGGAGAATGATATGTGAAGGAATTTGAATTAACTGGACAGTAAAATGCCTTTAAGGGAAAAAGGAAGCACGATCTGGTAGTATACACACATGGAAAGAGATGGATGTTAATGGGTGATTGAAAAACAGCAAAAAACAGGGAGAGTAGGCTTCTTTTCTTCTTGAAAAAAAAAATGTAGTAGAGGAGATTTTAGTTAAAATTGTCCACTCATACATTATTGGAGCATGGACTATGTAGAACTGAGAAAAGCTGGGAGATTATAAACAAGAGTGGGTTTGTCCGCCTGTCCTGAAGACTGGCTGGGATGTGTATAACGGCAGACTCTGAGGAATCTGTGAGCAGCAAGACTGGTGCTGGGCTCATAGTAGCCATTGAAGACCTTGTGAAAATGTTGAGTTTTCATTGAGGTTCTTAGGTGAATCCTCAATCAGCATGCTTTGGGGACTTCTTAGAAACTGTAAAAAGTCAATCAAAGGCTAATAAACTTCAGAGTTTTTAATACATGGAACCTGAAAAGAAAACTGCATATTCAATATAATAAATTGTCATTTGAGTGATGGAGGTACCTAGGAATTTATAGAACTGCTTTTATAATATATGCTCATAATTTTATTATTTTTAAATATATTGTATTCTGTTAAAATATTTTAGCTTATTATTAAATACATATGTTATAGTTTTCATATTTCTGTGTGTGCTGGTATAGCAGGATAAGCCACTCAGCAGTCAGCTAAAATATATAATTTTACTATACATAGTATACTTAGCACATGTATCTACGTATATTATTAGAAATATTATATATTTTTTAAAGTTATAACAGTTTTTGTCATATATTTTCAAGCTTAATACTATCCAAAAATTAACCTAAATTACGGTCTATCTTAACTAGTCTTATAATAAAAAATACAGTTATCAAATGATACTATTTTTGCACATTCCATTTTAAAACTATTTACACAGTAAACCAATTAATGTTTATTTACTCCAAAAAGGTCAAGTATTATGGCTCTGCTGGTTACATTCTTGGGAAAATGTTCAATGTTGCTCAATGATTTTTTTCAATCACTTTTCTCATTAAAGGATAATGTCTCAGAAATATCATTCATCTTTTTAGATACATTCAGTATGTGACTATAAGTTTGGTGTAAAATAAACAGTTTTAGAAAAATACACAAAAAATAAAACTTTCTAAGTAAAATTTTATCAAAATTACCAGATTTCCTATCTGGCATATACAACCAAGCTAACAATTACTGAACTCATCTTATGCTAGATTGTTCTAAGCACTTTATTTCATTTAATATTTGTAAAAGCCTGAAAATAATGATGAGAAAGGGAGCATAGAAAGATAAGAATCACTTTCTTAAAAGAGAATAAAATAGAATGGGAATAGTATGAGAAATCAGGGTAAACTAAGGAAAAGGATGTGTCAGAACTTATACACATCTCAGTGCTTAGTGAAGTGGGCCTTCTTCAGTCTTGAAATGAGGAACAGCTGTAGCAGCTCCGGTCCAGCACTCAAGGATGCATGGTTTTCATAGCACCCTCCCAGTCTGCTTAGGCTGCAGGCCTCTGCTGCTAGCTGTGCTCACCGAGCCAAGCAAAGCAAGAAGAAAGCCATCAATTATTCCCCACTCAGTGTGCAGAGCCACTGCCTGCCCTCCTGAATGTGTGTCTAACTCCCTGCAACTTCAATGAAAGTTAGGTGCGTGTAATTGAGGTCAGTATTTGACCCCATGATGTTGAGTGGGATATGATTGATCAGTTTGAACTCCAGTAGTTCTTCCTGAACTAATGGACTTCAGCAGGGCCCAAACTGTCCCTTAGGGGTTTTGATTCTTATTTTCTCCAATCTTGGCTACCTTGTGCAACATTTTCCCTCCTCTCTTATTTACTATCCCTCAATGTTCTGGTAAGTTGAGTTTTTCAGTTGGCTGACTGTTTATAAAAGATCACTTTCTTAAATAATTCTTGAATCTAAAGAATTTGCTTAGGAAATAAAAAAAGTACTATATTGTCTACATATAGTACTCAGCACTCAATAAATTGAGAACAATAATTATTTATACTCAAAATCTAAACTTAAAGATATTCCTCTGTGATCAAGAGTAGATTTCATTTTAAAATATCTTATAAAGTTAAATAAACTCAGTATGGAAGGCCTCTTAAAATATTTGCTAATTGTTCCATAGTGGAAATGTGATTACTACTATTTTTAAAATACAAAGTATATATTTCCTAAATTCATACTCTCTACATTTGGCTCTTTAAAATAAAAATACATATTAATTTATCATTTTAAAAGGAGCTATCTTTGACACATATGTTACTAGTAGTTTGATGATGATCTATCTTCCTCGTTAATGTGTAGATCCAAGGAAGGCAAGGATTGTGCCTATGCTTGACATTGGCTTTTTGATACTTATTTCTGGTGCTTTCTTGGAGAATGAAATGGCACCCACTCCAGTATTCTTGCCTGGAAAATTCCATGGACTGAGGAGCCTGGTAGGCTACAGTTCGTGGGGTTGCAAAGAGTCAAACGCAACTGAGCAACTTCACTTCACTTCACTTCTGGCACTTTCTGGATTTCTGGTATTAACTTCTAATATTTGTTCCTAACACTTAAAAAATGCTCATTTTCCAAAATTAATCAATAAATAATGCATTATTTAGAATTTTTACTATACAAAAACCAACTAACAGATTTTTTTAATTTTAAAGGTTTTATTGCATTCATATCATTTGGAAACTGATGAAATTCTGTAGAAACAGCACATCTGAAATTGTTAGCTAAAAAAGGACAAGGGTTAAATCTATTTTTTCTGTAAATGAGTTATTTTTTCTCTAAATGAGTTATTTTTTCTCTAAATGAGTTATTTTTTCAGACAAAAATTCATTTATATGAGCCAAAATGAACTACTAGATGTCTCGTCAAGGATACGGTACCCTGTTCTAATTAATGAAGTACAAAATCGTTAGATGTGCCAGGGTTCAAATTTCAAAAAGAGAATAAATTATATTCCTTTTTCTTTAAAATATAAATGCTGTTTCAGAGCATGAGGAGATTCATCCATGGCTTACAGATAGTGCACAAGCAGGAGTCAATTTTATGAGTGTCTAGGAAGGAGTAGCCACATTACTTATTAGACTTTAGTGTTGTTTTAGTAAATTGAAGCAAGGTTAAAAAATTGTTTTTGCATTTCTATTCTTCACATTTTTCCCCAGAATTAAATTGCTAGTATCTAAAGACAACAGATAGTGTATTTTTTCTTCTACTTTTCCTCTTTATAAATTTTGAAAAGTTATATATTCATTATCTTTCTGACCCTGGCACTCTTCCAGGTGTCTTTTTATTCCTCCTTTGAAATTTCCTGCAGGCTCAGTTTCCATAGACACTGTGGATGCATATAATATGCCTAGTAACTGTTCTTAGATTTTTCTTTTAACAAGACAATGTCATTATTTGCAAATACAATTGTGTTCCATTGTTTCAGGAGATGTAAAACAGGTGCTTCTTTCTTTTAATTTTAGCGTTGAAAAGTTCAAGAGATGTATTGATTGTGCCACGTTGCTGAACTTTACTACACTATACATCTTTTTATTTTTAAATAGCACTTCCAATTTGTAGAGTGTTTTGCACAGCATGAACTGCTTTTGAGCTATGCAAATATTAATAAATGTCACTTTCCAATTCACTCAGATGGAACTAAGTTAAGAGAATATCAGCTTTCAAGTACAGCAAAAACGGAGACAAATGTTGCAAATCAAAAGCAAAGCATTTTGAACAGTAAAGAAACAATGTATAGCAACCTTGAGTTAATTCAGTTAGTCTCATTTCAGTGAAATCCTACAAATATTTATTATCTACTTTTGGAAAGACAATCTGCTTGGCAGTACTGTGTATATAGAAGTAAACAGCATATGGTCATTGACCTTAGAATTTCTACTACCCATCAAGTGAAACAGGCATCAGTCAGTCAGTCAGTCAGTCAGTTCAGTCGCTCAGTCATGTCCGACTCTTTGCGACCCCATGAATCACAGCACACCAGGCCTCCCTGTCCATCACCAATTCCCAGAGTTCACTCAAACTCATGTCCATCGAGTCAGTGAGGCCGTCCAGCCATCTCATCCTCGGTCGTCCCCTTCTCCTCCTGCCCCCAATTCCTCCCAGCATCAGGGTCTTTTCCAATGAGTCAACTCTTCGCATGAGGTGGCCAAAGTATTGGAGTTTCAGCTTCAGCATCAGTTCTTCCAGTGAATACTCAGAACTGATCTCCTTTAGGATGGACTGGTTGGCTCTCCTTGAAGTCCAAGGGACTCCCAAGAGTCTTCTCCACATCACAGTTCAAAAGCATCGATTCTTCGGCACTCAGCTGTCTTCACAGTCCAACTCTCACATCAATACATGACCGCTGGAAAAAAACATAGCCTTGACTAGGCAGAACTTTGTTGGCAAAGTAATGTCTCTGCTTTTGAATATGCTATCTAGGTTGGTCATAACTTTCCTTCTAAAGAGTAAGCATCTTTTAATTTCATCGCTGCAATCACCATCTGCAGTGATTTTTGAGCCCCCCAAAATAAAGTCTGACACTGTTTCCTCTTACACTTGACAATTTGCAGAGTGATTTCATGTTAATTGTAAATCCCACTTGAGATTCTCAGACACTCTATGAGTTTGGCAATGTTACTCTCATTCCCATTTGCCCAACATGAAAACCAAAGGTCTGGGCAGTCAGGGAAAAACCCAAAAAATATCCAAAGGTTATAGGGGCAGCATCCTGTGTGAAGCTGCTAGCATCAGAAAGAAATAGCTGGATGCCTGCCTCTTTCATAAGTGTGTTCTGTATATATGTATGATCTCCTTTTGTATAGATTAGAGTGTTGGGTGTGTGAGGGTATAGGGGAGGCAGTAAGGGTAGGTGTGTGAAACTGAGGAGGTATGTTAGGGTGAGGATGTGTGGGTGTGTATGTCTGAGGGTGAAAGGATATATGGGGTGCATGTGAGGGTGAGTGTATGTGTGGTGTGTGGTATCCTTTTGAATTTGAGGAGAAGCTCAGAAGGCAGGTACCTGGAGATCTGTTAGTTAGTCCCAGGCAACTGAAGGTTGGGAAACAATTCAGACCATACTTTCACTATGTCCTATCCTTTTGAATGGTTGAATTTTTACAGTAGGTGCATATTACTGTTGCAGTAAGGAAAGACCCCTTTTCTATGTGTCATGTGAAAATGCCTGTGAAGGATACGTCTGAAGAAGGCCCAGACTCACCTTTGTATATTCATTGGAGCAAAAACCCCTTGTCTCCTCTCTGAACAAGAATCCAATCTTAGGGCCATTTGATGTGCTAGCAGCTGGGACTCCAGAGCTGAGGCAGAGAGAGAGTGCACTCCTTTGTCATAAAGGACACAAGGTCAGACCCCTTCCAGAGCACCCTCTGCCTCCCCTTCAGCTGACCCCACAGTGTGACAGAGGCTCCTGTGGGGGGTTTGAAACCTCTGTGTCTACATCCCTGGGAGGCTCAAAGGCCAAGGATGTGAACGATTGTAATACTAGAAAAGATTCAACCTGCCCTGGTGGTCTGTGGGACCTAAGCAGTGAGCTTGTAATGATTGACTTATACTGAAGATGTGCCTTATATGTCTGTCTTTCTCACTGATATTGTCATGCCCCATATATGCTGTGCAAACCACATACTAAGCAGAGGTCTAAGCGCTTTATTACATGTTAGTTGCTCAGTCATGTCCAGCTCTGTTGAACCTGGGTGGTGGCTCAGACGGTTAAGCGTCTGTCTACAATGTGGGAGAACTGGGTTGGATCCCTGGGTCGGGAAGATCCCCTTGAGAAGGAAATGGCAATCCATTCCAGTACTATTGCCTGGAAAATCCCATGGATAGAGGAGCCTGGTAGGCTACAGCCCATGGGGTTGCAAAGAGTCAGGCATGACTGACCGACTTTACCTTTACCTTACCTTACTGTTTCCACTGTTTCCCCATCTATTTCCCATGAGGTGATGGAACCGGATGCCATGATCTTCGTTTTCTGAATGTTGAGCTTTAAGCCAACATTTTCACTGTCCTCTTTTACTTTCATCAAGAGGCTTCTTAGTTCCTCTTCACTTTCTGCCATAAAAGTGGGGTAATCTTCATATCTGAGGTTATTGATATTTCTCCTGGCTATCTTGATTCTAGCTTGTGCTTCTTCCAGCCCAGCGTTTCTCATGATGTACTATGCATAGAAGTTAAATAAGCAGGGTGACAATATACAGCCCTGATATACTGTCTTTTCCTATTTGAAACCAGTCTGTTGTTCCATGTCCAGTTCTAACTGTTGCTTTCTGACCTGCATGTAGGTTTCTCAGGAGGCAGGTCAGGTGGTCTGGTATTCCCACCTTTCAGAATTTTCCAGTTTATTGTTATCCACACAGTCAAAGGCTTTGGCATAGTCAATAAAGCAGAAATAGATGTTTTTCTGGAACTCTCTGAAACATGCATGGATACACATTTAAAATATTTGGCAAGTTGTGATACATCTGGTACTAAAAATACAAACAAAATGCTGCTATGTAACAGAAAAGGGAGCTATATTAATGATGAATAAAGACATTCATTGGGAAGCTAACACTGGAGCTCTATCTTGAAGAATGGATAAGTTTTTAACTGATGAAGATGACACCTGTTAATGACAGAAATGCATTTGATAATGAGAACGATATAAATGTGGTCAAAATGGCATCAAATAAAAGGAAACATGCAGCAGGGAAAGGTTGAATTGTATGACTTCGTTATAAGCTGGAAAGAAGGCATGTTGGGGGAATGAGATAGATGGCAGTGATTATTTGAGATAAGATTTTGGTATCTATAAATGATATAAAAAGGACTTTGGAGAGTCCATCTTGTATATTTAATAAATCTTTTAGAATAGACTTTTATTAAATTACACATAGGTACGTATCTTGACTATGTGTATAATGTTTCTTACTCAATCCACCATTTAAAATACAGACTGTGTTTTTGCACACACATACAGGCACATATCTGTTAAGATCACTCTCTTATTTAAACACTTTATAGCTACTCTTCAGTGACCATTTTCGCTTACAAATAAATATGACCAACACCCTTATTTCTATAGAAGATCTTATAACACCTTACCTATTTGAAATTTATGAATCTGTGCATCTCTTATGGAAGGAGGATACAGACAGAACAGGCTCCATCTTGAAAGCAGAACTCCATCTTGGGCCAGACTGTGGACTATGAGCTATAATCCCAGTATCTATGGAAATGACATACCAACTGGAAAACCAGGCCCCTGGAAGGAAGAGCCCCAGGGCTCATACCTAGACTCTCCTTTGCCTAAAAGAATACCCTAATTATCTGTGTAACTGATTAGAATCATAAATTCTATTATGCTTATTGGGATATGATCTCAGGCCTAGTGATACTTGCCCACTATTAACCACCTAGGCTTAAGGCATATGAATCACAGGTTAACTTTTTATTGTATCTTTCTTTTCCTTTGTTCAGACTAGTTTCAGGGAATTTGGGGAGATGGGTTTGGCCATGTACACTTAGGGTATATAAGGTTTTCGCAAAAACTGGTCGAGGTCCTTGGCTAATTTGGCTTTTCCCTTCCTTGTCTTTTAGCCACCATCATTCTGGACTCTTGTTTTCTATTTTAACTACCTAACACCATCATTAGGGTCTTTTCCAATGGGTCAGTTCTTCACATCAGGTGGCCAAAATATGGAGCTTCAGCTTCAGTACCAGTCCTTCCAATAGTTATTCAGGGTTGATTTCCTTTAGGATTGACTGGTTTGATCTCCTTGTTGTCCAAGGGACATTCGAGAGTCTTCTGCAGCACCACAGTTCAAAATCATCAGTTCTACAGTGCTCAGCCTTCTGTATAGTTCAACTCTCACATCCATACGTGACTACTGGAAAAAACATAGCTTTGACTATAGGGACCTTTGTCGGTAAAGTGATGCTTCTGCTTTAAGAAATATTAATGTCGCACAGTCAATGGATAGGATAATCTGTTCTTTTTCACAAAAGGTAATTTCTGGATATTGCTTGCAGATTATTTTATTTTATACACAGTTCTAATATGTGTGGCTGGCCTTTCAGTGCAAGCAGCAACACATTAACAGCAGGAGAAAGAGCCCTGTATAGAAATCACTAAAGATTAGTGGTAAATAATGGCGGTTGAAAATTAAAATTATACAAATAATTCACAAGAATTCAAATTTGATAGGCAATTTTCTGGTTAGGCAAATAGTTGGAAGAATTTAAAAACATCTGATATCACAAGGTATAATTAATGAGTATATAGAGTTCTATATTTCCTAAAATAATTTAGATCTCTGTGCTAATTAGAAAAGTATTTCTTTCATTAAATGTTTAAAAGTAAAGGCATGTAATAAGTATAATGCTAAACACTTAGATACTGAAATCATATCATTCCTACTTCAAATAAAAACTGTTTAAACAAACAAGCTTAAAAAATTGAACCATTTGTTTCTATTCAAATACACACAAATCAGAAATTGTACTAATATTTGTACTGTTGGTTTGAATTTATCTGTTTTCATTTTTACCTTGTTTCCTCCAAGCACTTATCTCAGTATCCTATTTCACCATCACCATGTATTTCCAAACTATGTTTAGCATGGTACTAAGGCACATGGTAGGCTCCAATAAATATCAAATGAATGAGTGAGGGAATGAATGCCTTCAGCCTCTGCTGTGGCATTGGGCTGTGTTCACATGATTGACCTTATTAAGGAGGGAACTGTAGAGATATAACATACAGCTAATGAGTCTAAACTTCTTCCCAGGTGGTGCAGTGATAAAGAATCAGCTTGCCAATGTAGGAGACATGAGGTCAATCTCTGGGTAGGGGAGATACCCTGGAATACAAAATGACAACCCACTCCAGTATTCTTGCCTGGTAAATTCCATAAACAGAAAAACCTGGCAGGCTACAATTGAGCGAGTTGCAAAGAGTTGGACATGACTGAGCAACTGAGCATGCACACATTCAATTGTATGATGCAAGCACAGGGTCTAAATGTGGCTCCTGTCTAATGGAAATGTGATGATAGGGGGAGCTGTTAACATGGGAACCTCATAACTGACAAAATATGATTGGTTTGATTAGTCTACTAACAATATCTTTCCACCATAAATGATATAGTCATTTGCAATATCTCTAAAAAAGGCAGAATCACTGTGCATGACATTCTTTTCTTTTATTATTTTTTCCTACTACAACCCACTTTTAGGGGAAAAAAAATTAATAGACTGTAGGAGGAAAAAAACAAATCTTTGCTAAGCAAATAATTTATTTGGCTTCCTTTGTTAGTGATTTTCAGTTTCAATGTTTTATATTTTTTAAAAATAAAAGTATTTAAAATTGATTTAGTAAACTAGGATAGAGGAGTAGCTGAAGCATTTGGAAGACCATACTTGTAGAGGATATGTGAAATACAGTGATTTTATTTTTTTAATCATCACCAAGTATTACTGTATATTGGCAGACAAAAGAAAAGTCAGTGAGAGCCTATACATGCCTTATATGCATGACTTGAATTTTCAGTGTATTGAAGTCTTATTTGAAATTTGTATATGCATACTTGACAACTAAGAAAACGGAGAGTGTCAAATTATAAATAATGGGGATAAGAAACATCTTTAAACCATAGTTTCTTTTCTCATCATAGGTGAGATTATAATACTAAGTCCTATGCATTTACTAGAACTTTCACACTTTTTGAATCCCTAGCACTACATAGGTTCAGCTTTTGCAAAAAAAGTAACTATCTTTAAGCATCTTTACAGGTTCCTGAAAGACTGTGCATGTAACCATGTTTTCCACTTTACTGTCTTTTTAAATTGAAGTCTATGTGAAAACAATGAGTGAATTCTTTGTTAGGATATTTGTGCTTTGAGTGAGTAGTTTTAAACAACAATTTTTATTTCTTTATGATTCTAACATGTAGGTATTTTGAGAAAGCAGGGAACTATATGGTTCATCCTCCTCAAAAGCTCTTTACTATCTTCTTATTGAACTGATTATGGGTGTATGTTTTGCTGACAGGTGACATTTGATAAATTAAACAAAAAATATATAATGTTCAAGTACTTGTCTTGTACTGTCAGCCTATATTATCAGCGATAGACACTGTAATGTCTAATTAATAAACCACCAGGGGATTGAACTGCAGTATTCTTGCCTGGAGAATCCCACGGACAGAGGAACCTGGCAGACTATAGATCATGCAGTTGCATAGAGTTGGACATGACCGAGTGACTAATACGTACACATACATACACAAGGGACTGAAAATCATTGAAAAGTTAACAAACAGTTAGTGATGATATAATCATCACTTAGATTTAGAAGTTCTAGACTTACACTTATCATAATTTTTAGCCTTCTGTATAGTTAATCTAATAACAAACGAAAGGAGTTATTTCCACCCTGACAAATGATCATTAACGTATTTGAGTCACCACATCCTAGAAATTGTTACAGATGGAACATGTGCTCCTGGAGGTAGGCTAGGTTCTTGCTCTTAACTATCCTTCTTACTGTCAGTTCTGGATCAACCTCATTTTGTAGCTCTCCTTTATTCAAAAATAATATATTATATAATATATATAATATATAAAAGTATATATATATACACACACACACACATATATAGTGCTTGTGCTTAGTCGTGTCTGACTCTTTGAGTCCCCATGGGCTATAGCCCAACAGGCTCCTCTGTCCATGGGGGTTCTCCAGGCAAGAATACTGGAGTGGGTTATCATGCCCATGGTCTAGAGCATCTTCCCAAACCAAGGATCAAACCGGGATCTTTTGAATTGCAGGTAGAGTCTTTACCAGCTGAGCTATTAGGGAAGCCCATATATATTTACATATGTGTGTCTGTATGTTTATTAAAATAATATATATGAAAAAGAAATATATATTTAAAGGAATATACATATTAAAAGACATATCTATGCTAAAAGGAATATATATATATACACACATATATATACACTCCAGATATTCTCCTCATTTCTCCTTTCTTTCCCATTTTCCATTCCACTTTCTTCTTTTGTACTTGAGTCTCTGACACATGCCAAGATGCTGACAGACTACTAAAGAATAGGAAGCAGGATATCTATTTCTCTCATAATGGCTATTCTGAAAAGTAGAAATTCACACCTTTATATTTTTAAGATGGTTTAATGGTGGAGAAAGCTAGTGGAGGTGATAGAATTCCACTTGAGCTATTTCAAATCCTGAAAGATGATTCTGTGAAAGTGCTGCACTCAATATGCCAACAAGTTTGGAAAACTCAGAAATGGCCACAGGACTGGAAAAGGTCAGTTGTCATTCTAATTCCAAAGAAAGGCAATAACAAAGAATGCTCAAACTACCGCACAATTGCACTCATCTCACACACTAGTAAAGTAATGCTCAAATTTCTCCAATCAGGCTTCAGCAATATGAGAACTGTGAACTTCCAGATGTTCAAGCTGTTTCTAGAAAAGGCAGAGGAAACAGAGATCAAATTGCCAACATCCGCTGGATCATTGAAAAAGCAAGAGAGTTCCAGAAACACATCTATTTCTGCTTTATTGACTATGCCAAAGCCTTTGACTGTGTGGATCACAATCAACTGTGGAAAATTCTGAAAGAGATGGGAATACCAGACCACCTGACCTGCCTTTTGAGAAACCTACATGCAGGTGAGAAAGCAACAATCAGAACTGAACATGGAACAACAGATTGGTTTCAAATAGGAAAAGGAGTATGTCAAGGCTGTGTATTGTCACCATGCTTATTTAACTTATATGCAGAGTACATCATGAGAAAAGCTGAGCTGGAAGAAGCACAAGCTACAATAAAGATTACCGGGAGAAATATCATTAATCTCAGATATTCAAATAATACCACCCTTATGGCAGAAAGTAAAGAGGAGCTAAGAAGCCTCTTGGTGAAAGTGAAAAAGTTGGCTTAAAGTTCAACATTCAGAAAACTAAGATGATGGAAACTGGCCCCATCACTTCATGGGAAGTAGATGGGGAAACAGTGGAAACAGTGTCAGACTTTATTTTTTGTGCTCTAAAATCACCGCAGATGGTGATTGCCAACATGAAATGAAAAGACGCTTACTTCTTGGAAGGAAAGTTATGAGCAAACTAGATAGCATATTCAAAAGCAGAGACATTACTTTGCCGACAAAGGTCCATCTAGTCAAGGCTACGGTTTTTCCAGTGGTCATGTATGGATGTGAGAGTTGAACTGTGAAGAAAGCTGAGCGCCGAAGAATTTATGCTTTTGAACTGTGATGTTGAAGAAGACTCTTGAGAGTCCCTTGGACTGCAAGGAGATCCAACCAATCCATTCTGAAGGATATCAGCCCTGGGATTTCTTTGGAAGGAATGATGCTAAAGCTGAAACTCCAATAATTTGGCCACTGTATGCGAAGAGTTGACTCATTGAAGACTCTGATGCTGGGAGGGATTAGGGGCAAGAGGAGAAGGGGACAACAGAGGATGAGATGGCTGGATGGCATCACTGACTCAATGGACATGAGTCTGAGTGAACTCCGGGAGTTGGTGATGGAGAGGGAGGCCTGGAGTGCTGCGATTCATTGGGTCACAAAGAGTAAGACACAACTGAGCGACTGAACTGAACTCAACTGAATGGTGTAACTAAAGAACATGACAAATAGTGAATAAAACAAGAGTCAAAGAAGTATTTATTCCAATAAATGTTTTTTTTTTAAAATAACCAGAGTTCATTTATGATTTTTATGTAGATTTTTTGAAAAATTTATTGGAGTATAGTCGATTTCCCATGTTGTATTAATTATATATATGTTATGTGTCACTTATACATATATATACATACATACTCTTTTTTAGATTATTTCCCACATAGGCCATTACAGAGTATTGAGTAAGGTTTCCTGTATTATACAGTAGGTCCCTATCAGTCATATATTTTATGTATAGGTGTTAAGTTGCTTCAGTCATGTCAGACTCTTTGCTACCCTATGGTCTGTAGCCTGCCAGGCTCCTCTGTCCATGGATTCTCCAGACAAAAACACTGGAGTGGGATGCCATGCCTTTCTCCAATTTTACATATAGAAGTGTGTATATGTAAATCTCAATATCCCAACATGTTTCTTCTCACCCCCAACTCCTCTTCCCCCAGCACATTATGCCCTGGTAACTATGTTTGTTTTCTACATTAGCAACTCTATTTCTGTTTTGTAGGTAAGTTTCGACTTAAGTGAATTTAGGTGCTATAGGTGCTGTCTGTCATGCTCCCCTCTGTATTTATAGCACCTAAAGCAACATATTTCACATAACAGGTTCTAAGTAAATATTTGCTTAATAGCTAAATGAATTCCTGCATGAATGACTTCCTTTCTCACAACCCTGTCTTGCCTTACTTTCTACAATCTAGATTTCTGCACCTTTAACAGTCAGCATACTGACTGTCAGTATGCTGATACATATAAGAACATATATATATATTCTTTAGGCCCATGTCAAATGTAAATCTCTGTATTTCTATCATTTGTCCATTTATCTTTGTACCATTGCGTTTTTCTGAAAGGTTTTAATTAATCATTATTTTAGAGTCTACTCTTACTTTGAGGTAAAGTATTATTCTACTGTTGTCCCAAGTAAGGGCTTTGCAAATTGTGTTTTTCAGAACATTTGTCGCCGGTGATTCTTTGTGAAATGGTATTTGGTGGCCTTGTCATGATTATCACTAGCATAATTATAGTTCTGAAAAGCCTTTCAATATAAGAACCTATTTAATTAAGTACAAACTTATTTTCTCTCTTTATTTGACCAAAGACAATTTTTCCCAAACAAATCCAATATTCCATCTCAATGAAAATATAGTTCTGCAAGCTATACATTGTTATAACCTGTTCTCAGTTGATTTAAGTAAGATCATTTCATAAAGAGCCATGTGATACATACACTTTGAAGGAGTATTTTTTTCAAAAATTAAACCATGACAAAACTGTCTCCATTTTTCACCTCATTCCCAAGTTTCTGAGAACCTCCAATTCTGAGCACATCAGCAGAAAAGCAATGAAGGCCTCCTTCTGATTCCACAAATGATTCAAAACATTTACTGTCACCAACCACAGTTACTACTTAATTCTACAAGAGCTGTTGTAGATCAGCTCTTGTAGACCTCAGATTTACATAATTACAGCCTAATAAACTATTAAACATATAGTTAACATGTACAATTCACCGAGAACAAAGGAATTATATTCTGTCACAATGCTTTAATATACTTATTCTCAAATAGCATATTTCCAGAGTTAGTTCAAGGTCAAGGTTAAGAACACAGACCTCGTAAATAAATTCATATTCCATGGATTCCTACAGGAGATTCAGGAATGACTGACATATTTGAATTCTAAAGTATATGACTATTTTATATGTTTTTTGACTAGTCATGGTTCTACTTATTAGTACTATACAAATAGTGGAATCAGTTCAGTTCAGTTCAGTCGCTCAGTCTGTCTGACTCTTTGCGACCCCATGAATCGCAGCACTCCAGGCCTCCCTCTCCATCACCAACTCCCAGAGTTCACTCAGACTCATGTCTATGAAGTCAGTGACGGCATCCAGCCATCTCATCCTCTGTCGTCCCCTTCTTCTCCTGCCCCCAATCCTTCCCAGCATCACAGTCTTTTCCAATGAGTAAACTCTTCGCATGAGGTGGCCAAAGTACTGAAGTTTTAGCTTTAGCATCATTCCTTCCAAAGAAATCCCAAGGTTGATCTCCTTCAGAATGGATTGGTTGGATCTCCTTGCAGTCCAAGGGACTCTCAAGAGTCTTCTCCAACACCACAGTTCAAAAGCATCAATTCTTCGGTGCTCAGCCTTCTTCACAGTCCAACTCTCACATCCATACATGATTACTGGAAAAACAATAGCCTTGACTAGATGGACCTTTGTTGGCAAAGTAATGTCTCTGCTCTTCAATATGCTGTCTAGGTTGCTCATAACTTTCCTTTCAAGGAGTAATCGTCTTTTAATTTCATGGCTGCAATCACATCTGCAGTGATTTTGGCGCCCTTTAAAATAAAGTCTGAAACTGTTTGCACTGTTCCCCCATCTACTGCCCATGAAGTGATGGGACGAGATGCCATTATCTTCGTTTTCTGAATGTTGAGCTTTAAGCCAACTTTTTCACTCTCCTCTTTCACTTTCATCAAGAGGTTTTTTAGTTCCTCTTCACATTCTGCCATAAGGGTGGTGTCATCTGCATATCTGAGGTTATGGATATTTCTCCCAGGAATCTTCATTCCAGCTTTCGTTTCTTCCAGCCCAGTGTTTCTTATGGTGTACTCTGCATATAAGTTAAATAAGCAGAGTGACAATATACAGCCTGAACATACTCCTTTTCCTATTTGTAACCAGTCTGTTGTTCCATGTCCAGTTCTAACTGTTGCTTTCTGGCCTGCATACAGATTTCTCAAGAGGCAGGTCAGGTGGTCTGGTATTCCCATCTCTTTCAGAATTTTCCACAGTTGATTGTGATCCACACAGTCAAAGGCTTTGTTATAGTCAATAAAGCAGAAATAGATGTGTTCCTGGAACTATCTTGCTTTTTCAGTGATCTGGCGGATGTTGGCAATTTGATCCCTGGTTCCTCTGCTTTTTGTAAAACCAGCTTGAACATCTGGAAGTTAGCGATTCACGTATTGCTAAAGTCTGGCTTGGAGAATTTTGAGCATTACTTTGCTAGCTTGTGAGATGAGTGCAATTGTGTGGTAGTTTGAGCATTCTTTGGCATTGCCTTTCTTTGGGATTGGAATGAAAACTGACATTTTCCAGTCCTGTGGCCACTGCTGAGTTTTCCAAATTTGCGGGCATTTTGAGTGCAGCACTTTCACAGCATCATCTTCTAGGATTTGAAATAGCTCAACCGGATTGCCATCACCTCTACTAGCTTTGTTCATAGAGATGCTTTCTAAGGCCCACTTGACTTCACATTCCAGGATGTCTGACTCTAGGTGAGTGATCACACCACTGTGATTTTCCGAGTCGTGAAGATCTTTTTTGTATAGTTCTTCTGTGTATTCTTGCCACCTTTTCTTAATATCTTCTGCTTCTGTTAGGTCCATACCATTTCTGTCCTTTATAGAGCCCATCTTTGCATGAAATGTTCTCTTGGTATCTCTAATTTTCTTGAAGAGATCTCTAGTCTTTCCCATTCTGTTGTTTTCCTCTATTTCTTTGCATTGATCGCTGAAGAAGGCTTTCTTATATCTTCCTGCTATTCTTTGGAACTCTGCATTCGGATGCTTATATCTTTCCTTTTCTCCTTAACTTTTCGCTTCTCTGCTTTTCATAGCTATTTGTAAGGCTTCCCCAGACAGCCATTTTGCTTTTTTGCATTTCTTTTCCATGCAGATAGTCTTGATCCCTGTCTTCCTGTACAATGTCATGAACCTCCGTCCATAGTTCATCAGGCACTCTATCAAATCTAGGCCCTTAAAACTATTTCTCACTTCCATTGTATAATATTAAGAGATTTGATTTAGGTCATACCTGAATAGTCTAGTGGTTTTCCCTGCTTTCTTCAATTTAAATCTGAATTTGGTAGTAAGTAGTTCATGATCTGAGCCACAGTCAGCTCCTGGTCTTGTTTTTGTTGACTGTATAGAGCTTCTCCATCTTTGGCTGCAGAGAATATAACAAATCTGATTTCAGTGTTGACCATCTGGTGATGTCCATGTGTAGAGTCTTCTCTCGTGTTGTTGGAAGAGGGTTTTTGCTATGACAGGTGCATTTTCTTGGCAAAACTCTATTAGTCTTTGCCTTACTTCATTCTGCATTCCAAGGCCAAATTTGCCTGTTACTGCAGGTGTTTCTTGACTTCCTACTTTTGCATTGCAGTCCCCTATAATGAAAAGGACATTTTTTGGGGGTGTTAGTTTTAAAAGGTCTTGTAGGTCTTCATAGAACCGTTCAACTTCAGCTTCTTCAGTGTTACTGGTTGGGGCATAGACTTGGATTACTGTGATATTGAATGGTTTGCCTTGGAAACGAACAGAGTTCATTCTGTCATTTTTGAGATTGCAAATAAGTACTGCATTTTGGACTCTTTTGTTGTCCATGATGGGAATAGTACACATTACTATATATATTTACTTGTACTGAAAGCTGAGTTATAAAACTTAGATAATTTTTCAAAAATAGAGTTCAGGAAGAATTCTTTACTTTTGATTCCCTACTATTTTATGCAATGACCTGAAAGCAATTAGAAAAATCTGCAAATACCTTCAAAGAATGCCTTCTAAGCATGCCTCATTATTAGCATTTCTTATATTAATATGGGTTATTTTCTAAATGAAAACTTGGGACAATGTGTATTGTCAAAAATGTTTTAAAAGATTTGGTATTGGAATTGCCCTAGAAAAATTAGGAGTGTAACTATTGTGTCATCAGTTCAGGTCAGTTCAGTTCAGTCACTCAGTCGTGTCCTACTCTTTGTGACCCAATGAATTGCAACACGCCTGGTCTCCCTGTCTATCACCAACACTTGGTGTTCACTCAAACTCACGTCCATTGAGTTGGTAATGCCATTCAGCCATCTCATCCTCTGTTATCCCCTTCTCCTCCTGCCCCTAATTCCTCCCAGCATCAGAGACTTTTGCAATGAGTCAAACTTTCACATGAGATGGCCACAGTACTAGAGTTTCAGCTTTAGCATCATTCCTTCCAAAGAACACCAGGACTGATCTCTTTTAGAATGGACTGGTTGGATCTGCTTGCAGTCCATAAGAGTTTTCTCCAACACCAAAGTTCAAAAGCATCAATTCTTTGGCACTCAGCTTTCTTCACAGTCCAAGTCTCACATCCATACATGACCATTGGAAAAACCATAGCCTTGACTAGACAGACCTTTGTTGGCAAAATGATATCTCTGCTTTTGAATATGCTATCTTGGTTGCTCATAACTTTCCTTCCAAGGAGTAAGCGTCTTTTAATTTCATGGCTGCAATCACCATCTGTATTGATTTTGGAGCCCCCCAAAAATGAAGTCTGACACTGTTTCCACTATTTCCCCGTCTACTGCCCATGAAGTGATGGGGCCAGATATCATGGTATTAGTTTTCTGAATGTTGAGCTTTAAGCCAACTTTTTCACTCTCCTCTTTCACTTTCATCAAGAGGCTTTTTCGTTCCTCTTCACTTTCTGCCATAAGGGTGGTGTCATCTGCGTATCTGAGGTTATTGATATTTCTCCCGGCAATCTTGATTCCAGCTTGTGTTTCTCCCAGCCCAGTGTTTCTCATGATATACTCTGCATATAAGTTAAATAAGCAGGGTGACAATATACAGCCTTGACATACTCATTTTCATATTTGGAACCAGTCTGTTGTTCCATGTCTAGTTCTAACTGTTGCTTCCTGACTCGCATATATGTTTCTCAAGAGGCCAGTCAGGTGGTGTGGTACTTCCATCTCTTTCAGAATTTTCCACTGTTCATTGTGATCCACACAGTCAAAGGCTTTGGCATAGTCAATAAAGCAGAAATAGATGTTTTTCTGGAACTCTCTTGCTTTTTCAATGATCCAGCCAATGTTGGCAGTTTGATCTCTGGTTCCTCTGCCCTTTCTAAAACCTGCTTGAACATCAGTAAATTTACGGTTCATGTATTGCTGAAGCCTGGCTTGGAGAATTTTGAGTATTACTTGACTAGCGTGTGAGATGAGTGCAATTGTGGGGTAGTTGGAGCATTCTTTGGCACTGCCTTTCTTTGGCATTGGAATGAAAACTGGCCTTTTTCAATCCTGTGGTCACTGCTGAGTTTTCAAAATTTGCAGGCATGTTGAGTGCGCCACTTTCACAGGATCATCTTTCATGAGTTGAAATAGCTCAACTGGAATTTCATCACCTCCACTAATTTTGTTCATAGTGATGCTTTCTAAGGCCCACTTGACTTCATATTTCAGGATATCTGGTTCTAGGTGAGTGATCACACCATCATGATTATCTTGGTCGTGAGGATCTTTTTTGTATAGTTCTTCTGTGTATTCTTGCCATCTCTTCTTAATATCTTCTGCTTCTGTTGAGTCCATCCCATTTCTGTCCTTTTATCAAGCCCATCGTTGCATGAAATGTTCCCTTAGTATCTCTAACTTTCTTGAAGAGATCTCTAGTCTTTCCCGTTCTGTTGTTTTCCTCTATTTCTTTGCATTGATCACTGAGGAAGTCTTTCTTATCTCTCCTGCTATTTTTTGGAACTCTGCATTCAGATGCTTATATCTTTCCTCTTCTCCTTTGCTTTTTGTTTCTCTTCTTTTCACAGCTATTTGTAAGGCCTCCCCAGACAGCCATTTTGGTTTTATGCGTTTCTTTTCCATGGGGATGGTGTTGCTCCCTGCCTCCTGTACAATGTCACAAACATCCATCCATAGTTCATCAGGCACTCTATCTATCAGATCTAGTCCCTTAAATCTATTTCTCACTTCCACTGTATAATCATAAAGAATTTGATTTACGTCATACCTGAATGGTCTAATGATTTTCCCTACTTTCTTCAATTTCAGTATGAATTTGGCAATAAGGAGCTCATGATCTGAGCCACAGTCAGCTTCTGGTCTTGTTTTTGCTGACTGTATAGAGCCTCTCCATTTTTGGTTGAAAAGAATATAATCAGTCTGGTTTCGATGTTGACCATCTCGTGATGTGTATGTGTTGAGTCTTCTTTTGTGTTATTGGAAGAGGGTGTTTGCTATGACCAATGCATTCTCTTGGCAAAACTCTTATTAGCCTTGCCCTGCTTCATTCCTTATTCCACAGCCAAATTTGCCTGTTACTCCAGGTGTTTCTTGACTTCCTACTTTTTCATTATATCCATAATTATATCTATACTTTATTGTTTCATAATGTATAGATATAGTGGTGGGATATACAATTTGCTGTAGGAGTTTTGCTCATCATAAATTAGTCCCATTATTCAATATTTGACCATTTCTTTGGACTTTTTTCCACTAACAGCTTAAAAATTGATGATAATTTTGTTGTTTCCTAACTAAAATATTAACCATTCTCTACTCATTGCAAATCTCTTGTTTAGTAGGGGATCATTCTCTTTGGCCTGAAAATTATTTAAGGTCCTAAATAGCTCTGACTTATGGTGCAGCTGACATCATTGCCTAGCCACCTGTGCAGCCAGATTTTGTCTAGTAATGCTAATTATCTATTCAGGAAGCTGGCCACTCGCATAACTTCTGTTATTTTGAAGTATGAAGACTCAACCCTCAAAAAGAATTATTCTGTGCTATTATATGTATGTGTGTGTGTTTACTGATAAGCTTCTTTGTATCTTTTTGTCCATGTAAGACTTTCTGCCACAATGGAGGTTACAAGCTATTGTAGAGTATAGGCAATAGCATTGCATGTCTGCATGTTTGTATGTGTGAATATAGAAAGATGTGGTAATGGCACATCTTTGAAAAAATTAACTGAATTGTGGAGATAGAGAGTGAAAGGGATTACTACCCGTAAAGTGATCAACAAAAGCTTCTTTGAGGTGATATTAAAAATAAATAAAGAAAAACTCAATGAATGAAAGTGAAGGAGCAAATTATGTGATAGTTTTGGACAATGATACTCAAGTGTAGGGAACAGCAAATAAAAAGTAATTGAGAACAAACCATATGTGAGGCACAACTGGAAATTCATGTTAACATTTTGATTTCACTGTCAGTCTCCTATGGATATTACAACACAGTTAAATCTCCAAAAAGTTTTTAGGTCTTTAAGCTTTGCCTTTAAAGTGAGAGACAGCAGTCCTGGCAGAGCCTTCTTTATGGGTTTGTATGTTTTAAATTGACTTGTTTAATGCCAGCATAAGAGACAGTAACAACTTCTTTATTTTCTGAGACATTTCCAAATAGCAAAATGTTACCAATGCTATTTTCAGTATAGAAAATAGGATTTTTGCTCAGAATATTTATGTCTTCAATATATATCTTTAAATTTGTTGTTTATTGTATTTATAATAAAAATATATTGTAAAATAAAAGAATGATTGCTTTTCAAAATACAATTATGACAATAACCAGGGTTGAGAAGGGAAAGAATGACTTATGTATTTGTAATGTAAATATATAATTTTCTGCTTTAATAGCTCCCTGAGTGCTAGCACCCACTTTGCTTGTTTTTAAATTTTACCTAATTATTGCTTGTCTCTGGGTTATTATTTGTCTCCAACATGTTTGAGCAATAAGCCTTGTGATGACTTTCCATTTTATTCCTCTGCTTTCCATTTTGACCTAGTCACACTGTGGCTTCTCACATGCCACAGCTATCCCATTCAGACATTTGCTTAAATCCTTGCTCTGCACTTTTCCTTCCTGCCATGACCAAACTTTGTACCTTCGGTGAATTTGTGTGGCCCTCTAAGGTATGCTGTACCTTCCTCCCCAGGACCTGTGAGGATAATAAATACTTCACTATCACATCCCTCTGCTAGTGAATCTCCCTGAAATGGAGAAGACCCCGGTTTGATTCTTTGGTCAGGAAGATCTGCTGAAGAAGAGATAGGCTACCCACTCCAGTATTCTTGGGCTTCTCTGGTGGCTAATCTGGTAAAGAATCTGCCTGCCATGTGTAAGACCTGGGTTCGATCCCTGGGTTGGGACAATCCCTTGGAGAAGGGAAAGGCAACCCACTCCAGTATTCTGGACTGGAGAATTCCATGGACTGTATAGTTCATGGAGTCACAGAGAGTCGGACACAACTGAGCGACTTTCACTAAACAGACTAAGCAGACTCCTAGTAGGGATGGGGGAGCTTGGTGGGCTGCCATCTATGGGGTCGCACAGAGCTTGACACGACTGAAGCGACTTAGCAGCAGCAGCAGTGTAATTTAAACAGTCACTTTGGAGTGACCCTTGAAGACCCCACTAAGGGACTTACTCTCCCATTTATTAAACAATATTGACTTCATTGTGTAAATAGAGTGCTGAAATGAAAATTATTTTTTTTTATTTTTTATAAAATAAATGCTTACTGTACCTTTGGATATACAAAACAGACACCCATATTTGAGAACTCTCAAAACAGTACATGTACATTATGCAATTAAAGCAACTCAAACTCCCTTTTGATCAACAAAGAATTGAATATAACTTGTCAAAACGCACATGGGTGAGAGTATTGATCACAGGGAGAGAGTAGCTGGATGTTAAGTAGGAAGTTAGACCTGAGTAACAGGTGGTGGCCCAGCTGAAAAGATTCAAGGTGATGTCTAAACCCACTTTAGACATGCCCCAATACAGCCCAGGAGAGCTCACAGATATGTTACAAAATAACCACAGAGGCTTCTCCAACTCTGGCTGGTGCACTCTTGGTTCACAGCTGTGTCCTCAAGTGACCTTAGGCAGCCTATTAAGGATTTATAACTATTCTATACATGCATACATCTGATAATAGCAGACTGAATTATGAGAAAGACATGCACAGTAGAGTCTGTTTTTATGTAATTTGCAACCCTTAATCAGAATTGTGGGTTTCCCCTTGTGGCTCAGCTGGTAAAAAGAATCTGCCTGCAATGAGGGAGACCTGGGTTTGATCCCTGGGTTGGGACAATCCCCTGGAGAAGGGAAAGGATACCTATTCCAGTATTCTGGCCTAGAGAATTCCCTGGATTCTATAGCCCATGGAGTCCCAAAGAGTCAGATACAACTGAGCGGCTTTCACTAATCAGCACTGTCAGTCCACACCCACCTGGATGAATATGTGAAAGCCCTGTCTTGAAAAACCCTATAGGGCCAGTAGCTCTCTTGACTTGGTCCACCTCTCCTTTGAGGTGTGTTTTTTTTTTTTTTTTTTTCCTGTTCTTTCTTCAGTAATCCTGTTTTTGCCACAGGTAAGACCTCAGATTCTTCTTTGTGTCATTAACAAAACCAAGGCCCACGAAGAAGGTTTCTCTTTGACTCTGCCTATCTGGTAAAACTAAAGAGGCAGGAAAAGCCCAGGCAAACCAAGCACTGAAAGACCTGGAACAGCCTTGATCTCAGGCATTTCCCAGAAGCCAGAAGTCCAGCAAAGTTAAATAAGAAGTCAAGATGTAGCACTTATTTTGTTGTTCAGTCACTAAGTCCTACCTGACTGTTTGCAACTGCATGAACTGCAGCATGCCAGGCTTCCCTGTCCTTCATTATCTCCTGGAGTTTGCTCAAACTCATGTCCATTGAGGAAGTAATGCCATCTAACCATTTCATCCTCTGTTGCAGCATTCTTCTCCTGCCTTCCATCTTTCCCAGCATCAGGGTATTTTCCAGTGAGTCAGCTCTTTGCATCAGGTGGCCAAAGTATCAGAACTTCAGCTTCAAGCATCAGTCTTTTCAATGAATATTCAGGGTTGATTTCCTTTAGGATTTATATGCTTGATCTCCTTGCTGTCTAAGGAACTCTCAAGAGTCTTCTCCAGGACTACAATTCAACAGCATCAATTCTTCAGCTCTCAGCCTTCTTTATGGTCTGACACTCATATCCATACATGACTACTAAAAACCATAGCTTTGACTATATGGACCCTTGTCAGCAAAGTGATGTCTGTGCTTTCTAATATGCTGTATAGGTTCATTATAGTTTTTCTTCCAAGAAGCAAGCATCATTTAATTTCATGGATACAGTCACCATCCACAGTGATTGTGTAGCCTAAGAAAATAAAATCTGCCACTGTTTCCACTTTTTCCCCATCTATTTGCCAGGAAGTGATGGGACCGAATGCAATGATCTTTGTTTATTGAATATTGAGTTTTAAGCAGCTTTTTCACTCTCTTCTTTTGCCCTTATCAAGAAGCTCTTTAGTTCCTTTTCACTTTCTGACATTAGAGTATTATCATCTGATTATCTGAGGTTGTTGATATTTCTCCCAGCAATCTTGAATCCTCGTAATTCATCCAGCCCAGCATTATACCTGATGTACTCTGCATGAAAGTGAAAGTGAAAGTGAAGTCTCTCAGTCATGTCAGACTCTTCACGACCCCATGGACTGTAGCCTACCAGGCTCCTCTATCCATGGGATTCTCCAGGAAAGAATGTAAATAATCACGGTGACAATATACACCCTTGTTGTACCTCTTTCCCAGTTTTTAATCAGTTCATTTTTGTATGTCTGATTCTAACTGTAGCAATTGTATAAGTGACAAAATAAATGGCAAGACCATGGGGCACAGCTTTACAAAATTTTGTAAAACCAAACCATAAATAATACTATAGATCCAGGCAAGATGAGTTTTCAGAAATGAGACAAGAAGTCAGGAATGAAGACTGGAGTCAGCAATGGCAATGAGAAGATGAAAAAAGTGACGTTTACCTCAGACAGAAAACTTAGAAAGACTTCTTAGGATAACAGAAACCAGCCCTAAGAAATAGTCTAAATGAGGCCTTATGTAGGAGTCCGTGAGTTAGTATAGGACTATAGCCACCTGGTTGGATTGGGCAATGTGTTGTAAAGAGTATTTCTGACAGGAAGTGAACAGGCATGGATTTATGAATCATTTCATGAGGCTATGGGGAGTTGAGGTGTAATAATGTATAGCCTGTCATACAACCTGTCTGAATGCAATGTTTACCAGTCACATTCCCTTTGGGATCTCTTTATAGTTGTCAGGATGTGGGGCTGTTTATTTAAATGAGAAAGGACATATATTTGAAAAGGCTCCTACAAGCATTTCTCTGTGACTTTAAAACAATCTGCTTTTTCTCACCCCCACATGGAATGAAATTAGACTTTAAATCTCATTACTGAGATTGAATGTTTCACCTAGATTATTTCTGCTGAAAGGATATAAATTCTTCACTTCCTTACTGGGTTTTGGAAAGCCTGGCTGAGGAGACATACCTGTGGAATTGAGGAGGTTCTAACCTCATCAGTTTAAGTGGAGACCATTTAAATAATTACCTTGCACCAAGTAATATATTCTGCTGTCCTATGAATCAATGCCACTTTTTTATGTCTTTTCTTTTCATTTGTATTAATAACTTCAATATCCTCTTATTAAAGGTGACCCCCAAATATATCCAAGATTAATTATGTCATCCCAGTATACATTGTTATGATTGAGTTATTAATATACTTTATATCCACAAAGAATGCATACTACCTGTGACAGTGCTTTCCTCTTTATTGTCATTATTCATCTTTGGAATATACACTTTGGGGATATATTTGATGAGAAAAAAGTCATGAAAATATCCTCAAGAAAATAATAAACCTTAGAATAATATATATATATATATACTTGTTTACTCTTTTACTTTATTCAGCTTAAATATTTCTTCACTTAAAATTATGTTTATTCCTTTGTGAACAGTTCTGAGCTTAATTTTGGAGACAAGACTTACTATAGTGAAAAAAAAAAAGAAATCATTTCAAGAAAGCCATGGGAGTAGAGTGAATCGGTAAGTATTTAGCACCTACTGTATAATAGCACTCTCTTGAGCTATTTACAATCTCTAAATCTTCACAAGAGACCTATGAGATATGGACTATTAAACTCATTTTTTTTTCAAGATAAGGAAACAGACACTGAGAGGATAAATTACCTGTGTAGTGTCACTCAGTGGGACAATGGCTGGGTTTCACAGCTATGTCTCTCTAAATACAAAGTTCATGCTCTTACAGCTTGTGTAGCCAACAAGGATTGTGTGGCCTCTGAATTCTCAAGGAAGCGGGAAATGGAGCAGATCGAATAGGAACACTTATGCAGTGGGGCTAGCCACAAGAGAGGAATAGTGGTCATCTAGAATAGATTGTACTGTTTCTGTCTTCCTCCAACATAGAGTCTGTGTAAAAGGGTAAGATGTTAAGTTCATTTTGGCACAAACTGAGTCTAATAACTTAAAACAAAACAAAAAAAAACTAGCAAAGGTAGTACATTCAGTGAAATTCCTGGCAAAATGTTGCGGTATGCTATTTTCAAAATCACCTCAAATCTTAACTCACTGCTAGGGCCATATCTTTGTAATGTTAGTTTTACAATAGTTTCATCAGAAATTAGAATCTACTTACCTCTTCTATATGGGCTGGTCTTATAATTTGCTTTGTTCAATAACATGTAGAAAAAGTAATGGTGTGCCAGTTCCAAGATTTCACCTCAGAGAACTTATGCTCTTCTACTTTTCTGTCAGATTCCACTATTGCTATGTGAACAGGCCCAGGATAGCCTTCTCCATCTAACGGCCAGAGAACTAGTTAAAACTTGAATTTGACTGTCCTGGAGTCACAGCCTCCACTCAAACCTCCAGTTGATAGCAGGTCAAATGTAAACCGAGCTGCAAACAGCCAAGGCTGAAACTTACCATCAGATGTGCCCAACCAGTGTATGACAATCATAAATACTTTTTAAAGTTATGGAGTAATTTGTAAAGCAATAATAATTGGTATAACTGGTAATGAGTTTGAGCAAGCTCTGGGTGTTGGTGAAGGACAGAGAAGCTTAGCCTGCTACAGTCCCTGGGGTCACAAAGAGTTGGACACGACTGAGCAACTGAACTGATAGCTGATAAATCATACTGCTTAAAAACAAAACAAAACAAAACAAACAAAAAAACTCACTCACATCTCCAGATACTTTGTTTTAAGCAAATAAATGAATACCAGTGGTTAGGTGAAAGCCAAGATAGCCCAAGAATTCTCTCTTCCTCTGTGAAAAACACACACATAATGTTTGAAATAGACACTCTGCAGTATTTTCTGATTGCTATAATTTCTAACATGGCTCAGAAAATATATATATATATATATATTTTAATTTTAATCTCTCTTAGAAGTGAAGAATTGGAGTTGCAAATGGAATTTAGTGGTGGTTCAAATGGTAAAGAGTCTGCCTGCAGTGCAGGAGACCTGAGTTTGATCCCTGGATCAGCACAATTCCCTGGAGAAGGAAATAGCAGCCCACTCCAGCTTTCTTGCCTGGAACATCACAAGGACAGAGATGCCTGGTAGGCTACACTCCATGGGATTGCAGAGAGTTAGATATGACTGAGCAACTAACACACACCTGGAAATATTACAAGTAAACTAATATCCAGGAGAATAGATGTACAAATGTTGAGATATGAAAATTGTATGAAAATTTTAAATTTCTCTATGTAACTCAATAAGATGCCTCTCACATTTAAAGAAAAAAAAAAGATTAAATCTCAGGTATTTTGTGGTTTTAATGACTAAAAAAAAGAAAGCAAATTCTCACCCTTCCATTTGTGTTCTACCTTTATAGACATGCCACTTTGGTTAGGTAGAGCCTGTCAGAAGTGTTACAAATTTTGAAAAGAAAAGCCTGGCCAGAGAAAATAGAGTCAGTTTTTACTGAATGGAAACATCCAAGGAAGTAGAAAACCAGTGTTACTCTTGTTTGTCATGTAGATATTAGAATTTAATGAACTGTTATACTGCCTTGATCAGTTACAAGCATTTTGATTTTCTAAATGTCTGGTACATAAAATATTCTGCAAAATGTGCACTATTGAGTAAAACATATTTGCTAAAATATTCTCGACCCTATTATTTCCCTCAACAATTTAAAAATATTTGTGATAGCAAAAAGAATACATAAAGCAGGATTATTGAAATACATAATTAAATGTAACACAAACACAGTTTAGAAGGAGGTACAAACAAAATTACTCTGGAGATAAGATGATCTGATTGTTATAACAGTACAAATTGGAGTTTTTAGCTTTCTGGGAGCTTAGGCATTATAAACTTATTGGGCATTTATTAAGATCCTACTATATATTAGTGAGTCCTTTAAGCAATTTGTCTGTTTTATTTCACTTAATCTACAACACAGTAATCCTATAATATATGTTTGTATATTCTGTTTGTAGCAGAAGAAGTACAGGATTTATAGCCAGATGCTCTAGTTTATATCCTGGCTTTCCCACTTACAAGCTATATAACATTTGCAGGCTTCAGTTTCCTAATCATTAAAATGGAAGTAATAAATAACTCATTCATTTTTCATTTATTTTTTCATGCAACTAACATACATAGAATAGTATTTTGCTGCAAGAAATAGCTTGTGTGTGTGTATGTGTGAGAGAGAGAAGGCAGATTCAAAATAAATAAATCTGCTAAACATTTTGTACTTATCTTCTATATAGAGAATAATTAACAAATTTATAAGTAGCTCATAGCCTAGTGTCAACCATAGGTAGTTAAAATAATATTTAAGAAGAAATAAAAAGTGTTCTGAATTGGGTCTGTTAGTCACTCAGTCATGCCTGACTCTTTGCAACCCCATGGACTCCAGCCCGCCAGGCTCCTTGGTCCATGGGATTCTCCAGGCAAGGACACTGGAGTGGTTTGCAATTTCCTTCTCTAACTGGATAGGGTATTTGTTTGATATATCTGTAAAACGAACTAGTAGGAACATAATTTCTTAACCAATCACATTTATTATCTTGAAATTTCTATGGGTCAGGATTCCAGGCATGTTTTAGATGGATCTGCTGTTCAGAGTCTCATAAAATTGCACCCAGGGTGTTGGCCAGACTTATGGAGGCATCACTGGGGAAGATTCTACTTCTAAATTCATCTAAATAGCTAAAAGAATTCATTTCCTTGTAGCTTCACGACTGAGGATTGTATTTATTTCTTTTCTTTCTTTCTTTTTTTTTTTTTCTATTGTCATGTAGGCTTCTTCAACCTGGCTGTGTATTTCATCACGTACACAGGAAAATCCTCTAGCTCTAGCTTGCTAAGAACTTATCTTAAATGACATAATGTAATCACAAAGTGACATCACATCATCTTTGCCTTATTTAATTGATCAAAAGCAAGCCATGGGTCCTCCCAAAACTCAAGGGGAGGGTGATTTACTCAAAACTATAAACACTAGGAGGTGGAATTCATTGAGGGTCACACTAAGTTCTAGTTCTCACACTAGTATCTACTTCTTGCAAGTATGTAGAGAAGAGAAGAAGAAATTCGATTTAAAATGTGTCAGAGAAAGGCTTATAAGTAAAATGACAGTATGACATTTGAAGCTTAAAATATTTATGAAATTTCACCTTGTGGAGTAGAGTGTCAGGAGGAGGAGGTGGAAGTATTCCAGAGAAGTCCTGAGCAAACTTATTAAGAGTAGGGATGATATATCATAGATCTTATTATCCCTCACATATCCTTTCATATTTGCCCTGATGATTAGCATGATCAAGAAATATTATTTTAATCTATTGATTTCATTTTCAGTTCAGTTCAATCACTCACTTATGTCTGACTCTTTTCTACCCTATGGACTGCAGCACACCAGGCCTCCCTATCCATTACCAACTCCTGGAGCCTGCTCAAACTCATGTCCCTCAAGTCGGTGATGCCATCCAACAGATCTCACATTCTGTCATATACTTCTCCTCCTGCCTTCAATCTTTCCCAGCATTAGGGTCTTTTCCAATGAGTCAGTTCTTCACATTAGGTGGCCAAAGTATTGGAGCTACAGCTTCAGCACTGATTTAATTTATTTTCACATTATCTTCTTACTTGACATTTGACATAAAGTAAAATTTGTAAACACGATTAAAATAAGATTATTTAAAACTTTTACAGTTAATTCAATTATATCTTCATTTTAAAGAAAGTTCTTAAATTTACAATAAAATGGTATATTTCAGTACTGTTTATATTTTTAACACCATTTATGCTTTCTTCAGTTCATTTCAGTTCAGTTGCTCAGTCGTGTCTGACTCTTTGTGACCCCATGAATCGCAGCGTGCCAGGCCTCCCTGTTCATCACCATCTCCCAGAGTTCACTCAGACTCACGTCCATCAAGTCAGTGATGCCATCCAGCCATCTCATCCTTGGTCGTCCCCTTCTCCTCCTGCCCCCAACCCTTCCCAGCAGCAGAGTCTTTTCCAATGAGTCAACTTTTCTCATGAGGTGGCCAAAATACTGGAGTTTCAGCTTTAGCATCATTCCTTCCAAAGAAATCCCAGGGTTGATCTCCTTCAGAATGGACTGGTTGGATCTCCTTGCAGTCCAAGGGACTCTCAAGAGTCTTCTCCAACACCACAGTTCAAAAGCATCAATTCTTCGGCGCTCAGCCTTCTTCACAAGCCAACTCTCACATCCATACATGACTACTGACTAGACTAGATGGATCTTAGTTGGCAAAGTAATGTCTCTGCTTTTGAATATGCTATCTAGGTTGGTCATAAATTTTCTTCCAAGGAGTAAGCGTCTTTTAATTTCACAGCTGCAGTCACCATCTGCAGTGATTCCCATGAAATGATGGGACCATATGCCATTATCTTCATTTTCTGAATGTTGAGCTTTAAGCCAACTTTTTCACTCTCCTCTTTCACTTTCATCAAGAGGCTTTTTAGCTCCTCTTCACTTTCTGCCATAAGGGTGATGTCATCTGCATATCTGAGGTTATGGATATTTCTCCCAGCAATCTTGATTCCAGCTTGTGTTTCTTCCAGTCCAGCATTTCTCATGATGTACTCTGCATATAAGTTGAATAAGCAGGGTGATAATATACAGCCTTGACGTACTCCTTTTCCTATTTGGAACCAGTCTGTTGTTCCATGTCCAGTTCTAACTGTTGCTTCCTGACCTGCATATAGGTTTCTCAAGAGGCAGGTCAGGTGGTCTGGTATTCCCATCTCTTTAATAATTTTCCACAGTTTATTGTGGTCCACACAGTCAGCGGCTTTGGCATAGTCAATAAAGCAGAAATAGATGTTTTTCTGGAACTCTCTCGCTTTTTCCATGATCCAGCGGATGTTGGCAATTTGATCTCTGGTTCCTCTGCCTTTTCTAATTTTGTATTATTTAGTATTCATATCAGTTGTGCTCATTTCACATGCTAGTAAGGGTATGCTCAAAATCTTTCAAGCTAGACTTCGGTAGTATGCAAACCAAGAACTTCCAAATGTACAAGCTGGGTTTAGAAAAGGAAGAGGAACCAGCGATCAAATCGCCAACTTTCATTGGATCATAGAGAATGCAAGGGAATGCTAGAAAAACATCTGGTTCTGCTTCGTTGACTAAGCTGAAATCTTTGACTGTTTGGATCACAACAAACTGTAGAATATTATTATAGAAATGAGAATACCAGACTACCTTACCTGTCACCTGAGAAACCTGTATGCAGGTCAAGAGCAAAAATTAGAACCTTATATGGAATTACTGACTGGTTTAAAATTGGGAAAGGAGTACGACAAGGCTGTATATTGTCACTGTGTTTATTTAACTTATATGGATAGTACATCATGTGAAATGCCAGGCTGGATGAATCACAAGCTGGAACCAAGGTTTCCAGGAGAAATGTCAACAACCTCAGATATGCAAATGACTCCACTCTAATGGAAGAAATTGAAGAGCAACTAAAGATACTCTTGATGAGGGTTAAAGAGAAAAGTGAAAAAGCTGGCTTAAAATTCAACATTCAAAAAACGAAGATTATGGTATGCTGTCCTATCTCTTAATGACAAATAGCTGGGGGAAAATTGGAAACATTGATAGATTTTATTTTCTTGTGCTCCAAAATCACTGTGAATGGTGACTGCAGCTATGAAATTAAAAGACACTAACTCCTCAGAAAAAAAGCCAAGACAAATCTAGACAGCATATTAAAAAGCAGAGACATCATTTTGCTGACAAAGGTCTGTATAGACAAAACTATGGTTTTTCCAATAGTCATATACAGATATGAGATTTGGACCATAAAGAAGATCGAGGGCTGAAGAACTCATACTTTTGAATTGTGGTCCTAGGAAAGACTCTTGGACTAGAAGGGGATCAAAAAGTCAATCCTAAAGGAAATCAACCCTGAACATTCATTGGAAGGACTGATGCTGAAGCTGAAGCTCCAATACTTTGATCACCTGATGCAAAGAGTTGACTCATTAGAAAAGACCCTGGTGCTGGGAAAGAAGGAAGACAAAAGGAGAAGAGGGGGACAGAGGACAAGATGATTGGATGATATCACTGATTCAATTAACATGAGTTTGAGCAGGCTCTGGGAGTTGGTGATGGACAGGGATACCTGGCCTGCTGCAGTCCATGGGGCTGAAAAGATTTGGACACATCTTAATGACTGAACAACAATTTGTAAAACATTTTGTGTAGTATTGATATCTATGTCTGAATCATACGAGTATTTTATTCAACTGTTTAACTTAAAGGTATTTTTTACATAATATATTCCTTATTTATATACTACTTTTACTGAACCAGCTAAATGAAGGAATTAAAAAAAAAAACAAACTTCAGTTTTAGCATCTATAATGCTGTGTTTGTCAATCACAAACTTTAGTCATGCTACAGAAACGGATAATCTGGATGTTTCTTGTCTTTGGCAGATAGATTTGAACTTATTCCATCTAACAGTCAATTTATTTGGATATACATTTAAAATTAAAGCATAAAATATAAATAATATTTTTAGTCATTTATATGATCACAAATGTGGTGTATACTTTGAAGAAGAAGCATTATAAAGCTTAAGTTTTGATTTATACAGAATTTCCAATTATAGTCTGGTAAAAATATTAATGGGCTTCCCAGGTGGTGCAGTGGTAAAGAATCCATCTGCCAACACAGGAGATACAAGACACACAGGTTCAATCGGGGGGTTCAATCAGCTTCTGATCCAGGAGGATCAGAAAGATCCCCTGGAGTAGGAAATAACAACCTGTACCAGTATTCTTGCTTGGAAAATTCCAAAGAGAGAAGAACCTTGTTAGCTACAATCCATGGGGTTTCAAAGATTCGTACACCATTAAACACAAACATGTACAAATCAATAAATACAAACTATACCATTTTTACCTTTTTTCTTAATGATATGAATTTAATGTTTGCCAACAAAGAGTTATGTATACTCACTCCTCATCATGAGAAACGCTGGGCTGGAGGAAGCACAAGCTAGAATCAAGATTGCTGGAAGAAATATCAATAACCTCAGATACACAGATGACCCCACCCTTATGGCAGAAAGTGAAGAACTAAAGGGCCTCTTGATGAAAGTGAAAGAGGAGAGTAAAAAAGTTGGCTTAAAGTTCAACATTCAGAAAACTAAGATCATGGCATCTGGTCCCCTCACTTCATGGCAAATAGATGGGGAAACAGTGACTGACTTTATTTTTCTGGGCTCCAAAATCACTGCAGATGGTGACTGCACCCATGAAATTAAAAGATGCTCACTCCTTTGAAGGAAGGTTATGACTAACCTAGACAGCATATTAAAAAGCAGAGACATCACTTTGTCAACAAAGGTCCATCTAGTCAAGGCTATGGTTTTTCCAGTAGTCATGTATGGATGTGACAGTTGGACTATAAAGAAAGCTGAGTGCCGAAGGAAATTGATGCTTTTGAGCTGTGGTGTTGGAGAAGACTCTTTAGAGTCGCTTTTAGTGCAAGGAGATCCAACCAGTCCGTTCTAAATGAGATCAGTCCTGTGTGTTCATTGGAAGGACTGATGTTGAAGCTGAAACTCCAATAATTTGGCCACCTGATGTGAGGAGCTGACTCATTGGAAAAGACCCTGATTCCGGGAAAGAATGAGGGCAGGAGAAAGGGACCAGAGAAGATGAGATGGTTGTATGGCATCTCTGACTCAATGGACATGGGTTTGGGTGGACTCCAGGAGTTGTTGATTGACAGGGAGGCCTGGCATATTGCAGTTCATGGGGTCGAAAAGAGTCGGACATGACTGAGCAACTTCTTTGAACTGAACTGATACTCACTCTTCATCTAAGGTATTGAAATATAATTACTGCAATTAAATTAAATGTATGTAGAAATTCAGGGTTTCTCTAAGTAAAGGTCCAAGTTCTGAGTCTGTGCCCTTAAATACAAACCCTTACTCCACCATTATCAGTTGTGGGACCTTAGTTAAATTAATAGCACCTTCTGTTCTTCAATTTGTTGTAAATTTAGGATAAAAGTATATCTATCTCATGGTTATTTTGAGGTTTAAATAAATTACTACACCTAAGAATTTAAATAAGTAAATACTTAAAAATTCATCAGTACACAATACTGTTATTATTGCGATATTTTGAAAATAGAGGAAGCCAATATATTTTTTATTTCTAGAGATACAGATAAGAAAGTTCAAATAGATTTTAGTTCAAACTGATTTTAATATTGTTGGAATATGCCTAATATTAATTAAATGCAAATTTTGAGCAAGCTACTATGGATGTGATTTAAAAAACAGAAACAAAAAACACATTTATCTATATGATTGTTCTGGACTTAGTAATCTATCATTTGCATAACAATAATGCTTTATGGTCTTATCTTCCAGTATATTTATGTGAGATGTCTCTAAAGATTATGCAGTTAGCCAAAATGAACATTTTTAATACTATGCTGTTTTCTTTCCAGAGCCAATAGATATGGTGACTTGTTTCTGTATTGTTCATTGAGAGTAGTCAAAATTGATTTTGCAATTACTGTTGATATTGATTAGAAAAGAAACTTTGCAAATCTCTACCCAGTCTTTTAATTCACCAGTTATTTATTAAACATAAGTGATCCTTAATATTTAGATAAATTTACAATCTTGCTTTTTTAATTCATACAGATGACTAAACCCAATACAACAAGCAAGAGTAAGATTTATAGTTTTATAATATTAATTTTACCTATATGTGTATATACACAGACACACACATCCACACACATATTCTCTGTGTGAAAAGAGAGAGATTGACTATATCAATATATTTTAGATGAACAAATGTAGGCTTTTAATAAATAATTAGTGATGGTAAGTACTTACAGGAATATAATTTTATAGATTTTTCATAGATCATACAACCAATGTTAGATTATGGTGATTAATAATGTGACTAATGGAGAAGGCAATGGCACCCCACTCCAGTACTCTTGCCTGGGAAATCCCATGGATGGAGGAGCTTGGTAGGCTACAGCCCATGGGGTTGCGAAGTGTTGGACACAACTGAGCGACTTCACTTTCACTTTTCACTTTCATGCATTGGAGAAGAAAATGGCAACCAACTCCAGTATTGTTGCCTGGAGAATCCCAGGGATGGGAGCCTGGTGGGTTGCTGTCTGTGGGGTCGCACAGAGTCGGACACGACTGACATGACTTAGCAGCAATGTGACTAATATTTCCCTTTTAATTCAGGAATTCTTTTAATCCCTTAGAGAAGTTTTACTTGATTTATGAGATTGGGAGAAATACCTGTTTTATGTTCTCAGAATCCCATGTTTCTTATAATTTTTTTATTTACAAATATATTCCTCTTTGCATACATTTTTGATTGATATCTTCCTCTCCCCATGTTCTTGGCAGAAAATATGTCTGTTTTGATTGACATTGAATCCCAGCAATCAGCACCTGTCTGGCATATACTAGCTGCTTAGTAATTTACTGAGTGAATGAATCAATGAAATACTTAGATTATGAAATATGTTATGGATGAGACTTGCAGAGAAGCATTGCACTATCATCACGAAGGCTTACATTGATTAATTCAGAAGAAGAAATAGACACATATATTAGACAATTTAGACAAAAATGATTTGGAAACGAAACTGATAGAATCTCATACAAACAATGGTTGAAATTGCCTCTAATTTCACCAATAATATAACTGATAATTCTGAAATAAAATACTTATTCTGAAAGATATTTTGGTTGATTTTTTTTAATTTTTACAAATGTATGTATTTTAACATTTATGATAAATATATTATAAATCATAATCTCCTTCCCAATGATTCTTTTTTATAAGCCTTCTCCCTACAACTTAATCTGTAACATATACATTTTTATTGTACTGATAAAGAACTTTTTTTTTTTCTTTTAATGGAAGCCTATTACTTACAGGGTAGCGTCAGACACTTAAATTGCCATCCGAATGCCCTTAGGCTCTTGCCTCAAAGTAACGCTTCCTGACAGAGACATGAACTCTATAACCCTACAAAAAATGGATAGAGCAAGATCAACCAGAGTAAAGCAGATATCCTGCTACTACCACTTGCTTGCAAAGAATCATCCGAGGTCCTGACTTGCCAATTTTTAATATTATGTTAGGAACATTCACTTTTATTACAAGTCAGGCCAATGCTTTTTTTAAGTTCAGCTCCAGAGGTTTATTTTCAAAAATAAGAAACCTGTACCTGTTTTACACTTAAAGGAAATTAAATAATAAATGGAAGTTTTGTTCTATTTCTATCATGTTATCATACCTTTGTCCCAGTACTTTTCTATTTTAAAACATGAAAACAGTCAGCTGAATTCTCAAATTAATAAATTGTGGTTTTCTTTGATTCAGTAATCAAATGCTTCCATTTTCTCTTAAATTTTCAGGGAGGCAAACACAAAATAATACTTATCTGAGAATAAAATAAATAATATATTGTTGTTCAGTTGCTCAGTCATGTCAAACTTCTTGTGATCCCATGGACTGTAGCACGACAGGTTTCCTTGTGCTTCACTATCCTCTGGAGTTTGCTCAAACTCGTCCTTTGAGTCAGTGATGCCATCCACCCGTCTTGTCTTCTGTCATTCCCTTCTTTTCCTGCCTTCAGTCTTCCTCAGCATCAGGATATTTACCAAAGAGTTGGCTCTTCCCATCAGGTAGCCAAAGTGTTGGAGCTTCAACTTCAACATCAGTTAACTTCAGTTCAGTCCTTCAATCATGTCCAATTCTTTGCGACCCCATGGACTGCAACATGCCAGGCCTCCCTGTCCATCACCAACTCCCTGAGTTTACTCAAACTCATGTCCATTGAGTCGGTGATGCCATCCCCTTCTCCTGTATTCAATTTTTCCCAACATCAGGGTATTTTCAAATGAGTCAGTTCTTCACATCAGGTGGCCAAAGTACTGGAGTTTCAGCTTCAGCATCAGTCTTTCCAATGAATATTCAGGACTGATTTCCTTTAGGATGGACTGGTTGGATCTCCTTGCAGTCCAAGAGACTCTCAAGAGTCTTCTCCAATAGCACAGTTCAAAAGCATCAATTCTTCGGTGCTCAGCTTTCTTTATAGTCCAACTCTCACATCTTTACATGACTACTGGTAAAACCATAGCTTTGACTAGATGGACCTTTGTTGGCAAAGTAATGCCTCTGCTTTTTAATATGCTAACTGATCATAACTTTCCTTCCAAGGAGTAAGAGTCTTTTAATTTCATGGCTGCAATCACCATTGTTTCCACTGTTTCCCCATCTACTGCCCATGGAGTGATGGGATGCCATGATCTTAGTTTTCTGAATGTTGAACTTTAAGCCAACTTTTTCACTCCCCTCTTTCACTTTTGTCAAGAGGCTCTTTAGTTCTTCACTTTCTGCCGTAAGGGTGGTGTCATTTATGTATCTGAGGTTATTGATATTTCTCCCGGCAATCTTGATTCCAGCTTGTGCTTCTTCCAGTCCAGCATTTCTCATGATGTACTCTGCATATAAATTAAATAAGCAGGGTGACAATATACAGCCTTGACTTACTCCTTTTCCTATTTGGAACCAGTCTGTTGTTCCATGTCCAGTTCTAACTGTTGCTTCCTGACCTGCATACAGATTTCTTAGGAGGCAGGTCAGGTGATCTGGTAGTCCCATCTCTTTAATAATTTTCCAGAGTTTGTTGTGGCATCACACAACATGTCAGCTGATGTCAGCATCAGCCCTTCCAATGAATATTCAGGGTTTGTTTTTTTTTTTTTTTACAAGTTTGATATCATTTCTGTCCAAGGAGTTCTCAAAGTCTTCTCCAAAACCATAATACAAAATCATAAATTCTTTTGTGCTCAGCCTTTGTTATGGTCCTATTATCACATCCGAATACATAGATAAGAATAATGGTAATTTTTTTTTTAAATTCCCTGACACATGCAATGTTATTGAGTTTTTGGGTGCTATGAGAGCTGGTGATGCTGGATATTGGGTAGGGCATTGCATCCACACACGCACACACACACACACACACATTGCATCACACTTTTACCAAACTCTGATGACACCAACACCCAATTATATTAAAAAGGTGTTCACTTAAATATCTTTTAAAGCAGTATCAAAATGATATTTGTCTTATGGAAAATATGAAATACTTAGACAGTGTATAGGGCTTCCCTGGTGGCTTAGATGGTAAACAGTCTGCCTACAAAACAGGAGACCTGGGTTGTATCCCTGGGTTGGGAAGATCCCCTGGAGAAGAGAATGGAAACCCACTCTAGTATTCGTGCCTGGAGAATTCCATAGACAGAGGAACCTGGTGGGCTACAGTCCATGGAATGCAAAGAGTCAGACACAACTGAGTGACTAACACAAGCAGAGTATACTAGTTAGCTATTGTCTTGTTAGCTTTTGGCTGTACTGGTTTGTTAATTCTAACATAAGCTCTGTGCAATAGGTGATATTATTAACCTTCCCTTACAAGTGAGAAAGCTGAAGTTCAGGGAAGGTCAAGTCCATACAGTCTAGTGGGGAGACTGGACTAGACCAGACGGTGTGCCCTGTCATATTCAGATTGGTTTAAGCATGGTGATGGGATATCGTGAGCATTTGACTCCTTTTATCCTATGTTCTGGAGAAGCCACTGGCACCCCACTCCAGTACTCTTGCCTGGAAAATCCTATGGATGAAGGAGCCTGGTAGGCTGCAGTCCATGGGGTCGCTAAGATTTGGACACAACTGAGCGACTTCCTTTTCACTTTTCACTTTCATGCATTGGAGAAGGAAATGGCAACCCACTCTTGTGTTCTTGCTTGGAGAATCCCAGGGATGGAGGAGCCTGGTGGCTGCTGTCTATGGGGTCACACAGAGTCAGACACAACTGAAGTGATTTAGCAGCAGCATTCTATGTTCTACACAATTCCTCATACATATGACTAAACCATGCTTGTGTAGAACTATTCCCTCATCTGCATAGTAGTTCTATATGCAGATGCAGAAGGTAAAGAAAGTTGTAGATATGATAGACATGGAAAAAATGAGTAGTTCTGGAAGATGACTTAGAGGCAATCTACAAATAAAAATGAAATTAGATACTGAGACCAAGGTTTTAAATGAATAAACATTCACAGTTCTTTAAAATCTTATTTATAAGGAGGTAACTTTTAGGGCAATGGCTACAGTCAGAGACCATTCACTATCTGAATCCAAATTAACTGGTTAGCTATGCCGCCCTCTTTATTAGCTGTGTGACCTTGAACAAATTTATTAACCTCTCTGACAATAATGGTGTATACTATTGTGAGGATTAAGTCACTTAATGTTTGTAATGTGATTAGAGCATTTCCTGGCACTAGTAAAATAATAATAAACTCTTCTCAAATATAATAAAAATTCTCAAATATAACACAACACAGTGTATTAAGAAAAAAGGAAACAGACCAAATGGACAAACATATTTCAAATATGGCTACTTGTATTCACACCAAGTAGGGACTTATTCCATCCTATCCTAAAATCCTAAACAAAATCAATTTTGTTTGTTTGTTTGTTTTTACCAATTATTTAAAGGAATCAGCAATTCTTCCTTATACAAAGTATACCAGCAATCAGATAAAAAGAGAAAAAGGCTTAATAGTCTTATGAGTCTAACATATTCTTGATATTAATAACACCATCATAAGAAAATATTGTTGTTCTAATTTACATAGAAACATAAATTTTAAATGTCTGAAGAAAATATTGCTTAATTGAATCTAATACTTTATTAAAAATGAATTCTAATCAAATTCTGCCTACATAATGTAGGTAAAAAGAGTTACAAGTTAAAATATATAGGAATGCTATACATCATGTTAATAAAGAAAGACTTATAACAGACAAGATTTTTAAAATTACATAATTCAACCCTATTTATGGGTAAAAATTAAAAAGAATACTTAAACAAGATAATTAAAATAAAAATGCTTATATACCTGTTGGAAAATCTTTAGATATGTTATCTTTAAGAATAAATGCACCATAAAGGTGCTCATTATTGTGTCTACCGTTTAGTTCAATATTGGAAGCTGCTACCAATGTGATACATAAAAAAGAATCAGATATGTAAATATTAGAAAAAAAGAATAAAATGTCATTACATATGGATTTTGTAATTATTCCTTTAGTAAAATACAATAGAATGGGGAAACAAAAATCTTGTAACCAGAATGAGAAAGTCAATAAATTCTTGCACATTCAGGATTTAAAGTTAAACTTGCCTATATCAAAACTGCTGAAATAGAAGTTGACTTTTTATTCACTCTTAAGGCAAATTATGAGTATACAGTAATCAACCTGAAAAGCATTGAAAATATCTTTATAGAAAAAATTTAATTGTATTAAGGGACATGAGATATTTGAATTAACTGGATCATTATATAATATTACACAATTAAACCCCCCTCAATGAAAAATATCAGCTTGAATTTTTTATGTGTTCTATAACCACTCTCATATTTAAATAGCATAATACAAGGTAAGAGCTATTAGACTTTGACAAAGAAGATAACAGAAAGAAGATTACCTTAATATAGCATTATATTAAAAATTTATAGAAATAAAATCAATCAATTTCTTGAAATCAATCAATGCAATCAGTCAAATCAATGCCTCAGATCAATGCAATAATAATAATAATAATAATAATAATAATGTGAAGAGGCAATCCCATGTCTATATGAGTACTTGATATACGATAACTATGGTGTAATACAGGGGGAAATGCCAGATTGTTAGTAGATGGAACTGGGACAACTAAATTTCTATGGAGAAAGGCAATAAGCCCAGGCCTAGATATTAAACCATTTATAAAGGAGGATTAAGACTAATTAATAAAAATAATAAAGAAGAAAAATATTTGTATACAACGTTAATAGAAAAACTTATTACCAAAAGAATAGACCTTTATAAGATTAAAATTATGTTGAATTTTATCCAAATAAAGATTTCTGTTAAGAGAAGAGCATCACTGATTAAGAAGTTATTTTCAATGTCTCTGGAGATAACTAGGTTTCCATTGGAGAAGGCAATGGCACCCCACTCCAGTACTCTTGCCTGGAAAATCCCATGGGTGGCAGAGCCTGGTGGGCTGCAGACCATGGGGTTGCTAAGAGTCGGACACGACTGAGTGACTTCACTTTCACTTTTCACTTTCATGCATTGGAGAAGGAAATGGCAACCCACTCCAGTACTGTTGCCTGGAGAATCCCAGGGATGGGGGAGCCTGGGTGGGATTCCATCTATGGGATCTCAGAGTCGGACACAACTGAAGTGACTTAGCAGCAGCAGCAGCAGCAGGTATCCATTAGCAGAGGAATGGTTAGAAGAAATGTGCTGAATTCATGTGATGGAGACAATGTAACAATAATCATCAATAGATATGCAGCAACAGAGAGCTCAAATTGCTGAATGTGTAAAATAGGAAAAAATAATTCAAGGCCTTAGCATTATTTGTAAACATACAAAAATGCAAATGATCACTACTTATTTTACAAAGATATATATAAGTTAAGAACATATATTAAATATTTTAGAGCACCTGCCTTTGGAGGGGAGGTGTCAGAAGCGGGGATAAAAAAAAAAAAAAAAACAACAAAAACAAAACAAAACAAAAAAAAAACGACTACAGAAGAAATGTACGTGCATTATGATGACAAGAATGTGGTCCCTGAACTACACCATTTTTAAAAAAGAAAAATATATAGTATCTGCTATTGAAGAGTTTATTCCCTAAAGAGAACACATCACCCACGTTTTTCCTAGTAAAACATTACTGTAGAATAATAATAAAAACATAATAGCAATAGCATTCATTGAGAATTTACTATGTTCACTTTACTGATATATAAAGGATAATCTGTAATTTCCATCGTTTAATGCATATAAAGTAATACACTATACCAAGTAATATAATGGTTCATTCATCTCAGTTTATTCTCTAATTAGAGAATGGTCTTCCCATCAAGAAAACACTATCTTTTCTTGTTGTAAGCAGCAGCAGAACATGCTGTTCTCACAAACAGAATGCTTCCACCAAGAAAAAAAAGACATCAAAACTCAGGTTACAAGAAATGAAGGACGTCGTTTTTAAACATCAATTGACCATTTTCATTATCCAATAAACAGGTATAAATATGAAGAGCATAATCATGGAAAACAGTCATTCATAGAAAGAAACTTATAGTATTCTGATACTTAAGGACAAGTCTTAAAGCAGGCCAAGATTAGTGATGAGTGTTGGAAGTGAAAACACATGCAATAAACACAGAGGAGTATATCCAGGAAAGAAATCCCCCCCCCCAAAAAAAAATCTCTCTTTACTCAACACACTTATGAAGGCTTATTATCTTTTATAATGGAGAGATGCTGAAGACTTCCACAAGAGTAAACTCTGCACGTTTTTGTCTTTCCTAAGTTCTGTGATTATCCTCAACTGTTTATAATTTTACTATTATAATTCTGACTCTACTAATTTATTTGTAAAGAAATGCAGTATATCATAATTGAAATTAATTTTTGACAATTCTTTGTATTTTTTAAAATCTTGATATATTCCTGTTTCTGTAAGATGTTTGTTTAATGTATATAAAGATGAAACCACATAAGTCAGATTGGGACTTACACCCACAGTCTTTAAACTGAGATCATACCTGGTCTCATTGCAAAATTCAGACTTTGGTTGAAAAAAGTAGGGAAAACTACTAGCTCATTCAGGTATGACCTAAATAAAATCACTTATGATTATACAGTGGAAGTGACCAATAGATTCAAGGTATCAGATCTGATAAAGTGCCTGAAGAACTATGGATGGAGGTTCAAAACATTTTACAGCAGGCAGTGATCAAGATCATCCCCAAGAAAAAGAAATATAAGAAGGTAAAATGGTTGTCTAAGGAGGCCTTACAAATGGCTGAGGAAAGAAGAGAAGTGAAAGCAAAGGAGAAAAGGAAAAATAGAGACTTCTGAAGAATAGCAAGGAGAGATAAGAAAATCTTCTTAAGTGAAAAATGCAAAGAAGTACAGGAAAACAATAGAATGGGGAAGACTAGAGACCTCTTCAAGAAAGTTAGCGATACCAAGTAAACATTTCATGCAAAGATGGGCACAATAAAGGAAAGAAATGGTATGGACCTAACAGAAGCAGAAGAGATTCAGAAGAGGTGGCAAAATACACAGAACTGTACAAAAAAGGTCATAATGACCCAGATAACCATGATGGTGTGTTCATCTAGAACCAGACATCCTGGAGTGTAATGTCAAGTGGATCTTAGGAAGATTTACTATGAACAAGATTGTTGAGAGTCCCTTGAACAGCAAGGATATCAAACCAATCAATCCTAAAGGAAATCAACCTGAAATATTCATTGTAAGGACTGATGCTGAAGCTGAAGCTCCAATCCTTTGGCCACCTGATGCCAAGAACTGGCTCATTGGAAAAGACCCTGATACTGGGAAAGATTAAAGGCAAAAGGAGAAGGGGGCGACAGAGGATGAGATGGTTGGATGACATCACCAACTCAAAGGAAATGAGTTTGAGCAAACTCTGGGAGATAGTGAAGGACAGGGAAGCTTGGTGTGCTACAGTTCATGGGGTCACAAACAGTTAGATATGACTGAGTCACTGAACAACAACAACAACACATCTTATCTCAGGACTTATTGAAGATATCTTCTGATGTCTCATCGCAGAAAGAATTTAAAGTAAGAAGTGGATTTATTTAGGGAGAAACACACTCCACAGATAGTATTAGCCATTAGAGAAGGCAAAAGCTGCAAAGAGTATGGGAGTTGTCTGCTTTTATAGGGGTGGGTAATTTCATAGGCTAATGAGTGGGAAGGTTATTCCAACTATTTTGGGGAAGGGATGGGGATTTCCAGGAAAAGGGCCACTGACCATTTTTTGACCTTTATAACCAGCTTTGCAACTGTCATGGTATCTGGGGGTGTTTCATTTAGTTTGCTGATGTGTTACACAATGAGTCTATAATGAGGTTCATTGTGTAACACATCAATACATCCAGTGGATATCCACTTGTCCACCATCTTGGAGTCATCTGGTTCTAATCAGTTTACATTGTATCCTTGGTCTATTTCATTTTTTAAAATGTTGTGCCCTGCTTCCTCCTCCCCCATTTCAAAGTCACCTCATTTCATATACAATGACTTTTTAAAATAGTATTTTTCACTTTTGTATTAAATTCTCTATCATTTATAAACTTTTTGCATTTTTTCTACACAGCTACAATTCTTCTTAATGGTTTTCATATCAAGAAGATAATTTTGTTATTCTGATCAAATATGAAGTATGTGTTGAAGAGGAGCAGAATTTACTACACCAAAATATGTCTCTTTGGTATAAGAATTGTTTTTAAGAGACAACAGACTCAGGTGAAGTTCTAAAAACCCAGCAGAAGTTGCCCTTTTAAAGAAGCATTTACATTTAAGAGGAAAATCTCTTTTTGTAAAGGGCTCTCCCTTTTTATACTGTTAAGGGAAACATTGACTGAAACTGCCCTTCCTGGCCAGGCACCATATTAACCATTTGCCTGAATTATTTTACAACAGGGGGTCTTGGTAAGGAACATGAAACTAATAAGCCACTGCCAACTGGGAGAGTTTGGGAAAGGTCAAAAGGAGATGCCACAGGGTCCTACCACCTCCCAGGGGAATCTTTCTTGCTGTCATGAATCTTGGTGTGCACCACCAGGAAGGACCCTGGGTCAAAACAATCAGCCAAAGACAACAGAGAAACTAATCTTATCACCATAAAAACCAAGACTGCAAGCCACATGACAGAGCAGTCTTCCTGGGTTCCTTTACTTTCTGGTTCTCCACCCCGGCATTCCTAAGTCTCTTGCACTGTCAGCACGTGTGTCTCCTCAGATAATTCATTTCCATGTATTAGACAAGTGCCCACTCTCAGGGTCTGGAAAATGCCCCCCTTCCTTCAGCAAAACTAGGCAGAGAGGATAGAAATTCTTGACAGTGGAAAGGGCAAAGATTTAAATCTGCATAACAACCATATCCTAGTTTACTGTGATTTGACTAAAAACGTTTCATAACCCTAGCAAACACACACACACACACACACACACACACTTCAACATCTTCTTTTCTTTTATCTGGAGATGTTATTTAAAGTGGTAGCTTGGATGATTTCAGGAGTGTTACTTAACCAAACTTGGGTTCACTCACCCACCATACAGCAAAGCCAGTCTACTGACCATGAATCGTGGTAAAGGAAAGTACGTGTTTATTGCAAGGTGCCAAACAAGAAGAGTGAGCAGCTCATGTTCAAAAGACCCAAACACCCAATGGCTTTTAAAAAAAGGTTTGTTTTTTTTTTTCCTTCTATATTTGAGGATAATTGATTTACAATATTGTGTTGGTTTCTGCCATATGTCATCATGAATCAGCCATAGATATACATATATTATCCCCCCCCCGCCCTTGAATCTCCCTTCTAGGTTGTCACAAAGCATCATGCTGAGCATCCTACACTATTCAGCAATTTCCCATTAGCTATATATTTTACACATGGGCTACTCTCTCAATTCATCCCACCATCTCTAGGGAAAGGTTTTTAAAGACAATATTAGGGTGAGCGTTGCAGGGTATGTGATCAACTTGTGGACTTTCTTCTGTTTGATTAGTGCTGAGGCAACAGAGTGGTGTTTCTGGTTCTTAATAATCAACCATCTGGTTCCAACCATTCTGGAGTTTACTGCTTGTGGTCAGCCCATAGTCACTATCTTTTATCTGAGTGGCATACTAATCTCTGCAGAACAAGTTAAAGGTACATATCATATTGTTGTAAATATCCTTCAAGGAGGAACTAGTAATGTTTTATGAGGGAACTACTGTCTAAATTTGGCTTCCTAGGCAGCACTAGGAGTAAAGAACCCACTTGCCAATGCAAGAAACATAAAAGGCATGGATTCAATCCCTGGGTCAGGAAAAACCCCTGAAGGAGGGCATGGGAACCCACTCCAATAATCCTGCCTAGAGACTTCAGTAGACAAAGGAGCCTGGCAGGATACAATCCACAGGTTCGCAAAGAGTTGGACACATCTGAAGTGACTTAGCAGGCATGGCCGCACTGTTTAAATTATCACTACTTTTCTTGATTGACTAACCATGCTTGCTATTTGGAACTTAGGGAAGGTCTAGGAGACTAAATTTGTTGTTGTTGTTGTTGTTGTTTTCCTACAAACAATAAACGGAGAACTTAGAGGGGCTTTTGTACCTGAGAAGGCCCTGCAGGGTGCTGCTCAGTTTCAGGAATTACTGTTTTCCTGGATATCCCCCATGCACAGAGAAAGTGTATATAAACTTCTGTTTTTCCCTTGTTAAGCTGTCTTTATTATAAGGTAGACCTCAATCAAGATTCTTAGAAGGGTAGAGAAAAATTATTTTTCTTCCCTCTCCTACAGTGTTTTGCTGTTGGAATTGTTTGGCATTAGACTTGATTCCAGAAAATTTCCATTGTTTAACTTTTAAATATCTTGATATTATATTAAAAACAAAATTAAACTAAGTAAATTTAAAGATCTCAGTTGGCTTTACTCAATCTTTCATGAATCCATCAGCATCCTTTCTAGGAACAGGAACAGTGCTCCAAGGTTATTACAGGTAAGTGAAAGTGAAAGTCACTTAGTTGCATCTAACTCTTTACAACGTCGTGGACTATACAGTTCATGGAACTCTCCAGGCCAGAATACTGAAGTGAGTAGCCTTTCCCTCCTCCAGGGGATCTTCCCAACCCAGAGACTGAACCCAGGTCTCCTGCATTGCAGGCGGATTCTTTACCAGCTCTGAGCCACAAGGGAAGCCCCATTATAAGCAGGAGGGTGGAACAAAAGTGAGATGAGCAAAAGAAACAATAGGCTTATTTTTAAGCCAGGAATTTATTTATTTATTCTTTTTTTTTGAGTGGAAAGTTGTGGAATGGATTTTATTATCCAGATAGCCTCTTCTTTCTTTGGGCAATAGTGACAGACTACTTCACTGGTGCTGACTAGAGAAGTCCACACTGGTCAATTAAGAGTATAGTTTCTAGGGAAAGTAGAAATTGCAATTAAGTTAGGTATTAAGTCTAGGTTTCATATCCTGGGCAAAAGAGAGGACATTTGGTGCCTTCAATCTTCTCTTTAATAATATATTTTGTCATGTTGTTTGTTTACCCACATGTTAATGTTAACTATTTAGTCATTATTATGCTAAATTGTGTAAAATTTTATAAAACATATTTAAATAGCAAAAGGATCATATATATTGATATTTATGTGATATTTCTTGTATACTTAGTATTATTTTGTATAATTTTACCATCTTCATTATTACAAAATTAAAAGTGTTTTAGTGTATGTAATACTCATAAGTAAAAATGTTGAAAAGTATTCTGCAAAATAAATAATTTTGCAAATTTGTGTGATAGAAAAGAGAATTGTTATACAGAGTGAAGTAAGCCAGAAAGAAAAATACCAATACAGTATACTAATGCATATATATGGTATTTAGAAAGATGGTAATGTTAACCCTGTATGTGAAACAGCAAAAGAGAAACAGATGTATAAAACAGTCTTTTGGACTCTGTGGGAGAGGGAGAGAGTGGGATGATTTGGGAGAATGGCATTGAAACATGTATAATATCAAATATGAAACGAATCGCCTGTCCAGGTTCAATGCATGATACTGGATGCTTGGGGCTGGTGCACTGGGATGACCTGGAGGGGTGGTATGGGGAGTGGGGAGGGAGGGGTGTTCAGGATGGGGAACACGTGTATACCTGTGGCAGATTCATGTTGATGTATGGCAGAACCAATACAGTGTTGTGAAGTAAAAAAAAAAAAAAAAAAAAAAGAAAAAGAAAAAAAAAGAATTGTTTTTCATTTTTATTTTTCTCAGATATATTTATACTGAACTTTAATCTGAACATGTGTTTCTCAGTTATATACTTCTTCATGTTTTACCTAAACTTTCTTACCTTCTGTGTTCATCACCATGCTTACCACATTTTTTCTTGGAATCAGTTTAATTTCTTAAAGACTTTTCCTCATAAAGCAGACCTCCCCAGATAAATATTACAGCTCTCCTCTATACTCTCTTAAGAATTTGAATCGCTGTTCTCCATTAGAGTCTCAAGCTGAATGTATTTCGAAGTTGATCTTATGAAAGCTGTGTGTGTGTGATTCACTCAGTCCTGTCCAACTCTGTGACCCTAGGGACTTTAGCCCACCAGCCACCTCTGCCCATGGAATTTTCCAGGCAGGACTACTAGAGTGGGTTGCCTTTCCTCCTCCAAGGGATCTTCTTGACCCAGGGATTAAACCCATGTTTCCTGCATGGCAAATTCTTTACTGCTGAGCCACCAGGTAAGCCTGTATGAGGGCTGTGAGTAATGAAAATACTATCTCCCCTGATTTATTTCTAATTGTTGTGCTTGTGTAGCTTAGGAATTTGCAAGGCATTCACATTGTTGACTTGTAAAGAGAATTCTTCAGGTTTTTTACCCACCTTACCTCCAAGAAGCATTTACATCTTTTCAAAATGTAAGCTGAGCATCTTAAAACTATGATAATGAGGAAAAAAGGGAAGTGTTGTCAGTCCTTATTCACAACATTTAATTTATGAAGATGGAGTTTTTTATTGGCAACTCCATTAGTAGGACTAAATATCAAACTTCACTGTAGTTGATGTGCAAATCTATCAATTGAATGACCTCCTTAAGCAGAAGATATTGAGAAGGGGTGGCAAGAATACATAGAACAACTGCACAAAAAAGATCTTCACAATCCAGATAATCACGATGGCGTGATCATTCACCTAGAGCCAGACATCCTGGAATGTGAAGTCAAGTGGGCCAAAGAAGAACTATGAACACAGCTAGCGGAGGTGATGGAATTCCAGTTGAGCTATTTCAAATCCTGAAAGATGATGCTGTGAAAGCGCTGCACTCAACATGCCAACAAATTTGGAGAACTCAGCAGTGGCCACAGGACTGGAAAAGGTCAGTTTTCATTCCAATCCCAAAGAAAGGCAATAACAAAGAATGCTCAAACTACCCCACAATTGCACTCATCTCACATGCTAGTAACATAATGCTTAAAATTCTCCAAGCCAGGCTTCAGCAACACGTGAACGGTGAACTTCCAGATGTTCAAGCTGGTTTTAGAAAAGGCAGAGGAACCAGAGATCAAATTGCCAGCATCCCCTGGATCACTGAAAAAGCAAGAGAGTTCCAGAAAAACATCTATTTCTACTTTATTGACTATGCCAAAGCCGCTGACTGTGTGGATCACAATAAACTGTGGAAAATTCTAAGAGAGGTGGGAATACCAGACCACCTGACTGCCTCTTGAGAAATCTGTATGCAGGTCAGGAAGCAACAGTCAGAACTGTACATGGAACAACAGACTGGTTCCAAATGGGAAGAGGAGTATATCAAGGCTGAACATTGTCACCTTGCTTATTTAACTTATATGCAGAGTATATCATGAGAATCGCTGGGCTGGAAGAAGCACCAGCTGGAATCGAGATTACCAGGAGAAATATCAATAATCTCACATATGCAGATGACACCACCCTTATGGCAGAAAGTGAAGAACTAAAGAGCCTCTAGACGAAAGTGAAAGAGGAGAGTGAAAAAGCTTGCTTAAAGCTCAACATTCAGAAAATAAGATCATGGCATCCAGTCCCATCACTTCACGGCAAATAGAAGGGGAAACAATGGAAATAGTGGCTGACTTCATTTTTCTGGGCTCCAAAATCACTGCAGATGGTGATTGCAGCCATGAAATTAAAATATGCTTACTCCTTGGGAGGAAAGTTATATCCAACCTAGACAGCATATTGAAAAGCAGAGACATTACGTTGCCAACAAAGGTCCATCTAGTCAAGGCTATGGTTTATCCAGTGGTCATGTGTGAATGTGAGAGTTGAGCTATAAAAAAGCTGAACCCTGAAGAATTGATGCTTTTGAGCTGTGGTGTTGGAGAAGACTCTTGAGAGTCCCTTGGACTACAAGAAGATCCAACCAGTCTATCCTAAGGGAAATCAGTCCTGGGTGTTCACTGGAAGGAATGATGTTGAAGCTGAAACCCCAATACTTTGGCCACCTGATGCAACGAGCTGACTCATTTGAAAAGACCCTGATGCTGGGAAGGATTGAGGGCAGGAGGAGAAAGGGACGACAGAGAATGAGAGGGTGGAATGGCATCACCGACTCAATCGACATGGGTTTGGTTGGACTCCGGGAGTTGGTGATGGACAGGGAGGCCTGGCGTGCTGCAGTTCATGGGGGTCGCAAAGAGTCAGATATGACTGAGTGACTGAATTGACCTGAATGTCTTTAACAGATGTGTTATTTTGAAACCAAACTAAAAATTCTGTTAGTTGTTAAGCTGACATGAAATTAGAATGGGATAGAATGGCGATAGGAGAATGAATTAAGAAGTAATTGACATTTCTAGAAATTTAAAATAAAGAAATTATCAAGCAATATTTTAGCATTTATGTCATACAATGTCTTTTTGAGGATCTTCAGTTCTCAAAATTTCCTTGTTCATGAATCTATTTTCCTCTTAATTATCCTCTACCATCTGCAGCCACAGGTACAAATGAGTGCATATTGAGAGTTATGGTAAATTGCCACTGGCACAACTTCTTTAATTTTATCATTTTTTAAACTGAAGTACAATTGATTTACAGTGTTGTGTCAGTTTCAGACATGGCATAAATTCTTTTGATTTTAGTACTACTTCAAGTGACCATTTAAACTGGAACATGTTTATATTTTGTTTAAATTAACAGTCAGAAGATACTGAATATACTACTCAAAAATTTTTTTCATAGTTCTTTCAAATTTTCTCACTTCTCCTAACTTATTGAGGTAGAAATAGTTTGCAAAAATGTTACCAATTTCCAAAACTTTTCTCAGTAATGTCATATCAACTAAAAAATAAATAAAAGCACAACCTAAAACTTAAAATTATGTTTTATTTGGCAGGCAAAACTGAGTATTCAATCCCAGGACCCAACCTCTCAGATAGCTCTGAGCAACAGTTCAGAATACGTAAGAGAGGATCCGGGATATATAGGAGTTCTTGCAATAAGGACCAGGTAGTTAGAACATCAAAAGACCACTGTCAATTAAATAAAACTAAATATCTCAAATTAATGAATTTAAAGCTTTTCTGCGTGGGGGAAGACGAAAAAGTCAGAACTCACTGAAATAATTCCTTTCATATGAATTTCAGCCATCTGGGACTTGCAGTTGTGCTACAGTCCATGGGGTCACAAGTAGTCAGACACAACTGAGCATCTGAGCATGTATGTATATATAGAAAACTAACACATTTAGATCAGTTCAGTTCAGTTCAGTTGCTCAGTCATGTCTGACTCTTTATGAAGCCATGGACTGCAGCATGCCAGACCTCCCTGTCCATCACCTACTCCAGGAGTTTATTCAAACTCATGTCCATGGCATTGATTATACCATCCAACCATCTCATCCTCTGTCATCCCCTTGTACTCCCACCCTCAATCTTTCCCAGCATCAGGGTCTTTTCCAATGAGTCAGTACTATGCATCAGGTGGCCAAAATATTGGAATTTCAGCTTCAGCATCAGTCCTTCCAATGAACATCCAGGACTGATTTCCTTTAAGATTGACTAGTTGGATCTTGTTGCAGTCCAAGGGACTCTCAAGAGTCTTCTCCAATACCATAGTTCAAAAGCATCAATTCTTCTGCACTCAGCTTTCTTTACAGTCCAACTCTCATGTCCATACATGACTACTGGAAAAACCATAGATTTGACTAGATGGGCCTTTGTTGACAAAGTGATGTCTCTGCTTTTCAATATGCTGTTTAGGTTGGATATAATTTTCCTTCCAACGAGTAAGCATCTTTTAACTTCATGGCTGCAGTCACCATCAGCAGTGATTTTGGAGTCCAAAAAAATAAAGTCCAACACTGTTTCCACTGTTTCTCCATATTTGCCATGAAGTGATGGGATCGGGTGCCATGATCTTAGTTTTCTGTATGTTGAGCTTTAAGCCAACCTTTTCACTCTCATCTTTCACATTCATCAAGAGGCTCTTTAGTTCTTCTTCAATTTCTTCCATAAGGGTGGTGTCATCTGCATATCTGAGGTTATTAATGTTTCTCCTGAAAATCTTGATTCCAACTTGTGTTTCATCCAGCCCAGCATTTCACATAATGTACTCTGCATAGAAGTTAAATAAGTAGGGTGAGTATATACAGCTTTGGCATACTCCTTTTCCTATTTGGAACCAGTCTGATGTTCCATGTCCAGTTTTAACTGTTGCTTCTTGACCTGTATATAGATTTCTCAAGAGGCAGGTCAGGGGTCTGGCATTCCCATCTCTTGAAGAATTTTTCACAGTTTGTTGTGATCCACACAGTCAAAGGCTTTGGTGTAATCAGTAAGCAAAAGTAGATGTTTAGATATTTTTCTGGCATTCTCTTGTTTTTTAGATGATCCAGCAGATGTTGGCAATTTGATCTCTGGTTCCTCTGCCTTTTCTAAATCCAGCATGAACATCTGGAAGGCCATGGTTCACGTTCTGTTGAAACCTGGCTTGGAGAATTTTGAGCATTACTTTGCTAGCGTGTGAAGTGAGTACAACTGTGTGGTGGTTTGAACATTCTTTGGCATTGCCTTTCTTTGGGATTGGAATGAAAACAGACCTTTTCCAGTCCTATGGCCACTGCTGAGTTTTCCAAATTTGCTGGTATATTGAGTGCAGCACTTTCACATCCTTGTCTTTTTGGATTTGAAATAGCTCCCCTGGCATTCCATCACCTCCATTAGCTTTGTTCGTAGTGATGCTTCCTAAGGCCCACTTGACTTCATATTCAGGGTGTCTGGCTCTAGATGATTGATCACATCATCGTGGTTATCTGGGTCATGGAGATCTTTTTTGTTTAGTTCTTTTGTGTATCCTTGCCACCTCTTCTTAATAACCTCTGCTTCTGTTAGGTACATACCATTTCTGTCCTCTATTGTGCTCATCTTTGCATGAAATATTCCCTCATTATCTCTAATTTTCTTAAAGAGATATTTAGTCCCTCATCTTATTAACTTTGCTAAATATACCTTTGGACAGTCTCAAGTCAATCTGCTTAATTTTATTTTTCTTACCGCATTTACTCAGTCTATCATCAGTTTTTACTTGAATATGCCCAGAAATATTATCAAAGACTTGAATATGTGTAAAAAAGAATACTGAGCCCCTTTCTGACTGTTTTTTCCAGAACCTCTGGGGCTAATTGATTCTACAGGGTTTGACCTTCAGTTTTTGACTGACTTTGTTTTGACTAGTCTATTTAATAAATTCAATAAGGATGATATTAACTTGCTGAAATAAATAACAATGCAAAAAATTCTTGACCGTCAAGTGAAGTTTTAATCATGTCCAACTCTTAATCTTACATGTATGCTTTTTGCCAAATAACTAATTACCAGTTTTTTATCTATTAGCAAATGAATTTTGACATGCATTATCCTAATGTAGGAAGAGAAATAGTACTCTCTGAGGTGGGCCAAGGGCAGGACTAAGGTGATCATCCAACTAAATGGTTAAGAATGCCAAAATAGAGTTGCTAGAATCAGTTATGGTATCTTATTGTTACCTTCACTGATTAATAAGTTAAAATTTGTTTGATATAGATTTATTTTATACTTTTGTTAATGTATCTTGTTTTTACTATTTGAAAAAGTTTACTTTATCACTTACTATGTCAAAGTTATAATATTGCAAGTCATTTCTTTTTAAAAATACCGATAGCTCATGTTTCCCTCAGAATAAACTCTAAACTTCTCCTTTTATTTTTTTCTATTTGGTCACACAACTTGTGGGATCTCAGTTGTGTGACCAAGGATTAAACTCAGACTATGGCAGTGAAGCCTGAATTCCTAACCACTAGGCCACCAGGGAACTCCCTAAATCCTAAACTTCTTAAGCTAAATTTAAAAGCCCATTATAGATAGATACTTGGACATGCATGTTGATGATTGGCAGAAACCAAAAAAATTCTGTAAAGCAATTATCCTTCATTTAGAAAAATTAGATTAAAAAAAAAAAAAAAGAAAGAAAGAAAGAAAAGAAAAGTTACCTGGAAAGTCTTCTTTCAATTATCATCTTTTAATTTTACCTTCAACATATTAATATGCTCTTACCTCCCTTTCTGTTCTCCAGGCTAGCTCCTGATTGATGTTCAGACTTCATTTTAAATGTTTCTTCTTGAAATTCTTCCTTGTACATGCAACTCTGGAATGCCACTTCTCTGTATCCAGTAACATCCTGTACTAACATAGCATTAGCTAACTCTTCGTTTAACTGTAGATTCAAGTTACTTTTAACATACTGATTATTGTTTCTTCACCAACATACATATCTTTAATATGTAGCACAGTCTATTGTGTGTGTATGTTTAAAGATTTTTGATTGCTTAAATTGAAAAGTCCTCTGTTAACCCCTGCTAGCCTCTGCTATCTCTTATGCTGATTCTCTATTGCTTAAACTAAATTTACCTTAGAAATTCTTTACTTCCTATACTCAAGCCATTCACATTCAGCCTGCTTTCATGACCCAGTTGAAATTCACTATAAACTTATTCATTATTTTATGAGTCATATTTTCCTTTTCATAGGAAAAAAAAAAAAGGGTATATAAAGCAGGGTGAGTTTGGAGGTTAAGTAGACATGTATGGATATGACAGTTGGACTGTGAAGAAAGCTGAGCGCCGAAGAATTGATGCTTTTGAACTGTGGTGTTGGAGAAGACTCTTGAGAGTCCCTTGGACTGCAAGGAGAACCAACCAGTCCATTCTAAAGGAAATCAGTCCTGGGTGTTCTTTGGAAGGAACGATTCTAAAGCTGAAATTCCAGTACTTTGGCCACCTCATGAGAAGTGTTGACTCATTGGGATAGACTCTGATGCTGGGAGGGATTGGGGGCAGGAGGAGAAGGGGACGACAGAGGATGAGATGGCTGGATGGCATCACTGACTCGATGGATGTGAGTCTGAGTGAACTCCGGGAGTTGGTGATGGACAGGGAGGCCTGGCGTGCTGCAGTTCACTGGGTCACAAAGAGTTGAAAACAACTGAGTGACTGAACTGAACTGAAATCCAATAAATATTTAATATAGGTAGAAGAATATACGTAGAAAAATTAATATAGGTAGAAGAATCATGAGACAAAATATGTTAATAAATTCTAGAGTTTACTGAATTATGATTCCAAATTTCTGAAACAATACTTAAGTCAATTTTTTACCTAATTTTCAGTTCGGTTCACTTCAGTCGCTCAGTCATGTCTAACTCTTTGCGACCCCATGAACTGCAGCACGCCAGGCCTCCCTGTCCATCACCAGCTCCTGGAGTCTACCCAAACTCATGTCCATTGAGTCGGTGATGCCATCCAACAATCTCATCCTCTGTCGTCCCTTTCTCCTCCTGTCCTCAATCTTTCCCAGCATCAGGGTCTTTTCAAATGAGTAAGCTCTTTGCATCAGGTGGCCAAAGTATTGGGGTTTCAGCTTCAACATTAGTTCTTCCAATGAACACCCAGGACCAATCTCCTTTGGGATGGACTGGTTGGATCTCCTTGTAGTCCAAGGGACTCTTAACAGTCTTCTCCAACACTACAGTTCAAAAGCATCAATACTTTGGTGCTCAGCTTTCTTTATCATCCAGCTCTCACATTCATACCTGATTACTGGAAAAACCATAGCCTTCACTAGACACACCTTTGTTGGCAAAGTAATGTCTCTGCTTTTTAATATGCTGTCTAAGTTGGTCATAACTTTCCTTCCAAGGAGCAAGCGTCTGTTAATTTCATGGCTACAGTCACCATCTGCAGTGATTTTGGAGACCCCTAAAATAAAGTAGGCCACTGTTTCCAGTGTTTTCCCATCTATTTGCCATGAAATGATGGGACTTTTTGCTATGATCTTAGTTTTCTGAATATTGAACTTCAAGCCAACTTTTTCACTCTCCTCTTTCACTTTCATCAAGAGGCTTTTTAGTTCCTCTTCACTTTCTGCCATAAGGGTGGTGTCATCTGCATATCTGAGGTTATTGCTGTTTCTCCTGGGAATCTTGATTCTATTGACTATGCCAAAGCCTTTGACTGTGTGGATCACAAGAAACTGGACAATTCTGAAAGAGATGGGAATACCAGACCACCTAACCTACCTCTTGAGAAATCTATATGCAGGTCAGGAAGCAACAGTTAGAACTGGACATGGAACAACAGACTGGTTCCAAATAGGAAAAGGAGTATGTCAAGGCTATATATTGTCACCATGCTTATTTAACTTATATGCAGAGTCCATCATGAGAAATGCTGGACTGGAAGAAACACAAGCTGGAATCAAGATTGCTGGGAGAAATATCCATAACCTCAGATATGCAGATGACACCACCCTTATGGCAGAAAGTGAAGAGGAGCTAAAAAGCCTCTTGATGAAAGTGAAGGAGGAGAGTGAAAAAGTTGGCTTAAAGCTCAACATTCAGAAAACGAAGATCATGGCATCCGGTCCCATCACTTCATGGGAAATAGATGGAGAAACAGTGGAAAGAGTGTCAACGTTATTTTGGGGGGCTCCGAAATCACTGCAGATGGTGACTGCAGCCATGAAATTAAAAGACACTTACTCCTTGGAAGAAAAGTTATGACCAACCTAGATAGCATATTGAAAAGCAGAGACATTACTTTACAGATTAAGGTTCGTCTAGTCAAGGCTATGTATGGTTTTACCTGTGGTCATGTATGGATGTGAGAGTTGGACTGTGAAGAAGGCTGAGCACCGAAGAATTGATGTTTTTGAAGTGTTGTATTGGAGAACGCTCTTGAGAGTCCCTTGGACTGCAAGAAGATCCAACCAGTCCATTCTGAAGGAGATCAGCCCCGGGATTTCTTTGGAAGTAATGATGCTAAAGCTGAAACTCCAGTACTTTGGCCACCTCATGCGAAGAATTGACTTATTAGAAAAGACTCTGATGCTGGGAGGGATTGGGGGCAGGAGGAGAAGGGGACGACAGAGGATGAGATGGCTGGATGGCATCACAGACTTGATGGACATGAGGTTGAGTGAACTCTGGGAGATGGTGATGAACAGGGAGGCCTGGCGTGCTGCGATTCATGGGGTCGCAAAGAGTCAGGCACGACTGAGCAACTGAATTGAACTGAACTGAACTGAACCCACTTGAACTTGAGTTATTACTTAGCCCAACAGTGGCACCATCTGGATGGAAATAGGAATGACTCACAGCAGCCAGTGTCTGAACTCAGTGGTTTGATCCATCTTGAACCCAGACCATTAATCTTTTGCATTGACAGTTGGGCTATTCTATAGTAGGGGTGGATGATCATGAATAAGCCTTTATCTGATCAAGATATATGGAAAGTTATTTGGGTTCATTTATAAGAACTTCAGGCGATTCTATTTTCCATTTCTTGGCTCAAAGGCTCTGACACTTCCTAGCAATCAGAAAGTTAATACTCTAGCTGATACCAGGTACAAGTTCTAGCAACTGACTTTTTAGTAGACACAGCAGATTGGATGCATTAGAAGAGCAGCTACTGCAATACTTGAGCTGGATGGCATATTGCCAAGGAGGCCAGATTGCCCTTGAAATAGAGTGATTTAGTTAATACAGTTACTGCATATCCCATATGTTTTAAATAATACCCAAGGCAACTTTCAGAAGAGTCTGGGTCCATCCACTTCCAAATTGATTGTATTGGCTCCCTTCTTGTGAGTGTGGGCTCTAAAAATGCCTTCCTTGGTTTGTGTGGACATTCCAAATACTAGGCAAAGCTCATATTTCCTCTCTGCTAATGTATTTCTTATAAGGATGGGTTGACTTAAAGCACAATGTTATTTTTCTGCATGAGATATGGGCATGGTCTCCTCTTTGGAATTTGCTTCTTTCTTTTTTATATTTTCCAGGAGTAAGGTATTAGGAACAAAATTTTATCTTTTGTGATAAGAATCTGGGTTATATTACATCTATATGAATTTTAGATATTAACACAAACCATACTATACTCCTTACCCCACCTAGTCCCTATTGACTTCTATCACCATTACTTTCTCAAAGTACAATTTGTGAACAGTTCAGTTCAGTTGCTTGGTCGTGTCTGACTCTTTGCCACCCCATGAACCGCAGCATGCCAGGCCTCCCTGTCCATCACCAACTTCTGGAGTCCACCCAAACCCATGTCCATTGAGTCGGTGATGCCATCCAACCATCTCATCCTCTGTCATCCCCTTCTCTTCCTGCCCTCAATCTTTCCCAGCATCAGGGTCTTTTCCAATGAATCAGCTCTCCGCATCAAGTGGCCAAAGTATTGGGGTTTCAGCTTCAACATCAGTCCCTCCAATAAACACCCAGGACTGATCTCCTTTAGAATGGACTGGCTGATCTCCTTGCAGTCCAAGGGACTCTCAAGAGTCTTCTCCAACACCACAGTTCAAAAGCATCAATTCTTTGCCACTTAGCTTTCTTTATAGTTCAGCTCTCACATTCATAAATGACTACTGGAAAAACCATAGCCTTGACTAGATGGACTTTTGTTGGCAAAGTAATGTCTCTGTTTTTTAATATATATATATTAAAGGTATATGTTTACATATAAAGGTATATATTTCATATATATATATAAAGTGTGTATAGACATTTAATATATATATTAAAGGTAGTGTACAAATAATATTTATTACTAAAATTAAATTTCCCTTTTACTTTGTACTGTTTTTAAATTAAAATATATGAGTCACATTTTACTTCTGTTTAGTCACTTAGAAGTGGCTTTTAAAAAATTAAAAAAAATGTTAATGGCTTAAAACTATGAACATTTATTATCTCAAAATTTCCATGAGTCAGGATTCTGGACACATATTAGCTGTGTCCTCTGCTAAAGGTCTCATAGTAGAAGTGTCAGTTAAGCTACAGTATCATTTGGAGGCTGAGGGGGAAAAAAGTCCCCTTCCCAGTTCTATCTGGTTGCTATCTGAATTCATTTCCTTATGGCTGTACAACTTGAATCTTCAGCTCCTATAGACAGCCCATGGTGCTTTGCCATGGAAACCTCACCATAGGCAATTCACAATGTGTCTGCTTGCTTCTTTAAGGCCAACAGAGAGAAAGAACAGCTTTACTGAGGTGGAGAATCATGTAGCATGACGACAGGAGTAACATTCTTTCACGTTTTCACCTTTGCTCTAAAATGGAACCTAAATATGGCAGAGCCATCCCCTCACCATTGCCCCCTCACCATTGTCCCCTCACCTTTGCCCCCTCACCATCCCCTCATATTGTATGAGTCAGAAACAGGTCATAGAAGCCAATCACACTCACAAAGAGAGGATCAGACAAAATCATGAACACCAGGAAGCAGACATCATTGCTGGTTAGTGTAGTCTATGCCATAGATCTGTTATATCACCTATCAAATTAGTGTCACTAGGAAACCCCATTGTCAGTAGCATCTAAAATTCCCTTATTGCTGAGCTTTTGTGAGATTAATTGAATTTAACTTTCACAATCCTCTTGGAACAACTTTGCATTACATATAATCATGGATGGAAATTAATGCTAAATATGTAGGAAAAGATAAAACTATTTCCAGCTACTTCACTTGATAGAGTGACAGTTACTGAAAAAGACCACAAAAATAAATATGAATATGTAAGAGATTCTGATCTTAAAATAGTTCTGCTATTGAAAGAAAATTAAAGGCCATTTCTTTTAGGCAAACTAAGGTCTTCTCAAGCAATGCATATGTTTAAGTTGCTTTGCTACTCAATTTTAACTCACCCTTTCATTACTGTGAATTCATTTTAACAGAATCTTAGGAAATTTGCCTAGAATAATTTTTGTTATTAAGTAAAAAATCCATCTTTGTCCTAATCTTCTTCTGCTGATGGGTATCTTGTTTTGTTTTTTTTTTGTATTTTTTTAGTTTAATATTTTATATTGGTATCACTTTTACAAAGTCAAGATAAGACAGCCTGAGCCTGAATATAGTTTTTTTTTATTTGAATCAAAAACATGTTTTTTATTTTTCACATATATTTATATTTACTTTGTGAAAGTAATATATATATATATTACAGAAATGAAGAAACATTGTAGTGTTACATGTAGGAATACAGTTTATGTAAGAATACATGAACATTGTCAAAAATTTAGAAAATACAGAGGAACTAGAAGAAAATTAAACCTATCATGAAAACAATAATCACTGACCATATTTTGGCATATAAATTCCCACTTTTTTTTTTTTTTGCTATAGGAACACTTAGCAAGAAATGTTTTATATATCTATACCTATATTTTTTTAATTGGAGGCTAATTAATTTACAATATTTTGGTGTTTTTTTGCCATATATTGACATGAATCAGCCACGGGTGTACATGTGTATAGCCATCCCAAACCTCCCTCACACCTCCCTCACCATCCTATCCCTCTGGCTTGTCCCAGTGCACTGGCTTTGAGCACCCTGTTTCATGCATCAAACTTGGACTAGTCATCTATTTCATATATGGTAATACACATGTTTCAATGCTATTCTCTCAAATCATCCCACCCTTGCCTTCTCCCACAGAGTCCAAAAGTCTGTCTTTATATCTGTCTCTTTTGCTGTCTTGCATGCAGGCTCACCTTTACCATCCTTTTAAATTCCATATATATGCATTAGTATACTGTATTGGTGTTTTTCTTTCTGACTTACTTCACTCTGTATAATAGGCTCCAGTTTCATCCACCTCATTAGAAGTGACTCAGATGTGTTCTTTTTTTAATATAGCTGAATAGTATTCCATTGGGCATATGTACCACAACTTTCCTAAGAGTATAATTACATTATTTTTGAAGAACGGTGCATAATAAATGGAATAACTTTACATGGAACAAAAGACCTGTGGCAAATTTGACACTTGGTCAAATATCTGAGGATCCCCTGAGATGATGTAGATTCCACAAGCTGGGGAGATAAATGAAATCACAGAAGGACTGGATCTTCTCCTAGAAAGCTAAGATTTCATAGAAAGATTTCAGCAATTTCAAATGTGTATTGTGACAGAAATTCTTGTCAGCTAAAGGAGGTATGGATCAGTTCAGTGTGCTTACAAGAGATAGTATGTTGGATTTCCAGTGTCAGATTTCATGAGTGCAGATGTGATGAAGCCTACCATAGTTTGGATGATTTCTGGGTAGAACTAGACAGAACTGAGTGCAAATAAGAGGGACTGTTAAATAATTAAATTAAACTAATACAATTAATAGCTATTCAAGTAAGCTATTAACACAACATATTTTAACTGGAAAGTAGTATTCCTCTTATTGCATAATACTTCAGTTACAAATTTGTCTTAATTATATAAGTTCTCTAGTTAATTTCTTACTATTGATAATTTTGATCATAATTTGTTATTTATCTAAGTTATGAAGCTTTAATAATTATTTATAAATTGTATATTTATATCAACTAAATTAATTGGCTAATAGGTAATAGTATAAGTTTAATAAGAACAGAGTTTAATAAAAATCATTATTAATGATTCAATATACATTTAACAAGTCACTTATCTCTGTCAATACGTCAACATTTACTAAGAATAAAATGTGTGTGTGTGTGCTCAGTAGTGTCCAACACTTGTGATCTTATGGATCATGGAACAACAGTTACTGTTCTATAATTTTTTGCTTACAAATGAATTAACATGCTGCTGTAGCAAGTTGTAGTTGCTTAATAAATATTTATTGAACTTAGAGCATGACAAGAAAATATCTTGATAATTTAATGTCTGTGGTTTTTTTTTTTCTTTTGGACTGCTTTCTGTGGCATATGAGATCTTAATTCCCCCACCAGGGATCAAATTCATGCTCCCTGTAGTGGAAGCAAGGAGTCCTAACCACTGAATCACCAGCAAATTCTCTTAATAATTTAATATTAAATGAAAAAGGGAAATAACAAAATTGAACTTGTGGAACGACATTGTGTTTGTGTATGAGTGTGTGTGTTTGTGTGTATGAGTGTCCTTGTGTGTGGAGAAAGTCTGGAAGGAGATTCAATGGGACTTGGTACTATTGGCAAATTTATTTTATTTCTACTTTTCTGTTTTAGAACTCTACATATTATATACTTACATAAAATGTGTTAAACAGTAGCAATATTAAAAACAATTAAATTGAATTTTTCTAATTAAAATAATTTTTACAAGATTGGCATTTTTGTCTCATATTACTTTAATAGTTTTTATGTCTTATGTGCTAGATGAGTCTGAATTCTAAATTCTTTTGATTATTTTTGCTGAAACCTATTTTTCTACAGCATACAAGTAATTCATGCTATGGTTTTATGTAAATTAAGGCTAATTTTTAGGCTTAATCAATATATTAGTTTTCTTTCGAGGTGCATTCAAGTAATTGTATAAGCCATAGAGAAAATTAATACCCACATTACCCTTGGCGTTACACTTTCTGCTTCTGCTATTTAGTTAAAAATGGATCACATAAATGTTAAATTTGTGCTGTTCTGCTGACAGTGAAACTTAAGGAAAGCCTCCATGCTATTAGACTAAAGTTAAAAGAGTAAAGCTGAAGAAATTTCTCTATTGTAAGAGAAATGTGAGCTTTGCAGAAAGTAAATTGGCTAGGAGAAATTCAATGAGGTGCCATCTAAAATGTGTAGATAAAGTAAAGAGAGTGCTTTATAGCACCTGTAAGAAGGCAATTTAGATATTCCGGATGATAGCTCAGATGCCTGGATGCCTAGAAATAATCTAAATCTGAAGCTCTTGAAAGATATTGAACAGGAACACTGTCTTGCATCGTTTTTGTGTTTATCTTTGCTTGTTGATCTGCCATCACTGTTAACTTTTCATTATTTATTGAATCATTCCATTAAAAAGAGTAGAATAAAGAATTAAAACTTCAAAGTCCAAGCAACTCCCATGCACAGGAATTCTCTATGTCTAGTATTCATGAGCACTGCTTAATTTGATATTCTATTCCAAATGCAACCGAATTATTTTAATGAAACTGATTACAAGCCCATATTCATTCATGTTGTGACAGTAGCTCTTTGTTATCCAAATAATTAAATTTCTGTATCTTAAGTAAATCTTTGGTAAATTATAGATGTTTTGGTGTCTCTCTATATATAAATGATCTATACCTACAAACATTCTTTTTAAGTATGAATCCATAAGACTTCCTTATCATCACTTATTATTTACTATCAGCAGAAATCTATTAAACCATTTGTATAAATTATCTAATTCAATCCTTGCAAGCACCTAATGAGCTAGATACTATCAACATTCTTTTAAAAATGAGGAGACCTAAAGATCACTGAACTTGCCCAAACTTTGAATTAACAATGAGCAAAGCTAGTATGTGAACCCAGTTTTCCTTAGGCTGAAACCAAAAATGAGTTAATGACTTAAATGTTAAAATAAAATTGTAAGTATAACATATTTTAACAAGAATTTTTTTTTCTTTTAAGTTTAAGATGGCTTTCAAAAGCACAAAATATGTTGCAAGGAAATTCAATAATGGGTTTGACTACAAAATAACTTTAAATGGTTTAGTAAAATCTAAATCTTAAGCTACAAAAAAAAATAGTGTCATATGTGATGAATAGCAACATATTAAACATAAAAGGAACCAAAGTAATATATTTTTAAAAAAGCACTCAATAGAAATAAGGACAGATATATGTATAAGACATTTACTAAAGAAGAAATACCAATAGAGCATTAATCTATATAATGGTGTTGAAATACCTGGTAATTAAAAATGTGTCATGCTGTGCTAAGTCACTTCAGTCACGTTCAACTCTTTGCAAGCTGCAGCCCATCAGGCTTCTCTGTCCAGGGGATTTTCCAGATAAGAATCCTGGAGTGCGTTGCCATGCCCTCCTCCAGGGGATCTTCTAGACTCAGGGTTCTAAACTACATCTCTTATATTTTCGGTATTGCAGGAAGTTTCTTTATCACTAGTGCCACCTAGGAAGCCCAAATAAATATGTAAGCTGCTTTAAATTTTAAAAATAATTTTATAATCTATGGGAAGGACAAATATCTCTGAAAGAAAGATAGAGAGACCAAAACATTTATAAAGTTTGCTTTCAAAGACTGGAAAAAATAATCCAGGCTTTATTTTTTTTTTAATTTTTATTTTTACTTTATTTTACTTTACAATACTGTATTGGTTTTGCCATACATTGACATGAATGCACAATGGGTATGCATGCGTTCCCAAACATGAACCCCCCTCCCACCTCCCTCCCCATAACATCTCTCTGGGTCATCCCTGTGCACCAGCCCCAAGCATCCTGTATCCTGCATCAAACATAGAGTGGCGATTTGTTTCTTACATGATAGTATACATGTTTAAATGCCATTCTCCCAAATCATCCCACCCTCTCCCTCTCCCTCTGAGTCCAAAAGTCCGTTATACACATCTGTGTCTTTTTTGCTGTCTTGCATACAGGGTCGTCATTGCCATCTTTCTAAATTCCATATATATGTATTAGCATACTGTATTGGTGTTTTTCTTTCTGGCTTACTTCACTCTGTATAATCGGCTCCAGTTTCATCCATCTCATCAGAACTGATTCAAATGAATTCTTTTTTAACGGCTGAGTAATACTCCATTGTGTATATGTACCACAGCTTTCTTATCCATTCATCTGCTGATGGACATCTAGGTTGTTTCCATGTCCTGGCTATTATAAACAGTGCTACAATGAACATTGGGGTACATGTGTCTCTTTCAATTCTGGTTTCCTCAGTGTGTATGCCCAGAAGTGGGATTGCTGGGTCATAAGGCAGTTCTATTTGCAATTTTTTAAAGAACCTCCACACTGTTCTCCATAGTGGCTGTACTAGTTTGCATTCCCACCAACAGTGTAAAAGGGTTCCCTTTTCTCCACACCCTCTCTAGCATTTATTGCTTGCAGACTTTTGGATCACAGCCATTCTGACTGGTGTGAAGTGGTACCTCATTGTGGTTTTGATTTGCATTTCTCTAATAATGAGTGATGTTGAGCATCTTTTCATGGGTTTGTGAGCCATCCGTATGTCTTCTTTGGAGACATGTCTATTTAGTTCTTTGGCCCATTTTTTGATTGGGTCATTTATTTTTCTGGAATTGAGCTACATAAGTTGCTTGTATATTTTTGAGATTAGTTGTTTGTCAGTTGCTTCATTTGCTATTATTTTCTCCCATTCTGAAGGCTGTCTTTTTACCTTGCTTATAGTTTCCTTTGTTGTGCAGAAGCTTTTAATTTTAATTAGATCCCATTTGTTTATTTTTGCTTTTATTTCCAGAATTCAGGGGGGTGGATCATAGAGGATCCTGCTGTGATTTATGTCAGAGAGTGTTTTGCCTATGTTCTCCTCTAGGAGTTTTATAGTTTCTGGTCTTACATTTAGATCTTTAATCCATTTTGAGTTTATTTATATGTGTGGTATTAGAATGTGATCTAGTTTCAGTCTTTTACAAGTGGTTGACCAGTTTTCCCAGCACCACTTGTTAAAGAGATTGTCTTTACTCCACTGTATATTCTTGCCTCCTTTGTCAAAGATAAGGTGTCTATATGTGTGTGGATTTATCTCTGGGCTTTCTATTTTGTTCCATTGATCTATATTTCTGTCTTTGTGCCAGTACCATACTGTCTTGATGACTGTGGCTTTGTAGTAGAGCCTGAAGTCAGGCAAGTTGATTCCTCCAGTTCCATTCTTCTTTCTCAAGATTGCTTTGGCTATTCGAGGTTTGTTGTATTTCCATACAAATCTTGAAATTATTTGTTCTAGTTCTGTGAAAAATACCGCTGGTAGCTTGATAGGGATTGCATTGAATTTGTAGATTGCTTTGGGTAGTATACTCATTTTCACTATATTGATTCTTTTAATCTATGAACATGGTGTATTTCTCCATCTATTAGTGGCCTCTTTGATTTCTTTCATCAGTGTTTTATAGTTTTCTATATATAGGTCTTTAGTTTCTTTAGGTAGATATATTCCTAAAAGCACTGGTCATCAAATTTAAAAAACAAAACCAAAACAGCTACTGAATTGTTTTCAAAACATAACAGAATTATGAAATATCTTTACTGGAAATTGACCAATAAATATAAGTAATTAATGAAGTTATTAAAACATGTTGATCACAATTTTAAAAATATTTATATCAGTATAGATATGAATATCTATATGCCAAGTGATAACTATAGTTCAGTTCAGTTCAGTCGCTCAGTTGTGTCTGACTCTTTGTGACCCCATGAATCGCAGCACGCCAGGCTTCCCTGTCCATCACCAACTCCCGGGTTCACTCAGATTCATATCCATCGAGTCAGTGATGTCATCCAGCCATCTCATTCTCTGTCATCCCCTTCTCCTCCTGCCCCCAATCCCTCCCAGCATCAGAGTCTTTTCCAATGAGTCAACTCTTCGCATGAGGTGGCCAGAGTACTGGAGTTTCAGCTTTAGCATCATTCCTTCCAAAGAAATCCCAGGGCTGATCTCCTTAAGAATGGACTGGTTGGATCTCCTTGCAGTCCAAGGGACTCTCAAGAGCCTTCTTCAACAACACTCTTCAAAAGCTCAATTCTTCAGCGCTCAGCCTTCTTCACAGTCCAACTCTCATATCCATTCATGACCACTGGAAAAACCATATCCTTGACTAGATGGACCTTAGTTGGCAAAGTAATGTCTCTGCTTTTGAATATGCTATCTAGATTGATCATAGCTTTCCTTCCAAGGAGTAAGCATCTTTTAATTTCATGGCTGCAATCACCATCTGCAGTGATTTTGGAGCCCCTCAAAATAAAGTCTGACACTGTTTCCACTGTTTCTCCATTTATTTCCCATGAAATGATGGGACCAGAAGCCATGATCTTAATTTTCTGAATGTTGAGCTTTAAGCCAACTTTGTCACTCTCTGCTTTCACTTTCATCAAGAGGTTTTTTAGCTCCTCTTCACTTTCTGCCGTAAGGGTGGTGTCATCTGCATATCTGAGGTTATTGATATTTCTCCCAGAAATCTTGATTCCAGCTTGTGTTTCTTCCAGCCCAGCATTTCTCATGGTGTACTCTGCATATAAGTTAAATAAGTAAGGTGACAATATATAGCCTTGACATACTCCATTTCCTATTTGGAACCAGTCTATTGTTCCATGTTCAGTTCTAACTGATGCTTCCTGACTTGCATACAGATTTCTCAAGAGGCAGGTCAGGTGGTCTGGTATTCCCATCTCTTTCAGAATTTTCCACAGTTTCCTGTGATTCACAGAGTCAAAGGCTTTGGCATAGTCAATAAAGCAGAAATAGATGTTTTTCTGGAACTCTCTCGCTTTTTCCATGATCCAATGGATGTTGGCAATTTGATCTCTGGTTCCTCTGCCTTTTCTAAAACCAACTTGAACATCAGGAAGTTCACAGTTCATGTATTGCTGAAGCCTGTTTCGAAGAATTTTGAACATTACTTTGCTAGCATGTGAGATGAGTGCAATTGTGCGGTAGTTTTAGCATTCTTTGGCATTGCCTTTCTTAATACTAGCTAATTATTTTTTGACTGTTTTATATTTAACACTTGTTTCTTAAACATAAGTAGATGAAAAAATATATTAAAAATTCTATTAGATGTTTGACAATAGATTTAGTATAACACTATATTCTCTAATCCTGCCAAAATTTAAGCTATAGTTTAATTTCCAAAAGTTTAAATAATGAAATCTGTATGTTCTAGTATTCTTTACTTTATTTAAATCACTGTTTGAAGATTTCAGTCTGAATATGAAACTATTCATTACAGGTTATGTAATCTTTACCAACATTACTTTCTTGTTAAAAAAATGTAAAAAACTTCAGATTATTTTATGTCCCATAAAAGATGCTATTTTAGTTCTTGCTAGGCTAATAATCGGCTCTTTTTTAAAGCCTTAGTTTCCTTTTTATGCTTATAGTGAAAATAATGAATAGGCATGCAAAAATTGTAGGTTTTTGACAAACAATATCCTGCCTTTACCATTAGAAGTAGGAAACATGAAGTTCAAGTTCCTAATAAGGACTTGATAGAAAAGTCTTTTATAATAGCAGAAACATCCTGTTTGAGATCACAAGGACAGGCTCTCCTCATAGCATCTCAAGAATAATCACATGTTTTTACTCTGCTCTAACTCTGCAAACTTTTTCCTCTCCAGCTGTCCACATACCTTTTTTGTTACTTATCTTCATTTAACTAAATTGGGCAAATAAATACATTGTACCATAACATCAAAAATGGTTCACATCTTCTCTATGAAATATTAAAGTATATTTTGTCCTTGATTTTCCATATCATGTGCCTAAAATTGTACATACTTTCCAAAAAGAGGTTAATTGTATTCCAGAACATTGTTAGTAATGTGTAGCTAAAAGTAATATTTTGTGACTCATAATCCTACAAATCTGCTGTTTCTATTATCTTTTCTAAAATAGTCAATAGTTGATATAATACATCTAGCTGTTCAAACTAGAGAGATTATAGTGACCCTTGACAAAAGTCTGACTCATTTCTCCAGAGGGCCAACAAAACCTTTACCACTGGGCTTCCTTCTGTTTCCACTGTCATGTCTGTAGTTGAGATGCTTCTCAATTTCATATTGAAATACTCTATTTCATGTATAGGTGTGTTTTATATATATATATATATATATGTCCACCATTTATTTTTCAAGCATGTAAATCAATGTCTTCACCTCCCTATTAAAAAACAGTCTGTATTACTCCTAGTAGAAAATCAAATACACCTTTTTATCCTCCCTCAAACTCTGAAACCAATAGATCACCACCTTATAGTTGACACAGATAGAATCTTTTAACTACTACTCTAGTCTCCCTCTTTCCTGTATCCTGTTTGCCACACTCTTCAATCAGTTTTTTTCAAGGGAAGAAGGATCTGGGGCATGCAGTGGGGTGAAAGTGTTTGCCCCCACAGGACATTTAACAGAGACTGAAGACATTTTTGATTGTCAAAACTTGATTTGGAAATGATATTGATATCTAGCGCATCTAGTGAGTAGTAGCCATGGATACCTGGAGAGGGGCATGGCAACCCACTCCAGTATTCTTGTGTGGAGAATCCCATGGACAGAGGACCCTGGCAGGTACAGTCCATAGAGTCCCACAGAGTTGGACATTACTGAAGTGACTTAGCACATATGCACAGCCACAGATACTTCCAAACATCTGTCAATGCACAAGACACTCTCCATAGCAAAGGATTATCCAGTCCAGGATATCAAGAGTGCTGAGGTTGAGAAACTCTACTATAGATCAAGCCATCATGAACTGTCATCTAGATGACAGTAACAACCTCATAACTCATCTTTTTCCATCAATCATTTTTAACACTGCAACTAAAGTGGCCTTTCTGTAACTTAATATGAGCTTTGTATTTTGTACTAGCCTAACCTGTTAGCTGTTTCCTGAGCATGAGGTATGAAAAGGCTTCTTCAAGATTTGGTTCCTGATTTATTCTAGTTTCTTCTGTCATCCTTTTTCTTTTTTCATACTAAGCTTTAGCCCCACTAAAGTTCAGGCATTTCCTGTTCCTTGAATATCCATCCTCCCTCTACATTGCCTGGTTCCATGCTGTTAACAGCCTTTAACAGGCTGTTCCCTCAAACTTACACTATGACATTCAAGTGTCAAGCCTGTTCACGTAGAAGTACCTGCTGCTGAGAAGTGGAATATAATCAAGAATAGGGACAATAACAATTGTATCACTAGAGTTTTTGAGAGAACAGTTTGGGCTGTGTCGAGACCTAAAACTTAGTCTATTTTCCACTGTAAGTTTCAAGAGACGTTTGGTTTTCGTTGTTTTTGCTACTGTACTGTTTTGTTTAACAGACTATAAGAACACCGAGTGCAGTCTTCTCCCCATCTGTTTTGGCACTGGAATCTGGAGTTATCCCACTGGGACTGACTAAGGAAGAGATACTTCCCTTCATATGCAGGCTCCCTAGGAAACTGTGTGGGTGCCAAGATGCAAGCAAAAGTGGAGAGTCATGTGTGCATTGGACATAGCCCATCAATTTAATAGCCAGAAAGTCACAAAATAATAGAGAAAAAGATGACAGGTTTAGAGACACCAATAACTCCTCTTGCCAAACTTTGAGCTAGAAGGAAAAACCAATAGGAAAAAAAATTTTGGGTGAGATTAACTGATAGTCCCTATGGGAATAGGAAAGATAGGGAATAATTTTTTTTTTCCTTTATCTTCTTTGACTTCAAGATGTTGGTATGAGAGACACAACTTAAATATCAATGCTTCTCTCCACACCCTCTCCAGCATTTATTGCTTGCAGATTTTTGGATCGCAGACATTCTGACTGGTGTGAAGTGGTACCTCATTGTGGTTTTGATTTGCATTTCTCTAATAATGAGTGATGTTGAGCATCTTTTCATGTGTTTGTTAGCCATTCGTATGTCTTCTTTGGAGAAATGTCTATTTAGTTCTTTGGCCCATTTTTTGATTGGGTGGTTTATTTTTCTGGAATTGAGCTGCATAAGTTGCTTGTATATTTTTGAGATTAGTTGTTTGTCAGTTGCTTCATTTGCTATTATTTTCTCCCATTCAGAAGGCTGTCTTTTCACCTTGCTTATATTTTCCTTTGTTGTGCAGAAGCTTTTAATTTTAATTAGATCCCATTTGTTTATTTTTGCTTTTATTTCCAGAATTCTGGGAGGTGGATCCTAGAGGATCCTGCTGTGATTTATGTCAGAGAGTGTTTTGCCTATGTTCTCCTCTAGGAGTTTTATAGTTTCTGATCTTACATTTAGATCTTTAATCCATTTTGAGTTTATTTTTGTGTGCGGTGTTAGAAAGTGATCTAGTTTCATTCTTTTTCATTGCAGCACTGTTTATAATAGCCAGGACATGGAAACAACCTAGATGTCCATCAGCAGATGAATGGATAAGAAAGCTGTGGTACATATACACAATGGAGTATTACTCAGCCGTTAAAAAAGAATTCATTTGAATCAGTTCTGATGAGATGGATGAAACTGGAGCCGATTATACAGAGTGAAGTAAGCCAGAAAGAAAAACACCAATACAGTATGCTAACACATATATATGGAATTTAGGAAGATGGCAATGACGACCCTGTATGCAAGACAGCAAAAAAGACACAGATGTGTATAACGGACTTTTGGACTCAGAGGGAGAGGGAGAGGGTGGGATGATTTGGGAGAATGACATTCTAACATGTATACTATCATGTAAGAATTGAATCACCAGTCTATGTCTGACGCAGGATACAGCATGCTTGGGGCTGGTGCATGGGGATGACCCAGAGAGATGTTATGGGGAGGGAGGTGGGAGGGGGGTTCATGTTTGGGAACGCATGTAAGAATTAAAGATTTTAAAATTTAAAAAATAAAAAAATAAAAAAAATAAATGTACAAAATTAACAAATCTCCCCAAGTAAAAAAATATATATATTATGATATATAATAATATGTATGCAAAAAAAATCAATGCTTCTATTTTTAATTTTAAAATAAATTTTAAATTAATTTAAAAGTGTTTTTATGATAAAGAGAAATCAATTATTTTGTCAATCTGAAGTATAGTGCTTTGTTAAGAATAAAAATATTCCACCAGCTGCAAAGGTAGAATCCACATTTTTCTTACATCATGCTGCATGATTTTTGTTGACACTACTACCTAATTTCTCAAATTTAGTTTTAAATCTTCTTATCCAGTCAATTCAAGTAACTACATAGCAAGTTGAACACCTCTTTATGATACCGTAATAAAAATCATGAAAATATGCATCAGTAATTTTCATACAAATTTTTAGTAATTATTATTTCCTTTCAATTTCAAATAATAAAAAAAAAACTCAAACATGTTACTCCTTAGAAAACTCTTTCCTCACAAAAAATTTGAACTTCAAGGAATCTAATGTTTCTTTCAGTTTTCCATGGTAAAAATAGTTGCTTTAAAGTGGATTAAAATAAAATAAGCTTTTATCTTATTGATGTATTGGAAAAAAGAAATGAAATGAGTTTAGGTTGATAAAAAGTTATTTTCAGAAAATGTATAAGTTCAATTTTTTAAACACTAAAACCAAGCATCTCTAGATAATTGTATTTAACTCTTTTATGTTTTAAAATTATTCCCTTGATAAAAGTAGGCACCTCAAAAGCACTCTCAAAGCCTACAGGAGCATTTTTTCTCACTTATAATGCTACATACATTGTATATTTATCTTTTGTTTAGTTGGGTATTAGAGAGGGCTGGAGATACCAGCTCTGAAAAAGAGGGAACCATTAAATATATTTTATTACATGTAGCACAAGTATTTAAAATCACATCACTGCCTGTCTTACAGATTCTAACTATAATGACATGAGAACTCCATTCTAGTTTTATGCTGTTGGAAAAGGAATTTATCCAAGGATATTCAGAAATTAACATATCTAATTATAGGTTAAATCATATTGGGTAAGAAAGAATATAATATGGGGGAAAATCAGTATTTTTTAAAGTTGTGTGCACTTAAAATGTGGAGTCATACAGAAAAAATGCACAACCAGGAATGTATTACCAAATAAAATATGAATGAGACAGTTTTGATACTAGATATTATACACAGTAAAGGAATTATTTGGAAGCTCTAAGTTTCTGAACATTCATTTCTTTTTTATACACTAGATGTTGGGGATACAAAGAAATATAATTCTCATCATGAAGGAGTTCATATCATAGTGAAGAAAATGTCAGTTTGAAATAACTGAGATAAATTTATATCTCTATAATATTTAGATAAACAATATTGCAATGAAAGTTTTGTAAAAGATGATGGAATGAAGATTAAAAAAGTATTATTAAAATTTCTATTAGATGGGGAAGGGAGTGCTAGTGTTGAAGAACCTCAGGTGAGATGGAATTCGCCTGGAGTTTAGAAGAGGCCAAGAAACTATGGGGCTGTATTGGCAGAGGTTAAGCATGAGCGGCTTCTCTGGTGGCTCAGTCAGTAAACAATCCACCTGCCAATGCAGGAGACCTTGGTTTGATCCCTGGGTTAGGAAGATCCCCTGGAGAAGGAAATGGTAACCCACTCCAGTGTTCTTGCCTGGGAAATCTCATGGAGAGAGGAGCCTTGCAGGTTACAGTCCATGGGGTCACAGAGTTGGACATGACTGAGCGACTAAACCACCACCACCATGCTTTTGACTGTGGTGTTGGAAAAGATTCTTGAAAGTCCCCTGGAAGGCAAAGAGATCCAACCAGTCAATCCTAAAGGAAATCAGTCCTGAATATTCATTGAAAAGACTGATGCTGAAGCTGAAACTCCAATACTTTGGCCACCTGATGTGGATAACGGACTCATTTGAAAAGACCCTGATGGTGGGAAAGATTGAAGGCAGGAGAAGGGGATGACAGAGGATGAGACTGTGGGATGGCATCACCAACTGGATGGACATGAGTTTGAGCAAGCTCCAGGAGCTGGTGATGGACAGGGGAGCCTGGTGTGCTGCAGTCCATGGAGTTGCAAAGAGTCAGGTATGACTGAGTGACTGAACTAAACTGAATTGATCAAGCATAAGCAGGGTCAAAGAAACAGTATAACTATAGAGAAAGAAATCAAGAGATGCATAGGGTATAATGTGTTGGTGGGACAGAGTTTGTTACTAGAGAGAAGTTGGAGATTTATTTGAGATCATATTTGAATAGACTTTAGGAGTCATTCTGGAGTTCATTGCATGAATAATAGAGCGTAGTGTTGCTTTTTTTTAAGTAACATGTGAAATGCTTATTTAAGAAATTAACTCTTGTGTGATGGGAGTGAGATGCAATATTGGACAGAGAGCCTAATATCAAGCATAGCAGCTAGGAGTCAGTCACTGTTATTCAGGCCAAGGACATAGAAGGACTGATGGGAAGCAATATCAGTAGTAAACAGAAGAAAATATTTGGAAAGCTGAATAAACAAATATGATGGCTTGTTGATGGTGAGGCTGATGGATGAAAGATGAGAAGGAATCAAAGATAGCACCAAAAGGTGGGTTTTTCTGACATCTGGTCCTGGAAAACTATGTATTCTGATAATCTCACATATGCTTATGAATACATTTGGATAACTTCACATGTTTGTTTGTTTGTTGTTTTTTTTTTACAATTTAATTTCTCCTGTGTTGTGTCTACATTTTATAGATGCTTCTGTTGTGCTAATCACATTGGATTGCCCTTGTTTAGACCTCTCTCAGGAGAGATGCAGGTGAAAATAAGCAAATTACTGAAAAAATCTAAGTGAAATTATTCAAGTGATCAAATAAAAACTTACCATGGATGTTGTTAAATTAAAAATTAAATAAAGACTAAATTTATATATGATATTCAGTTTATAAATCAAGGAAGCATAGAGAGCAGAAAGAATTAGTGGTGGAAGTTTTATTATATAAGTGTATTATAGCTATGAAAAAAATTTTGTATCCAAGGATATCAGTTGAATGTGCAGAGATTAAATTGTCATAAAACTATTTTATATTTCCTCCATCTTCAGATATATTAATATTTTAATATTTAAGCACATAAATTCTTATTTTATCATGAAATATCTTTAAAAGTAACACATATGTTATGATTTTAAAAGGAATATATGCTTACTAAAAAATTTGAAGCTGAGAAATACATAAATGAATACCAACATAATACATAACCTTTATTCAGTTCAGTTCAGTTCAATCGCTCAGTCATGTCTGACTTATTGAGACCCTATGGACTGCAGCACGCCAGGACTTCCAGTCTATCACCAACATCTGGAGTTTACCCAAACCCATGTCCATCCAGTTGGTGATGCCATCCAACCATCTCATCCTCTGTCGTCCCCTTCTTCTCCTGCCTTGAATCTTTCCCAGCATCAGGGTCTTTTCAAATGAGTCAGCTCTTTGCATTAGGTGGTGAAAGTATTCGAGTTTCAGCTTCAACATCAGTCCTTCCAAAGAACACCCAGGACTGATCTTCTCTAGAATGGACTGGTTGGATCTCCTTGCAGTCCAAGGGACTCTCAAGAGTCTTCTCCAACACCACAGTTCAAAAGCATCAATTCTTTGGCACTCAGCTTTCTTTACAGTCCAACTCTCGCATGCATACACGACCACTGGAAAAGCCATAGCATTGACGACATGGACCTTTGTTGGCAAAGGAATGTCTCTGCTTTTTAACATACTGTCTAGGTTAGTCATAACTTTCCTTCCAAGGAGTAAGTGTCTTTTAATTTCATGGCTACAGTCACCATCTGCAGTGCTTTTGGAGCCCCCCAAAATAAAGTCAGCCACTGTTTCCTGATCTATTTACCATGAAGTGATGGGACCAGATGTCATTATCTTACTTTTCTGAATGTTGAACTTTAAGCCAATTTTTTCACTCCTGTTTCACTTTCATGAAGAGGTTCTTTAGTTCTTCTCTCTCTGCCTTAAGGATGGTGTCATCTGCTTATCTGAGGTTATTGATATTTCTCCCAGCAATCTTGGTTCCAGCTTGTACTTCATCCAGACCAGCGTTTCTCATAATGTACTCTGCATATAAGTTAAGTAGGATGACAATATACAGCCTTGACATACTCCTTTTCCTATTTGGAACCAGTCTGTTGTTCCATGTCCAGTTCGAACTGTTGCTTCCTGATATGCATACAGATTTCTCAAGAGGCAGTCAGGTGGTCTGGTATTCCCATCTCTCCCAGAATTTTCCACAGTTTATTGTGATCCACACAGTCAAAGGCTTTGGAATAGTCAATAAAGCAGATTTTTTTCTGGAACTCTCTTGCTTTTTCGATGATCCAGTAGATGTTGGCAATTTGATATCTGGTTCCTCTGCCCTTCTTAATTCTAGCCTGAATATCTGGAAGTTTATGGTTCATGTATTGCTGAAGCCTGGCTTGGAGAATTTTGAGCGTTACGTTACTAGCATGTGAGATAAGTGCAATTGTGGGGTAGTTTGAGCATTCTTTTGCATTGCCTTTCTTTGAAATTGGAATGAAAACTGACTTTTTCCTGTCCTGTGGCCACTGCTGAGTTTTCCAAATTTGCTGGCACATAACTTTTCGTTAATGATTCTTATTGATCTCTGTTTATTTTCCTGTCTTGCATATGTGTGTGTGTATACCTCTTTACTGATAAATTATTAAAAATTTGTTGATTATTGTGACTACATACCCCCCAAATATTGTCACTTTTCTTAAGATTCCACATTATGTTACCAAAGTACATTGTGATTTAGAATTTTCTTAGGTATTTTTGTTTGTTTTAAATTATAGGCAAAATTGCCATAAATATAACAGTGACTGTTTGTGTAAGTCTTTGTATCTGATTTTTTTTGTGGGTCATAGTTAAAAGATAGATAAGAAAAAGGGAATCAAACTAAAAGAAAATTTGGGTAATTGAAATATTCTAAAGCTTTAGTTTGAAAGTTAGTAGCATGTCAATTTAAAACACAAAATGGTTTTGATGTCTGATGATTGTGAAAAATAAAAATGTCTAAAAAGGAATGTGAATAATGTTCAAATATTTCTGATAAGTGGGAAAATTGTCATTGAAAGTTATAGTCAAGAATTGGTTCCCTGGAGAGAGGATCTTGTATTTGCATCTCTTTTCTCTATAACAAGTTGGGCGAAAATTAACCCTATTAGAACTTCATATTTTTATTGTTTCCATAATTGTGGAAAATGCAATAATATTTAACTTTTTGTGGCAATTTTAATTATTAAATAAGTAATCAGAAATAGAACCTTTTTTCTTAGCTTATAAACAAAATGTAGGCTAATGTAACTATTTCTATCCCCTTATGCTTCTCTCCACAGTAAAGTTTCACTTAATTGAATTATTAAAACATGTTGAATGATATTATTATACTTAAATATCTAAGTAAATTTAATTATACATTTATTTTTATTCTTATTGTTTTTAAACTTTTTGTTTCTGTTAGACAAATTTCAATATTACCAGCATTAGCAGTTAATTGTGAGAAATGTCAGGTATTAAAAAGCTGGTTCAGAAAAATGGTTTGGGGCAAAATGATGCCTTTACTATATAATTTCTTAATAGAACCTACCAGCTTATGCTTTAATTAAATTGAAAATTTCTTTTTTCTTTGAGTATTAAGTATTAACATGTGGTGAGTTGTTGAATTAGCAAAGCTGTATTTGGGGGGAAGGGGGAGAAAAGGTAGCCATTTTTCCATAATGTTTTATTAAATTTTAATTCATTTAGGCCACAACACACATATACTTACATATACCATGTTCTCTTACATACTTTTTTTTTTGGAGAACAAGAATATTAGACAGACATTTTGAAATTACCCAGAAACACATCTCATGTAAAAAATGGCCAATAGTTTGAAGGGCCTCCCTGAGGCTTTTATTAACACACTGCTAGATCTCTGTAACTGCATGGGGAGATGTTGCCAGTGGTCCAGCTGGCCAATTTATTGAAACCAGGACAAAACCCCAGTTTCTATTTAATTATCTGTGACATCGCTACAACCCTAAGAAATTGGGTTGCCTGGTAATTTTGCTGCATTGCTGAATCTGTTACAAAGTGAAAATGGTGAATTCAAGAAAATCATTGAGTTACAGGCCTGGAATGAAACTTTAATGGCTACTTCATTCATCTCCCTGCCTTAATCCTAGGTTGGCAGTAAAGTAATATCAAGAAGATAGACATCTTATTTTTATCTTTAAGGAATGAGAATCTGCAATCTTATTTGGAACCCAAGTCTCACATTTCTTCATCACCTCAGCCAGAAAGTTCTTCCAAGCATCTATGTAAGGTTTAGCCAAATTAATATTTATTACTTCTCATTGAAAATGGATTGAACTTTCACTCGTATAACATCTTGAAGATGTGATGTCTATTACCAGAATAAAAGTGAATGTGTCCATTCAATTTTTCTTAGAGTCTTGCTATTTAAACTATTTTTGTGATGTGGGGAAGTTCCAAATACCATTGACTGTCTCCTGAACCCTCTGTTTTAACCTTTATTATTGAGATGGAGAATTACATGAATAAACTAGGCTGCATCTCAGTGATAGTCTTGTCTTTTCTTGAAACACTACTAGACAATCCAGTTTTTGAAATAGCTACCTAAATTAAACACCATTCATGATCACATCTACTTTTTAAATTCATCAAACTCTATGAATTTTAATTGAATTTTTTAGGGTACTGCTCTGCCCAATTTGAACTCAATTCATAAATATAGTATACACGTTTATTTATTTTGTCTATCTTAAAATTCTTTCCTGGTATGTTTTGCATTGAATTGATGAATTGAAATCTGATATCTGAACTAGAAAAACAGATTACTTAATAATAGCTACTACTTTTAGAAAGTAAAAATCATAAAAAGTATATTGCTGAGTGGCCACATAAAGAGTTCACAATTCTCTTACACTTACATCACAATAATATTTCCTACAATTTAGAAATGTAATGAAACATGCCATTCTAACTAAGGGGGTTTGTATTCCACTTTTGAAAATATTTGTGTCAAGACACAAAAAGAGAGATAACCAAGAGAAAAGTTGAATATAGTCCCATTATTTTCCCTGAAAGTGCACACACAAAATGATACTCATAAAAAAATTACCCCTTGAGGAACAGATTTTGTAGCATCATTGCTTCTCTGCTGCTGCTGCTGCTAAGTCGCTTCAGTCATGTCCGACTCTGTGTGACCCCATAGACGGCAGCCCACCAGGATCCCCCATCCCTGGGATTCTCCAGGCAAGAACACTGGAGTGGGTTGCCATTGCCTTCTGCAATGCATGAAAGTGAAAAGTAAAAGTGAAGTCACTGAGTCGTGTCCAACTCTCAGCGACCCCATGGACTGCAGCCTACCAGGCTCTTCCATCCATGGGATTTTCCAGGCAAGAGTACTGGAGTGGGGTGCCATTGCCTTCTCTGTTGTTATCCCCTTCTCCTCTTATAATATTACACATGCTAAATAAGAATCTGTATAGATGTGGCACATGTTGCATATTAAGTCAATGATAGCATATTATAAAAAATATAAAATAGTTTAAACACAAGGAAATATGAGCCAGCTATGTGTGTATCTGTGTGTGTGTGTGTACTTAAAATCCAGTGCCAAATGCACAATCATCTGATGTAATAAATTATACATGAAAGATTTTCAAGCTCCTTGGAAGAACAAATTTCTTATAATACAAGGAAGTTATTTTATAACATTATTCATTTTTTCTGTTGTTCAATGTACACTTTTAAATGTCCACTGGAATATTTTGCCTGATTAGGTAATGCCTAGGTAATAGTGGCAAAGTTAATAAATACTATAAAGGCAAAAGAGAGTCTTTTAGCTGTTATATCAAATGTTTTTTATGAAAGTGCAAACAATAATTCAAAATTATAATTGCCAGTATTTATGTTCCACTGCCGTAGATGGTTTAGCATCAGTTCACTCAATTCTAAGTATAACGTCATTAGATGAGGTCTTCAAGAGGATGTGACCGCCTGTTAACCCACAAGCGGGGCCCAGACAATGGAGCCTTTCACCCCCTTCCCTGTCCTTGGAATGTACAGTCCAACCACCATGCTCACAGCTGTAGCCATTTTCAAGGATGCAGCCTTGAGAGAGTAATGAGTTATTGAGGCCATCTGGACTGAATATATGACTAGACCCAGCTAATACACTTTTAAGACTCTGGCATGTGACTGCCCAGATCTGCTCATCTTGAAGGTGCCCAAGATAAGCCTTCTATGTAAGTTCCCTTGCTTATTAAACCCACCATCTACTAACCTAAAGTGCTCTGTTTCTCCCTTTGCTTTCTCCTTGTCCTCATGCATTGGGGCCAATTTATGAATAAACAAACCCTATTATTACCTCCATTTCATAAACGAGGATACTTGCTCTGGAAGTTAAGTAATTTTGTTCAGCAGTCAATAAATGTAGAGCTATTACCTACCAGCCTTCTTGGACTCTTTAATCAATAGAAATTGATAAAAGGCCAGACAAGAAATTCAGGCAAGGCTTTATTTGGACTCATGTTGCACCACAAGGGAGGGAAAACATGAAACAGGTGACCTTGCTTGTTCGCTGAAGGAGGATAAGCTGGTGCCTTAAATGAGGTGAGGGCAGGAACCAATCAATGGGATGGGCTTAAAGGGTAACTTAGGTGGTTGGCTCACCCCTTGCGGGTGCTATGTGCATGAATCATTCACCATACCCTGCTTTTGCCCTTCAGAATTGGCAGTTGGGGTTTTGGTCTTTTTGTATCTTGTCATTCATAACTTGCCCCATCTGCATATGCATGCAGATGTTTTTAGTCCCATACAGTTTCTTTTATTTTGTTGCTCGAGGAGATGTTTGTCCAGGTGCATCTTGGCAGAAAAGGTCCCAGGTCCCAGTCTGCCTTAGAGACAGCATAAAATTCTAGGCAGTTTGGCTACAATGTTTATTTTTTTTTTAACCACTGCAAGTAATTTGTCTCCCTGGTGAAAAACATCATAAGGCTGCACAGATCATAGATACTGTAACTCTAATATGTAATCAAAATTGAGTATTGAAACCTGCCAGGAAAATCAGTATGGAACTGTTATGTTGAAAAGGAAAATACAAGAGAATGTAATGATAAAGTAACTTTTTTCCTCCTGTAACTTTTCTTTTAGGCCTATTATGTCTGCCGAGTTACTCCCTATTCCTTGGACGATATTTGGGGCATATCATTTTTCTGCTCACTCTCTCAGATAGTAAAATGTTCTATGATTAGTTTACTCACAATTAGATTTTATTTTTATATGATAGGGTTCAGGACATAATACTCCAAAATGCAGCACCTGGACATATTGACTATTTTAACATTCAAGAAGAAATTTGAGAAACGGCAGGTGCAGGAGGGACTCTGACATTTTCCCCATTTCCCTAAAGCTGATAAAAAGACCCTCCTGTGAGAGGTGCCTGTCCCATTCTAAGAGGAGAGTGCTTATTTCTGAAGACTAAGGAAGGCAGAAGTGGAAATGAACGAATCTTGCTGAGTTCCCCCAGTGTATCACTCTTAGCTCATTATCTTTTTCTCCCGTCACATTTTCCACAACTTTGCACACTTCATCAAAACTAGTGTTAGAATATTCAGATTTAACAGCTTTTTCCAGTCTTCATTTTCTCAGCAAAGCTCCCACATAGCATAGTAAGTAAATCTGTATACTTCTTTTCTCAGTAATCTCTTTTGTTACAGACTCCCAAGAAAGGGTAGAAGAAAATACTTTTTTCCTCCCTATGGTTATTAGAATATCCATTATCATGTAATAGAATTATAAACTTTTAAAAAATTTATCCTACTATTTTGCCATATTTCAGTTAGAAACCTGAGTGATTGGAGACAGTGGTCACTGTCTTCTATATATGTTTTGTTGTCCATTTTTTTGTTATGAAAACTTAAAACATGTACCAGAGTTAGCCCCTTGTGGCTCAGATGGTAAAGAATCTGCCAACAATGTGGGAGACACGGGTTTGATCCCTGAGTAGAGAAAATCCCCTGGAGTAGGAAATGACAACCCACTCCAGTATTCTTGCCTGGAGAACTCCCTGGACAGAGGAGCCTGGCAGGCTACAGTCCATGGAGAAGCAAAGAATTGGACATGACTGAGCAACTAACACCACCAAAACATGTATCAGGGTTGAAAAACTATAGTGAACACTCCCCTGGATTATACCACAAACTTCCTGATGTTCTTGCTTCATCATAAGTTTCATTCCCTTATGCATCTTCTGTTCAATCCATCCATCCATCTTATTTTTGGATGATTTTCAAACTAAGTCAGAGACTTCAGAACATTTCTAAATATTTGAGCATGCAAATGTTAAATAAAATTGAATGTTTATATTCAGGTCTTTTTTTTTTCTGATGTCAAATTTACATGCAATTTGTGTGTAACACATTTCAGAAATTTAGGTAAATGCTATCTGAGCTTTGACAAATTCATATGCCCTTGTAAACCAAATCAAGATACAGAATATCACTATCATCCTAGAAAGTGTGGTCATGCACTTCCCACTCAATTCATGCCTCTCACAAGAGGCAACTATTGTTCTGAAATTTTTAGACCACATATTACTTGTGTCTGTTTCACAACTTGAAATTAATTAAGTCAAATCATGTGATAACTTTTTATTGGTGAGTAGCATTGCTTTCTCCATACAAACAAAGCATCAATTAATTTAATACATTCACTTCTGGGTGGACTCGGCTCTTTTCCATTTTTTAATTATTATGTATAAAACTGCAACATTTTAATATACCATAAGTTTCTGTACATATATTTTTCTTTGGGGGTTAAAGACCTAGTAATCAAATTCAAGATTATGGAATAAATGATGTTTTGTTGTTGTGTGGTGGCTTAGTCGCATCTGACTGTTTTGTGACCCCAAGTACTGTAGCCTGCCAAGCTCCTCCCTCCATGGGATTTCCCAGGCAAGAACATAGGAACAGGCTGCCATGTGTTTTTCTAGAGGATCTTCCTGGCACAGAGATCAAACCTGCATCTCCTGCATTGGTAGGTACGTCCTTTATTACTGAGCCACCAGGTTTAGTTACATGTGATATTGCCAGAACTTTATCCACAGTAAGTCTACAAGTTGATAGTTATGGATAATCTACATTCTCAAAAATTTTGGTGATATCAGTCAGTTTCATTTAATCATACAGGAGGGTATGTAGTGGTAGTTTGTTATAATTTCCCTGATGATTTGTGATGCTGAACACCTTTCCATGGTTTCAGAGTGTATTTCACTTTTGTAGATTAGAATGTTCTATAAATGTTAATTGGGGCAAATTGCTAGCTTGTTTTTAATATATTCATATCAGAGTCTGGTTCTGATGATTACTTCTTGTCTTTTCAGAATCTGTTTTTCTTCACCCTTTTTTAATGTATCGTGATGTTTTATCAGAAGCCTATTTTATAGGAGAGCAGATATGAGTGAAGCGTTTTGTTTTGCTTGTAAATTTGAACTTCTGCCAGGCCTGTGACATGTGGACTTCTAAAAATCTGGTTAGAAGTTGAGCTGGGTTCTAGGCTCCTTGTTGCTGTGGCTATTATTGTATTGTAGCCATCAGATTCCTCTGGACAAACTTTCTTTGAGATATGAGTTAATTTGCAGAATCGTTTTGTCATTTTCTTTGGTATCTGCTCCTTTCGTGGCCTTGTATTTTCCTTCTGCGCTGTGGGCTACAGAGACTCATGCTTTTGCAGTTCTCCCAGCTGTATTCCATCATTGCCTTTGCACAGTGCATGTTAGCCTGGTGGCAGGTGAGAAGGGAGAGTTCTTTGTTCTGAGTTAACCTCAGTCCTGGGCTGAACTGGGTCTCTGTATCTCCATAGTTGTAACTTCACTTATTCATACTTCAGTTGCTCAGTCATGTCTGACTCTCTGTGACCCCATGGACTGCAGCACGCCAAGGTGCTGTCCATCACCAACTCCCAGAGCCTACCCAAACTCATGTACATTGAGTCAGTGATGCCATCCAATCCTCTCATCCTCAATTTTCCCCTTCTCCTCCCGCCTTCAGTCTCTCCCAGCATCAGGGTCTTTTGCAATGCGTCAGTTCTTCACAGCACGTGACCAAAGTATTGGAGTTTCAGCTTCAGCATCAGTCCTTCCAATGAAAATTCAGGATTGATTTCCTTTAGGATGGACTGTTGGACTTCCTTGCAGTCCAAGGGACTCTCAAGCGTCTTCTCCAACACCATGGTTCAAAAGCATCAATTTTTTGGTGCTCAGCTTTCTTTATAGTGCAACTCTCACATCCATACGTGACTACTTGAAAAAACATAGCATTTATTAGATGGGACTTTGTTGGCAAAGTAACATATCTGCTTTTTAATATGCTGTCTAGGTTGGTCATAGCTTTTCTTCCAAGGGGCAAGCATCTTTTAATTTCATGTCTGCAGTCACCATCAGCAGTGATTTTGGAGCCCCCCCCCCCAAAAAAAAACGTCTGTCACTGTTTTCATTGTTTCCCCATCTATTTGTCATGAAGTGAAGGGACAAGATGCCATGATCTTAGTTTTCAGAATGTTGGGTTTTAAGGCAACTTTTTCACTCTCCTTTTTCACTTTCATTAAGAGGCTCTTTAGTTCTTCATTTTCTGCCATAAGCGTGGTGTCATCTGCATGTCTGAGATTACCCCAGCTTGTGCTTCATTAAGTCTGGCATTTGGCATGATGTACTCTGCACATAAGTTAAATAAGCAAGGTGACAATATTTGGCCTTGACATACTCTGTTTCCTATTTGGAACCAGTGTGTTGTTCCATGTTCAGTTCTAACTGTTGCTTCTTGACTTGCATACATATTTATCAGGAGGCAAGTCAGGTGGCCTGGTACTCCCATCTCTTGAAGAATTTTCCAGAGTTTGATGTAGTCCATGTAGTCAAAGGTTTTGGCATAGTCAATAAAGCAGATGTAGATGTTTTACTGGAACCCTTGTGTTTTTAATGATCCAATGGATGTTGACAATTTGATCTCTGGTTCCTCTTCCTTTTCTAAATCCAGCTTGAACATCTGGAAGTTCACTGTTCACATACTGTTGAAGCCTGGCTTGGAGAATTTTGAGCACTACTTTGCTTAGTGTGTGAGATGAGTGCAATTGTGCAGTAGTTTGAGCAGTATTTGGCATTGCCTCTGTTTGGGATTGGAATGAAAACTGACCTTTTCCTTTTCTGTGGCCAATGCTGAGTTTTCTAATTTGCTGGTAAATTGATTGCAGCACTTTCACAGCATCACCTTTTAGGATTTGAAAGAGCTCAACTGGCATTCCATCACCTCCACTAGCTTTGTTTGTAGTGATGCTTCCCAAGGCCCACTTGTCTTCTCACAACAGGATGTCTGTCTCTAGGTGAGTGATTATACCATTGTGGTTGTCTGTGTCAAGAAGATCTTTTTTGTATAGTTCTTCTGTGTATTATTGCCACCTCTTCTTAATATCCTCTGCTTCTGTTAGGTCCATACCAACTCTGTCCTTTATCACTTTTCCTATGCACGCTTTTGGGCCTAAAGTACTGGGCTAGTATATATTCCTGCGTCTTTTCCTAGTAACAGTGCTGTTCTTTGTTTTTTTTTTTTTTTCTAAATCACACTTGATTTCCTCCAATCTAAAGCCCTCCTCCCCCCCCCCCCAAGAAAAGTCTTAATTGATTTTTACCTGCAGATTTTTATTATACTTTTTTTTTTTTTTTATCTGAAGGGAATACAGGGAAATGCCGGGGGCCAGCGTGAGGAATTCCGCCCATGGCAAAGGTCATGAGGCATATGCAAAGGCGTGATCAAGCCTCAGGAAACCCCCTGTTCCTGAGCATCAACCCCAAAGCCAGAGTCTGTTTTATGCTCTCACCTACACCTCTGACTTTACGGGGGGCTCTCCCCCATAACCGTTTCTCTCGGAGAAGGAGTAAATGTGCAGCTCCAAGGCAATAAAAATTCTTGGGCGTGACAAGAGTGTTTCAGCTTTCGGACTCCTCTGAAGGTTATCTAGCCCACCTGTATAGGTTTGTCCGGCCACATGTGATTGTTTACAGCCTCCAAATCTGAGAGGCATGAGATGTTTTAGACTTACTAAAGGCAAATTATTTTGGGGAGTTGGAAATTATTAGTATAGTGCGTTGGTTAGGAATTATTTGGTGAAGGGTTCTTCATTTGTTGTGTCAATAATTGTTGCTAATTCCCTGCGCTGGGTGGGACAAGGATGTCTCAGGTCAAACCTCTCTGCTGACAGACTAGCTTGTGTGACAGGATTATCCATACTGCTGCCACTAGGCACAAGATTGTTTACTACCTCTCAACTGTAAACAGCACAGAGAGTTTTGGAGTATTTTGAGAGTCTTAATTAGCATAGGACTTTTTCTTCTTGTTGAGTCAATGATTGCCGCCAGGCCTCCATATCCTTAGGCACTTGGGAATATATTAATCAATGTATTTGGAATATAGCAAAGGAAATATAGTAGTTTTTGATGTTAGCAATACTAGACTTTTTGAGTTAATGGATTTTCTCTTTTGTAATAGATCACTGTACTTTGTTATAAATCACTGTGTCCTTGCTATCTAAAAATGTAACTTTATCATATCTTAAGACTAAATAGATCTTAAGGGGAGCATTGGTGAAAGGATTTTCATTTGTTGGGCTGATGTTTGCTGCTAAATCTCCATGTTCCCTACTCTTATAATGAATATAACTAACATATAGGAGAAATAAGTATTAACCTTTAAGCATATAGGAGAAATAAGCCTTAACCTTTAAGACTAATCATGTTAACCTTGGGTTAAATGAATTCCTTTCTTGCTTGTAACTCACTACACCCTCACCCTATAGGAATGTAACTTTATTTGGAGGGTGGTGCCTGGTTTAAGAAAAAACACCCTTGGAAGAAATAAGTTTTTTTGGTTATCAGAAAGAAAGGATCATAAAATGTCAGCAGGTCTCACTCATGGCCAGAAGATGATGTAATATCCTTAAGAACTTTTTCTTTTTTATACATTTATGTGAAGCACCTGATTTTGACAAAGGTCAGGACTGCTGACTCCCACGTGACTCTGTATTCATCCCTAAGTGTAACAAAAGGTATATAAGCAAACCCAAAAATAAAGAAATCGGATCAGTTTCCGGAAAGACTGATTCCCCCATGTCGCTTCTTTCTTGCTCCCGTTTTTCTGGCTGAATTCCCATCTGGAGCATGGATGCTATTCCACGTAATCCAAGTTATTCAGCCTCCTTTTCTCCACTAATCTTCCTACTACACTACCCATTTCTAATCTCTCTCTCTCTGTGATTAAATATGTATTTTTCCAAAGACGCCGACTCCGTCCCCCCACCTTCGAATCACCCTGGATCCACCGGGGCTGGACCCCGGCAGGGAAACCCTTCACAAATTTCCACAGGGGCTAGTTTTCCCCTCCAACACAACAAGAAATGATTCGTTAAATATTTCCTCAATCTTCTGTAAATACCCCATAGTGTTTGTGGAGGAAATGTCTCCAAAAGGTAAGACTTTGCTTCCTGGTATCACTTTTAAGGGTTTCATACTTTGATTATTTTCCTACACTTGACTTTTAGATAGTCTTTAAAATGTTATAACTAACTTCTTGCCAATTGATTCTTCATTCTACTGCATTTTTTTTCAGGCAAATAGTTGCTGGAGTATTTCTTTTTTACTTCAAGTGCCAATATTTCTAAAGATTTTGAGTCACTTATTTTGCAATTTCAATTTTCTGGTGAGTTAAAGGGGAGTTGTTAATATGAATTGTGTTCAGGTTTTGCCTTGTTGTAATGGTGGGAGGAATATTTATGCATCACTCTACAACTCTGAAATGAACCAATTTTATTTTGAGTCATTATATCTTTCTCAGCCTGGTATATCTTTCTCCATCATTTTGCTTTTAATCTGCTCATGTCATATTTGAATTAGATTTCTTTATTTAATATAAATTTATTTATTTTAATTGGAGGCTAATTACAATATTGTATTGGTTTTGCCATACATCAACATGCATGATTCAGGATGCTCGGGGCTGGTGCAGTGACGTAGATTTCTTATGTAGCGTATAATTGGGTTTTGCCCTTAGTTTGGGGCAGTGTGGGTGTGTGTTTAGTTAAGTTGAACTATTTGCATATAATGTGATTATTGATAGAGTTGTGCTTAAGTATACTGCCTTGCTAGTTATTTTTCATGTGTACCATCTACTTTTTGTTGTTGTTCCATTTTCTTCTTTCTGCCATCTTTTGAATGAATTGAATACTATTTATGGTTCCATTTTGTCTCTATTAGATACATGCCTTTAGGGTTATAAGTCTTATGTTGACGTAAGGTTTATAATGTAACCTTTTATTTATTTATTTTTTATGTCTCCTTGATTTTTTTTATTTTTATTTTTTTAATTTTATTTTTACTTTATTTTACTTTACAATATTATATTGGTTTTGCCATACATTGACATGAATCCACCACGGGTATATCTGAGCTCCCCATCCTGAATCCCCCTCCTACCTCCCACCCCATATCATCCCTCTGGATCATCCCCATGCACCAGCCCCAAGCATCCTGTATCCTATATCGAACATAGACTGGCACTTTGTTTCTTACATGATAGTATACATGTTTCAGTGCCATTCTCCCAAATCATCACACCCTCTCCCTCTCCCTCAGAGTCCAAAAGTCCGTTCTATACATCTGTGTCTCTTTTAAAATTGTCATGGTCTATCTTTAGTATTTGACATGGAACAACAGACTGGTTCCAAACAGGAAGAGGAGTACATCAAGGCTGTATATTGTCACCCTGATTATTTAGCTTATATGTAAAGTACATCATGAGAAATGCTGGGCTGGAAGAAGCACAAGTCGGAATGAAGATTGCCAGGATAAATATCAATAACATCAGATATGCAGACGACACCACCCTTATGGCAGAAAGTAAAGAAGAACTAAAGAGCCTCTTGATGAAAGTGAAAGATGTGAGTGAAAAAGTTGGCTTAAAGCTCAACATTCAGAAAACTAAGATCATGGCATCCAGTCCCATCACTTCATGGAAATAGATGGGGAAACAGTGGAAACAGTGTCAGACTTTATTTTGGGGGGCTCCAAAATCACTGTAGATGGTGATTGCAGCCATGAAATGAAAAGACGCTTACTCCTTGGAAGGAAAGTTATGACCAACCTAGATAGTATATTAAAAAGCAGAGACATTACTTTGCCAACAAAGGTCCATCTAGTTAAGGCTATGTTTTTTCCAGTAATCATGTATGGATGTGAGAGTTGGACTATGGGGAAAGCTGAGCACCAAAGAATTGATATTTTTGAACTGTGGTGTTGGAGAAGACTCTTGAGAGTCCCTTGGACTGAAAGAAGATTTAACCAGTCCATCCTAACAAGTGGTTCTGGGAAAACTGGTCAACTACTTGTAAAAGAATGAAACTAGATCACTTTCTAACACCCCACACAAAAATAAACTCACAATGGATTAAAGATCTAAATGTAAGATCAGAAACTATAAAACTCCTAGAGGAGAACATAGGCAAAACACTCTCTGACATAAATCACAGCAGGATCCTCTATGATCCACCTCCCAGAACACTGGAAATAAAAGCAAAAATAAACAAATGGGATCTAATTAAAATTAAAAGCTTCTGCACAACAAAGGAAACTATAAGCAATGTGAAAAGACAGCCTTCTGAATGGGAGAAAATAATAGCAAATGAAGCAACTGACAAACAACTAATCTCAAAAATATACAAGCTACTTATGCAGCTCAATTCCAGAAAAATAAATGACCCAATCAAAAAATGGGCCAAAGAACTAAATAGACATTTCTCCAAAGAAGAGTTACAGATGGCTGGCTAACAAACACATGAAAAGATGCTCAACATCACTCATTATCAGAAAAATGTTAATCAAGACCACAATGATGTACCATTTCATACCAGTCAGAATGGCTGTGATCCAAAAGTCTGCAAGCTATAAATGCTTGAGAGGGTGTGGAGAAAAGGGAACCCTCCTACACTGTTGGTGGGAATGCAAACTAGTACAGCCACTATGGAGAACAGTGTGGAGATTCCTTAAAAAATTGCAAATAGAACTGCCTTATGACCCAGCAATCCCACTGCTGGGCATACACACTGAGGAAACCAGAATTGAAAGAGACACATGTACCCCAATGTTCATTGTAGCACTGTTTATAATAGCCAGGACATGGAAACAACCTAGATGTCCATCAGCAGATGAATGGATAAGAAAGCTGTGGTAGATATACACAATGGAGTATTACTCAGCCATTAAAAAGAACACATTTGAATCAGTTCTAATGAGATGGATGAAATTCAAGCCAATTATATAGAGTGAAGTAAGCCAGAAAGAAAAGCACCAATACAGTATGCTAACACATATATATGGAATTTAGAAAGATGGTAATGACAACCCTGTATGCGAGACAGCAAAAGAGACACAGATGTATAGAATGGACTTTCGGACTCAGAGGGAGAGGGAGAGGGTGGGATGATTCGGGAGAATAGCACTGAAACAGGTATACTATCATGTAGGAAATGAATCGCCAGTCTATGTTTGATGCAGGATACAGGATGCTTGGGGCTGGTGCACGGGGATGATCCAGAGAGATGTTATGGGAAGGAAGGTGGGAGGGGGGTTCAGGATTGGGAACTCATGTACACCTGTGGTGGATTCATGTCAATGTATGGCAAAACCAATACAGTATTGTAAAGTAAAAATGAAAATTAAAAAAAAAATAAAGTAGTGAGAAGTGGGTACAAAAAATTAAAAAAAAAATAAAGAAAATCAGTCCCGAGTGTTCATTGGAAGGACTGACGTTGAAGCTGAAACTCCAATACTTTGGCCACCTGATGAGAAGAGCTGATTCATTTGAAAAGACCCTGATGTTGGGAAAGATTGAAGGCAGGAGGAGAGGGGATGACAGAGGATGAGATTGTTAGATGGCATCATTAACTCAATGGACATGAGTTTGCTGGAGTTGGTGATGGACAGGGAAGCCTGGTGTGCTGCGGTTCATGGGGTCGCAAAGAGTTGGACACGACTGAGCAACGGAACTGAATTGACCTTTAATATTATGGTATCTCACATAAACTCTAAGGACAGTATATTTCCCTTCTCCCATCACTGATTTTATGCTGTCTTTCACAGATTTTACTGCTCTCTCTGTTATAAAACCTAGAATACATTGTTGTTTTTGTTTATACAATTATATATTTTTTAAAAGTTTTAATGGTGTTTCTCTGCATTCTTACAGCTTACTTCGAAAAAAAAAAAAATTAACAAAAACAACCCAGTAAATCTGCTGTCATATTTCTTTTTACTTTTTTTGTATGGATTGTGTTCCTTTGTTCTAATTGCTTTCAAGATTTTCTCTATCTTTTTTTCAAGACCCTTGAGGGCATGTAGCATATCTGTCTTGTTCCTTACTATTCACTCAGCATCATCATACTGTCTAACACATAGTAAGAGGTTAGTAAATAATTATTTAATGGCTGCAACGCATATGGTACATACCATGGTAGGTTTGACAGGATAAGCCCATGAAAAAGAGTAGCCCAGATAAGAAGCCATGTAATAAAGATTGAGTTGTGTTGTGACTGGTAGGAAACATAAGGTAAAAGTTTATATCACTCTCAGACACAGCGAGTTCATCAATAAGCAGTCTTGGACTGGTAATATATCTCCATAATCAACAGGAAATCATTTTCTTCTACTTTGTTGCCTTGCCATCCCCAAAATGTATTTTCCACCTTGTATTCAACAGAGTTGTTTGAGCTTCAGCCATTACTTCTTCAATCCAATATGTGAGAAAGATGAAGAAGCAAGAAAGAAATGGAAAGGGGTGAATGTCTGTTATTTCTCAGAGAAGCTTCCCAGGAATGATATATGGCACTTTCTCTTACATGTCATAGGTTAGAATTTAGTGGCATAGCCACACTCAATTACAAGAGAGGTTGGAAATGTGGTCTTAATTCAGATAGCCATATGGCCAGATAAAAATCAGAGATATTATTACTCTGGTGTAACAGAAGGTTAGAACAAATGTTGGAGGACAACACCTACCTGTTTCTGCCACAGCCAACAGTGATAGGCATCCACCATTTTTAGGGCTGTAAAGAGGAGGCAAATGGGATGTATTGTTTTTTTTTTTTTAAATTTTCAAACTAGTCCTGCAAACTAAACCACTTCAAAGCCCTGTGGTTTAAAGAACAACTATTCTCTGTTATGCTTCTGTGGGTCAACTGATTTAAAAACTGAACTAGACTTGGCTGGACTCAGATTGGCTTCATATTATGCTTCCACCCAAACAGAACAGTCAGCATCTACTTGCAGAAATGTCCCAGTGAAATAAAAATTTCTTTTGTTGTTTTTGTCTAATTTTGAAATAATTACATGTTTCAGGAATTTGCAGAGATTGTACAGAGAGGTCTTGTGTAACTATTTGAGGAAAGTAGGTGAAAGCTACATATATAGTACAACATCAAAAAGAATCTAAGATGGTCTAATCTGTGTTTATAGTTCTATATCATTTTATCATATGCGTAAATTCATGTAACCACTACCATGATCAAGATAAAGAACTATTTCATCACAAAGATTTCTCTCCATACTTCTTTATGGTCACACTCATCCCATACTCCCACCATTGCTCACCCTTGCCAATCACAGATCTGCTCTACACTTATTTAATTTTGTCATTTTAAGAGTATTATATGATGGAATCATACTGCATGTAACCCTCTGAGATACTTTGCTCACTTATCATAATGCCCTTTCTGTTCAGTTCAGTTGCTCAGTCGTGTCTGACTCTTTGCGACCCCATGAACTGCAACACGCCAGGCCTCCCTGTCCATCACCAACTCCCGGAGTTCAAACAAACTCATGTACATCGAGTCGGTGATGCCATCCAGCCATCTCATCCTTTGTCGTCCCCTTCTCCTCCTGCCCCCAATCCCTTCCAGCATCAGAGGCTTTTCCAATGAGTCAACACTTTGCATGAAGTGGCCAAAGTACTGGAGTTTCAGCTTTAGCATCATTCCTTCCAAAGAACACGCAGGACTGATCGCCTTTAGAATGGACTGGTTGGATCTCCTTGCAGTCCACGGAACTCTCAAGAGTCTTCTCCAACACTGAAGTTCAAAAGCATCAATTCTTTGTCACTCAGCTTTCTTCACAGTCCAACTCTCACATCCATATATGACTACTGAAAAAACCATAACCTTGACTAGATGGTCTGTTTTTGGCAAAGTAATGTCTCTGCTTTAGAATTTGCTGTCTAGGTTGATCATAACTTTCCTTCCAAGGAGTAAGTGTCTTTTAATTTCATGGCTGCAATCACCGTCTGTAGTGATTTTGGAGCCCCCCAAAATAAAGTCTGACACTGTTTCCACTGTTTCCCCATCTATTTCCCATGAAGTGATGGGACCAGATGCCATGATTTTCATTTTCTGAATGTTGAGCTTTAAGCCAAATTTTTCACTCTCCTCTTTTACTTTCATCAAGAGACTTTTTAGTTCTTCTTCACTTTCTGCAATAAGGGTGGTGTCATCTGCATATCTGAGGTTATTGATATTTCTCCCAGCAATCTTGATTCCAGCATGTGCTTCTTCCAGCACAGAGTTTCTTATGATGTACTCTGCATATAAGTTAAATAAGCAGAGTGACAACATACAGCCTTGATGTACTCCTTTTTCCTATTTGGAACCAGTCTGTTGTTCCATGTCCAGTTCTAACTGTTGCTTCCTGACCTGCATACAGATTTCTCAAGAGACAGGTCAGATGGTCTGGTATTCCCATCTCTTTCAGAATTTTCCACAATTTATTGTGATCCACACAGTCAAAGACTTTGGCATAGTCAATAAAGCAGAAGTAGATGTTTTTCTGGAACTCTCTTGCTTTTTCCATGATCCAGCGGATGTTGGCAATTTGATCTCTGGTTCCTCTGCCTTTTCTAAAACCAGCTTGAACATCTGCATGTTCACAGTTCTCGTATTGCTGAAGAATTTTGAGCATTACTTTACTAGCGTGTGATATGAGTGCAACTGTATTGTAATTCGAGCATTCTTTGGCATTGCCTTTCTTTGAGACTGGAATGAAAGCTGACCTTTTCCAGTCCTGTGGCCAATGTTGAGTTTTCCAAATTTGCTGGCATATTGAGTGCAACACTTTCACAGCATCATCTTTCAGGATTTGAAATAGCTCTATCTAAGTTTATGTAGATCAATAATTCAATCCTGTTTATTGCTATGTAATTTCTATAGTATGGGTGTACAGCAATTGTTTTAACCTTTCCTTCACTGAGGGACATGATCGTTTCCAGTTTTGGGGCATTACATATAAAGCTGTGATACATAATTGTGTAGAGACTTTGGTGTTGATGTAAGTTTTTACTTCTCTGGAATAAATGTCTAAGGGTGCAATTGCTGATTTACATTATAAATGTAGGTTTAATTTTTAATGGCACTGCTAAACTATCTTCCAGAGTAACTGTGCCATGAGATATCCATTTTTATCTGCATTTGTGTCAGCATTTAATGTTAACTTTTATTTTAGCTGATGTAATAGGTATATTAAATTATAAATTATCTTTCTATTTGATTTTAAGCAATTTATTTGTGATATGCTTAGGCATCATTTCTAAATATTTCTTATGCTTGAGGTTTTTTAGCTTCTTATGTCTGTGTGTATATATACATATTTTTCATAAAGATTAGGAAAATTATCACCTGTATTCAAATAGTTTTCATCATTCCTCAATTCATTGACTTCAATGCACATACCTTTAGATGCTTGATGTTGTCCCAGAGTTCAACGATGCTATTTTTACCCCAAACATTTTTCTGCTTTTTATTTTATTTCTACTGTTAAATCTTCATGTACAATAAAATTCTGCAATATCCACATGTGAACTTCATCTAGTGTTTTCTGATGTTAGAAACTGTACTTTATTTTCTAAGCATTCTTGTGGGTATTTATTTTCTATAATTTTGATGTCTCTACTTAACCTGCTAAATTATTCTATATACTTGAACAACCAGAATATAATTATTGCTTAAATTTATTTTTCTAATTTCTATAAGTTTAATTTTCCACTTCATTATAATAGGTTTGTTGAGGTATAATTATCACAAAATATATCAATTCAAATTATAGAGTTCTATGGTTTTAAATATATTCAGAGTTATATGATTTTTTAAATTTGAATAGTTATCAATACAGTCTAACTTTAGAATTTTTTTTTCTTTCTCTAAAAATAAACATTCATATGTGTACAGCTATTTACCAACCCCATCCTCCTCGGCCCTAGGAAACTGTTAACCTACATTGCTTCTTAGATTGACGTGTTCTGGACTTCATTTAACTGAAATCATAATATGTGAGTTTACTAAGTTACTTCATCATCATAATGTTTTCAAGGCTTATCTTTGTTTTAAATGTATCAGTAATTATTCATTTTTTGTACTCATTATTTCACTCTAGAGATATACACAATTTTCTTTGTTTCATCAGTAGAATGGATTTGAGTTTATAAACAATTTTGAGTTTATAAACAATGCTGCTATGAATATTTGGTTAAAGTTTTTATTGGACATGTGTTTTTATTTCTAGGTAGATAACTAGAAGCAGAATTGTTGGATAATATAATAACTCTATGTTTAACATTTGAGGAACTGCCAAACTGTTTTCAAAAGTGGCCAGCAGCATTTGACATTTTCATCAGCAGTGCTTAAAGATTCTAACTTTTCTGTATCCTTATCAACACTTATTATTGTTTGTCTTCTTGATTTATGCAATCCTAGTGGATATAAAATGATATTTTATTATGGTTTTGATTTTTTATTTCCGTAATGAGAAACTCTGGGCTGGAAGAAGCACAAGCTGGAATCAAAATTGCTGGGAGAAACATCAATAACCTCAAATATGCAGATGACACCCTTCTTATGGTGGAAAATGAAGAGGAACAAAAGAGCCTATTGATGAAAGTGAAAGAGGAGAGTGAGAGAGTTGGCTTAAAGCTCAAAATTCAGAAAACGAAGATCATGGAATCTGGTCCCGTCACTTCATGGAAAATAGATGGGGAAACAGTGGAAACAGTGACTGACTTTATTTTTTGGGGCTTCAAAATCACTGCAGATGGTGATTGCAGCCATGAAATTAAAAGACGCTTACTCTTTGGAAGGAAAGTTATGACCAACCTAGATAGCATATTCAAAAAGAGAGACATTACTTTGCCAACAAAGGTCCATCTAGTTAAGGCTATGGTTTTTCCAGTGGTCATGTATGGATGTGAGTGTTGGACTGTGAAGAAAGCTGAGTGCTGAAGAATTGATGCTTTTGAATTGTAGTGTTGGAGAAGACTGTTGAGAGTCCCTTGGATTTCAAGGGGATCCAGCCAGTCCATTCTAAAGGAAATCAGTCCTGTGTGTTCATTGGAAGGACTGAGTTGAAGCTTAAGCTCCAATACTTTGGACACTTGATGCAAAGAGCTAACTCATTTGAAAAGACCTTCATGCTGGGAAAGATTGGGGGCAGAGGAGAAGGGGATGACAGAAGATGAAAAAGTTGGATGGCATCACCGATTCAATGGACATGGCTTTGGGTGGACTCCAGGTATTGGTGATGGACAGGGAGGCCTGGTGTGCTGCAGTGCATGGGGTTGCAGAGTTGGATGCTACTGAACGATTAAACTGAACTGAACTGAATGAATAATTATGTTGAATATCTTTTCATATGATGTATTTCTCAAGGGAAAGATATTCCTCATTACTTCCAAACAAATTTTTCATTTTTTTTCATAGATGATTTTTTAGTTGTCAGGATGGAAGGGAAAACCCAGTTTTTCTGTTATCTCCCCCAAAGTGAGAGTACTTTATTACAATTAAATAAAATGATTCTAATGATTCACAGAGGTCAGTTGAAATTATATTACCTTTTGTAATTGTTTCAAAACAAGCCTAAAAGTTGTATATGTGCATTGCAGCCCAGTCCATGGCAAAAGTATCATCTTAATTGAGAGTGGACTGAATTGCAGATTTAGTACAAAGGATAAAATAGTCACCCCCACAAGGTTTGCTTGTAACTTCAAAATTATAAGTGCTTCCAGATGTTCCATTAACCAAAATAGGGTTACCATTTTGATCAGTATTTTTCTTTTCACATATGTTTAGCAATTTTTTTACTATAATTTTCCTGGCTAATTACTTAAACCTCTTACATAACCTGAATACTTTGGTTAGAGTGACCAGTTGAAACTATTAGGCTGAGGAATCTCTTGTTAAAATAACTATAAGTATTTCAGAGTCCTATGAACTGAGTTAATTCATATGTTGAATATGTAACCCCTGGTACCTCAAATTGTGACCTTATTTGGAGGAATAGTTTTTACAGAACTAGGTAATCTAAAGTGAGGTTGTTAGGGTAAGCTATCATACAGTATGACTAATGTTCCCATTGAGGGGAAACTTGGACATAGAGAAAAGTATAGAGGGAAGAAAATAGGAAGATGTTTGGAAAATATAAGGCAAAGTGAGAGGCCAGGAATGGATTCTTTGACAGCTTTAAGAAGGAACAAACCTTGCTGACACCTTGATCTTGGACTCTAGAACTGTTAGACAATAATTTACTATTGTTTAGGCCACCCTAGTAGCCATACCAAATACACGAGGGAATTAATTTATTTCAGGAACCCAGCCTTCCTTTTGCCTTCATTACTTTGACCTTGGCTATCACTCTATTAGACTCAGCTTTCCTTTTCATTAGTCTTGCAGTGAACCACAGAATAAATGTTGACTTTTTTCACATTGCTGACACCCTGTTAAGCCCCTGTCTGCTCCTGGCAGGTATTTTCTTCCCCAGACAAGAACATTTTCCCCAGAGACAGACCTAACACAAAGCAATAACCTGCCAGAAGCTTTAATATATCTATGGCAACAAGATTATAATGCCATTTACTGCTAAAGTTCAAGTCAACAATTCTTTGGAGGGAGGACAGGATGCTAACATCTGGAATAGCTCTTTTATCTAAAGCAAAATAAGCTACTTTTTTTTGGGGGGGGGAGGTTGGTTTGTTTTTCCTTTTTGTGATGATTTTTCTTCAAAGAAGTTTTTTTTTTTTTTTTTTAATATATACCAAAGGCTATATTATGATTCTTGTTCCTTGAGTATAATATATGGCCAATCTACTTCTGCTTAACAGAAAGGAGAGACATAAATATAATAAATGAAATGAAAGTGTCAGTCACTCAGTCGTGTCCAACTCTTTGCAACCCCATGGACTGGGTCTCTCCAGTCTGCTCTGTCCATGGAATTCTCCAGGCAAGAATACAGGAGTGGGTTGCCATTTCCTTCTCCAGGTATCTCCACGGACCACAATGTAGTAGGATTAGATCTCAATTACAGGAGAAAAACTATTAAAAATTGCAACATATGGAGGCTGAACAACACGCTACTGAATAACCAACAAATCACAGAAGAAATCAAAAAAGAAATCAAAATATACATAGAAATGAATGAAAATGAAAACACAACAACCCAAAACCTATGGGACACTGTAAAAGCAGTGCTAAGGGGAAGGTTCATAACAATACAGGCTTACCATAAGAAACAAGAAAAAAGTAAAAAAAAAAAAAAAAAAAAGAAAACCTAACTCTACACCTAAAGCAACTAGAAAAGGAAGAAATGAAGAACCCCAGGGTTCATACAAGGAAAGAAATCTTAAAAATTAAGGCAGAAATAAATGCAAAAGAAACAAAAGAGACCACAGAAAATATCAACAAAACCAAAAGCTGGTTCTTTGAGAAGTTAAATAAAATTGACAAAGCATTAGCCAAACTCATCAAGAAACAAAGGGAGAAAGATCAAATCAACAAAATTAGAAATGAAAATGGAGAGATCCCAACAGACAACAAAGGATCATAAGAGACTACTATCAGCAACTATATACAAATAAAATGGACAACGTTGTAGAAATGGACAAATTCTTAGAAAAGTACAACTTTCCAAAACTGAACAAAGAGAAATGGAAAAGCTTAACAGACCTATCACAAGCATGAAAATTGAAACTGTAATCAGAAATCTTCCAGCAAACAAAAGCCCAGGACCAGACGGCTTCACAGCTGAATTCTACCAAAAATTTAGAGAAGAGCTAACACCTATCCTACTCAAATTCTTCCAGAAAATTGCAGAGGAAGGTAAACTTCCAAACTCATTCTATGAGGCCACCATCACCCTAATAGCAAACCTGACAAAGATACCACCAAAAAAGAAAACTACAGGCCAATATCACTGATGAACATAGATGCAAAAATCCTTAACAAAATTCTAGCAAACAGAATCCAACAACATGTTAAAAAGATTATACATCATGACCAAGAGGGCTTTATCCCAAGGATGCAATGATTCTACAACATCCAAAAATCAATCAACGTAATACACCACATTAACAAATTAAAAAATAAAAACCATATAATTATCTCATGAGATGTAGAGAAAGCCTTTGACAAAATTCAACATCCATTTGTAATAAAAACCGTCTAGAAAGCGGGAATAGAAAGAACATACTTCAACATAATAAAAGCTATATATGACAAACCTTCAGCAAACGTTAACTTCAATGGTGAAAAATTGAAAGCATTTCCCCTAAAGTCAGGAACAAGAGTGGTGCCCATTCTCACCACTACTATTCAATATAGTTTTGGAAGTTTTGGCCACAGCAATCAGAGCAGAAAAAGAAATAAAAGGAATCCAGATTGGAAAAGAAGTAAAACTCTCACTGTTTGCAGAAGACATGGTCCTCTACACAGAAAACCCTAAAGACTCCACCAGAAAATTACTAGAACTAATTAATGATTACAGTAAAGTTGCAGGATATAAAATCAACACACGGAAATCTCTTGCATTCCTATACACTAACAATGAGAAAACAGAAAGAGAAATTAAGGAAACAATTCCATTCATCATTGCAATGAAAAGAATAAAATACTTAGGAATATATGTATCCAAAGAAACAAAAGCCTATATATAGAAAACTATAAAACACTAGTGAAAGAAATCAAAGATGACACAAATAGATGGAGAAATATACCATGTTCAAGGATAAGCAGAATCAATATAGTGAAAATGAATATACTACCCAAAGCAATCTAGAGACTCAGTGCAAACCCTTTCAAGCTACCAATGGTATTTTTCACAGAGCTAGAACAAATAATTTCACAGCTTGTTTGGAAATACAAAAAAATCCTCGAATAGCCAAAGCAATCTTGAGAAAGAAGAATGGAACTGGAGGAATCAACCTGCCTGACTTCAGGCTCTACTACAAAGCCACATTCATCAAGACAGTATGGTACTGGCACAAAGACAGAAATATAGATCAATGAAACAAAATAGAAAGTCCAGAGATAAATCCACACACATATGGACACCTTATCTTTGACAAAGGAGGCAAGAATATACAATGGAGGAAAGACAATCTCTTTAACAAGTGGTGCTGGGAAAACTGGTCAACGACTTGTAAAAAAATGAAACTAGAACACTTTCTAACAAAATACACAAAAAGAAACTCAAAATGGATTAAAGATCTAAAAGTAAGGCTGGAAACTATAAAACTCCTAGAGGGAAACATAGGCAAAACAGTATCTGACAAAAATCACAGCAGGATCCTCTATGACCCACCTCCTAGAGTAATGGAAATGAAAGCAAAAATAAACAAATGGGACCTAATTAAAATTAAAAACTTTTGCACAATGAAAGAAACTATAAGCAAAGTGAAAAGACAGCCTTCAGAATGGGAGAAAATAATAGCTAATGAAGCAACTGACAAAGAATTAATCTCAAAAATATACAAGCAACCCCTGCAGCTCAATTCCACAAAAATAAACGACCCAATCAAAAAATGGGCCAAAGAACTAAATACACATTTCTCCAAAAAAGACATACAAATGGCTAACAAACACATGAAAAGAGGCTCAACATCACTCATTATTAGAGAAATGCAAATCAAAACCACAATGAGGTATCATTGTATGACAGTCAGAATGACTGATATCCAAAAGTCTACAAGTAATAAGTGCTGGAGAGGGTGTGGAGAAAAGGGAATACTCTTACACTGTTGGTGGGAATGCAAACAAGTACAGCCACTATGGAGGACAGTGTAGCGATTCCTTAAAAAAATGGAAATAGAACTACCATATGACCCAGCACTCCCACTGCTGGACATACACACTGAGGAAACCAGAATTGAAAGAGACACATGTACCCCAATATTCATCACAGCACTGTTTATAATAACCAGGACATGGAAGCTACCTTGATGTCCATCAGCAGAAGAATTGATAAGAAAGCTGTGGTACATATGCACAATGGAATATTACTCAGCTATTAAAAAGAATACATTTGAATCAGTTCTAATGAGGTGGATGAAACTGAAGCCTATTATACAGAGTAAAGTAAGCCAGAAAGAAAAACACTGATACAGTATACTAATGCATATAAATGGAATTTAGAAAGACGGTAATGATGACCCTATATGTGAGACAGGAAAAGAGACACAGATGTATAGAACAGTCTTATGGACTCTGTGGGAGAGGGCGAGGGTGGGATGATTTGGATAATGGCATTGAATCATGTATATTATCATATGTGAACTGGATTGCCAGTCCAGGTTCGATGCGTGAGACAGGGTGCTTGCAACTGGTGCACTGGGATGACTTAGAAGTATGAGATGGGGAGGGATTTGGGAGGGTGGTTCAGGATTGGGACCACATGTACACCCATGGCAGATTCATGTTGATGTATGGCAAAACCAATACAATATTGTAAAGTAATTAGCCTCAAAAAATAAAAATAAGGATCAGGTCGCATTAAATTTCTCAATTAAACTCCTAGATAAAACACAATATGTTGCTATTTTTAAAGTACTAGCCAATAACAACTTTCAAATTAGATATGAATCTATGGGTATTCAACTGAATCAACAACAAAGAAGATCTCAGAACCATACTTCTGGATATGTGCCAAAGTCCCACTTGGGAAAGAAAAAAAAAAGAAAAGTTGTTTTGAATTAAGAATTTTAATACAAAAAAGAAACAAATCCAAAAAATCCCATTTAAAAAAAAAACAGTATAAAGAAAGTTTGGTCAAATACTCTTGTAAGTCTTTCTCTTAACAACAAAAAATAAAAAGGATATTTGTTGTTGAATACAAATTTACAAAAAAGCTCACAAAAAGACAAAAAGATGCTCAACATCACTAATTAGCAGAAATGCAAATCAAAACAAGAATTAGATATCACCATACATTACTCAGAATGGTCATCATCAAAAGCCTACAAATAAATTCTGGAGAGGGATGGAGAAAAGAAAACTCTCCTATACTATTGGTAGGAATATAGCTTTTGAACCGTGGTGTTGGAGAAGACTCTTGAGAGTCCCTTGGACTGCAAGGAGATCTAACCAGTCCACCCTAAAGGAAATCAATCCTGAATATAGATTGGAAGGACTGATGCTGAAGCTGAAACTCCAATATTTTGGCCACCTAATGGGAAGAGCTGATTCATTTGAAAAGACCATGATGCTGGGAAAGACTGAAGGCAGGAAGAAAAGGGGATGACAGAATGAGATAATTGGATGGCATCACTGACTCAAAGGATATGAGTTTGAGTAACTTCTGGAAGTTGGTGATGGACAGAGAGGCCTGGCGTGCTACAGTCCATGGGGTCAAAGAGTAGGACAGGACTGAGTGAATGAAGTGAACTGAACTGAACTGATAAATTGGTACAGCTACTATGGGCAAACAGTATGGAGAATCCTTAAGAAAATAAACATAGAACCACTATACAACCCAGCAATCCCACTCTTGGGCAGATACCTAGAGAAAACCATAATTCAGAAGGATACATGCTCCCCAGTTTTCATTGCAGCACAATTTACAATAGCCAGGATATGGGAGCAACTTAAATGTCCATTAATATAGAAATGGCTAAAGATGTGATATATTATACAAAGGAATATTATTCAGCCATAAAAAAGAATGAAATAGTGTCATCAGCAGAGACATGGATAGACCTAGAGACTGTCATACAGAGTAAAGTATAAGTCAGAAAAACAAGTATCTTGTAATATGTGTAATCTAGAAAAAAAGGTACAGATGAACTTGTCTGCAAAGCACAAATAGAGACAAGATGTAAAGAAGAAATTTATGGATACCAAAGGGACTACACAGGCCATGGGATTCTTCACGCCAGAATACTGGAGTGGGTAGCCATTCCCTTCTCCAGGTTATCTTCCCAACCCAGGGATCAAACCCAGGTCTTCCATATTGCAGGCAGATTCTTTACCAGCTGAGCTACCAGGGAAGCCCGAAGAGGGAAGAGAGACAGAATAAATCGGGAAATTGAGACTGACATATACAGACTACTACATATACAATAGATAACCATGAGAACATACTGTATAGCCCTGGCAACTCTACTCAATATTATGTAATGATCCATATGGGAAAAGAATCTAAAAAGACTGGATTTGTATAACTAACTCACTTTGCTGTACAGCAGAAACTAACACAATATTGTAAATTAAATATACCTTAATAAAAACTCATTAAAATTAAAATAAACAAAAAACCCTAGTAATGAAAATTTACAAAAGAGAAAACTAGAATTAAAAAAGAAACTGTAGCCATAATCCAATAGAATTCTACACAACATGCACATCATGAGTTTTGGTTGGTAGAATATATATGGTTTAGGCATTGAAATGGAAGGGAGGAGTTTTGCAGCATACAGAAACATATGTACATGTATTATATATTTATACACACATATTATTAATTGTATGACCTTAAGTAAACCAAAAGGTGATTCAAAAGAAGTGATGAATCTTCTTTAGCTGATGCTCAATGCTAGCACCTATTTGCTCTGAGTGGTGAAGCCAGACCTTTCACTTTTTTTAATATTACCAAAATTTCAGTTTTTTATTTTTTGTGTGTGATTGTAAAATCTAGTTTTTACATCTGGATAACTAATATATTTGATTAATACTGAATAGCCAAAAGAAACATAGTTGTGGGCCAAATCCAATAGTTTCAAGGTTCTACTTAGATTGCTTCTTTATTTCATGGAACAAGGAGAACTCAAAGGATATAGCCATAAAGCAATATCACTATTTCCTTTCCATACCTGCTCAAATTCATTTAGGATGTTAGGACTTCCTCTAAACTTGAATAAAATCTGAGAATTATGTCTTAACTTTTCTTGCCATTCTCTGAGAGTAAAAACACTACAGCCTTTTTAGTCCCTGCAAAAATAATCAAAACAATATATTTTGTGTAAAGTTGAGTATTTGTATACTCCTCTCATTTTGGCTTGATTAACTAAACAGCTTATAAAATATCTACATGATATAATGTTTGCAAACTTTGCCACAATATTTTTCCTTCTTGTCTCCATAACCCTCCAAGATCATAGGCTTATCTTGTGAACTGCTTTGGGCAATAGAAAAGTATGCTATGCAAATAGTGAGTAAAAAGTACATTTTTGTGTACTTTGAGTTGTACTTTGAGGCTTACCCTCTCCTGGCTGCTTTTGGTAACAGTAACCATCTTTACCCGAATATCTCAGGAATAATCTGCTGGATTATGAGAGATATATGGCCAAATCGTCTTGTTTGTGTTGGCTGACCTCAAGTCAACTGCCAAACATGTGAGACTGGCCAACTTAGATGATCCAGTCCTAGCCAAGCTACCAAATGAACCCTAATATTAGCCAAGCCGGGTCACACAAGAAAAACTACCAGGCTTACATTTTAAGTCATGAGAAGTCAATGTTTACTGTTTCAGCCCACTAAGTTGTAGAATGGTTACGTACCGAGAAACCTCATACACTCCAACATTAAGACTATAGACAAGGGCAAATACAAAAAGGCCAAAAGTTCTTACTCAGGCAGCTGTTTAAGGCATATCTTTTTCCTCCTGCTTCCTTTAGTGAGCTCCCTGAGAGATTCCTCCTACTGTAACTCTTAATGATGTTAGTATTTATCTTTACAATGACTGCTTAATACCTCTATCACTACTGCCATTTGTTAAGTTTTCTGCATCTGAATGATGACGCAACATGCGTGCTAAGTCGCTTCAGTTGTGTCACACTCTATTTGACCCTATGCACCGCAGCCCAAAGACTCCTCTGTCCACAGGATTCTCTAGGCAAGAATACTGGAGTGTGTTGCCGCGCCCTCCTCCAGGGAATCTTCCCAACCCAGAGATCCAACCCGCGACTTTTACACCTATATTCATTGGCAGGTGGGTTCTTTACCACACAACACCTGGGAAGCCCCTAAAAGATCATATCCATATTTATTTTGCTGATTTCTTTTGCCTCTGGCACAGGCTTCTTGACTAAGGTCTTTCAAAAACAATCTTTAGTTACTAGTCCAACCATAGATTCCAGGACTAGTCCCTGAAAATCAAGCATCTTTGAGTAAGTGTATGAAAGAAAAATGAAAGTGAAGTCATTCAGTCGTGTCAGACTCTTTAAGACCCCTTGGACTGTAGCTTACCAGGTTTCTCCATCCATGGGATTTTCCAGGCAAGAGTACTAGAGTAGGTTTCCATTTTCTTCTCCAGGGGATTTTCCCAACCCAGGGATGGAACCCTGGTCTCCCTCATTGCAGGCAGATGCTTTACCCTCTGAGCCACCAGGGAAGCTACTGTGTATGGAGGTATGTAATGATTTCCCAAATATTATCAAAGCCATGAACCCTCAAGCTATAAAACTACAACCTACTTTGGAGACTCTTTTTTCATGGTAAACCATTTAAAACCAATATAGTGTTTCCCAAAATTACAAGTGATAAATATAATGTCTCTGAGTATTTTCTTCTTTTTCGAGCAAGGTAGGAGGAAAGAAGTATTTCATTCAAGATGAGGGAATGGAACACAGTAGAATTTCAAAATAAATCCTGCCTTGCTGTTACCATTATCCTTTCTATTTTCAGCTATGTTATGCTCTGGGTGTGATGTAAGAGTTGTCAAATCAGATTTTAAATATGTTCTTTTCTCATCCTGCTTAGAAAACCTAGCACCTCAATTTATTACCATGTAGTCTTCAAACCTGAGGCATAGAGATCTATATTTTAAAATTCACTTATATCTTAAAAGTGTATCCACTAATTGGTAAAACTCATATCTTTTAGCTTAACCCTGTGTACCAATCATCTACTTCAAATCCAAATAAAATATTGAAAAAAAAATAGGCAATGAGTGTGTCATTGTCAGAGTCTAATGAATAGTTTATAAGCATCATTTTAAGATTTCCCATGTTTTGCTATAAGTTTTCTGGAACGTTTGACAAAATTAAATTCTCAAAAATATTATATTTACAAATTAATAAAAATTGATGTGTGAGATTATGAATTATAACCACAAATAAAATATATTTGTAAGTTTTTTGTAGTCATTTGAAGTTGTCCTGAAAATGCAATTACCTTCTTGGAGGTTGTGTTATCAGGGAGAAAGTACCTGACCATTAAGGCCATAAAGGCCCATGTTGCATTCTGGTTCTGTCAGTCATTAACTTTGCCACAGTTAGACAAGTCACATTTAGGGATTATCATAAAGATTAATAATAACACATAGATTATGTTACACAATTTTCCTCCACCTCTGTTATTAAGAATATGGGATGTGAATGATGCAGCTTCCCAGTTCAAACATAGAAGCAGACTTGTCTAAACCGTGCAAAGATCTCCACTGTAAAGAGTGCTGTGCTAAACAGTCCTTCTGGGATGTAAATTATACAGGACATAGATCCTCTCCAAACTCTTAAGATGGAGCCCCCAAGATAAGCTGTTCTGTGTTTTGAAAAGAAAAGACTTTGGCCTACCAGTGGCTGAGGGAGTTGGACAAAGACTTACCTATCCCAAGGACTCCAAATCAAAGCCATATTCTTCATGCTAAATCATTATGTACATCATCATGCTACAACAAACCAGCAAGAGCTGTACTTGAGAATAAACCATAAAGTGCCCATCAGGATTAAACAATTCATTGACTTCTTTGCCATCACACCACTAATTTCCATATTGTAAAAGTACCAAACACAGAAGTCATTCAGCACAAGGCATTTATTAAACCACTATTTGGCAGATTACTCCAAGAAACACTTTTATTTAAAGGTAAAAAACTTGCATAGTTTACAATTGTATTGATAAAGTAATGACTAGGAGAGTTAGGATTTTAAGTAAATTGAACTGGGAACAATATGAATAAATTTTGTTTTGTGAGCTCTTTGATTCAAAGAGTCAGGTGAAAGTATAATCTTATTTAGCATGTTGTTACAGCTATTAGTGTGGAAATAAGTTTCTGGCTAAATTGATAGGTTTATAAATTGATAAATTGGTTTAACTCTTACTTACTTTAGGGTGTCCAGATGCTCTAGCAGTACATGACAAAATATATTTCAGATGGATAAATACATGAAACCTAATGCAATAAGCTGCATACAAAAGAAATAATTAAATTAAACCAGAACAAATGTTACAGCAGATAAATCAATGCAGGTACAGCACTTAATTTGTGAGACAAATGGTTGTGGTCAACAGAATCAAAAAGTGCAGAAAGCTACGACAGTAACAACAGGGAGCAATTTCACTATCATATATCCACATAAGCAGCAGACCAGACACAAGAAAGGGTTTTAAAGAACTTCTGCCTAGAATGAAATTGGGCAGTTGAATGTTCAGATGCAAACCTCATCTGAATTTCAACTTGTAAAACTATTAGTTGTACAAAGAATAGAATGAATTCCTCATACAAGCCTAGGTTCATTGCTACATTCTAAGGAAGAACTATTGAGAAATAAATGAGAAAAGCACTGGATCATTTATAGTAATCTATATAGAAAACTTGTATTGATATTTCAGATTTTTAAGTAACTTTGCATCATTATATAAAATTTCAACATTTATGGCAGATAATCTATAATAAAATTTTGATATTAAAATACACATTACTTTTTTAATACTTCATTTGATAAGTTACTGTGCTTGTTAGAACTGTGGCTATAAATGTTAAAATACATTTTTAAGCCTCAACTTGACTTTTCCAACCACAATAGATAGTTTTTTTTTTCTAGAACTATGTTAATCGGTATTTCATGTAAGCAAATATTTTACCTAGTGAAGAGTTAATAAAGGAACCCTCAACTTTAATGTATGTTTTAAGTTGTACTTTTTTAGTATAAAATGCTATATCATATCACAATCCTAATGTACACTAACTAGCTTGCAAATTAGAATTTTAAAAAACTACAATTTTCATTTTAGGCTGAGTAGCTTTAACATGAATGGAAAACTCATGGGGCCACAGTCTTAGAGAACCCAACACTTCTGTAGATTTTAATCTTGAGAAACTGCATCAGATTTTATGCTAGAGAGGTGAGAAAGATCACCTATGTCTCCAGTGGGAGAGAGGAACAAAATCATTGTGAAATAGAACCAGAGTGCTTCATATGAAAAGTCCTTCTCTCCAAGGGTAAAAGCTTTATTAGAGCCTTATCCCACCTGGGTAAAAGGTTATCCTCCCCACCACAACTTCCAATGACTTAAAAAAGGGACAAAGGAGACTAAAAATGTCTTAAAATGGTCACATGCCAGGTCCCCTGAAATAACTGGATTTAATTGTGATTATAGAATGCATGCCCCCCTCTCCACTATCAAATCAACAAGGCTCTAGCATAAAAATAGGGGTTCACAGCTGAAAGAACTTTTATGAACCATAATTTTAGGGGAAAAAATGCACTTAGAAAAATCCAAAGTCAATAGGGGAGACAAATGATAACTACCCTACAGGAATTTGAAGCCTCTGGTATATATAACTATAGCAAACATTAAATGAAGGTCAAATGCTAGCCAGATCTATTTTAAATTTTACACTAAAGCCAAGTTGCTATCATCCTATATATTATGCCCATCTTTCAACAAAACACTACAAGACATGATAAAAGACAAGCAGAATCAGTTTCGGGAGACCCAGCAAGCACCAGAATCAGATTCATGAAACAAATGGTGGACTTTTCAGACATGAAATTTAAAATAAACTTAACTAACATGTTGAGGACTCTAAAGGAAAAAGTAGACAACATACAAGAACATATGGGCTGAAGGGAGAAAGATGGAAATTCTAAGAATTTGAAGGAAATTTTAGAGGAAAGAATATCAGAAACCAGAGAATGCTTTTGATGGACTCATCAGTTGACTAGACACTAATGAGAAAATAATCAGTGAACTTGAATATAGACTGCTAGAAATTTACCAAACTACAATGAAGTTCAAAGTGCTAAAAGAATGATAAGAAAGTGAAGGAAAAGGGGGAATAAAAAGAAAGAAATACAATGGAACATCTAAGAACTACTATTTCAGTTCAGTTCAGTTCAGGCGCTCAGTCGTGTCTGACTTTTTGCGACCCCATGAATCGCAGCACGCCAGGCCACCCTGTCCAACACCATCTCCCAGAATTTATTCAGACTCATGTCCATTGAATACGTGATGCCATCCAGCCATCTCATCCTGGGTAGTCCCCTTCTCCTCCTGCCCCAAATCTCTCCCAGCATCAGTCTTTTTCCAATGAGTTAACTCTTCGCATGAGGTGTCCAAAGTACTGGAGTTTCAGCTTTAGCATCATACCTTCCAAAGAAATCCCAGGGCTGATCTCCTTCAGAATGGACTGGTTGGATCTCCTTGCAGTCCAAGGGACCCTCAAGAGTCTTCTCCAACACCACAGTTCAAAAGCATCAATTCTTCGGCGCTCAGCCTTCTTCACAGTCCAACTCTCATAACCATACATGACTGCAGGAAAAAACATAGCCTTGACTAGACAGACCTTAGTCAGCAAAGTCATGTCTCTGCTTTTGAATATACTATCTAGGTTGGTCATAACTTTTCTTCCAAGGAGCAAGCATCTTTTAATTTCATGCTGCAGTCACCATCTGCAGTGATTTTGGAGCCCCCAAAAATAAAGTCTGGCACTGTTTCTAATGTTTCCCTATCTATTTCCCATGAAGTGATGGAACCAGATGCCATGATCTTTATTTTCTGAATGTTAAGCTTTAAGACAACTTTTTCACTCTCCTCTTTCACTTTCATCAAGAGGCTTTTTGAGGAATGGCAAGCCACTTCAGTATTCTTGCCTTGAGAACCACATGAATAGTAGGAAAAGGCAAAATGATAGGATACCAAAAGAGGAACTCCCTGGGTCATTAGGTGCCCAATATGCTACTGGAGATCAGTGGAGAATGAAGGGAGGGAGCCAAAGCATAAACAATACCCAGTTGTGGATGTGACTGGTGACAGAAGCAAGATCCAATGCTGTAAAGAGCAATATTGCATAGGAACCTGGAATGTCAGGTCCATGAATCAAGGCAAATTGGAAGTGGTCAAACAAGAGATGGCAAGGGTGAATGTCGACATTCTAAGAATCAGCAAACTAAAATGGACTGGAATGGGTGAATTTAATTCAGATGACCATTACATCTACTACTGTGGGCAGGAATCCCTCAGAAGAAATGGAGTAGGCATCATGATCAACAAAAGAGTCCAAAATGCAGTACTTGGATGCAATCTCAAAAACGACAGAATGATCTCTGTTCGTCTCCAAGGCAAACCATGCAATATCACAGTTATCCAAGTCTATGCCCAACCAGTAACGCTGAAGAAACTAAAGTTGAATGGTTTTATGAAGACCTACAAGGCCTTTTAGAACTAACACCCAAAAAAGATGTCCTTTTCATTATAGGGGACTGGAATGCAAAAGTAGGAAGTCAAGAAACACTGCAGTAACAGGCAAATTTGGCTTTGGAATGCGGAATGAAGCAGGACAAAGAGTAATAGAGTTTTGCCAAGAAAATGCACTGGTCATAGCAAATACCCTCTTCCAACAACACAAGAGAAGACTCTACACATGGACATCACCAGATGGTCAACACCGAAATCAGATTGATTATCTTCTTTGCAGCCAAAGATGGAAAAGCTCTATACAGTCAACAAAAACAAGACTGGGAGCTGACTGTGGCTCAGATCATGAACTCCTTATTGCCAAATTCAGACTGAAACTGAAGAAAGTAGGAAAAACCACTAGACCATTCAGGAATGACCTAAATCAAATCCCTTATGATTATACAGTGGAAGTGAGAAATAGATTTCAGGGTCTAGATCTGATAGATAGAGTGCCTGATGAACTATGGACTGAGGTTCGTGACATTGTATAGGAGACAGGGATCAAGACCATCCCCATGGAAAAGAAATGCAAAAAAGTGAAATGGCTGTCTGGGGAGGCCTTAAAAAGAGGGTGTAAAAAGAAGAGAGGCGAAAAGCAAAGGAGATAAGGAAAGATATAAGCATCTGAATGCAGAGTTCCAAAGAATAGCAAGAAGAGATAAGAAAGCCTTCTTCAGCGATCAATGCAAAGAAATAGAGGAAAACAACAGAATGGGAGAGACTAGAGATCTCTTCAAGAAAATTAGAGATAGCAAGGGAACATTTCATGCAAAGATGGGCTCAATAAAGGACAGAAATGGTAGGGACCTAACAGAAGCAGAAGATATTAAGAAGAGGTGGCAAGAATACACAGAAGAACTGTACAAAAAAGATCTTCACAATCCAGATAATCATGATGATGTGATCATTTATCTAGAGCCAGACATCTTAGAATGTGAAGTCAAGTGGGCCTTAGAAAGCATCACTATGAACAAATCTAGTCGAGGTGATGGAATTCCAGTTGAGCTATTTCAAATCCCGAAAGATGATGCTGTGAAAGTGTTGCACTCAATATGCCAGCAAGTTTGGAAAACTCAGCAGTAGCCACAGGACTGGAAAAGGTCAGTTTTCGTTCCAATTCCAAAGAATGCTCAAACTACCACACAGTTGCACTCATCTCACATGCTAGTAAAGTAATGCTCATAATTCTCCAAGCCAGACTTCAGCAATACGTGAACCGTGAACTCTCTGATGTTCAAGCTGGTTTTAGAAAAGGCAGAGGAACCAGAGATCAAATTCCCAACATCCACTGGATCATGGAAAAGCAAGAGAGTTCCAGAAAAACATCTATTTCTGCTTTATTGACTATGCTAAAGACTTTGACTGTGTGGATCACAATAAACTGTGGAAATTTCTGAGAGAAATGGGAATACCAGACCACCTGTCCTGCCTCTTGAGAAATCTGTATGCAGACCAGGAAGCAACAGTTAGAACTGGACATGGAACAACACACTGGTTCCAAATAGGAAAAGAAGTACATCAAGGCTGTATATTGTCACCCTGCTTATGTAACTTATATGTAGAGTACCTCATGATAAACGCTTGACTGGAAGAATCACAAGCTGGACTCAAGATTGCCGGGAGAAATATCAATCACCTCAGATATGCAAATGACACCACCTTTATGGCAGAAAGAACTTCTATTTACAATGCAAATTTCAAATGTGCAATATGTGTAATTGGAATATTAGGAAAGAAGAGAGAAATATTTGTATAAATAATGGCCCAGATATTTCCAAAATTAAGGACAGGAAACAGACCAGAGGTAAGGAAGCTCAGAGAACATCAGTCAGGATAAATACCAAAAGGCACACTCAAGCATATAACATTGATATTGACTACCAGAATATGAAGACAATTTTTTTAAGCAATGAGATAACTTTAGAATAATAAAAAAATAATAATTATAGTGAACTTATCAGAAACCATGCAAACAAAATAAAGTAGAATTTTTAAGATTAAGGAAAAATGTTTAATTTTCACCTATATTTACTTACAGATTCTTTACCATCTGAGCCAGCGGGGAAGGCCTATTAAACTCCTCTCCTTAGTTAATTTTTTTTTTTCATTGTTTAAGAGAAAACAGACATGGACTGAAAGCAGATATACAAACATGTGAAAGTAAATTTTTCTCTACTTATAGTTTTTCCCTTTTTTAAATAGGTAAATCAAGTTTTATATTATTAGGTTATAAATTTTATATTACCATTATTACATTTTATATTATAATTGTTTAGTATACTAGTAAATGCAAATATTTTTTCCCTTTAAAATCAAGAACAATTTGTTTCTAGCCAGTCTTAAAAATCTCCCAGTACTTAATTCTTATTTCCCTTCCCACATCGATAGATCTGACATACACAGAAGAGATCAACGGATGCAGACAAGGAACAGAAATTGGGTCAATTATATTCTGCCCTGGTAGTGTAGGCAGGCATTCTATATATATAAGATATGTCCTATATTGTAATGTTTCTGTTCTGGGATCTTGCAGTAACTTTGTCAGGACACCCTAAATGTCAGTATCCAATTTTTTTCATTAAACTATCAAAATTTGACAGTTAGAGCTATTTTTCAAATCTAATGGGCATTCTGTGTTTTCTTGTTTTTTACCTTTATTTTCATTTTATTTTTATTTTTTAACCATTTATCATTTATTTATTATTATTATTATTTACTTTACAATATTGTATTGGTTTTGCCATACATCAACATGAATCTGCCCCGGGTGTACATGTGTTCCCCATCCTGAACTCCCCTCCCACCTCCCTCCCTTTACCATCCCTCTGGGTCATGCCAGTGCACCAGCCCCAAGCATCCAGTATCCTGCATCGAACCTGGACTGACAATTCATTTCATATATGATATTATACATGTTTCAATGCCATTCTCCCAAATCATCCCACCCTCTTCCTCTCCCACAGAGTCCAAAACACTGTTCTATACCTCTGTGTCTCTTTTGCTCTCTCGCATACAGGGTTATCATTACCATCTTTCTAAATTCCATATATATGCATTAGTATACTGTATTGATGTTTTTCTTTCTGGCTTACTTCACTCTGTATAATAGGCTCCAGTTTCATCCACCTCATTAGAACTGATTCAAATGTATTCTTTCTAACGGCTGAGTAATACTCCATTTTATATGTGGTATATGTACCACAGCTTTCTTATCCATTCATCTGCTGATGGACATCTAGGTTGCTTCCTTGTCCTGGCTATTATAAACAATGCTGTAATGAACATTGGGGTACACGTGTCTCTTTCAATTCTGGTTTCCTTGGTGTGTATGCCCAGAAGTGAGATTTCTGGGTCATAAGGCAGTTCTATTTCCTGTTTTTTAAGGAATTTCCACACTGTTTTCCGTAGTGGCTGTACTAGTTTGCATTCCCACCAACAGTGTAAGAGGGTTCACTTTTCTCCATACCCTCTCCAGCATTTGTTGCTTGTAGACTTTTGGATCGCAGCCATTCTGGCTGGCGTGAAATGGTATCTAAAATAAAATAAAATAAAAAATATAAAACAAAAAAAATAAATAAAATAAATGTCACTGGGGGAAAAAAAGCTTATAAAATCATAGCTATAAGAAGGTAGTATATGTTATTCTTGAAATCCTTACTATAACAAGCTCATAAGAATTTTTCTTTAATTTTATTTCTTGAAGGTAGAAATAAGCTTTCTTCAAGCAATTCTCTCTATCTTCGTTGAAGTATAAGAAAAATGAATCTGTGTAATAATTTATATGAAAGGATTCAGATTACTCTGCGAGCTAAATGAAAAGAGCCAAATCTTTAAACTTTGAATATTCATGTCTACTGAAGAGATGTTACATAGTATACCTTTAATAAACATTGATTGAATAAGAGATTGAACTTCTATTAAGAGACATATTTCTATGCCTTCATCACAAAATGAGGAAATACATTATAACAAGTTAAGAGTTCCTAAATAACATTATTAAGGAAGATAAAATCCCCCAACTGTGCTATGCATACAATTTCTTATTAAGTTTATGTTTCTCTAGAAACCATTAAATTAGTTCAAGAAATTTATCTTTCATGTAAGTGAAATGAAAAATATCTTAGATTTCAGAAAAAAATTGAAAATTAAAATTTTACTGGGAACACGTCAGCAAAACATTTTATCTTATGTAAAACAGTATGCTGCTGCTGCTACTAAGTTGCCTCAGTAAAACAGTATAGCTAGCAATAGAAAAGATTCATATGGAAGGTGGAAATTTTAACATTCATTTCTTAGTCACTAACAGAGCAAGTACATCTTAAAAAGTGAATTAAAATATTTAGGGCACTCTCTCTAAGGTAAACATATTTAACATCTGTATATTACCAGAAAGGAAAGGAAATATCTTCTGGGAGCCATTTAATCATAGGTTTTTCCCATTATAAAATATTCTCATTGGTTATTCAATATTTTCAAAAATCATCATCTGATGAAATGGGACATATAATTCCATGGACAATCTGGTCAAGTGGAAACATTGTCTGAAACTGCAAAGATTATTTCTGATGTGGTAATAAAATGGGAAATTCAAAGAAATATTGAATTGATGATGTTGATTCAAATAGGGAAGGCTCAAATAGGTTAAAAGAAGGCACTCAAACTCTTCTGACTTATTTTGTAATGTCCTCAGTCTAATTCATATTCTAATTGCTATTTGGGATAATACTTTTTGATAGTGCAAATTTAATGTTGATAAACAATTACAACACTGTTATTAATAATCAAATATATTGGAAAATTGAAATAAAACCTACACAGGAAGTTCTTTTAATGGCAACTTATTGGCCAATAGAAGAACTATACTTACTTAACAGCCAATTAATTATTTTAGTCAATCAATTCATTGATACCTTTCATAATAATAAAAATCAAAATAAAAGAACTGCCAAGTTTCTACAAGATTATTAAAAACTCTGTACTGGTAAACTTAAATATTTAACTGCAATATTTCTTTAAAGCAATCAATATATCTCATTTGACACAAATGATTCTTATTTTCATCAGTATACTTTTGCTTTTTATTTTTTATAAATTGTGAAGAAGTTACCAGAAAAAATAATCGTGAGCAAATTATAAGGTCAAAATATTGACCAAGTGTTAGAGCTTGAATTGTAAAGACACTGTTGATTAATCGGGTAGGAAAAACTCTATCTTTATCTCTGGGCCTATTTGGATGTCTGGTTATTAATTCTTGTCCAAAGTAAAGACAATGGAATTTATATGCTACTTAAGGACTCAGACTCTCCTGGCAACCTCAGAGGTCACTTTCTTTACTTATGGTTTGCAAATGATATATGTACCAATTGTATCTGTGAAATTTTAATATCTAAAGTTGACTGAGTGGCAACACAGAGAGGTCAATGTCATAGAAAGAATAATTTATTACTTATAGTTCTCAAGAGGAAAGAGCATGCTATGTCATGCAGATCCACACAAAGTGCCAGGTTTGATTACAAGGCAGAAAGAAAAAGAAAACCATGACCAAGACGTTTATTATTATGTTTGCTGTGGGAAAGATAAGACAGGGCATGAAAATGGCTTAGAATTGGACAGTCTGAAAAATGTCTTTAGATTCTAGGCTACAGTGGTCATCTCTTGTATTCTGATACCGGTCTCCGGGAGGAATTCACATCAGTTCAGTCGCTCAGTTGTTTCTGACTCTTTGCAACCCCATGAATTGCAGCACGCCAGGCCTCCCTGCCCATCACCAACTCAGGGAGTTCACTCAGACTCAGGTCCATCGAGTCAGTGATGTCATCCAGTCATCTCATTCTCTGTCATCCCCTTCTCCTCCTTCCCCCAATCCCTCCCAGCATCAGAGTCTTTTCCAATGAGTCAACTCTTTGCATGAGGTGGCCGAAGTACTGGAGTTTCAGCTTTAGCATCATTCCTTCCAAAGAAATCCCAGGGCTGATCTCCTTCAGAATGGACTGGTTGGATCTCCTTGCAGTCCAAGGGAATATCAAGTGTCTTCTCCAACACCACAGTTCAAAAGCATCAATTCTTTGGTGCCCAGCCTTCTTCACAGCCAAACTCTCACATCCATACATGACCACAGGAAAAACCATAGCCTTGACTAGACGGACCTTAGTCAGCAAAGTAATGTCTCTGCTTTTGAATATGCTATCTAGGTTGGTCATACCTTTTCTTCCAAGGAGCAAGCGTCTTTTAATTTCATGGCTGCAGTCACCATCTGCCGTGATTTTGGAGCCCCCAAAAATAAAGTCTGACACTGTTTCCACTGTTTCCCCATCTATTTGCCATGAAGTGATGGGACCAGATGTCATATCTTCATTTTCTGAGTGTTGAGCTTTAAGCCAACTTTTTTACTCTCCTCTTTCACTTTCATCAAGAGGCTTTTTAGTTCCTCTTCACTTTCTGCCATAAGGATGGTGTCATCTGCATATCTGAGGTGACTGATATTCCTCCCGGCAATCTTGATTCCAGCTTGTTTCTTCCAGTCCAGCGTTTCTTATGATGTACTCTGCATATAAGTTAAATAAGCAGGGTGACAATATACAGCCTTGACGTACTCCTTTTCCTATTTGGAACCAGACTGTTGTTCCATGTCCAATTCTAACTGATGCTTCCTGACCTGCATACAGATTTCTCAAGAGGCAGGTCAGGTGGTCTGGTATTCCCATCTCCAGAAATTTCCACAGTTTATTGTGATCCACACAGTCAAAGACTTTGGCATAGTCAATAAAGCAGAAATAGATGTTTTTCTGGATGAATTAGGGTAGGGGAAATACTGGTATGGAGTGTGAGAGATAAAGCAGGTGGCCTGAGGTATAACTTGGGGTTGGCTGTTTTGCATACGAAAGGTATGTTCACAGTGGAATTGGTATGTTGAAAATTATCTAGCTTTGGGAAGGACAGTCTCTTCCCAACTAGCTAACCCCATCACCATCCCAAATATCAAAACACCATAAGGTATAGGGAGAAAAAAGTGTGATTAATAGTCTAACCAATTAGAAAACTGTAGCTTGATTAGATGACCCAAGTGACTTAAATGTACCTACTGAAAATTTTTATTTTGAGTTCTCCCAAAGCCAAGATACATGTCCTAGATATCAACAATGATAACACCTCAAGCAAGCTAGAGGTGGTCTAAACTGCTCTGGTCCAACCCCTGGTGTTGATTTTGCTAGTTTTCCAGTGTTTTCCAGTTCTCTCTTCTGCTGTGCCATATTGTTTACCTTTAAATAAAAGCTTTATACAAGTATGTTTCATGGAATCTGGTGGGTTCTCTCAGTATATAAAATAAAAATTAAATCATGCATAAAATATGTGAATTTGAAAATATAGCAATAGAAAATATCCAAATTGAGACTCAAAGGAAAAAAGCTAAAAAATGAGAAAATGAAAGACCTTCATTCTCATGGGGGGCAAGTTAAGAGTCAATGGAATAGTTTGAGACTTAGGAGAGGGAAAATAAAAAGAAAAAGGAATGTAATAGTTTGGCCAAAATGTTTGTTTTTTTCATGTTGCAGATACTGTCCATAGAATATTACAAAAAACCCAAGCAAACGTTGGCCAAACCAATAGTGACAAAAACAACTTAAATAATAACTTAGAGTTTGGCAAGGTTAATACAATCAGTAAACTACAAATTCAAGATACTCCTTGAAGAAGAAATGGGACAATTAGTAAGGCACACCATATTTAAATTATGGAAACCAATGCTAGAAATAATCCTAAAACACTTAGAGATTTATGTTCTTGGGGATAAAAGATAAATTCCATAGATTTTTCCTCATTTAAAAAAATCATCAAAAAAAATCATCAGACATAAAATAGAATTTTGCCTTTGAAGAACTAGAACTAGCATGTAAGCCAAAGAAACAATTATTAAGTATAATTCTCTATCCAGCCAAATAATCATTTTAAAAAAATGAAGTAAGATAAAAAATATATCAGTATAAAAAAGCTGATAAAATTAATCAGCCAAATTGAACTATTAGAAATAATAAACACAGTTCTTCAAGTGAATAGAAAATTATACAAGTGGAAATTTGAATATGCACAAAGGAATAAAGAGTATTAAATAAGGTAAATATATGGAGAAAGATGCATAAGACATTTTATAATGTTTACTATTTTCAAATGGCTGTTGTTCAGTTACCATGTTGTGTCTGACTCTTCATGACCCCACGGACTGCAGCACTACAGGTTTCCCTGTCCCTCATCACCTCCCAGGGTTTGCTCAAACTCATGCTGTTGAATCAGTTATGTTGTCCAACCATTTCATCTTACCATTTTCAAATGGTAATAGATTATTGAAAGAAAAATTAAAACAATGTGATATTTGACATATAAATGGCGACATAGGAGAGGAGAAAATTAAGGTTTACATGATGAAAGTGTTAGTGTTAGTCACTCAGTTGTGTCTAACTCTTTGTGACTCCATGGACTATAGCCTGCCAGGCTCCTCTGTCCATGGAATTCTCCAGGCAAGAATACTGGAGTGAGTTTCCATTTCCTTCTCCAGGGGATCTTCCTGAACAAGGGATCAAATCCAGGTCTCCTGCATTGCAGGCAGATTCTTTACTTGCCAGAAATATATACCTTTATACATGATATAGTAATATTAAAATGCATTTTAAGTTAAAGATACATCTTGCAGATTCCTAGAAAAAAATTATAAAAAATATTTGGATAATAAGTAGCCTTAAATGGAATGATAAAATAGCTTAGTTAATCTAAATGATGTTAGGAAAAGAAAACAGAAAAAAAGAGAAAAGCGAAGACTAGCTAGTACAGATAGAAATCATATAGCAAAATGATAACCTTTAAATCCAAGCTTAGAGATAATTAAATTTAAATGATCTAAATACTCTAAATAAAAGACATCATCAAATTGGATAAAAAGCATGACCTAACAGCATGCTATCTAGATGAAACATGCATTGAATATAAATACATAGCTAGGTAAAAAGTAAAAAGATGATTAAAGTATAAGATGTTAAAAATAATCCTAAGAAGAATGGAAGAGCTATAATAATATTAGACAGACCTTGTATTTTTTAGGACAACCCATATTTCTAAAGAGGGACATTTATGATTATAAAAATGATAATTCATCAGTAAGATGAAACATATTTAAAGATGCATGCACTTCTTCAGAGTTTCAAAACATAAATGGAAGAAATGGAAAATTGTCCTTTTCCCTCCCAGGTTCTTTGGCTGGTCTTATAGTTAAACTGACACAGACAGATTAAGAGGAGAAAAACAAATACAATTTTGTACAAACGGGAGCCCATAAAGATAAGACTCCTCTAGCTAACCAAAGCCGGTAGCTTTTATATCTTTTAGATAAGGAAATAATAGATTTGTGAGAAATTGACAAAACAAAGGGATTTGGGTTTGGGTTAGTAAATTAGTGAAAAAGTAACAGGTTTGTTTAGGTAACCTTTTCAGCCTTGAATTCCCTATCTCTAACTATGAGACTGCCTTCTACCCTCCTGATATGGGGAGAGTTGTTTCACATGAGAGATATTTTTCCTATATTCAGGGGTATAAATGAGGATCATAATGACATTTTTCTGTTACTGTTTCTTAAGTAACTTTAGTTCTAGCTAATCAGTGGCAAATTGGCATATTTTGGGATGGCATATTTTACTCTTTTAAGACTAATTACTGATAGAACTGAAAGGAGACATAGGTGTATCCATAATTATAGTTGAAAATGTAAAAACTCCTATCTTAAATAGACAGACTTTGAGTGCATATGGAATATTAATCTATATAGACTATATATATGTAAGCCATCAAATAGCTCAATAAATTATAAAGAATTAAAGTCAGATAGTTTATATTCTCAGACTACTACACAGTTAAATAACCTAAACTATTATATATTTTTTTATTTTTTTTTATTTTTAATTTTAGTTTTTTATTTTTAAAATTTTAAAATCTTTAATTCTTACCTGCATTCCCAAACATGAACCCCCCCTCCCACCTCCCTCCCCATAACATCTTTCTGGGTCATCCCCATGCACCCGCCCCAAGCATGCTGCATCCTGCGTCAGACATAGACTGGCGATTCAATTCACATGATAGTATACATGTTAGAAAGTCATTCTCCCAAATCATCCCACCCTCTCCCTCTCCCTCTGAGTCCAAAAGTCCGTTATACACATCTGTGTCTCTTTCCCTGTCTTGCATACAGGGTCGTCATTGCCATCTTCCTAAATTCCATATATATGTGTTAGTATACTGTATTGGTGTTTTTCTTTCTGGCTTACTTCACTCTGTATAATCGGCTCCAGTTTCATCCATCTCATCAGAACTGATTCAAATGAATTCTTTTTAACGGCTGAGTAATACTCCATTGTGTATATGTACCACAGCTTTCTTATCCATTCATCTGCTGATGGACATCTAGGTTGTTTCCATGTCCTGGCTATTATAAACAGTGCTGCGATGAACATTGGGGTACATGTGTCTCTTTCAATTCTGGTTTCCTCGGTGTGTATGCCCAGAAGTGGGATTGCTGGGTCATAAGGTAGTTCTATTTGCAATTTTTTAAGGAATCTCCACACTGTTCTCCATAGTGGCTGTACTAGTTTGCATTCCCACCAACAGTGTAGGAGGGTTCCCTTTTCTCCACACCCTCTCCAGCATTTATTATAATAATAATTACTTAAGTAATACTTATGTATAGCCCATGGACAAAAAGAGAAATAAAAATTATAAAATATTTTAATTGAATAAGCAATTTATCAAAATTTGTTGGATTCCCCTAAAGCAGTGTTTATGAATATAAATTTTAAAATTAATTACATATGACTAAATGCCTGTATTTGTAAAGAAGAATTAAAATTAGTGATCTAAACTTTAACCTTAGAAAGGCAGAATAAAAAGAGCAAATCAAACACAAAGTATGTGAAAGGAAATAAGTAATAAAAATAAGCAGAATATGAATTAAAATAGAGAAAACATATTAAACCAAAATATAGATTTTTTAAAATATCATTAAAATGAATTTCTAGCTAGATCACTCCCTGTCACCCAGAATTTTTTAAAGACTTAAGCTCTTTTTTTTAAATATCTTTTAAATGTAACAGCTCTTAGGGTCTTCTCTCATGGATCAGTGATAAAGAATCCTCCTGACAACACAAGGGACATGAATTCTATCCCTGGTCTGGGGAGATCCCACTTGCCACAGGACAACTAAGCCCTTGTGCCAAGACTACTGAGCCAGGGCTTTAGAGCCCAAGAACTCCAGTTACTGAAACCTGCATGTCTAAATCCTGTGCTCTGCGACAAGAGAAACAAATACAATAGAAGCCTGCAACCCTCAACTGAAGACTTGTGCAGCAATGAAGACTCAGAGCAGCCATAAATAAATAAATACAATAAAAAAATGTGACTTTTCTTATACATCTGACTTTACTAACTATATATTATGTTTGGGAGAAATGCTCAAAAAAGAATCATAGGCTTTAATTCTCTTACAAAACTACATTGCAGACAGACTGATTTAAATTAATGGCGGAAAAGAGGAAAAATAATACTAGTAATATCAAGGAGTCATCCTATACGTCCTACAGATACAGAGAATACTGTGAATAATTTATTGCTACTGACTTTGCTTAGAAGAGGTGGACATGAGAATGTAAACTAATATAGCCACTATTGAAAACAGTCTGGAAATTCCACAAAAATAAATAAAATAAAACTACCATATTTTCCAACAATTCCACGTCTAGGTATTTATCCTAAAGAAATGCAATCCCTGTGTTGAAAATATATCCACCCTCATCTTCATTGCATCATTTCATAGACATGAATATCAAGGGAACACAACAGAGTCCAAAATTTAACTTACACAGAAACAATTAAATGATTTTTAATATGAGTTCTAAGAAAAATGAGTAGGGGGAAAAAAAAAGTTTATCCTTGAAGAACTTCTGGAGTTAGGGAAACCAACCCTCACTTTGTGGAATACCCATGTGTAATTTTACAGTTTACCCCTCATATCCATGTTTCTACATCTATAAATTCAACCGTGGGCCTTGGAGTACTACACTATGTATTTGATTTAAAAAATCTATGGATAAGTGAACCTACACAGTTCAAACCCAATATTATTCAATAGTTAACTGATTATACAGAGTGAAGTAAGCCAGAAAGAAAAACACCAATACAGTATACTGACACATATATATGGAATTTAGAAAGATGGTAATGATAACCCTCTATGCGAGACAGCAAAAGAGACTCAGATGTAAAGAACAGACTTTTGGACTCTGTGGGAGAGGGAGAGGGTGGGATGATTTGGGAGAATGACATTGAAACATGTATACTATCATGTAAGAAACAAATCGCTAGTCTAGGTTCGATACAGGATACAGGATGCTTGGGGCTGGTGCACTGGGATGACCCAGAGAGATGATATGGGGAGGGTGGTGGGAGGGGGGTTCAGGGTTGGGAACTCATGTACACCTGTGGTGGATTCATGTCAATGTATGGCAAAACCAATACAGTATTGTAAAGTAAAAAAAATAAAATTTTAAAAAAAATTAAATAAATAAATAATAAAAAATGTTATCACATTATATGGCTATATGAGAAAAAAATGAATTTCATATTGTCTAATACCATACACTGATTATCTCAATTAGATTATAGGTCTAAATGTAAATGATAAAATTAGAAAATTTTCAAAGAAAAACACAAAGGAAAATCTTTGTAACCTTATGAAAAATAAGGATTTCTGATTCAGGAAACAGAAATAACCATTAAAAAAGAAAAAATAGCTAAATTTTACTTAATCAAAATTCAAAAAAAAAGTCAAAATATAAAAGTTTAAAGATATCTTCTGGCTTTCTCTGGCAAGCTACAGGTGGTCTACATCTCAGGATCGAGTCACAGGTCAGCATCAGGATCGGGTCAGGGGGAACCAGCATCAGCCTCTTTCACAGATCAGCCTGTTCTGAAAAACTGAAAGCGGCTCAAGACTGATTCAAGGGCGGCAGAGGCTGCAGAGGCAGTAATAGCATCCCCGAAGCCAGGACTTGGAGGTTCTCCTGGAGGCTCTCTTTCCGGAGGAGTGGAAGCCAGGAGCTGGGATTGGTCAGGTTCCTGTTAGTCTGAGATCTCCTTCATCCTCCTCAGCTTCAGAAAAATGGCTCAAGCGCCCAAGCACGTGATGAAAAAAATGTCAACATCTGATCCTTTGGAGAGGAATAAGAGAGATAATGAAGAATTCCGTAAACTCTTTGTTGGTGGCTTGAGCTCTGAAACCACAGAAGAAACTCTATGGAACTACTACCAGCAGTGGGGATATCTTACAGACTGTGTGGTCATAAGAGATCCTGCCAGCCAGACATCAAGAAGATTTGGTTTTGTCACGTTTTCCTCTGTGGCTGAGGTGGATGCTGCCATGGCGGCCAGACCTCATTCCATCGATGGGAAAAGGGTCGCCCCCAAACGCGCTGTCCCAAGAGAAGACTATGGAAAACCAGGGGCTCTTGTCACTGTGAAGAAGCTGTTTGTTTGTAGAATTGGAGAAGACATGGAGAAGCATCATCTTAGAGATTACTTTGAGAAATATGGAAACATCAATGCCATTGAGATCATTAGTGATAGGGAGTCAGGAAGGAAAAGAGGCTTTGGGTTTGTGACTTTTGATGACCACGATCCTGTGGATAAGCTTGTATTGCAGAAATACCATACCATCAATGGTTATCATGCAGAAGTAAGAAAGGCCTTGTCTAGACAAGAAATGCAGGCACTCCAGCATTCTAGAATAGGAAAGGGAGGAGGTAAGGTTGATTTCCTATACTTGCATAGTGGTGGTGGAAATTTTGGAGCTGGACAAGGAAGGGACTTTAGAGGAGGATCTGATGGAGGTGGGAGCAGTGGTGAATCTGGGGATGGTGACCATGGGTATGGAGGGGGACCAGGAGGTGGTAGTTTGAGGGTTAGTCTTGGTTATGGAGGAGGACCTGGACATGGCCACCAGAATAGGGGCTGCAGAGCGAGAGGAAGGAACGATGGAAGTCAGAATTGCTATAATTTGGGAAATTATAAGCAGAAACCTTCAAAGTACGAGTTACTAAAGAGTGGGAAACTGAATGGTAGGAGGAATATGGAAGGATCATATGGTGGAGGAAACTATTGTCCAGGAGGCCATGGAGAAAGTGGGGATTATGGAGAGATGGCGATACTGAGCTTGTTATTTGACAGGGGCTTGATTGTGTAAATCAGGGAGAATGAGAGCCTGGAGGTAACAGAACAGCTTCAGGCTATGGAAATAACAATGTCAAGGAAACTCTCATTTCAGTCATGCATAAATATTTGGTAATGTGGCCCAAGGCATGAGAGCACGTGCAGAAAGCCATTTTGTGAATGGACTTAATTATGTAAAAACATTACCGTCTTTGGAGGAAAAAAATCATATAAAAAAATGCTTTTGAGATACAATTCTTTCTTTTTGAAATGTCTTTCCAGTGGCCACTGTTCAAGAGTGTAGAAGCATCTCTTTCTTTGATAATGTTAAATTTCAATGTTTTGGGTGAGATGTGAAAATCCTTTTTCAAGATTTTCCCCAACATTTGGAAAAACTACTAGCTAGAATCATCATGTAATAAGACCTAACATCATTCTTCTAAAAAAATTTAGTTCATGTGTAAAGAAGCTATTGTACATTGAAGATTTAATAAAATAATTTAAAAGGTGAAAAAAAAAATAAAGATATCTTCTAACCAGAAGAGTAAAATTAAGACAAATGGTACAGTTAAATGCTGAGAGCTAATGGAGGAACTGGTACACCCATATATTGCTGATGAGAACATGAAGTGTTACAACTATTTTGAAAAATAGTTTGGCAAGCTGTTATACATTAAACAACTTAGTGTTTTCAGACCTAGGTATGTATCCAGGCAAATGAAATATTATATTTATAAATACATTTTGCTGCAATGCTAATAGCTTCTCCATAATAGTCCCAAACTGGAAATGCAACTAATGTCCTTCACAGATGACTGGATAAGGGGACTACTCATAAATGGCTATAACAAACAGTAAATATATATTCATACCATGGAATACTACCCAGAAATAAAAAGGCAGAAACTCATATTGCACAAAACAGTATATCTCAAAATTTTTTTTGAGTGAAAGAAGTCAAACACAAACAGATTTATTATTGTATAATTCTCTTTATGTGTGATTCTAGAGCAGAAGTCATTGATGTAATGTGAATATTCTATATCTTTATAATAATATAACCTGAGTATATACATTTGACAAAATATATCAAATTATAAATTAAAACATGTTTATATTTTACTGCATCAGTTATATCCAAATAAAACTGATATCACTTATCAGTTATTCACATATTTAAGAAATTTTGTACTGTTTATAAAGGCATAATGTGGTGTTGGAGAAGACTCTTGAGAGTCCCTTGGACTGCAAGGAGATCCAACCAGTCTATTCTGAAGGAGATCAGCCCTGGGATTTCTTTGGAAGGAATGATGCTAAAGCTGAAACTCCAGTACTTTGGCCACCTCATGTGAAGAGTTGACTCATTGGAAAAGACTTTGATGCTGGGAGGGATTGGGGGCAGGAGCAGAAGGGGATGACAGAGGATGAGATGGCTGGATGGCATCACTGACTCGATGAACATGAATCTGAGTGAACTCCGGGATTTGGTGATGGACAGGGAGGCCTGGCGTGCTGCGATTCATGGGGTCGCAAAGAGTCGGACACGAGTGAGCGACTGAACTGAACTGAATGTTACCTTCAAGGGCTATGATCAATATTGAAAAATATCACTTAAATAAACTATGGATTTATCACTCATCTTAGCAGCAATGTAAATTGCCTTTTCATAATTTCCAAAGGATGTAGATGTAGATGCCCACTAATAGATATTTTTAGTTTCCACTAGAAACATAGGAAGCACAGGAGACTATTTCAGCAGCTTCTCAGGAAAGCCTCTTATAGTAAAATAGGTTTTATTGCTGTTTTATGTAGAAGGATTAGATGTCAAAATAGCAGTTCCTACAATCCAATTGAGTTGCTATTCCTTCAAAAGTTACTATTCATTGATTCAGACTCCAGTGACTTGGTTTCATTTATTAATCAATTTCTCTCTGAATCTACTTAACTTGTACCTCTCCACTAATCTTATTTTATAGTACTAAGGGTATCGTCTACATTTGCTTATGCCTTTCTTTTTCTATTTCTTAGTTTAAAAATATTCCCAATACATGGTATGATTTAAAAATATTTAATATGCTTATTTTTAACTCATTATTTATATTTCATTCCATAGGTTGTAAGTCACAGTGCTGGTAATTCTGAATCCTTTGATTTATGTATATTCTAATATGGGCACAAGACTTTATGATTTTGAAGACTGTGTAACCTATTTGTGAAAACTTAAGTTTTATGTAATCATTTATATAATACTAAACTGAATTCACTTTTCAAACACTCATAAGGCTAAGTTTAATTTTTTTCTTTATTATGTTATATGCTGAGATTTATACACCCAAAACAGACAAGAAACACATAAGTAAAATCTACATGCTTATATGATAAAAATGTTTTATGTATATATCTACATTTGCAATATATATACATATGTACATATATGTTACACAGATACGTAAAATAAAAAATTGAATTCCTCAAATGAAAGTACTTGACTCTTTTGTGGAAGACTTTTTCAGTTAGAATGTCTTACATTTTCAATTATAATAGAGTGTCTAGTTTGTTAGGAAAGAAAATCTTTTCCAAAAATAATTTTTAAAGGGATTTCTATTTGTATTAGATATGCAACATCACAGAAGCAAGTTGTGTCATTCCTCCCACCTTTGCAATTTTATTTCAAGGTAAATTATTTTTCATTAAAATGTCTCATCTTTCTGGCCAGTTTCCATCAGCTCTTGTGAGTTCTGATGATTCATAAGTTCCTTCCAATCCATGAGTGAACATATAAAGAAATTAACCATCAGAAGAAGGCTAAACAACACATAAAGGCAAAATCACTTTTGTTTAAGTCATAATTTATTACCTCTGTTCACTTCAAAGTACTTTAAAAAATTGACTCAGTGAACAAGTCATAATTCTTATGAAGAAGGTAAATATTGTTATACCTTTAACAAAAGTGATTATTGAGGCTAAGAATTTGTCTTCAAAGAGAAAAATAATACCTAATTCTCCTCATCAGTTTTGGTTCATTATATTGTATGAGACTCCAACCTCTTTTTTAATACTCTATTAAATTTTTTAATACTCTATTTATTCACAATCTATATAACCTCTTTTAGTCATCGGTGCTAATTGTATTAATGGACATTTCAAAGCTTGTATTTTTCTGATATGATTCACAGTCTAACAAAATTTTGTAGAAGTGGTAAATCTTCACATAAGTATGTTGTCTTTGATTCACGTTATGCTTATTAAATTCAACAAGTATTTATTGAGTCACAATATGTGTCAGACACTGTGGGAAGTGCTAGGGATGAAAAGATAGCTATGGAGCTGTTTGCTGCCAAGGGCACACAGTCAAGTTATGAAGACAGTTATGTAAGTTAATCATTGGGATAAAATGTGATGAGCGTGATTTTGCCAGTATTTTGAGAATAAAATATTGACACAAATTATGTCATCAGCTTGAATCCATAAAGTATATTTTCAAAAAAAAGATGTTTTACGTGGAGCAAAAAGTAGGAGTAGGTTTTTTCCAGATGGGAGCAAAATATGACTGGGAGATGGGTGAGCAAAGAGTATTTCGGAGGCAGAACAGCATGTGCCAAACTGGAAATATATTAGACAGCCAAGGGAACTGCAGAGTTTTGGTCTTGACTGAAATGTGGACAGTATTTATGTGGCAAAGGCAGATTAGGCAAAGGTGACATTCTGGGATGTATCTTATGATACTCTAAAGGCCCTCAAGCAGCAATCCCACTGATAACATTAAAAACCAAGGAGGAGTAACATAGTCATATTTCTACTTTGATTCAAGCTTTGTTAATGATAGGATAATAGATTATAAGTCTGTGGATAAGGAGAAGAGTGGAGCTTACTGTGTGTCAGGTAGGAGATGATGAAAATTTGATTTAAAGTCGTTGATAGTTATAAGAGGGTGATATTGAGAGATACTCACATAGTAAATCGTGCAGAATTCAATGCCCATGAAATATGGTAGGAGAGGGGAGGGAAGTTTAGGAGTCTCCTGTAATAGTAAATAAGTAAATAAATGGCTTGTTCAAAATGGAAATATATGAGAATGAGCAAGTTGAGAAGAAAGATTGTAAGTTTGATTTTGGATGCGTTGACCTAGAATCTACATGTTAAAAAGCATTTTGATAACTGGAAATTAGTGTTTTGTGTGCATTTGTGGATGAAATACTTGACCAGTTTTGTCGAATCTGAAAGTATTAGAGTATTCGCCTCAAGCTTCATTAGATTAAAAAATCTTAAGCAAGCAAATTTCACTTATTAGTACTACCCAATGTAGGTATTTATGGATTTCCCTGGTGGCTCAGCAGTAAAGAACCCACCTGTCAATGCAGAAGGCATGAGTTTGATCCCTAGGTCAGGAAGATCCCCTGGAGAAGGAATGGAGCCCACTTCAGTATTCTTATCTGGGAAATCCCATGGACAGAGGTGCCTGGTGGGTTGCAGTCCATGAGGGTGCAAAAGAGTTATGCACAACTGAGCAACTAAATAATAATGTAGGTGTTTTGATCATTACACACAAATTAGAGATACCAAAGGAATATTTCAGGCAAAGATGGGCACAATATAGGACAGAAATGGTATGGACCGAACAGAAGCAAGATATTAAGAAGTCGTGGCAGGAATACATAGAAGAACTGTACAAAAAAGATCTTCATGACCCAGATAATCTCAATGGTGTGATCACCAACCTAGAGCCAGACATCCTGGAATGCAAAGTCAAGCAGGCCTTCAGAAGCATCAATATGAACAAAGCTACTGGACGTGATGGAATTCCAGTTGAGCTATTGCAAATCCTAAAATATGATGCTGTGAAAGTGCTGTAATCAATATGCTAGCAAATTAAGATAATTCAGCAGTGGCCACAGGGCTGGAAAAGGTCAGTTTTCATTCTAGTCCCAAAGAAAGGCAATGCCAAAGAATGCTCAAACTACTGAAACTACTGCACAATTGCACTCATCTCACATGCTAGTAAAGTAATGCTCAAAATTCTCCAAGCCAGGCTTCACCAGTACGTGAACTGTGAATTTTTACATGTTCTAGCTGGATTTAGAAAAGGCAAAGGAAACAAAGAGCAAATTGCCAACATCCACTAGATCATCAAAAAAACAAGAGACTTCCAGAAAAACATATTTTTCTGCTTTATTGACTATGGCAAAGGCTTTGACTGTGTGGGTCACAGCAAAGTCTAGAACATTCTTAAAGAGATGGGGATACCAGACCACCTAAACTGCCTCCTGAGAAATCTATATGCAGGTCAGGAAGCAACAGTTAGAACTAGACATTGAACAACAGAGTGGTTCCACATAGGGAAAGAAATACATCAAGGCTGTATATTGTCACCCTGTTTATTTAACTTATACGCAGAGTACCTCATGGGAAATGCTGGGCTGGTTGAAGCACAAGCTAGTGTCAAGATTGCCAGGAGAAATATCAATAACATCACATATGCAGATGACACCACCCTTATGGCAGAAAGCAAAGAAGAACTAAAGAGCCTCTTAATGAAAGTGATGGAGGAGAGAGAAAAAGTTGGTTAAAGCTCAACATTCAGAAAACTAAGATCATGACATCTGGTCCCATTACTTCATGGTCAATAGATGGGAAAACAGTGGAAACAGCGACAGACTTTATTTTGGGCTGGGCTCCAAAATCACTGCAGATGTGACTGTAACCATGAAATTTAAAGACACTTGCTTCTTGGAAGAAAATCTATGACAAACATACACAGCATATTAAAAAGCAGAGACATTATTTAGCTAACAAAGTCCATCTAGTCAAAGCTATGGTTTTTCCAGTAGTCATGTATGGATTGAGAGTTGGACTATAACGAAAGCTGAGCACCAAAGAATTGATGCTTTTGAACTGTGGTGTTGGAGAAGACAGTTGAGAGTCCCTTGGACTGCAAGGAGATCCAACCAGTCCATCCTAAAGGAAGTCAGTCCTGAATACTCATTGGCAAGACTGATGCTGAAGCTGAAACTCCAATACTTTGGCTACCTGATGCAAAGAACTGACTCATTTCAAAGATCCTGTTGCTGGGAAAGATTGAAGGTGGGAGGAGAAGGGGATGAAAGAGGATAAGATGGTTGGATGGCATCACCAACTCAGTGGGCATGCATTTGAGTAAACTCCGGGTGTTGGCAATGGACAAGGAGGCCTGCATGCTGCAGCCCATGGGGTCGCAAAGAGTCGGACATGACTGAATTGAACTGAACTGATGAATTGATGCTTTTGAACTGTGGTGTTGGGGAAGACTCTTGAGAGTCCCTTGGACTGCAAGGAAATCCAACCAGTCCATTCTGAAGGAGATCAGCTCTGGGATTTCTTTGGAAGAAATGATGCTAAAGCTGAAACTCCAGTACTTTGGCCACCTCATGTGAAGAGTTGACTCATTGGAAAAGTCCCTCATGCTGGGAGGGATTGGGGGCAGGAGGAGAAGGGGATGACAGAGGATGAGATGGCTGGATGGCATCACTGACTCGATGGACGTGAGTCTGAGAGAACTCTGGGAGTTGGTGATGGACAAGGAAGCCTGGCATGCTGCGATTCATGGGGTCACAAAGAGTAGGACACGCTGAGCAACTGAACTGAACTGAACTGAGATTATTACACTTACACTACTGAATAAGACTTTTGCTGATTGTTTCTAGTATTTAATGTTTCTTTTTGATATACTGTTGCAGAATTCAAAAGTTTAGTGGAGGAAGATTTTTTTCAAAAATTCTGAAACCCCTTGGAGCTAAATTAACTCAGGTTTGATTTGAAATGAAAAGTAAAATTTTAAAAGCCTTATGAAAAGGAGGAAAATGAGCCATTTGTTTCTATTAAAATCATAAAATCTTGTTATTGAAACCTGATGTTGGAACTATCTTCTCACCTTCTTCCCAATGGTCCATTACATTTTATCCTGTGAATGCAGAAAAGTGCTGATTTCATTAAATTAGAATTTGACATTGAAAGGCTTTACATGCAAGTGCATCAATGAATGTTACTGTTTCAAAAAGCAGAATTAAAGAAAAAAAGTTGCCTGTATCTATTATGGCTGTGCTCCCATTGACCATAATGTTAACACCTCATTGAGCTGACAAAGCTTAGGAAAGGCTGAGTTCACTTCATTGCTACTGTTATTCAGCTGTATATGAGTTTCATTAAAATCATTATTAGTGAATTTAATGTATATAAATCATTGAAAACTATGCTTTCTCCTCAAACTGTGCACAGTGTACCTTCCCCCACCTATCAAGCCAATGCAGGCAAATAGCAACAACCTTCTCTTAACCTAATATGTGTGTGTGTGTGTGTGTGTTCAGTCTCTCAGTCATGTCTGACTATTTGCAACCCCCTGAACTGTGGCCCACCAGGCTCCTCTTCCCATGAAAATTAGTTTATAATCAGTCAATTATGTTTTATATATCACTAGAGAGTTGTACCTGTGTAGATAATACTGGAATATTAAAAGTCCCTGGTGTTATCAAAACAGTGCTTTGAGTGGGACTGAGTTCTTTCAGGACTGAGATCTGATGAATTCTTTATTTAGGTATGACCAGGAAGGTCAAGTCATTGCAGGACACTTAACACTCCCCGTGGATCTGTCTTTGGTAAGGAGACTTACTTCTTTCTCCATAGTCATCTCTGAGGTGACACCCTTTCTTCCAAAGTAGAATGAATCTTAAAAGTGATTCTTCTTATTGCTTCGCTTTAACACTCTGACCTACCATAACAACACTGTAGCATAAACGCGTGTTTTTCATTTTTTCAAGATTCTGTTTCTTCTTGACAAGTAAAACTATTCCTGTTCAGAAGACACCCATGTTCCTCAGGTAACATTAAATAATAAAATTTCCATAGTGCTAATACTGATCTCTGAAGACCCAAACCCATTCTTACTTTGACAGATTATATAAACACACATTTTAAACTGTATTCTCATTTTTAAAAGTCAAAATAAACCAACCTATATTCACATCATTATGTGGTCAGATTTTTTTTTTCTTTTATCTCCACAGAGTCCTAGAGATTCTTAGAATATCAGAAAGTAAATCCATTGCCTGGTATTTAGTTTTGAATGTCTTAGATTTATTTTTCTAACAATCACTCATAGTGTTCAAACCACCTAATCTATTTAGCAAAAACACAACCAAACAAAAGTGATATATAAATCCAACAATCGGAAAATAAGTCCATTAGACTTGAAAAGAGATCGTCATTTTCTAGCTGCTATGAGAATTTTCAAAACAGCAGACATTAAAGAAAAAAAATTCTAAGATAGTATCTAGTGGTAAGTGGTGCTTCTGTGTCAATAAGACAGTATTTTTGTCCTTATGTACATGTCAGAAAGCTGAGGATAAGTGAAAGATATACTTCTTTTCCTAGAAAAACAATGATATGGGGCAAATTGTAAACATTCCCAAACCCTTACCATTTTTGCTACATGTCCACAGAAATATATACTTGAAAACTTATTCTCTAATTTACATGAATAAAAATCCTTAGAAGAATCATTGTTTTCACTAATATTTTACAGAAATTCAGTGAAGTGAGCAATTCTCCCTCCATTCTTCTTCTGTTTACTCAGTTCAAGAAAGATAAATCAGCCCCCAGCTAGAAAGTATATCTTCTCAGTTAACAAAATTCACAAATACATAAAAACTAATTTTTAAAAGAGGCGCTAGCACCACTGACACTACAGAAAAAGTTTTACAAATATCTGATTTGTTTGAGGAAGAATGTAAGTCATTTTAATTTGTCAAACAAAGTGATACCTTTGAAATATTTATAATTCAAAACAAGTCCTTATCAATTAGAAAAGATTAGCTTGTACCATCATCTCAATATGATATCTCTAAGATAGTTCACACAGACAAGAGAAAGCTAAACATACTGCAAATATTCTGCATTTAATATAGATACAGATATAGATATTTAATCTTGGGAAAAATACTTGGATCAAAGTTGGGATAGTCAGTGAAAACTTTTTACTTGAGAGTCTCTGAGTAGGAATTTTGGGGAGTTGTTATACTTGGTACAATTCCTTAAAGATTCATCTTTAACCAGCATGGGCATGTTTTGCCAAACCAGAAAGGAATAGACCACAAAGACTCAAAGTGTAAGATACATGGGGACAAAGTAGAGTGATCACAAAGTTTGTTATTGAGAGAAGATTGTATCATAGAGCAAGCCAAATAGAAAAGGATTAGAGATTTAAATCCAAATAGTGTCACTGATTCAAAGAATTTTTAAAGTCTTAGCTAACTAGTTCTGGTGTTTTAAGAGAAAAGAGTTGAACAGTTTAGACATGGTGGAAGCCAATAGTTCTAATAAATTATGAAGACTAACCTGGTTTTCTACTTTGTACTTTGCAGCTTTTACATAGAAGAAATAGATCATAGCATGGTAAAGAATCTAATTTCAAACTTATAGTCTATTATTGTTTTTACTACATCATTTAGGGGTGAATTCTAAATTTCTGTGACATACACTTCTTGTCAATTTATCAGGGCAAGTTGTATGACATGAATAAAAACTTTGAGCTAGAGCAATATGGATCCATTTTTTCATTTTGGGTTGTTGTTAGTGAAAGGCACCACTTTCCTGTGAGGGGTACCACTTCACATGCTTCCTTTTTAAAATCCAATTATTTTAGGTCTTTTACTTTTTTAAAAAATTTCATTTAAAAGATGGCCTAATTCAGTTGAGCTGCACATAGACTAGAGAAAATGACTCATACTTCAAAGTACTAGGCTGAATTCAAAGAAGTGGTTTACAAAAGATTCTAGAAGAATAAGGCTTTAGGCATGCAGGGGACAGAGTTTAAGTATGGTTGGTTAACAGTAGGCTTGTACTCTGTGGATGGAACATATCTTAAGCAGACAAAGTGTCTCTCTCTTTCTTTCTGTCTGCATCTTCTCTCTTCAGCCTTTCCCTTCTTCTTTGTGCCAAGATCACGTAGTTGCTAAGACAGAGATTTCTTAATTAGGGGTGTCATAATGGTGTGCCTGTCCCTTGCACGAGTGGCCTTGAAGTCATGCTGGAGTCAGGGTGGGGGTTACTCCCACCTTGGCTGAATAATACAAATTACTAAGCTAAAATGTAAAAGTCAGACATGTCAAATTGATTGATATACCAATCGCTAGGACTACTTCATTTTTCTTAACATCTACCTTTTGTGAGAAAACACTTTGTATGATTTAGATATAGATCAACTTCAATATGCTGCAAGGCAACCAGCTTTTATCTATTTATTCCTTCATAGTTTCCCTTCATGCTCAGAAAAGAATGAACAAGAAGCCTATATCTTTGTGACCAGCCTGGTGGGTGGGGGTGGTATTCAGTGAGTGTCACTGAAGGAAAAAACAAAACAAAGCTTTGTTGAAGAAGTTAGGGGCAGGAAAGCTAACAGATCCTACTCCCAGAAAACTTCCTCTCCAAGTAACAACAATAAGGAATTTAATGTATTTAGAGGGATAGAATTTTATTATACTTTGATGGTTTTGTATTTGGAAAAAAGAGCTAAACTTTGTAAATTTATTTAGCAACTAAACAGAGATTAATAGCATATAAAGGTCAAGTGGCATTTTAGACAGAAGTTCCATAGACATTATGCAATGTGATCGTCAAAAATACATTTCTGATAAAGCAGATGAAGAAAAGAGTATTTGGAGAGATGATTCGATACGGTTAGGCATTTCAGGACTTCTTGTCTTATACAACATCTCAAAAAGATCAACTTTGCAAATAGAAAATCTTAGGGGAAGGACACTTTTTTAGAAACCAAAATCAAACGAGAAAATAGAAAAATCATTTTCTTTAGTTTTTGTAGCTTTAAGCATATAATAATTTTCAGTAAATGTCATTGAAGATAATTTCTAATATACAGTTAACTAATAGGAAGTTATTTTTTTTTCGAAGGTATTATCACTTATGGGTCCTTGTTTTTTGTAGAAGACACTTTTGTTATCGATTCCTTATTTTTCTTTATTTGGTTATGTCATGGAAATGAAAAACCTGTCCTGACTTTAGCTTACGTAGCATAAGAATATATGACTCATTGTTATGTAGCTTGTGTAAAGGAGCAGCAATGAACCACTACAGTGACACAAAAGTCATTTTCATTGATAATCTATTAAACACTCTGCAAGAGGGTAATAGAAACTGCAAACAGAATTAAAATTTGCAAAATAAGAATCCTTACTGAGACAACAAAGCACAAAAGTATTAATAAACAGATTAATAAAGTATTCTACAGAAAATAGGCTTTCCAGGTGATTCAATGGTAAAGAATCTGCCTACAAATACAGGAGATGTGGGTTCAATCGCTGCATCAGGAAGATCTCCTGGAGAAGGAAATCACAACCCATTTCAGTATTCTTGCCTGAAGAATTCCGTGACAGAGGAGCCTGGTGGGCTATAGTCCATGGGGTTGCAAAAGAGTCAGACATGATTTAATGACTAAATAAAAACAACAGAAAATATAGTCTGCTCTTTGATTTTGTGGTCTTAATTTAAATTCCAGAAATTAGGGGGACACACTATCAACATTCTGGTGTTAAATATCTGTTGTGAGTCAAGCCTAACTTATCTTCTCATTGGTGAATACAGATATAATTTATGAACTCTCAAAGATTTGTAGAGGACTCTGCATATTTTACTTTATTTCACAGCCATTAACTGTGAAATAAAAATTCGTATAGTAGGCCCTCTGTGTCTGCAGATAGGGAAGGCAGACTACATAATAATTTGATGAGAAAAATAGGTATTGAAATAAGAGTTCATAGGCAAATTTAATTAAAGTGTTTATATGTAATTAATTAAAATTCTTATATTTCACATAGTAGCATAATTACTTTCTGAACTAAGAAAAATATAATTTCTAATGCAGCTACACAGCAAGTATGACGGGATTAACTGTGAAACATTCTTTCTCAGTGAATCTTCACAGGAAATGCCAATCTCTTAATTCTCTTCTTGCCAAATGTATTTTATTTATGACAAACAATAGTAGATAATGAAATAATCAAATAGTATTTTACATATTGGAAGATAGAAGTGGAGAAGGAAATGTATTAAGAGGACAATTACTAATATTTTGTTCACAGTAATCAATCTTGGAGAACAAAATTAAATATTAAAATGGTCACCTGCTACAATATGTTGCATCTATACTTCAGCCAAAAAGAAAACAGGTAACTAGTTTGCAAGGATAAGGTATTTGAAAATGGTTAAAGAACAATGTAGTCTCATAAAATTGAACTTAAAAATTAAAAAAAAAATCCATGAGTACTAAGCACTCATAATTTTGAAAATATTCTAATTAAAATGAAGACATATTGTACTTTTATATAGTTGAATTTTATTTCTACCTTTTATAGTTTTTCTACATTTCTAATTTTTTTTCTAATTTGTAGTTAACCTGAAAGTACTCTGCTAAAGAAAAAAAAAATAAATCACTTATTCCAATTCCAAAGAAAGGCAATGCCAAAGAATGTTCAAACTACGACACAGTTGTACTCATCTCATATGCAGGTGTGAAAGTGAATTGGAGAAGGAAATGGCAACCCACTCCAGTATTCTTGCCTGGAGAATCCCAGGGATGGGGGAGCCTGGTGGGCTGTTGTCTATGGGGCTACACAGAGTCTGACAAGACTGAAGCGACTTAGCAGCAGCATATGCTAGCAAAGTAATGCTCAAAATTCTCCAAGGAAGTCTTTAACAGTATGTGAACCATGAACTTCCAGATGTTCAACTGTATTTATAAAAGGCATAGGACTTTTGGACTCCGAGGGAGAGGGAGAGGGTGGGATGATTTGGGAGAATGACATTCTAACATGTATACTATCATGTGAATTGAATCGCCAGTCTATGTCTGACGCAGGATGCAGCATGCTTGGGGCTGGTGCATGGGGATGACCCAGAAAGATATTATGGGGAGGGAGGTGGGAGGGGGGTTCATGTTTGGGAATGCATGTAAGAATTAAAGATTTTAAAATTAAAAAAAAAAAAACAGTTTGTGACTCTATATATGTGTGTATATGTATATATATATATATATATATATATATACATACACATATAGAAAGTGTATCACACACATATATAAAGTATATATAGATATATTTTCTTTAAAGAATAAAAATTTTAAAAATATGCCTATTAAAAAAAATTTGTTCAATTAAAAAAAAAAAAAAGGCATAGGAACCAGAGTTCAAATTGCCAACATCTGTTGGATCATTGAAAAAGCAAAGAGTTCCAGAAAAGCATCTACTTCTGCTTTATTGATTACACCAAAGCCTTTGAATGTGTGAATCCCAACAAACTCTGGAAAGCTCTTCAAGAGATGAGTATACCAGACCACCTTACCTGCCTCCTGAGAAATCTGTATGCAGGTCAAGAAACAACAATTAGAACCAGACATGGAGTAAAAGACTGCTTCAAAATTGGGAAAGGAGTACGTCAAGGCTGTATATTGTCACCCTGCTTGTTTAACATCTATGCAGAATACATCATGCAAAATACAAGGATGGATGAATCACAAGGTAGAATCAAGATTGCCAGGAGAAATATCAATAAAATCAGATATGCAGATGACATCCACCCCTATGGCAAAAAGCAAAGAACTAAAGAGACCCTTGATGAAAGTGAAAGAGGAGAATGAAAAAGCTGGCTTAAAACTCAACACTCAGAAAACAAATATCATGGCATCTGGTCCCATCACTTCATGGTAAAAAAGATGGGGAAACAATGGAAACTGTGAGAGACTTTATTTTGGGGGCTCCAAAATCATTGCAGATGGTAACTGCAACCATGAAATTAAAAGATGCTTGCTGCTTGGAAGAAAAGCTATGACCAACCTATGCAGCATATTAAAAAGCAGAGACATTACTTTGCTGACAAAGATCTGTCTAGTCAAAGCTATGGTTTTTCCAGTAGTCATGTATGGATGTGAGAGTTGGACTATAAAGAAAGAGGAGTGTCAAAGAATTGATGATTTTGAGCTGTGGTGTTGGAGAAGACTCTTGAGAGTGACTTGGACTTCAAGGAGATCAAACTAGTCAATCCTAAAAGAAATCAACCCTGAATATTCATTGAAAGGATTGCTACTGAAACTGAAACTCCAATACTTTGGCTACGTGATGTGAAGAACTGACTCACTGGAATAGTCCTGATGCTGGGAAAGGGTGAAGGTAGGAGGAGAAGGGAATGACCAAGGATGAGATGGTTTGATGGCATTACCGACTCGATGGAGATGAGTTTGGGCAGGTTTTGGAAAATTGGTGATGGACAGGGAAGCCTGGCTTGCTGCAGTCCCTGCAGGCTCAGAGAGTCAGACATGACTGAGCAACTGAACTGAACTGATTTGCTAAAGAACTAATCTAATTATTTGTTAGTTTTTATACCAGTTTTCCTTCTTTTTTTCAATATTGCCTTATAGAAATTGTCACGATGATTTGTTACTCTCTGTAATCATTATTCAGATATCAATTAAGCTCCTAAATTTCCTGGAGGAAGACTATCTTCTCTGAGTAAATCACATGCCCTAGCTTTCATAGTATTGTATCAAAGATGTTTTTTTATAATTCTTGTAAGAGTTGGAGTTTTATATTTGTATTTTTTACATTAGCATTTCACTTTGGTGGTAAAGAGTCTGCCTGCAATGTGGGAGAACTGATTTCAATCCCTGAGTCAGGAAGATCCCTTGGAGAAGGAAATGACAACCTCCTACAGTATTCTTGTCTGGAGAATTCCATGGACAGAGGAGCCTGGTGGGCTACAGTCCATGGGGTCACAAAGAGTTGGACAAGACTTAGTGATTTTCACTTTGATGTGTTTAACAATTACTTATGTTATATATGTGTGTTTTGATATAATTACATATTTCTTTTTACTAAACTTTAAGCTCCTTGACAGCAGAAATATGTCTGGTTTAGTACCCTTAGAATTTTTCTAATGTGTCAAGTGCATGGTAGTTACCACTGTTCTTATCTGTTGAATGAATGAATAAATGGAACTAAGCTACCATTTTATTTTGAAGGAAGGAATGGATAACTTGAATAGAGCAAATCTAGAGTAAATAATTTATTTAGAGTAAATAAAAAGCTAAAATTTAGAGCAAATATAAATATATATGAAATTATTTTAAAAATCAGGGAAGATTATACTTTAAGTTTTTCAAGGCTGATGTCAGCACAATTATGTTTTTATGAGGGAAAGTATGGCTAAAATCAATTTCTGTGATTTATATAAGGAAAGATAGCTCATCACTAATGTATTCTACCTGGGAATAATAAAATTAAAATGAATTTACAAATATCTGAAACAGATTAAATTATCTCTTAATTCAAGGATTTTTAAAATTCTTACATTAGTTTAAATTCATTATGTTAATAGCCCAGTTTTCATATTCTATACCAAAGTAGAAGACATTCATTAATAAAGATTCTACCTATTCATTGTTGTAGAATCTTCCTATTATTTGAATTGGAAGCATTTTCACTGTTAGAAAGATATTCAGACACTCCCAGGATCTCCTTAGAAATGAAAGAACTCAAAAATTTGATACCTATGAATTAAGTAGCCTGTCTCTCAACTTTAGGTTTGCTAATCTATGATGTAGAAATTATTTGGAAAAAGTAGAAATATTTTTTCTGATAGTGAAAATACTATCTGAAATTACAAAAAAAAATTGTGAAAATAACTAAAGCCTTTACCATACTGATTTGAACGTATAAAGAAATGTTATACATATTAAAAAATAAAATTTTAGTTCATTTATGTCATTGTTTTAAATTAGAACCACATGAGTGATATCATATGATATTTGTTTTTGTCTGGCTTACTTGATACATAATCTGTAGATTCATCCATTCTGCTGCATATGGCATTATTTCATTCTTTTTATGGCTGAATAACAATACCATTTTATATATGTAACACATATTTTTTATCCATTCATCTGTCAATGGACATTTGGGTTGATTCCATTTCTTGGATATTGTGAACAGTGTTGCAATGAATACTGGGGTGCATGCGTCCTTTGAACCATGGTTTTTGCCAGATATGTGGCCAAAAAAGTGGGATTGCTATGTCATGTGGTAGTTCTATTTTTAGTTTTCTTAAGGAACCTCTATACTGTTGCCCATAGTGGTTGTACATTCCTATGTGAAAATAATCTTAAAAAGAATGGATATATGTATATGTATTATTCAATCACTATTCTGTACACCTGTGACTAACACAACATTGTAAATCAATGACAATAAAGTTTTAAAAGAAAAAAGATTTCAATAAAGTTTTTTTTTTAATTTTAATCATAAGAATCACAAATCATTTTATCTCTGAATAAATGTAGATACTGCTATACATTAACTGTTAGTTTTTAATAGATCAGATTATCATCATAATTTTATTCAAGAAAATTCTGAGAATATGTATGTCTTTGAGTTCAAAACTTAAATTGTTGTTCAGATTTTATATCAGATTTACAATTTAAAATTTTATATTGGATATATCCCCTAGAACAGATTTATGGAGTGAAGTTTAAATTTTCTTGATATGGAAATGAGAGAATAAATGTGTATTTTTCTGCTTATGGTTTTACTCACAAGAAAAATTCAACAAACTTTTGGCCACTAGACATTATATCACAATTAGGAAGTTTATATATAGTGTATTAATTCAGTTCAGTTCAGTCACTCAGTCATGTCCGAATCTTTGCGACCCCATGAATTGCAGCACGCCAGGCTTCCCTGCCCATCACCAACTCCCAGAGTTTACCCAAACTCATGTCCATTGGGTAGGTGATGCCATCCAACCATCTCATCCTCTGTCGTCCTCTTCTCCTCCTGCCCTCAATCTTTCCCAGCACCACTGTCTTTTCAAATGAATAAGCTTTTTGCATGAGGTGACCAAAGTATTGGAGTTTCAGATTCAACATCAGTCCTACCAAAGAACACCCAGGACTGATCTCTTTAGGGTGGACTGGTTGGATCTCCTTGCATTCCAAGGGATTCTCAAGAGTCTTTTCCAACACAATTCAAAAGCATCAATTCTTCAGCGCTCAGCTTTCTTTATAGTCCAACTCTCACATCCACACATGATACTGGAAAAACCATAGCCTTGACTAGACTGACTTTTGTTGGCAAAGTAATGTCTCTGTTTTATAATATCTTGTCTAGGTTGGTCATACTTTCCTTACAAGGAGGAAGCATCTTTTAATTTCATGGCTGCAATCACCATCTGCAGTGATTTTGGAGTCCAGAAAAATAAAGTCAGCCACTGTTTCCATTGCTTCCCCATCTATTTGCCATGAAGTGATGGGACCAGATGTCATGATCTTACTTTTCTGAATGTTGAGCTTTAAGTCAACTTTTTCACTCTCCTGTTTCACTTTCATCAAGAGGCTCTTTAGTTCTACTTTACTTTCTACAATAAGAGTGATGTCGTATCTGAGGTTATTGATATTTATCCTGGCAATCTTGATTCCAGCTTATGCTTCATCCAGCCCAGCTTTTCTTATGATGTACACTGCATATAAGTTTAATAAGCATGGTGACAATATACAACCTTGACGGACTCCTTTTTCTATTTGGTATCAGTCTTTTGTTCCATGTGCAGTTCTAACTGTTGCTTCTTGACCTGCATATAGATTTCTCAAGAGGCAGGTCAGTTTCTGCGATTCCATCTCTTTAAGAGTTTTCCACAGTTTATTGTGATCCACACAGTCAAAGGCTTTGGCATAGTCAATAAAGCAGAAATAGATATATTTCTGGAACCCTCTTGCTTTTTCCATGATCCAGCGGATGTTGGCAATTTGATCTCTGGTTCCTCTGGAACCGTGAACATCTGGAATTTCATGGTTCATATATTGCTGAAGCCTGGCTTGGAGAATTTTGAGCATTACTTTACTAGTGTGTGAGATGAGTGCAATTGTGTGGTAGTTTGAGCATTCTTTGGCATTGCCTTTCTTTAGGATTGGAATGAAAACTGACCTTTTCCAGTCCTGTGGCCACTGCTGAGTTTTCCAAATTTGCTGGCATATTGAGTGGAGCCCTTTTACAGTATCATCTTTCAGGATTTGAAATAGCTCAGCTGGAATTCCATCACCACCACTAGCTTTGTTCGTAGTGATGCTTTCTAAGGCCCACTTGATTTCACATTCCAGGATGTCTGGTTCTAGGTGAGTGATCACACCACACACACACACACACACACACACACACACACACACACACACACATATATACACAAACAACTGAAGAATATTAAAGACACATCAGTCTCACCTGTGAAAATTTAAAAAAGATGTAAACTGTGAAGATATTTGCAGCTTCTGAAGTGTTCTGTTACAAAGCGGTGACAGAGATATTGGTAACAAGATCAGTATATCTGGCACATTTTGGGGGATGGTGAACAGCAGAGAGCCTGAGATGTTCACAACAGGTGAGAAAAAGATTCTCTTTGTAGTCTTTTTTTTTTTTTTAACAAAACAGGTTTATCACTGTATCACTAGTGAACTAAATATCAAAGGTTAAAATAGAGGGGAAAATAACAGTTTTGTGTATCTCAGATAGCCGTCCATCAGTGAAGTATTTTTCTTTATAACTCAGTAATTCTGGGCTGAATAATTAAAGAGAATAATTACATAATCCCTTTGACGAACATTTATTGCACCATTGACTTCCCTGATGGCTTAGACAGTAAAGTGTTTGCCTATGACGTGAAAGACCCAGGTTTGATCCCTGGATTGGGAAGATCCCCTGCAGAAGAAAAATAAGATTATTTCCCACAAAGTTATGAGAACATAGAGAAAAAGAATCTCATCCAGTTTAGAGACAAGAGAATGTTTTTGGAAGGTTTCAGGGTTTGTTTGTTGATGGCTACTTTTTTTTTTTTAATGAAATAAGGCATAAAGAATACCATAAAAAGAGAATAGTATATGTAAACTGCACAGATGTGAAAAAGTACATTCAAGTAAGTACGAGTGATTTAGTGTGATGAGTCATAAAAGATACATGGAGTGACCAGCAAAAGAAGAAGTCAAAATAAAAATTGAGGCAGAGGCTAAATAGCTAAGGAAAACACAATGAAAGGCAGAATCATCATTTTTAAAAAATCCCATAAATTTTAACTGATTAAAGATATGACTAACAATGGATATGATAAGTTGTTTAAATAGTAATAATATATCTTAAGTACTTTATGTGGGTTATCTTCTTTAATCATTAAAATATCTCTAAGAGCACCATTATTCTAATTTTGTACAATGGGGGAATAGACTTGGAGTGGTTCTTCTCCAGCTTGTCCAGGTCACCCAATTAGTATATCTTCAAATTCAGGTAGTCTATCCTCAAATGCTGGCCTCTTTACATTCCTATTATGCTGAAAATCTATTCTAGAATTTTGTCGATCATTGAGTTAGTTGAGAGTGTTCTTTATTAGGATAAAGAGTGCTTTTATAAAATATGTAAGTGAGAAGATATTTTAGTTTATGTGATGTTGAGTTTGAGAATTCTTCAGAACATTCATGAAATATAAATGATAGGAAATTCAATATATACATCTGAAAAATTAAACAAAGAATTCTGTAGTTAGAGATTGTTTAATGACTTACTAGAAAAGTCATCTTCATAGTAAAAGTAAATATCACAAAGGAGATCTTGAGAAACAAAGTAATATTTAAAGCGATAGACGAGATAAGACAATTACATCATTTGTGGAGAGCGCTAATTGAAAGAAAACTCTTGATACTTTTTCCATGTAAATATATCCAATAATTATATCTTTATAGCAATTTAAAACAAATATATTTTCTTCTATTGGAATTCTTTTCATTTTTAAAGACAACCATGATGTATTACTTAGGTAGTTTACTTTCAGAAGATTCCCTCATTATTATAACATGACTTCAAAATATTAGCACCACCAGAAATGCTTCTTGGATTAAGCTATTGCCTCTAGAAAGCACCTGTTAAAACATCTGCTCCTGGGTAGAGAAGAATATTGCAATTACTTTTAGAATATATAGGCTTATTAGATTAACCTTATTGAGAAAGTTCAAATTCTTAAGTAAAATCAACATAAAAGAAGGCAGCTTTTACTCAAGTGGCAGAAGACACCCAGAGAAGTATTATTCTGCATGAACACCCTTGAGTGACACATCAGAAGCTGCAGCGTCATCATGAATGCCCTCGATCAAATCACTTGGACAGAAAGGCAGAAACTGAAAAGAAGCTAAAAGCCTAATATAGCATTTTACAAAATTTTCCACTGTCATTCTCAAGAACATAGAGAACAAATTTAAAGTCAGTGTCAACTCGGTTTCAAAAAAATATTTATAGCAGGTAGTATGCATATTTTTCATTGAATATGTAGTGTTGGTACTTACTTAGCCCTGTTACACAGTCTGATTCCTCCCAAACAGTTTTCTTCATATATTCAGAAAAACTCCAAGTCATTTGGTATGTTCAAAGCACTTCTCCAGATATGGAAATAGAAATCATTTTTTCCCTAGGTGTTAAGGAATTTTTAGTCTTCACATTTAAAAAAATGATTTATTTTATGGAATTATGGAAAGTTCATGATAGAAAGAAACCTGAGACATTTTGTTTAGTTCAGTTCAGTCACTCAGCCGTATCTGACTCTTTGCGACCCCATGAATTGCAGCACACTAGGCCTCCCTGTCCATCACCAACTGCTGGAGTTCACTCAAACTCACGTCCAACAAGTCAGTGATGCCATCCAGCCATCTCATCCCCGGTCGTCCCCTTCTCCTGCTGCCCCCAATCCCTCCCAGCATCAGAGTCTTTTCCAATGAGTCAACTCTTCGCATGAGGTGGCCAAAGTACTGGAGTTTCAGCTTTAGCATCATTCCTTCCAAAGAAATCCCAGGACTGATCTCCATCAGAATGGACTGGTTGAATCTCCTTGCAGTCCAAGGGACTATCTCCAACACCACAGTTCAAAAGCATCAATTTGTGGGCGCTCAGCTTTCTTCACAGTCCAACTCTCACATCCATACCTGACCACTGGAAAAACCATAGCCTTGACTAGATGAACCTTTGTTGGCTAAGTAATGTCTCTGCTTTTCAATATGCTATCTAAGTTGGTCATAACTTTTCTTCCAAGGAGTAAGCATCTTTTAATTTCATGATTGCAGTCACCATCTGCAGTGATTTTTGGAGCCCAGAAAAATAAATTCTGACACTGTTTCCACTGTCACCCCATCTATTTCCTATGAAATGATAGGACCAGATGCCATGATCTTCATTTTCTGAATGTTGATCTTTAAGCCAACTTTCTCACTCTCCTCTTTCACTTTCATCAGGTGGCTTATTAGCTGCTCTTCACTTTTCTGCCATAAGGGTGGTGCCATCTGCATATCTGAGGTTATTGATATTTCTCCCAGCAATCTTGATTCCAGCATGTGCTTCTTCCAGCCCAGCATTTCCCATGATGTACTCTGCATAGAAGTTAAATAAGCAGGGACACAATATGCAGCCTTGACGCACTCCTTTCCTATTTGGAACCAGTCTGTTGTTCCATGTCCAGTTCTAACTGTTGCTTCCTGACCTGCATACAGATTTCTCAGGAGGCAGGTCAGGTGGTCTGGTATTCCCATCTCATTCAGAATTTTCCATGGTTTATTGTGATCCACACAGTCAAAGGCTTTGGCATAGTCCATAAAGCAGAAATAGATGTGTTTCTGGAACTATCTTGCTTTTTCGATGATCCAGCAGATGTTGGCAATTTGATCTCTGGTTCCCCTGCCTTTTCTAAAACCAGCTTGAACATCTGGAAGTTCACAGTTCATATATTTCATTAGCTTCATAAAATATAAAACACTGAATTATAGTATTTTAGGTGTTATTGATCAAGTTGAGTATATAGAATAAATTTGGAACTTTTTAGAACATACTAGATAGAACATTTGAGCTGTATTTTTAACTAAGTAGCCTTTGTTATATATAGAAGTGACACAAATTGGAGTGCTTAACTTCACATTTTTCCAAAGTAAGGATGTTGTCTGGTGGTTATTTAATATTAAAATATCTAAATTAAAAAGAAAGTTTATTTTTGCAGATGTTATATATGTTCCTAGCTATCCAAATTGTGGAGATTTAAGGTATAAAACCACAAAATGAATTACAGCAATTAGTCTGTTATTACTAGTATGAAATGTCACATTAAAAAGAAGATGTAGATCACCATAAAAGCTTTGACACATTTCTTTATATTGGATAAAAACAAGTTTTTCAGAAAAAGACAATATATCATGATAAAAACCTTTACTTATTTTGCTCCTCTTTCTATACCTCAATAATACTTACCCCCAGTCAGAGCTATCAAAATATTCAATAATTATGCTTAATACATTTAGAATCTTAATGTAGTATTTATACTTTAAAAATTATGCTCAAGCAGTTACAGAGATTAAAATTATATAGTTCAATTTCAAAATTCTTCTTGTAATGATCATTTTCTTGCAGAACAACTGCTGTCTAATAGCAAGGGTGGGTTTTCCATTGTATTGCTTCAGGATTAATTAAAATACTTGTTTTAGTGCATTACAAATTGAAATCAAACATGCCACTGATGAAGGTTGGTTGCACTGGTAATTATAATTATAATTATTAGTTTGTGGCTTTCTCATGGTCGTAACCACATAGTACACCTTTATTCTCATTAAACACTTCTAAATTCCACCTAAAACCCCTGTATAATATAAAAAACTGTGGGGGGGGCAATCCTAAGATGGCAGAGGAATAGGATCAGGAGACCACTTTCTTCCCCACAAATTTCATCAAAAGATCATTTGAACTCTGAGCAAATACCACAAAACAACTTCTGAATGCTAGCAAAGGACTCCAGGCATCCAGAAAGGCAGCCCATTGTCTTCAAAAGAAAGTGGGACAAACTATAAAAGATAAAAAGAGAGACAAAAGAGTTAGGGACAGAGACCCCTTCCAGGGAGGGAGTCTTAAGACAGTAGTTTCCAAACACCAGGAGACCCTCTCACCGGCAGGTCTGTGGGGAGTTTTGGAATCTCAGACGGCAACATAACCAGGAGGAAAAAATAATAAATAAAACCCACAGATTACAAGTCTAACTACAACTCCCAGAGGAGAAGTAGCCCAGACACTTGCGCCTGCCACCAGCAAGTGGTGGCTGAAAAGGGAGGCATGGGCTGCACTGTTTAGGGTAAGGACCGGGCCTGAATGCCCTGAGGCAATCTGAGGGAGCTAACATGAGATAGCAACGCAAACTTTGGGATAGCCAGAGAGGGGGAAAAAGAGAGAGAGAGAGAGAGAGAGAGAGAGAGAGAGAGAGAGAGAGAGAGAGAGAGAGAGAGAGCTTTCCTGTGAAAAGCTCTAAAGGCACTGCCGGGCCACTCACAGAACAAAGGACTGAGCGAATACCAGAGGAGAGCTGGCCAGCTGTGGACTGGCCCATCCCCTATTGGAGGCAGGGAGGTAGGCGGGTGCCAGCCAGAGCTGGAAGGAAAGGGGAAACTCGGCCCCAGAAATGGCATCCCCTGTCAAACTTCGAGCAGGCTCTCAGTCGCTAACCAAGTCTTCCTGGGATCCTGGATAGTTGACATCCATCAGGAGGGTCACTGCCAGAGATCAGCTCCCCAGAAAAGACACACAGCACACCTGAGATGCAGCTGTGCACCCAGGAAACTGAGCAGCTGGGACCAGGGAAGTGGTAAGACACACTGCACCTGGGGAGTGTGTGCTGGCCAAACACCTAGTTGACGGAGCTGCTAGGACCTGGGAAGGGCACAAAACACAAGCCCAACTGAGTCTGTGTCTTTGCAGAGTACCCAAGAACCTGAACCTAAGCAACATAGACCTGGGAAGTGCACGCAACCTAGGGTCCACCCCAGACAGTTCCCCGGCAGAGCAACCTGGAGCCTAAGCAGTGTAGACCCTGAAAACACACACCATGAGTGGGGGCAAACCCAGTGTGACCCAGACACTGCAAGCAGTGATATTTGTTTGCAGTGTTCCTCACTCCCCCCAGCACAATTGAAAAAGTGAGTCTAAATAAATGACCACTTTTACCCCCTTGTGTCAGGGTGGAAGTTAGACACTGAAGAGACTTGCAAACAAAGGAAGCCAACATAAACAAAGAAGAGGGGATGGCTTTGGAAGTGAAAGGTGCAACAGATTAAAACCCTATAGTTAACACTGACTACACTGGAAAGGACCTATAGACCTTGAGAAGTATAAGGTGGAACAAGGAACTATCTGAAACTGAGCTGACTACACACTGCCCTCAACAGCTCCAGAGAAATTCCTAGATATATTTTACTATTATCATTTTTTTAGTTTTTATAATTTTTGTTATTTTTAAGTTTTTTATTAATCCTTTAATTTTCATTTTTAAAACCTACTATTACCTTGAAAAAAAGACCCTATTTTTAAAGCAAATTTCATATTTTTAAATATAACTTTTGTGATTTTTTTTAATATTGTAATTTTGAGAGTCTAATCTCTACTCTAGATTTTTAATCTTTTCTTTTTGGTATTTGTTATCAATTTTGTACTTTTAAGAGTCCAATCTTCAGTATCCATTTTTACTTAGGAGTGTGATTACTGGCTTGATTGCTCTCTCCCTTTTTGACTCTCCTTTTTCTCCCCCAGTTCACCTCTATCTCCTCTCTTCCCCTTCTCTACTTAGCTCTGTGAATCTTTTTGCGTGTTCTGGGCTGAGGGGAAAACTTAGGGAACGGATCACAGCTAGATTAGTCTCTCTCCTTTTGATTCCCCCTTTTCTCCTCCTGGTCCACCTCTATCTCCTTCCTCCCTCTTCTTTTCTTCATGTAACTCTGTGAACCTCTCTGGATGTCCCTCACTGTAGAGAATCTTTTCAACATTAACCTAGATGTCTTGTCACTGGTGCTGTACGGATCGGGAAGCCTTGAGGCTACTATAAGAATAAGACTGAAAGCCAAAGGCAAGAGGCCTAAATCCAAAACTTGAGATCACCAGAAATCTCCAGACTCCAGGACCATTAATCAGCAAATGCTCATTCAAAAGCCTCCATATCTACACTGAAACCAAGCTCCACCCAAGAGCCAACAAGTTTCAGAGCAAGACATACCAAGCTAATTCTCCAACAAAGCAGGAACATAACCCCAAGCACAAAAATACAGGCAGCCAAAAGTCAAACCAAACTCATAGACACCTCAAAACTCACTACTGGAAACTTCATTGTACTCCAGAGAGAAGAGATCCAGCTCCACCCACCAGAACACCAATGCAAGCTTCCCTAACCAGGAAACCTTGACCATCCACTCTTCCAACCCCACCCACAGGGAGGAACCTCCACGATAAAGAGGAACCACAAACTTGCAGCATATAGAAAGCCCACCCCAAACATAGCAACCCAAACAAGATAAAAGGCAGAGAAATATACAGCAGGTAAAGGAACATGATAATATGGCACCTAACCAAACAAAAGAGGAGGAGATAGGGAGTCTAACTGAAAAAGAAATCAGGATAATGATAGTAAAAAAGATCCAAAATTTTGAAAACAAAATGGAGTTACAGATAAATAGTTTGCAGACAAGTATTGAGAAGATACGAGAAAAGTACAAGGACCTAGAAGAATTTACAAAGAGTAAATCAATAAAGAATAATGCAATAGCTGAGATCAAAAGCACTCTGGAGGGAACCAACAGTAAAATAACTACGGCAGAAGATAGGATAAGTAAGGTGGATGACAGAATGGTGGAAATAAATGAAGTAGAGAGGAAAAAGGAATTAAAAGAAATGAGGACAACCACAGAGACCTCTGGGACAATGTCAAATGACCCAACATTCGAATCATAGGAGTCCCAGAAGAAGAAGACAAAAAGAAAGGCCATGAGAAAGTATTTGAGGAGATAATAGTTGAAAACCTCCCTAAAATGGGGAAGGAAATAGCCACCCAAGTCCAAGAAAGCAAGAGAGTCCCAAACAGGATAAACCCAAGGTAAAGCATGCCAAGTCACATATTAATCAAATTCAGTTCAGTTCAATTTAGTCTCTCAGTTGTGCCCAAGTCTTTGCAACCCCATGAACTGCAACATGTCAGGCCTCCCTGTCCATCACCAAACCCAGAGTCCCAGAGTCCACCAAAACCCATGTCCATTGAGTCAGTGATGCCATCCAACCTTCTCATCCTCTGTCATCCCCTTCTCTTCCTGCACTCAATTTTTCCCAGCAGCAGGGTCTTTTCAAATGAGTCAGCTCTTTGCATGAGGTGGCCAAAGTATTGGAGTTTCAGCTTTATCATCAGTTCTTACAAAGGAATCCCAGGGTTGATCTCCTTCAGAATGGACTGGTTGGATCTCCTCACAGTCCAAGGGACTCAAGAGTCTTCTCCAACACCACAGTTCAAAAGCATCAATTATTCAGTGCTTAGCTTTCTTCACAGTCCAATTCTCACATCCATACATGACTACTGGAAAAACTATAGCCTTGACCAAATGGACCTTTGGTGGCAAAATAATGTCTCTGCTTTTTAATATGTTGTCTAGGCTGGTCATAACTTTCCTTCCAAGGAGTAAGCATCTTTTAATTTCTTGGCTGCACTCACCATCTGCAGTGATTTTGGAGCCCAGAAAAATAAAGTCAGCCACTGCTTCCACTGCTTCTCCATCTATTTGCCATGGAGTGATGGGACTGGGTGCCTTGATCTTAGTTTTCTGAATATTGAGCTTTAAGTTAACTTTTTCACTCTCTTCTTTTACTTTCAAGAGGCTCTTTAGTTCTTCTTCACTTTCTGCCTTAAGGGTGGTGTCATCTGCATATCTGAGGTTATTGATATTTCTCCTGGCAATCTTGATTCCAGCTTGTGCTTCTTCCAGCCCAGCATTTCCCATGATGTACTCTGCATAGAAGTTAAATAAGCAGGGTAAGAATATACAGTCTTGATGTACTCCTTTTCCTATTTGGAACCAGTCTGTTGTTCCATGTCCAGTTCTAACTGTTGCTTCCTGACCTGCATACAAATTTCTCAAGAGGCAGGTCAGGTGGTCTGGTATTCCCATCTCTTTCAGAATTTTCCACAGTTTATTGTGATCCACACAATCAAAGGCTTTGGCATAGTCCATAAAGCAGAAATAGATGTGATTCTGGAACTCTCTTGCTTTATCCATGATCCAGTGGATGTTGGCAATTTGATATCTGGTTCCTCTGCTTTTTCTAAAACCAGCTTGAACATCTGGAAACTCATTGTTCATGTATTGCTCAAGCCTGGCTTGGAGAATTTTGAGCATTATTTTACTAGCGTGTGAGATGAGTGCAATTGTGTGGTAGTTTGAGCATTCTTTGGCATTGCCTTTCTTTGGGATTGGAATGAAAACTGACTTTTTGCAGTCCTGTGGCCACTGCTGAATTTTCCAAATTTTCTGGCATATTGAGTGCAGCCCTTTCACAGCATCATCTTTCATGATGTACTTAAAGTGATGAAAGAGAAAAATCTACACCCCAGATTACTGTACACAGGAAGAATCTCATTCAGATATGAAGGAGAAATCAAAAGCTTTACATACAAGCAAAAGCTTAGAGAATTCTGCATCACCAAACAGTCCAACAAATGCTAAAGAATCATCTCTAGACAGGAAATACATAAAAGGTTTATAAATTTGATCCTAAAAGAACAATGTAAGTGACAATATAATCATACTTATCAATAATTATCTTGAATGTAAATGGGTTGAATGCCCCAACCAAAAGACAAAGACTGGCTGAATGGATACAAAAACAAGACCCCTATATAATTTGTCTACAGGAGACCCACCTCAAACCTAGGGACATATACAGACTGAAACTGAAGGGCTAGAAAAAGATATTTTACACAAATGGAGAACAAAAGAAAACAGGAATAGCAATACCCATATCAGATAAAATAGACCTTGAAATAAAGGCCCTGAAAAGAGACAAAGACGGACACTACATAATGAAGAAGGATCAATCCAAGAAGATATAACAGTTATATATATATATATATATATACACTCAACATAGGAGCACTGCAATATGTAAGGCAAATCCTAACAAATATGAAAGGGGAAATTAACAGTAACACAATAATAGTGGGAGACTTTAATACCCCATTCATACTTATGGATAGATAACTAAACAAAAAATTAGCAAGGAAACACAAACTTTAAATAATACAATGGACCAGTTAGACCTAATTGATATCTATAGAACATCTCACCCTAAAACAATAAATTTCATCTTTTCCTCAAGTGCACATGAAAACTTCTCCAGGATAGATCACATCCTGGGCCATGGTAAATTCAAAAAAATAAAAATCATCTGAAGCATCTTTTCTGGTCACAACGCAGTAAAATTAGTTGTCAACTACAGAAAAAAAAAAACTATGAAAAATACAAACATATGGAGGCTAAACAACACGCTTATGAATAACCAACAAATCACAGAAGAAAAAAAATAAAAATATGCATATAAATGAATGAAAATGAAAACACAACAACTCCAAACCTATGGGATTCAGTAAAAGCAGTGATAAGGGGACGGTTCATAGCAATACAAGCCTACCTCAAGAAACAGGAGAGAAATCAAATACATAACCTCTCTACTCCTAAAGCAACTAGAAAAAGAAGAAATGAAGAACTCCAGGATTAGTAGGAGGAAATAAATCACAAAAATTGGGCAGTAATAAATGCAAAAGAAACAAAAGAGACCATAGCAAAAGTCAACAAACCTAAAAGCTGGTTCTTCAATCAGATAAAAAAAAATAGACAAACTATTATCCAGACTCATCACAAAACAAAGGGAGAAGAATCAAATCAACAAAATTAGAAATGAAAATGGAGAAATCACAACAGACAATTCAGAAATACAAAGGATCATGAGACTACTATCAGCAATATATGCCAATAAAATGGACAACTTGGAAGAAATGGATGAATTCTTAGAAAAGTATAACTTTCCAAAACTGAACCAGGAAGAATTAGAAAATCTTCACAGACCCATCACAAGCACAGAAATTAAAACTATAATCAGATATCTTCCAACAGAAAAAAGCCAAGGACCAGATGGCTTTACAATTGAATTCTACCAAAATTTAAAGAAGAGCTAACACCTATCCAACTCAAACTCTTCCAGAAAATTGCAGAGGAAGTAAACTTCCAAACTCATTCTATCAGAACACCATCACCCTAATACCAGAACCAAATAATGATGCCACCAAAAAAGAAAACTACAGGCCAATATCACTGAACATATGAAAAATTCCTTAACAAAATTCCAGTAAACAGAATCCAACAACAAATTAAAAAGATCATACATCATGACCAATTGGGCTTTATCCCAGTGATGCAAGGATTCTTTAATATTTACAAATCAATCGGTGTGATACACCTCATTAACAAATTGAAAGATAGAAACCATATGATTATTTCAATAAATGCAGAGAAAGCCTTTGACAAAATTCAACATCCATTTGTGATAAAAATCCTCCAGAAAGCAGGCATAGAAGGAACATACCTTAACTTAATAAAAGCCATATATGATAAACCCACAGCAAACATTATCTTCAACGGTGAAAAATTGAAAGCATTTCCCCTAAAGTCAAGAACAAGACAAGGGTGCCCACTCTTACCACTACTATTCAACATAGTTTTGGAAGTTTTGGCTACAGCAATCAGAGCAGAAAAAGAAATAAAGGGAATCCAGATTGGAAAAGAAGAAGTAAAATTCTCACTGTTTGCAGATGACATGATCCTCTACATAGAAAACCCTAATGACTCCACCAGAAAATTACTAGAGCTAATTAATGAATATAGTAATGTTTCAGGATATAAAATCAACACACAGAATTCCTTTGTATTCCTATGCACTAACAATGAGAAAACAGAAAGAAATTAAGGAAACAATTTCATTCACCATTGCAATGAAAAAAAAAATACTTATGAATAAATCTACCTAAAGAAACAAAATACCTATGTATAGAAAACTATAAAACACTGAAAAAAGAAATCAAAGATGACACAAATAGATGGAGAAATATATCATGTTCATGGATCACAAAAATCAATATAGTGAAAATGAGTATACTCTCCAAAGCAATCTATATTCAATGCAATCCCTATCAAGCTACCTATGGTATTTTTCAGAAAATTAGAACAAATAATTTCACAGTTTGTTTGTATGGAAATACAAAAAACCTCAACTAGCCAAAGCAATCTTTGGTTAGAAAAATGAAACTGGAGGAATCAACCTGCCTGACTTCAGGCTATACTACATAGCAACAGTCATCAAGACAGTATGGTACTGGCACAAAGACAGGAATATAGATCAATGGAACAAAATAGAAAGCCCAGAGATAAATCCACATACCTATAGACACCTTATCTTTGACAAAAGAGGCAAGAATATACAATGGAGAAAAGACAATCTCTTTAATAAGTGGTGCTGGGAAACTGGTCAACCAATTGTAAAAGAATGAAACAGGAATACTTTCTAACATCATATACAAAAGTAAACTCAAAATGGATTAACGATCTAAATGTAAGACCAGAAACCATAAAATTCCTAGAGGAAAACATAGGTAAAACAGTCTCCAACATAAATCACAGCAGGATCCTCTATGACCCACCTCCCAGAGTAATGGAAATAAAAGCAAACATAAACAAATTGGGACCTATTTAAACTTAAAAACTTTTGCACAATGAAGGAAACTAAGCAAGGTGAAAAGACAGTCTTCAGAATGGGAGAAAATAATAGCAAATGAGGTAACTGACAAATAATTAATCTCAAAAATATACAAACAACTTCTGCAGCTCAATTCCAGAAAAATAAGTGACACAATAAAAAATGGGCCAAAGAACTTAATAGACATTTCTCCTAAGAAGACATAAAAATGGCTAACGAACACATGAAAAGAGGCTCAACATCACTTATTATCAGAGAAACTCAAATCAAAACCACAACGAGGTATCATCTCATGTCAGTCAGGATGGTTCTTATGAAAAACTGTACAAAAAATAAATGCTGGAGAGGGTGAGGAGAAAAAGGAACCCTCTTACACTGTTGGTGGGATGCAATTAGTACAGCCACTATGGAGAACAGTGTGGAGATTCCTTAAAAAGCTGGAACTAGAACTGCCATACAACCCAGCAATCCCACACTGAGGAAATCAGAATTGAATGAGACGTGTGTACCCCAATATTCTTTGCAGCACTGTTTACAATAGCCAGGACATGGAAGCAACCTAAATGTCCATCAGCAGAAGAATGGATAAGAAAGCTGTGGTATATATACACAATGGAATATTATTCAGCTATTAAAAAGAATGCATTTGAATCAGTTATAATGAGGTGGATGAATCTGGAGACTATCATACAGAGCGAAGTAAGTCAGAAAGAAAAACACCAATACCGTATATTAATGCATATATATGCAATTTAGAAAGATGGTAGCAATGACCGTATATGCAAGACAGCAAAAGAGACACAGATGTAAAGAACAGGCTGTTGGACTCTGTGGGAGAAGGCGAGGGTGGGATGATTTGAGAGAATAGTGCTGAAACATGTATATTAACATATGTGAAATAGATCGCCAGTCCAGGTTTGATGCATGAGGCAGAGTGCTCAGGGCTGGCGCACTGGGATGATCCTGAGTTATGAGATGGGGAGGGAGGGAGGGTGAGGATGGGGAACACATGTACACCCATGACTGATTCATGTGACTATATGGCAAAAACCACCACAATATTGTAAAGTAATTAGCCTCCAATTAAAATAAAAAGAAAAAAGAAAAAGAAAAAGAGAGAGAGAGCACGCAAAGAAGGATTCAGCAGGGAAATCATCATTTCAGTCCAGGAACCAAAATAGAAGCATTGACATATTACAAAACCCAAGATGTCAAGAATCTGCATGTTATCTTAAGAATCGTTAGTAATGTATTAATGCTTAGAGAACTCTCTGCTGAAAGTTAGTTATTTGCCCAGACAGGGCCACCTGCAGCTCTGCCTTGTAACGTTTTCTCCCAGAAGCCAGAAACCTGGGTTCTGAACCAGTGCAGAGGCTTGCAGGCCTCTTTCTGAGCCACTGCTTTGTAAGACAACACTGATTTTTTCTGGAGCATGTCCACTGGGGTACTGACCAGGATGGAATCTATTTAGCTCATAAGTCCTGACAGTTTCATAGCCAAAAGGTGGGTTAAAAGGCAGTCCATCAAAGTTCAAATCATGATAAGAGCCCTAGCATGAAATGGGAGGCTGGACTTGCCATAAAGAGAGGTATAATTTTGGGAAAGGTCAGCATGTTTATGATTCTTGAGGCTATGTGAGCTCAGTTTTTCCCCTTAAACATCTGCCACAGGTGCTGGGGAAACACTGCTTGTATTTTGGTATGAACATGGTATAAATAATGTCCACTTTCGAAAAACCTTTAAACTCCCCCCAATAAATAAATATAAATAAATTAAAAACTCTATAATAAACCCATATCAATAAGACAATATGCTATCATGACTCATAAATCATATTGTTAAAGTATTTTCCCAATGTACTTGATGAAATTTAATCTAAAAATGTCTTACATAAAATGCCCCAAAATGATTTGCTAACAAAAAAAAAAAGGTGATCTTACACAAATCATCTATGATATGAATCCAAGTTTCTTAGTTTTATAAATTCTTTTCATTTTTTTGCACAATTTTTGGTGTCTGTGAGAATTTGATTAGAGGAGAGTTTACTTATAAATCCCCCCATTGTGTTGTTCAGCTAATTTGGCAACATGATCTCAAGGGAAAATAATGAAAAAGGAAAGGAAGAAAAGCCAAGACACCAGAGAGTTACCCAGCTGGTCCCCATCAGCCAGAGGGCCATGGAAATGCCTGTTGGAAATTGAAAAGGGAAGCAGTTATCCCCTGGCTCCTGTTCTTTTTGAACCAGTGCTAGACCATGGAGTGTTTACTCTTTAGAACTTACCAGTGCATGAGTGAGTATTGAATGGTTTTTCAGGTTCCAAAGGCCTGCCATTGGAAATGCCCTTAGATAGAAATCAGGTGTTATAGTGAAACTGAGTAAGATACTATCTAGTATACCTGTGTGAAGCGGTTTACTGCAGCATTGGCTAGTGGTGAGCTGAGCGGCAGGTACAAACAATGTCTCACAGAAGTGCCCGTTCCATGAGATGTATGCGGTACTAATGCTTAAAAATCTGCATGGCTTCATAAAAATTAAGATCCTTAGCACAGCATTCAACAGTTCTCTGGGAAACTGTATATATTCTGAATACAAACAAATCTGAATCAGGTTTCTTTTTAAGTGATCCTGGGGCTCCTATAGTCTTTGGAGTAGACACACACAAGAATTCCTTATTATCAAAGAAAGATTAGGATAGGAAAAAGACACTTAAAATAATCTATTTAAAATTGGAAAACAAATTTTATAGAAAATAGAGCCAATAATATAGTGGGGTGGGGCGTAGCTGATAGAATTATAATGAAAATAAAAAATAAAAACATGGCTTGTTTCCTATTCTATATTAACAACTTTTACCATATACAGACACTGTATTCTCATCCTCAAATATATTTCCAAAGTGTGAATTTTTAGAATATAATTTTTCAGATATTTTGTAATATAGTGAAATTATACTCTTTATCACATGAGTTTTACAAAAAAGATCATAAAGAATGTCATTTTTACTAAAATGCTTTTATCCATTTTCCTAAAAGTCTACCTTAAACCTTGATTTCTAAAATATTTATTAAAATAATGAACATAAATTTTATCAATATTTTCTTCATTTTGTTGCTAAACTTTTTAATGTCTCCATTTGGCAGTTGCTTTGTATGTGACAGAATAGACAACAAACAAAATTTTATTGATATATTGAAAACGTGATTTTTACAAGATGTGTGCTTTCACTTTCTAATTAATTTGCAGTATGTTTACATTTCATTGACTAATGTTTACGGCACATTATCATTAACAAACAGAATTATTGATAAAGAACTTGAAGAGAAGGTCATGAATATTCAGTAATGTTAAGTGGTCAACAAGGGAGAGATGGAAAAAATTTCAATTCAGTTCAGTCGCTCATTCGTGTCCGACTCTTTACGACCCCATGAATCGCAGCATGTCAAGCCTCCCTGTCCATCACCAACTCCCGGAGTTCACTCAGACTCACATCCATCGAGTCAGTGATGCCATCTGGGCATCTCATTCTCTGTCGTCCCCTTCTACTCCTGCCCCCAATCCCTTCCAACATCAGAGTCTTTTCCAATGAGTCAACTCTTTGCATGAGGTGGCCAAAGTACTGAAGTTTCAGCTTTAGCATCATTCCTTCCAAAGAAATCCCAGGGTTGATCTCCTTCAGAATGGACTGGTTGGATCTCCCTGCAGTCCAAGGGACCCTCAAGAGTCTTCTCCAACACCGCAGTTCAAAAACAGCAATTCTTTGGTGCTCAGCCTTCTTCACAGTCCAACTCTCACATCAATACATAACCACAGGAAAAACCATAGCCTTGAATAGACGGAACTTAGTCGGCAAAGTAATGTCTCTGCTTTTGACTATGCTGTCTAGGTTGGTCATAACTTTTCTTCCAAGGAGTAAGCGTCTTTTAATTTCATGGCTGCAGTCACCATCTGCACTGATTTTGGAGCTCAAAAAAATAAAGTCTGACACTGTTTTCACTGTTTCCCCACCTATTTTCCATGAAATGATGGGACCAGACGCCATGATCTTCATTTTCTGAAAGTTGAGCTTTAAGCCAACATTTTCACTTTCCTCTTTCACTTTCATCAAGAGGCTTTTTATTTCCTCTTCACTTTCTGCCATAAAGGTGGTGTCATCTGCATATTTGAGGTTATTGATATTTCTCCCGGCAGTCTTGATTCCAGCTTGTGTTTCTTCCAGTCCAGCGATTCTCATGATGCACTCTGCATAGAAGTTAAATAGTCAGGGTGACAATATACAGCCTTGATGTACTCCTTTTCCTATTTGGAACCAGTCTGTTGTTCCATGTCCAGTTTGAACTGTTGCTTCCTGACCTGCATACAGATTTCTTAAGAGGCAGATCAGGTGGTCTGGTATTCCCATCTCTCAGAATTTTCCACAGTTTATTGTGATCCACACAGTCAAAGGCTTTGACATAGTCAATAAGCAGAAATAGATGTTTTTCTGAAACTCTCTTGCTTTTTCCATGATCCAGTGGATGTTGGCAATTTGATCTCTGGTTCCTCTGCGTTTTCTAAAACCAGATTGAACATCAGGAAGTTCACGGTTCACGTATTGCTGAAGCCTGGCTTGGAGAATTTTGAGCATTACTTTACTAGCATGTGAGATAAGTGCAATTGTGTGCTAGTCTGAGCATTCTTTGGCATTGCCTTTCTTTGGGATTGGAATGAAAATTGACTTTTTCCAGTCCTGTGGCCACTTCTGCATTTTCCAAATTTGCTGGCATATTGAGTGCAGCACTTTCCCAGCTTCATCTTTCAGGATTTGAAATAGCTACACTGGGATTCCATCACCTCCACTAGCTTTGTTCATAGTGATGCTTTCTAAGGCCCACTTGACTTCACTTTCCAGGATGTCTGGCTCTAGATGAGTGATCACACCATCATGATTATCTCGGTTGTGAAGATCTTTTTTGTACCATTCCTCTGTGTATTCTTGCCACCTCTTGTTAATATCTTCTGCTTCTGTTAGGTCCATACGATCTCCGTCCGTTATTGAGCCCTTCTTTGCATGAAATATTCCCTCGGTATCTCTAATTTTCTTGAAGAGATCTCTAGTCTTTCCCATTCTGTTGTTTTCCTCTATTTCTTTGCATTGATCGCTGAAGAAGGCTTTCTTATCTCTCCTTGCTATTCTTTGGAACTCTGCATTCAGATGCTTATATCTTTCCTTTTCTCCTTAGCTTTTTGCTTCTCTTCTTTTCACAGCTATTTTTAAGGCCTCCCCAGACAGCCATTTTGCTTTTTTGCATTTCTTTTCCATGGGGATGATCTTGATCCCTGTCTCCTGTACAATGTCACGAACCTGATTCCATAGTTCATCAGACACTCTATCTATCAGATTTAGGCCCTTAAATCTATTTCTCACTTCCACTGCATAATCATAAGGGATTTGATTTAGGTCATACCTGAATAGTCTAGTGGTTTTCCTTGCTTTCTTCAATTTAAGTCTGAATTTAGCAATAAGGAGTTCATGATCTGAGCCACAGTCAGCTCCTGGTCTTGTTTTTGCTGACTGCATTGAGCTTCTCTATCTTTGTCTGCAAAGAATATAATCAATCTGATTTCGGTGTTGACCATCTGGTGATGTCCATGTGTAGAGTCTTCTCTTGTGTTGTTGGGAGAGGGTGTTTTCTAGGACCAGTGCATTTTCTTGGCAAAACTCGATTAGTCTTTGCCCTGCATCATTCCGTATTCCAAGGCCAAATTTGCCTGTTACTCCAGGTGTTTCTTGACTTCCTACTTTTGCATTCCAGTCCCCTAGAATGAAAAGGACATCTTTTTTGGGTGTTAGTTCTAAAAGGTCTTGTAGGTCTTCATAGAATCATTCAGCTTCAGGTTCCTCAGTGTTACTGTTTGGGGCATAGACTTGGATTACTGTGATCTTATTTGCCTTGGAGAAGAACAGAGATCATTCTGTTGCTTTTGAGATTGCATCCAAGTACTGCATTTTGGACTCTTTTGTTGACAATGATGGCTACTCCATTTCTTCTGAGGGATTCCTGCCCACAATAGTAGATATAATGGTCATCTGAATTAAATTCAACCATTCCAGTCCATTTTAGTTCACTGATTCCTAGAATGTCAATGTTCACTCTTGCCATCTCTTGTTTGACCACTTCCAACTTGCCTTGATTCATGGAACTGACATTCCAGGTTCCTGTGCAATATTGCTCTTTACAGCATCGGATCTTGCTTCTATAACCAGTCACATCCACAGCTGGGTATTGTTTTTGCTTTGGCTCCATCCCTTCATTCTTTCTGGAGTTATTTCTCCACTGATCTCCAGTAGCATATTGGGTACCTACTGACCTGGGGAGTTCCTCTTTCAGTATCCTATCATTTCGCCTGTTTATGGGGCTCTCAAGGCAAGAATACTGAAGTGCTTTGCCATTCCCTTCTCCAGTGGACCACATTCTGTCAGACCTCTCCACCATTACCCACCCATCTTGGGTTGCCCCACGGGCATGGCTTAGTTTCATTGAGTTAGACAAGGCTGTGACCCTAGTGTGATTAGACTGACTAGTTTTCTGTGAGTGTGGTTTCAGTGTGTCTGCCCTCTGATGCCCTCTTGCAACACCTACCATCTTACTTGGGTTTCTCTTACCTTAGGCATGGGGTATCTCTTCCGGGTGCTCCAGCAAAGTGCAGCTGCTGCTTCTTACCTTGGATGAGGGGTATCTCCTCACCGCTGCCCTTCCTGACCTTCTACGTGGGATAGCTCCTCTAGGCCCTGCTGCTAGAGAATAATTTTATAAACTGTCAGGTCTTGAGTGATTATTTTCATGCCATAACAAATCTGTTTATCTCTGAACCCTCATAATTATGGGAATCCAGAGAATGAATGGATAATAAGATACACTGTATATTTATTTTTTATTCATTTAGTATTCTCATAAGAGTTTTTCTAGTCTATTGAAATTGTTAGTATACTTCTTCTCCAATTAGAGTCTAAATTCTGTATGGTTAGCTGACTTTTAACAATAGCAGATAATTATTGATTATAAGATTTACTTTTGAACAATCATTTTGGTGAGATATCTACATGAGTTATCTCATTGACCTTTTCATGACAACCCTAGAAGACACTGTGCATTTGAGTTGCTAATTATTATCCCATTTTACATGTTATGAAACCAAAGTACAGAAAATCAAGTGCAAAAAGAAATTTTTTTCAAGCTCATGCATAAAAGAGGTATAGTGGGATTAAAATTCATATTGGTCATCAGAGTCCCTATATTCCTTATGAATTGGCTATAAAACACAAAGACCCTGAGCCGAGTTGAAAGAAGTCTCCCCTTTTTCTTTTTTAAAGAATTTCCCATAGGTGAATCTCTGTACATTTTTTTTTTAATATATTGAGGGACACAAAATGTCTGGTCGTCTCTTTCTTATTGATGTTCACTTTGACTGGTATGTTGAGTATATTCACCTCAGTTGTGCTTTTATAGTCTTTCACCTAATGATTTGTGCAATTGTTACTGTCAGATCCATTATTCCATTAGTGACTCAAAAAGGGTGAACTTCTAATTCTGTTACTATTTATGCATGTATTAGATAAAATTCCTTTCTTAAAAAAAGACAAACAAAATTAAACGAAAAAAAAAATAACCTCATGAACTACATAAATAATAGGACAAATATTAAACTATGTCCCTTATTTAGTGAGTTTTAACTTTTTAAATACTCCTTTCTTCCCTATGTTCATATACCTCCTCATGGAAGAGAATACTAAGTTGATATTTCTTCTAGGAAACTTCCTCTGACTTCTCATCTAACCCCCATTTAGTAATTTTTCTCTATATTCCATTTAATCCTCATCCTATAGGATAGTTTCTGAGTGATAATTTTCCTCTGCCTCACTTCCTATTTTCTTCTAAGTCTTAATACCCTGCTTTCTAAATGGTAGATGAAAGAAAAATTGACAAAAATAATGAAATTAAAAGGAAAAACTCAGATCATGTATTGTAATTTCCACCAATTCTTAACACCATAATTTACAAGTATTGAATGTAAGAATGAATGAATATTGAAATAATATAATTAGAGATAAGTATTCAGTTACATAATCTGAGGCAATACCTGTAGTCCTGGTGCTCAGAACATAAAGTAGATACAATTTGCTTGTATAAATGACCATCTGTCTTTAAAATATTGCAGTGAGGAAAGATATTTACCTGAAATTGAACTTATGTCAGTTCTCTCTAACCCTATAAAGTGTATGCAAGGAAATTTTATGATTATAACAGTACTTGTATGCATGATATAAAAGTGAATATTGTGTTTCATGTATCTCAATCAGTAAAGCATCTGCCTGCAAAGCAGGAGACCTGGGTTCACTTCCTAGGTCAAGAAATTCCCTGGAGAAGGAAATGGCAACCCACTTCAGTATTCTTGTCTGGAGAATCCCATGGACAGAGGAGCCTGGCGGACTACCGTTCATAGAATTGCAAGAGTGGGACACAACTTAATGCTATGTTTCTTTTCTTTATACCTGGATCTAATCAACTAAAACTGTTAAAGAACTAAGCTATGAATTAACTCAGCACACCAAACTATTATTGGACCTGTCTCGAGACATTTTCCTGATCAATAAACAATAGGATTTGTTTTAATCAACTGGATACATATCTGTAGACCTATTTTGTTCTGTCTGATATTAGTTTCCAATCCTTAATTAGCATTACCACCTTGACTACCATGTCCCTTTCTAGCACTTGAGGAAAAAAACTTTATTTTCCCTGACAATGGGCTACTTAGTGTATGGCTTCACTAGATGTGAGTCAATCAACTTGGCTTTGCATTTTTCTTTGTGCTCTCTTTTTTTAGTCTTTGACATCAGAAATGTGATAGAAACAATGGAGTATAGCTAATTTACTTGATAGAAGTCGTATTCTTCACTCTACCCCTCTTAATTCCTTTTTATTTTTTTTTAAGTTTTGGTATAGTCAGATCATTCTCTTTTATTTTTACTATTGAATTATATCTTCAAGGTTCTGACTTAAGCTTTGGGAAGTGCTTTGGGAAGTTCTTATTTTTTTTACATGGGTTCAGCTTGGACTGGTGTTAACTTTGAAGTAGTACATCAAGGCTTTTGACTGATTTCTGAGGAATGAGTAGAATATAGCATAGTTTATGATCTCAAAGTCTGAAGACAAACTTTTGAATCTTGGTTCTACCACTTTCTGGATTGGTGGACAAGTAATGTAAACTCTCTGTTTCAGTTAACTAATATAGCTATTGTAAGAAATAAGTTAATAGATATTAAGTACTTATAGTTATGCTGGACACATAGTAAGCACAATATGGTTAGCTTATTACTATCATCTTCTTGAATGAATGCACCCTACTATATTTACAGTGCTGCCACATTTCCTACTGGATATGACTAATCTTTCTTCATGAACAGTTGCAGTTCAAGCAAAATGAGAAACACAGAACATAGTGCTGGGAACATCATTAAGTATGCAGTAAATATTTGAAGAAGCAAAGGATATAATCTGAAGAAATTTGCAATTGTTCAGTTAGAATAATTGCAAAGAAATTATGGCAATGCTATGTTCCTTTCAAAGAGTAAAGTCCTAAAGAAACTGAAAGTTTTAGTTGCTCAGTTGTGTCTGACTCTGTGGTCCCATGGACTGCAGCCAGGCTCCTCTGTTCATGGAATTCTCCAGGCAGAATACTGAAGTGGGTAGCCATTCCCTTTTCCAGGGTATCTTCCTGACCCAGGAATTGAATCTGGGTCTCCTGCATTGCAGGCAGGTTCTTTGCCCTCTGAAACACAGGGAAACCCTGAGATCCTAAAGTGTGTCTCAAAGATTTTGTACACAAATTCATAGCCAGCTAGATTGTGTTATGAGGTATTTGATAGTAGTGTTAGGGTGTGATGTAACAGATGATGTAATTTAAACAGTAATATTTTGGAGCTTGGAAAATTAACACCCAAGGGATATACCACGTTATGTTCACTAGCATAATGTAAGGAAATATGACCTTGTATCTACTATAACTTAAATAATAACATTCAATTTTAATTGTTAGAAATTCCCTAATATAAAATAAGGCAAATAGCCAAAATATGTATAAAGTCTTATGTGTACTAAACAAATGTTATTTATTTAGTATATATATTTTAGTTTAGTACATATTTTTTGGAGGAGGAAATGGGAACCGACTCCAGTATTCTTGCCTGGAAAATCCCATGGATAGAGGAGCCTGGTGAGCTATAGTCCATGAGGATTGCAAAGAATTGGACAGAACTTAGCAACTAAACCACCACCACATATTTTTAGCATTATTTAATATCTGTGTAATCTTCAGTTCGGTTCAGTTCAGTCGCTCAGTCGTGTCTGACCCATTGTGACCACATGAATAGCAGCATGACAGGCCTCCCTGTCCAACACCAACACCCGGAGTCTGCCCAAACCCATGTCTATTGACTCAGTGATGCCATCCAACCATCTCATCCTCTATCATCCCCTTCTCCTCCTGCTCTCAATCCCTCCCAGCATCAGGGTCTTTTCAAACAAGTCAGCTCTTTGCATCAGGTGTCCAAAGTATTGCAGTTTCAGCTTCAACATCAGTCCTTCCAATGAACACCCAGGACTGATCTCCTTTAGAATGGACTGGTTGGATCTCCTTGAGTCCAAGGGACTCTCAAGAGTCTTTCAAACAACACAGTTCAAAAGCATCAATTCTTCAGCGCTCAGCTTTCTTTATAGTCCAACTCTCACATCCATACATGACTACTGGAAAAACCACAGCCTTGACTAGATGGGACTTTCTTGGCAAAGTAATGTCTCTGCTTTTTAATATGCTGTCTAGGTTGGTCATAACTTTTCTTCCAAGGAGTAAGCGTCTTTTAATTTCATGGCTGTAATCACCATCAGCAGTGATTTTGGAGTCCAAAAATATAAAGTCAGCCACTGTTTCCACTGTTTCCCCGTGTTTGCCATGAAATGATGGGACCAGATGCCATGATCTTGGTTTTTTGAATATTGAACTTTAAGCCAACTTTCTCACTCTCCTCTTTCACTTTTGTCAAGAGGCTGCTTAGTTCTTCTTCACTTTCTGCCATAAGGGTGGTATAACCTTAAATTTTCCTTTGTAGCTTTTACTTTAGAAAGCCTTTGACTGTGTGGATCACAATAAACTGTTGAAAATTCTGAAAGAGATGGGAATACCAGACCACCTGACCTACCTCTTGAGAAACATATATGCAGATCAGGAAGCAACAGTTAGAACTGGACATGGGACAACAGACTGGTTCCAAATAGGAAAAGGAGTATGTCAAGGCTGTATATTGTCACCCTGCTTATTTAACTTTTATGCAAAGTGCATCATGAGAAATGCTGGGCTGGAAGAAGCACAAGCTGGAATCAAGATTGCCAGGAGAAATATCAATCACCTCAGATATGCAGATGACACCACCCTTATGGCAGAAAGCGAAGATGAACTAAAAAGCCTCTTGATGAAAGTGAAAGAGGAGAGTGAAAAGGTTGGCTTAAAGCTCAGCATTCAAAAAACTAAGATCCTGGCATCTGGTCCCATCACTTCATGGGAAATAGATGGGGAAACAGTGTCAGACTTTATTTTGGGGGGCTCCAAAATCGCTGCAGATGGTGATTGTAGCCATGAAATTAAAAGACACTTACTCCTTGGAAGAAAGCTATGCTTAAACTAGATAGCATATTCAAAAGCAGAGACATTACTTTGCCGACTAAGGTCCGTCTCGTCAAAGCTATGATTTTTCCAGTAGTCATGTATGGATGTGAAAGTTGGACTGTGAAGAAAGCTGAGTACCGAAGAATTGATGCTTTTGAACTGTGTTGTTGGAGAAGACTCTTGAGACTCCCTTGGACTCAAGGAGATCCAACCAGTCCGTTCTAAAGAAGATCAGTCCTGGGTGTTCTTTGGAAGGACTGATGCTAAAGCTGAAACTCCAGTACTTTGGCCACCTCATGCGAAGAGTTGACTCTTTGGAAAAGCCTCTGATGCTGGGAAGGATTGGGGGCAGGAGGAGAAGGGAACGACAGAGGATGGATGGCATCACTGATGGAGGTGAGTCTGAGTGAACTCTGGGAGTTGGTGATGGACAGGGAGGCCTGGCATGTTGCAATTCATGGGGTGGCAAAAAGTCGGACAAGACTGAGAGACTAAACTGAACTGAACTTAGAAACAAAGTAATACAATTCCATTGTCAAAATGAAACCACTTCCTATTGCCTAGGATATCTCTTTCCTAGGAAAGCAGTTTGTGGGACTTCCCTGACAGTCCTGTAGTTAAGACTGCACTTCCAGTGAAAAGATCATGGGTTCAGTCTCTGTTCTAGAAATAAGATCCTACATGCCATGGTCTGTGGCCAAAATAAAAAAAGAATAATTTCAAATGAACTTGGTCCCATGCTTACTTGTTTTCATAACAACAGTCCCATCTACATTTAAGAGTAAACTATCCTGTCTGGAATTCACTTTCTTCTTTAGATCAACCTCTTTTCTAAACTAATCTCATTTGTCTTTTGCTTCTCTGTTAGTGGCATATGATGATTATATGTCTGCCCAGCTGTTTCTAATTTAATGACTGTTTGTCTTTGGGAAATGACTTGGCAACTTTACTCTTTTGTTTAAATAGAGACAGAATGTTTTACTATATGATCACTATATATTAAACAAAGTTTCCCCATCCTACATTATATGGTAAGACAAATACACACATATTTTCAGAGTTAGATAATGAGATGAGAGAAGCATTAAAATATAAAAGTCTGTTCTATTGTGTGAAAGAGAATAAGTTTTATAATTACATACATCCAATGAAAACAAAAAGAAATTTTTCCTTATATCTAAAAAATTTTAAGTACATGCATAAGTTGCTCAGTCATGTCCTACTCTTTGTGACTCCATGAACTGTAGCCAACCAGGCTCATCTGTCCACGGGATTTTCCTGGCAAGAATCCTGGAGTGGTTGTCATTTGCTCCTCCAGGGAATCTTCCTGACCCAGATATTGAACCCCAATCGCTTGCATCTTCTGAGTTGGCAGGTGGATTCTTTACCACTGAGCCACTGGGGAAGCCCAGTTTTTGAGTAGTTTTATCTATTAATATATTAACACTTGTAAATAATACAAAATATCAAATACTAAAATAGTGTGCTTTCAAGATATGTGATCATTTCTCTTTTCTAAAATATTAATTGATATATGACACAAATTCAATCCCTGGATTGGGAAGATCCTATGGAGAAGGAAAAGGCAACTCACTTCAGTATTCTTGCCTGGGAAATGTCTTGGACAGAGGAGCCTGGTGAGCTATAGTGCATAAAATCACAAAAGAGTTGGGCAAGACTTAGCAAGTAAATAACAGCAAAGTGCCATTCCAGTTAGTTTTATTTATTTAAGAAGTTAAGGCACTCATTAGTTGTTCCTAAAATTACCATTGGGTTATAGAGCCTGCATATGTATAATAAAGTGATTAAAGTAGTGGATCCATTTAAAAATAACTTATTTTTATCATTGTTTTCAATTGCTTAGTGTCTTGTCTGACTCTGCCACCCCGTGGACTGCAGCATGTCAGGATCCTCACTCCTCCATGGTTTCTCAGAATTTGCTCTAGTTCATGTCAATTAAATCTGTAATGCTATCCAACCATCTCATCCTCTTCTGCTCCCTTCTCCTTTTGTCTTCAAACTTTGTCAGTATCACAGTTTTTCTCCAGTGAGTTAGCTCTTCACAGGGGTGGCCAAAGTATTAGAGCTGCAGTGTCGTCAGTCCTTCCAATGAATATTTAGAGTTGATTTCCTGTAGGATAGACTGGTTTGATCTCCTTGCTCTCCAAGGGACTCTCAAGAGTTTTCTTGAAAGAATCAGTTCTCTGGGGCTCAGCCTTCTTTAATGGAACAACCCTCACATCCATACATGACTACTGGAAAAAACATAGATTTAACTATACAGATATTTGTTGGCAAAGTGATGTCTCTGATTTTGGATATACTGTCTAGGCTTATCATAGGTTTCATTCAAAGGAGCAAGTGTCTTTTAATTTCATGGCTGCAGTCACTGTCCGCAGTTGATTTTGTAGCTCTAGAAAATGAAATCTGTAACTGCTTCAATTGTTCTCTTTTCTATTTGCCATGAAGTGATGGGACTGGATGTCATGATCTTAGTTATTTTACGTGAGTTCAAGCCAGCTTTTTCACTCTCCTCTTTCAACTTAATCCAGAAGCTATTTATTTCCTCTTCTCTTTCTTCCTTTAGGGTGGTGTCATCTGCATATTTGAGGTTATTGGTATTTCTCCCAGAAATCTTGATTCCAGCTTGTGCTTCATCAAGACTGGTATTTTGCATGATGTACTCTGAATATAAGTTAAATAAGCAGGGTGACAATATGTAGCATTGTCATATTCCTTTTCCAATTATGAAACAGTCCATTGTGCCATATTTGGTTCTAATTCTTGCTCTGTGACTTGCATACAGGTTTCTTCAGAGACACGTAAGGTGGTCTGGTATTCTCATCTCTTTAATAACTTTCCACAGTTTGTTGTCATCCATACAATCGAAGAATTTAGCATAGTCAATGAAGCAGATGTTTTTCTGAAATTCCCTTGCTATCTCCATGATCCAACAAATGTTGACAATTTGATCTCTGGTTCCTCTGCCTTTTCTAAAACCAACTTGTACATTTGGAAGTTCTCAATTAATGTACTGCTGAAGCCTAACTTTAAGGATTCTGAGCATTACCTTGGTAGTATGTGAAATGAGTGCAATTCTGTCGTATTTCATTGTCCTTCTTTCAGACTGGGTTAAAAACTGACCTTTTCCAGTCCTGTGGCAACTGCTGGGTTTTCCAAATTTGCTGAGATACTGAGTGCAGCACTTTAACAGCATCATCTTTTAGTATTTGAAATACCTCACCTGGAATTTCATCACCCCCACTAGCTTTGTTTCTAGTAATCCTTGCTTCCTAAGGCCCACTTAACTTCAAACTCTAGGATGTCTGGCTCTAGGTGAGTGATCACACAATTATGATTGTTGAGGCAATTAACATATTTTTAATATAGTTCTGTGTATTCTTGTCACCTTTCCTTAATCTCTTCTGCTTCTGTTAGGTCTACCATTTCTTTCCTTTATGGTGCCTACCTTTGCATGAAATGTTTCATTGATAGGTTCAATTTTCTTGAAGAGATCTCTAATCTTTCCCATTCTGTTGTTTTCTTCTGTACAAAAGGAAAGTAATATGAATCACAAATCATCAACACTAGATACTAAAATTCCATAAAGCAATGTTTATCAAGTTGGGTTCAGATATTGAATCTAGAATGTACAGCTAGTCTCACTTAAGAATGAGTGAAAATAATACAATTTCAGATTTGCTTACTTTACTGAAAAACGTTTCCTTTTTTTCAAATTTAAATTAATTAGACATATCTTGTAAAATATGAAAAAAAATGAAAGTGAAAGTGTTAGTCGGTCAGTCATGTCCAACTCTTTGTGACCCAGTGGACAATATATCCCTCTAGGCGCCTCTGTCCATGGGATTCTCCAAGCAAGAATACTGGAGTGGGTTGCCATGCCCTTCTCCAAGGTATCGTCCCAACCTAGGGATCAAACCTGGGTCTCCCACATTGCAGGCAGATTTTTTACCATCAGAACCACAAAGAATAGTAAATTAGAAATACAGAACTTAGAAAGCAATAAAACAAAATTAGAACAGGATATCAGGGAGCTTTCTGAAAAATGATTTCAGAAAAAAAATTATATTGATAAATCATCTCATGAGCTTAATGAACAACAATGTGGAAGTACCAATAAGTAACATATTAATGAAATTAGGGTACATGAACCTTCTGATATATTAAAGTGTATATTTAAGAAGGAAATAAAAATCTTGGGAAGAAATGTGGAATAGTCATTGTGACTGATACTGCTATTTAGGTCAACTATACTTTATTGATAGCCTTCCCACTTCATCTGTCAATTACTGAAAAAAAGGGCATTGAAGAATCCATATATAATAATACATTCATTTATTTCTATTTGATGTTTTTCAGGTTTGATCACAGGTTTTAACACTCTGTTGTTAAATGCGTATATGTTTAGGATTGTTATTCTTGTTGGAGCATTGATGTCTTAATCATTTTGTAATGCTCCTTTTTATCCCTGAAGGTTTTTTCTTACTCCGAAGTCTACATTATCTAAAACTGATATAGCTACTCTAGATTATTTTTGATTGTTAGCCTGACATAGTTTTCTTTATCCCTTTTACTTTAATGTATCTGAATCTTGATAATTAAACTGGATTTCAGTTGCCTTATTTCTTTATCCACTGTGACAATATGTTTATTTGTGTATGTAGGCCACTTTTTTTTGTTTTCCCCTTCTGATTTTTCTCCCTTCTCTGGTTTTCATTGAGCATTATATTAGATTAGCTGGGTTACTATAATACAATCACAAAAGCTATGCTGCTTAAATGACAGAAATTTATTTTCACACAGTTTGAAGACTAGAAGTCCCAAGGTTAAGATGTGCACATTATTGGTTCATTCTGATGCTCTTCTTTGTCTGCATATGGACACCTTCTTGCTGTTGTCTTCACATTCTTTCCCCTGCACAGATCCCTAACATCCCTTTCTGTGTCCAAATATTATCTTCTTATAAGGACATCATCAGATTGGAAGACAATCTACCCTAACAATGTCACTTTAAGTTAATCATCTCTTTAAAAGCACTATCTTCAAATGCAATCACATTCTGAGTTATTAGGGTTTGTACTTCAATAAATGTATGCATTTTGGGAGAATAACAATTCAGCCCATAAGAAACAAGTGTTTATATGTTCTCTTTCTCTTGATTATATATATATATAAATTATTATTTGAACATATTTTAATAGTTGTTCTGGAGTATGAAACATATATATATGTATATATATGTAAATTATTATTTAAAAATATTTTAGTAGTTGCTCTGGAGTTATATATATAAACATATATCAGTTTAGTTCAGTTCAGTAGCTAAGTCATGTCTGATTCTTTGCGACCCCATGAACTGCAGTATGCCAGGCCTCCCTGTCCATCACCAACTCCTGGAGTTCACTCAAACTCACATCCATCGAGTCAGTGATGCCATCCAGCCATCTCATCCTCTGTCGTCCCCTTCTCCTCCTGCCTCCAATCCCTCCAAGCATCAGAAGCTTCTCCAACGAGTCAACTCTTCACATGAGGAGGCCAAAGTACTGGAGTTTCAGCTTTAGCATCATTCCTTCCAAAGAACACCAAGGACTGACCTTTAGAATAGACTGGTTGCATCTCCTTGCAGTCCAAGGGAGTCTCAAGAGTCTTCTCCAACACCACAGTTCAAAAGCATCAATTCTTCGGCACTCAGCTTTCTTCACAGTCCAATTCTCACATCCATACATGACTACTGGAAAAACCTTAGCCTTGACTAAACAGACCTTTGTTAGCAAAGTAATGTCTCTGCTTTTGAATATGCTCTCTAGGTTGGTCATAACTTTTCTCCCAAAAAGTAAGCGTGTTTTAATTTCATGGCTGCAATCACCATCTGTAGTGATTTTGGAGCCCCCCAAAATAAATCTGACATTGTTTCCACTGTTTCTCCATCTATTTGCCATGAAGTGATGGGACAAGATTCCATGATCTTAGTTTTCTGAAAGTTGAGCCTTAAGCCAACTTGTTCACTCTCCTCTTTCACTTTCACCAAGAGGCTTTTTAGTTCCTCTTCACTTTCTGCCCTAAGAGTGGTGTCATCTGCATATCTGAGGTTATTGAGATTTCTCCCGGCAATCTGGATTCCAGTTTGTGCTTCTTCCAGCCCAGCATTTCTCATGATGTACTCTGCATAGAAGTCAAACAAGCAGGGTGACAATATACAGCCTAGTGGTACTCCTTTTCCTATTTGGAACCAGTCTGTTGTTCCATGTCCAGTTCTAACTGTTGCTCCTGACCTGAATAAAGGTTTCTCAAGAGGCAGATGAAGTGTTCTGGTGTTTCCATCTCTTTCAGAATTTTCCACAGTTGATTGTGATCCACACAGTCAAAGGCTTTCGCATAGTCAATAAAGCAGAAATAGATGTTTCTCTGGAACTCTCACTTTTTCCATGATCCAGTGGATGTTGGCAATTTGATCTCTGGTTCCTCTGCCTTTTCTAAAACCAGTTTGAACATCAGTGATTTCATGGCTCACGCATTGCTGAAGCCTGGCTTGGAGAATTTTGAGCATTACTTTACTACCATGTGAGATGAGTGCAATTGTGGGGTAGTTTAAGCATTCTTTGGCATTGCCTTTCTTTGGAATTGGAATGGAAAGTGACCTTTTCCAGTCCTGTGGCCACTGCTGCGTTTTCCAAATTTGCTGGCATATTGAGTGCAGCACTTTCACAGCATCATCTTTCAGGATTTGAAATAACTCAACTGGAATTCCATATACATATACAAATTTTAAATAAGCGAATCTCACCTTCAAATAACACTGTATCATTTCACTTGAGTGCAAGTAGCTGATAACAAATTTATTATTACTTTAAATGAACCATTACATTTAATATCAATTGTGTGCATGCTAAGTCTCTTCAGTTGTGTCCAACTCTTTGTGACCCTATGGGCTATAGCTCACCAGTCTCCTCTGTCCATAGGATTCTCCATTCAAGAATACTGTAAGGGGTTACCATTCCTTCCTCCAGGGTATCTTCCCAACTGAGGGATGGAACGCGGGTCTATTATGTTTCCTGCATTGACAGGCAGGTTCTTTACCACTAGCACCACCTGGGAAGCCCTAATATCACTTAGTAATAATAAATCAAATAAATTTTATTTTACCTTCTGTTTTTCCTACTTGAAGAGGATTGCCTTCCCTGGTGGCTCACAGGTTAAAGCATCTGCCTGCGATGCAGGAGACCTGGGTTCAATACCTGGGTTGGGAAGATCCCCTGGAGAAGGAAATGGCAACCCACTCCAGTACTCTTGCCTGGAAAATCCCATGGACAGAGGAGCCTGGTGGGTTACAGTCCATGGCGTCGCAAAGAGTTGGACACGACTGAGCAACCTCACTTTCACATTCCTACTTGATATTACTCCTTTCTTAATGAAAATCAAAGTTTCTAATAATTTTTCCTTTCCTTTAAGACATCTTTGATCTTTGCTTGTAGGAAAGATCTTCCTGTGAAACCTCAGCTTTTGTTTCTCTGAGAAAGTTTTTGTTTTTTTTTCTTTTCTGAGAAAGTCTTTATTTCTCCTTCAACACTGAAGAAAACTTCTGTTGTAAATAAGATTCTAGGTCAATAGTATTTTTCAACACTTTCAATATTTTCAGTATTTCACTCCACTTTCTTCTTGCTTGCATGGTTTGTGATGAGAAGTCTACTATAATTCTTATTTTTGTTCTTCTGTAGGTGACCTTGTTTTCTGTACTTTCAGATACAACACCAAAGCCTTTCTGAAAAGAAGAAACAAACGTTGTACTTATTAAAACTTAAAAGTTCTACTATGTGAAATACTATTGAAAGATTTAAAAGACAAGCCATAGAACAGAAAAAGTTATTTGAAAAACAGACATTTAATACTCATCTCCAAAGTACACAAAGAACTCTTAAAGCTCAATAGTATAAAAACAGACAATATAATTTAAAAAATTGAAAAAAATCTGAACAGACATATTACCAAAGAAGATACATGGGTGGTAAATAGAAATACAAAAACATATACAACATTATCCTTAATTAGAGAATCACAAATTAAAACAACATGATGTAACCAATAAGATGGTTAATATCAAACAAACTGATGATACCAATTGCTGGTGAGAATACAGAGTAACAGAAACTTCCATTCATTAGTGATAATTTGAAATGTTAAGTCCATTTGGAAAGACATTAATAAGTTTCTTATAAAGCTAAAAAGTCTTACCTCATGATCCAGTAATTACTCTCCTATATATATTTCCAACCATTTGAAAATTTATGTACACATGAAAATGTACTTGTGAATATCAATATCAACTTTAATGCAACTGCTGAAAACTGGAAGCAAATAATAAGTCCTTCAATAGGTGAATGGGTAAAACAAATCACATTTAAATTGCATTCTGGTAATGACAAAACTACAGGTGGTAAACAAATTGCTAATTGTCAGTGAAAAGAGGTAAGGGTTAGAAACGTAGCACTGGAGATTATTTAGGGCAACAAAATTATTCTGAATGATACTGATTAATGGTCAACAAATGACATTTATTGTCAAAAATTATGCAAATTTAGATCATTAATAGAAACTTCATGTATAGAAAATTTGAAATTATTGTATTAAGATTTTGGGATATGCCAGTTTGGAAGAAAGCGACAAATGTATAACCATTTTTTAAATTTTTTAAAAAAGTTTATTTTGCACATGTATTTATTATTTTCCCATTTAGATTATTATAGAGTATAGCTTATGGAGAAAAGTTCCCTGATATAAATGATTGAATAAAACATAAATAGGGTTAAATAAATCTCTCATTCACGAAATTTCAAAAAAAAATCTTATATAGCTTTTCTTCCCTCAGCTTGGAAATTATGATATCTCTAAGAACTATAGTTTCCTTAGAGAATTGGGGGCGGGGGTTGTTATATACAGAAGCACATTTAGACAAGAAGTTTCCTGCTGGAGACATGGGTTTAATCCCTCAATCGGGAAGATCCCATGGAGAAGGACATGACAACCCACTCCAGTTCTTGCCTGGAAAATCCTATGGACAGAGGAACTTGATGGGATATAGTCCATGGGGTCACAAAGAGTCGAGCATGACTGAGAATGCACACAAGCTTTACAAATGGCTTCTCAAAGGAAAATAATTTTACTCAATAAAAGATAAATTAAAAAATTAACCATCAGGTATTTTAAAGTGTCTATTTCAATGTTGTTTAGTACAGCCACAGTGTTTGCAATCACCATCTCTGTAGAGCTCCGAGATATTTTTTAACACTTCATGAAGAAACCCTGTATCTGCTGAGCAGTCGTTCCCATTCTTCTCTTACCCTAGCCCCTGAAAACCACTAATTGGCTTTCTGCCTCCATCAGTTTACTATCCTAGATACTTTATATAAATAAAACTATACAGTATGTGAGCTTTTGTGCCTGATTTCTTTCACTGACTTAATTGTTTTCAGGGTTTGCTGATATTGCAACATGTGTCTGTATTTAATTCTGTTTTATGTCTGAATAGTATTCCATTGTATGGATATACAACATTTTGTATATCCACTTATCTGTTGAAGAACTTCTAGGTTGTTTCCAGTTTTTGGCTATTGTAAACAGTGCTGCTATAAACACTTGTGCACAAGTATTTGTTGGAATACTTGTTTTCAATCCCCTTGGATATAAACCTAGGACTGGAATTTTTGAGTCCTATGGTAATTCTATGTTTACCTTTTGCAAAGCTGCCAAAGTGTTTTCTATTGTAATTACACCATTTTACATACTCTTCAGCAGTATACAAAGGTTCCAATTTTGGTGCATCCTAACATTTATTTTCCATTTTTGCTTGGTTTTTGAATTATAGCCAGTGTGAAATGGTATCTCAGTGAGGTTTTGATTGCATTTTCCTAATGACTAATGATGTTGAACATCTTTCATGTGCTTGTTTGCAATATGTACATCTTTGGGGTGCTGTCTATTCCAGTATTTTGCCTGTTTGTAATTGGGTTGCTTGTTTTGCTGTTATAAGAGTTCTTTATATATGTTTTGGATATTAGATTTTTATTAGCTTTGCAACTTGCTAATATCTTGATTGTCTTCATACTTTCTTAATAGTGTCATTTGAAACACACTTGCTTTCCTTTTTTTATGAAGTCCAGTTCATCTGTTTTTTTCTCTTGCTGTGTGCTTTGGTGTCTTATCTAAAAATATTTTTGCTAAATTCTAGGTCATGAAGATATACCTCTACATTTTCTTTTAAGGACTTTACAGATTTTAGTTCTTGCTTTTATATCTTTGTTCTATTTTTAATAAATTCTTATGTGCAGCATAAGGTAGCCATCCGACTCCATTCCTTTTAAGCTTTGGATTTATCTTGCTTTTTGTCCTGTTTTCTTAAGGTGTACATTTAAATTACTGATTTGGATTCTTTTTTTTTTTAATATAAGCATTTATCGTTCTAAATTTCCAAATGAACTCTGCTTTCACTGCATCTCAAGAGTTTTTGTGTGTCGTGTTTTTATTTTTATTTGCATTAATGTATTTACTAATCTCTCATAATTTCTTCTTTGATCCATTGGTTGTTTAAGATTATGTCCCTAATGTATCCCCAACTTGTTCCAAGTATTATTCCATGCTCAAGGCTGCTGTAGCCAACATTAGTTTAAATGCTTCTGGAAACAAAAGAAGAAAAGAAAACAAGGTGGAAGTCATCCCAACCCTGGGAATGACTCTAGTCAGGTAAAACAAACACTATGCATACTGGTCTTTGAGGGAGTTGCCAGATGTGTGGAGACCCACACCAGTTTTTTGAAAATAAGGTTCACACCACTTTCTCTGGTTATACTAAATCTGCACTGGAAGTGCAGCTGCTGGTTTTTTATTTTTGAGGAAACTCCATACTGTTTTCCATAGTGGCTTTACCAGTTTATCAACAGTGCTTAAGTTTTTCTTTTCTCTGCATCTTTGCTAACACTTGTCAGGGCTTGCTCCCCCCTTTTTTTTTAATTGGAGTATAATTGCTTTACAATATTGTGTTAATTTCTGTTCTACAGCCACATGAATCAGCTGTATATATATATATCTCCTTCTGCTTGAGTCTTCCTCTAACCCAGGCCTCTATGTCATCACAGAGCACCAAGCTGAGCTCCTAGCTATGCATTTTATACATGATAGTCTATATTTGTTAATGCTACTCCCTCCATTCACCCCACCTTCTCTTCCCCCCACTACTTTTTTTCCAATGTGTGTGATATCTCAATGTGGTTTTGGTTTACATTTCTCAGGTGATTAATGATGATGAGCATCTCTTTATATCATCTACTGGCCATCTGTATCTTCTTTGGAAAAATACCTATTTAGATCTTCAACCCATTTTTAATAAGATTAATTAGTTTTTTCTATTGAGTTGTATGAGTTCCTTATATATCTTGGATATTAACCTGTTGTCAGAGACATGATTTACACATATTTTCTCTAATTCCATTAATTGCCTTGTCATCTCATTTGTAGCATTTGGGGAGAGATGAGTGAGATTTGTCACTTGGTTATTTTCAGTGATGTCATTCCTAACATGCTACTTTTATATCAGTTCTCCATCTTGAATCTAAACTCCCAGTTTGCTTGGCTTCCACTCATTTGCCTCATCTCTCTTTCCTTGTTTCTTTCATTCAGTTATTGACCTGTGAAACAGATAAGAACACATTATTCTAGTTCATTGACAATGGAACTATTCAAATGTCAAAATGCAAAACAGTTGGGAAAGAAATATTTGAGAGCTGTATTTATATTTTGAGAAATATGACCTAGTCACAAATAAATAAATGCACAGGATAAGCCAGATGCAGCTTGTGAAAGTAAATTACTTCTAAAATTATTTAACAGTCTGCAGTGTAACTTAGTCCTCTCTCCTTGAAAATGGGAATATAAGATAGTTAATTTTTAAGCAAACAAATCACCTTAATTGAACACAGTTTTCACTTTAAAAGAAGTTGTAGAGCTTAAGGCTGAAGTCCTTTAGAGAAAATAGCCCTATGATTTATATTAGTACTGCTGGAACTCAAAGCAATTTGTGAGGTTGCATATGAATAATGCAGGGTGAGAATAGCATAGGAAGAAACCATTGAAAGAAAGTAAATGAAGTTCCTTTAAAATGGAATATATAGGGAACTATTTAATTTGAATTATTCACCAACACTAGTGATATTACAGGAATAACCATAGATCAGTGAATATTTCATTTTTTAAGACGGGGTTATGCTGTTCCTTTTAGACATCAAAAAAGAAAATCCCAGAGACCAGAAATGATGTCCATTAGAGCCTATGAATATGGAGAGATGTGCTAGAGTTCCTGTGAAAAGAAGAGTAAAGCAGCCAGTTGAATTGAGTGACACACAGTGATAGCTGTTGACTCAAGATCCACAGGGGCAGTTTATGACAACTTGAGAGGATGTCAAATGATCAGCAGAAAAATGTACCTTTGAGATAGGATTTAACTGTCGATATTTCTAATGATAGGAATTCCCTGTAGCTCAAATGCTAAAGAATCTGCCTGCCATGCAGGAGACCTGGGTTCGATCCCTGGGCCAGGAATATCCCCTGGAGAAGGGAATGGCAACCATTTGCAGTATTCTTGCTGAAGAATCCCATGGACAGAGGAGCCCAGTGAGCTATAGTCTATGGGGTCACAAAGAGTTGGACACAACTGAGCAACTAACAGAACTACTTCTAATGATAAGCTGTATGTTTTGGAGAAATTCCAAGCAAAAAGTAGTCTCTGTTCTTTTACATGTGAAAAAAAGAAGTCATGTTGTTTCTTTTTTTCTTTTACATAAACATAAATGCTATAGTGTAGAGTAGTTTATCAATATAATATTACCACAAGAGAGTCAAATGGGAAAGTAAAAAGGTAGATTTTTCCATAATGTGATTATAAACTGTACACAATGTATGAAGTATTTGCTATATATTCCATTGAAATCAAATATTAATATAAAACAATTTCAATCTTAATGAATCTTATAAAATGTTGCACATTATATTTAGCCTTAGTTCCTTATTTATATACCTACTATGCATATTGCTTTAGAATCACTGAATTGAAAAGCTGTCTTGTCTATAAGAGTTTGAAATCAATAGCCATTTAAAGTTAATAGTATAGGAGTTCTAAATGATCCGGGAAAACAGCCAGCTGATCAATATGAAAGTAAATGACTGGACTCGATATTTATATGGAATGTATCTAACTAGAACTCAAGCAGCCATGACTAAAATCATTTTATTCAAAGAGATGCTAGACAGTGTTTTGTAAGGAGTTTTGGAGACAGTATCAAACCATCCACTTTATCTGAATACTTCTAAAATTCAGTCACCACTGAGAGGCCATATGCCACATGGTTAAACAATATAACTGTAAAAAATTATATTCCTTTGAGGAGTGTCATAATGATAACATGAATTTGTATAATGGAAGTTAAATGATAAATTGAAATGAACATTATTCAACTCCTTCAACTAAATGGTGCCTTAATATTCAGACCAAAACCAATATTTGATTTAAGATTCCAGTGCCCACTCCTGATCAATAAAAATAAACAAAATTCTTTCACTTCTAATGTACAAGTTTGGTCTGTTAGTATAACTAATTTGATTTGGCTGCTTTCAGCATAAACTTCAACTTTTGACTTCAGGCCTGCCTTGGGATCAGCTATTGTTTTGTTAGCATTCTGTATGAGAACTTCTCTCTCCTGTTCATATTTTCAGGTCTCCTTGTATGTCATGGTTCACCCCCAAAATTCTCTAGAAGCTGTGTTATGTTAACCTGGACCTGGATATTTAGAGGTGGTGGCGAGTAGGGATAGGTTGTTGGAGGGAATTTTTAGAAACCAAAAGTGCTATCATATTTCAGGGCTTCCCAGAATGATTTCTAATGACTTGAGAGGATTAAGTATTCTTTTAGACCCAAGTATAAAGACCTTTTCAATGTTATAAAAGTTCTTTAAGCACCCAGTTTTTCTGAAGGTAACTTCAGTGTTCTGATAATTCACACTACCAGGAATGCTTTACATCTTTCTTTGTCCAGTAAAACTTCTTGAATAGACCACCTGTGAGATAGGGAGAAGGCTACAGAGAACATTTTAACTCAATTTTCATCAGTTTAGTTTTAGCATTAAGGCAAAACTCTGGTAATTCAATTAGTTTTAGTACAGCTGTTTATTCTGGCAATTTCCATTAGTTCTGTTTCCTATTGAGAGGCAAGTAATATGTTTAATGATAAGAATCTGAGAGTGTATTTATAAATATTTTTTCTACTTAGGCATAAAATGAGAAATTTTTAAATAGAAAAGATTATCCATGTATGATAAGATGTATAATAAATAGTAATCTTTAGCCTGAATAGTGGGAAAATATATCTTTATATACAAAACATTATTAATGCATGCTAAATTACTTCAGTCGCGTCTGATCTTTGTAACCCTATGGACTATAGTCCACCAGGCTCCTCTGTCTATGGGATTCTCCAGGCAAGAACATTAGAGTGGCTTGCTAAGCTCTCCTCCAGGGAATCTTCCTGACCCAGGGATCAAACCCATGTCTCTTGTATGTCTCTTATGCCTCCTGCATTGGCAGGCTCATTCTTTACCACTAGAGTCACCTGGGAAACCCTTTATCTGTTAGTGTTAGTTGCTCAGTCATATTCAACTCTTTGTGACCTCATGGAGCGTAGTAGCTGCCAGGCTTCTCTGTCCATAAAATTTTCCAGGAAAGAATACTGGAGTAGGTTGCCATTCCCTTTTCCAGGGGATCTTTCTGACCCAGGTGCCAAACCGGGGTCTCCCACTTTGCAGGCAGATTCTTTACCATCTGAGACACCGGGGAACACATTTTCATCTATTAGAGTGGCAATTAAATTTACATAATCACCTTCAAATAATATATAATCAATGATATTTCAGTTTACTTTAAAATTAAGAATCCAGACATAGGCAGATTGCCACAGTTTACATCCCAACACCAAAACATATTAGCTTTATAATCCTTAATATCTGTAAAATGTGATGATCATTATACTTAACCTTGGGGTTTTCATTGAGATGAAATGATCAGAGGTTATCACTGTGCCCAGAACAGAAATGCTCAATAAACAGTAGATTTTAGCAGTAGCTCCTATCATTTTTGGTATTGAAAATGTGATATTTTAAGTTAAATTTTCAGCAAGAATACTGATTTCCTAAATACTCTGTTGTAAGTTACTGAGAAGTTCTACCTATGTTGTAATCAAGCTTCTTTCTTTTCTTGATTACAGTCATGCCTCTGTTATGAACCCTAGCCTCTCTAATGCTACAAGGCATAGCTCCTCAATACGTGTCTTAGTTGCTCAGTCATGTCCAACTCTTTGAGACCATGGACCGTAGCCCACCAGGCTCCTCTGTCCATGGGATTCTCCAGGCAAGAATACTGGAGTAGGTTGCCATTCCCTTCTCCAGAGGATCTTCCCAGCTCAGGGATTGAATCCAGGTCTCCTGCATTGCAAGCAGATTCTTTACTGTATAAGTACAGGGAACTCATCAATGTTATGACTTAAAACAGCTGTCACTTGTTCTCTCTCACACATCAGCAGTTCACCTGTACATCAGTTCATCTTTGTTGGGTTCAGCTTGGCAACCTTACTTTATGCTGAGGGTCAACTGGCCTTGGCTCTTCACTGTAGGTTTGTCTTAGGTCTTTTCCACATGAATATATTCTATGGCCCAAGAAAGGGAGAAGTATTCCCATGACCAAAACAGAGTCACAAGTGCCCCACTACACAAATAGAGCTCAAACTTTTTTGATCACGTTTGTTAATATGGCAATGACTAAAGGAAACATGCTGCCAAGCCCAATATAAGGCAGCAGAGAACTATACTTCTGTGAAGCTAAGGAGGGCAGTGACAGCACTAATGGTAAAGAACCTACCTGCCAGTGCAGGAGATGGAAGACACTTGGGCTTGATCCCTGGGTCAGGAAGATCCCCTGGAGAAGGAAGTGGTAACCCACTTCAGTATTCTTGCCTGGAAAATCCCATGGACAGCAGATCCTTGTGAACAACAGTCCATATATTAGCAAAGAGTTGAACATGACTGAACACACACACACACAGACACACACAGACACACACACACACACACAAGGAGGGCAGGAATATCTTTGAACAATGTTCTAATCTACTATACTCTCTTAATTTGAAAAGTATATAATCTATAAAGATTTGAACATTTAAAAAACAGATGTATATAATTAGTTATGTTACTTAAATATTTATGGATCCCTAATTTTTACAATCATTATCCTATAACTTCTTTTTTTACCCCCAGGGGCAGAATTTATTTATTTTTTGTATTTTATTTATTTATTTTTAATATAGATTCATTTATTTTAATTGGAGGCTAATCACTTTACAATATTTTAGTGGTTTTGCCATGCATTGACATGGATCCACCACGGGTATACATGTGTTCCCCATCTTGAACTCCCCACCCACCTCCCTCCCTATCCCATCCCTCTGGGTCATCCCAGTGCAACAGCCCTGAGCACCCTGTCTCATGCATCAAACCTGGACTGGCGAGTCTTTTTATATATGATAACATAAATGTTTCAATGCCATTCTCCCAAATCATCCCATCATTGCCCTCTCCCAAAGAGTCCAAAAGACTGTTCTATACATCTGTGTCTCTTTTGCTGTCTTGCATGTGGACTTATCATTACCACCTTTCTAAATTCCATATATAAGCATTAGTATACTATATTGGTGTTTTTATTCCTGGCTTACTTTACTCTAGGCTCCAGTTTCATCCACCTAATTAGAACTGGTTCAAATGTATTCTTTTTAATGGCTGAGTAATATTCCATTGTGCATATGTACCACAGATTTCTTAGCCATTCTTCTGCTGATGGACATCTAGGTTGCTTCCATGTCCTGGCTATTATCAACAGTGATGCGACGAACATTGGGGTACACGTGTCTCTTTCAATTCTGGTTTCCTCGGTGTGTATGCCCAGCAGTGGGATTGCTGGGTCATATGGCAGTTCTATTTGCAATTTTTTAAGGAATCTCCACACTGTTCTCCATAGTGGCTGTACTACTTTGCATTCCCACCAACAGTGTAAGAGGGTTCCCTTTTCTCCACATCCTCTCCAGCATTTATTGCTTGTAGCCTTTTGGATAGCAGCTATTTTGACTGGCATGAAATGGTACCTCATTGTGGTTTTGATTTGCATTTCTCTGATAATGAGTGATGCTGAGCATCTTTTCATATGTTTGTTAGCCATCTGTATGTCTTCTTTGGAAAAATGTCTGTTTAGTTCTTTGGCCCATTTTTTGATTGGGTCATTTATTTTTCTGGAATTGAGCTGCAGGCGTTGTTTGTATATTTTTGAGATTAATTCTTTGTCAGTTGCTTCATTAGCTATTATTTTCTCCCATTCTGAAGGCTGTCTTTTCATCTTGCTTATAGTTTCTTTTGTTGAGCAAACCTATAACTGTTTATATCAGTCCTTTTGTGTAAGTGAGGTAAAGTTGTATACTTTTTCTTTATAATATTTAGTAGTTATTAGGAAAGAAAACTTAGCCTTCTCAGGTTACCATAGCAAAATACCATAAACTAGGTGGTTTATTCAAAAAAGATTTGTTTCCTTACAGTTCTAAAGGCTGGAAGTCAAAGATTAAGTTGGCAGAGATGGTTTCTTATGAGACCTCTTTCCTTGACTTGCAGATGGTCATTTCTGCAAGTGTGCACGTGTAACTGGTATCTGTGTGTGTTCCCAAGCTGATTCTTTTTATGAAGATACCAATCATACTGGACTAGAATCCACCTAAAACAAACAAAATCTTCATTTGAACTTAATCACCTCTTTAAAGACCTTGTCCCCAAATACAGTTACATTCTGAGTTACTGGGGGTTATAATTTCAGTTTATGAGGGGTCACAAAGATTGAAACACAACTGAGAGACTTCCTAGTCATTCAGTGAGAGAATTTAACAAAATAGATTTAAGATGTCAGGAAATTTATTTATTTATTTTGAATTGTTTTAATTTTATTTTTAACAGAAGTAAATTTGATTTACAAAGTTGTATTAGTTTCGGGTATATAGCAAAGTGATTCAGTCATATATATATCTGTGTGTGTGTGTGTGTGTGTAGTTTTTTTATAATGGTTTATTATAAGATATTGAATATAGTTCCCTGGTTTATACAATAGGACCTTGTTCTTTATCCATTCTATATGTAATTATATCTGCTAGCCCCAAACTCTCAACCCAACCCTTCCCACTCCCTCTCCAAAGATGTCAGAAAATTTAAAAGGAGGATCTTTTCTGTTTGACAATAAACAGACTGAGACAATGACAAAGATATATATCCTAAAAGGTCAGAACAGAGAAAAACCATGAAGGTGTTAAGATTGGGATTAAGAACTATGTTTTCATTAAAATCCTATCACTAATTAGCAGATTTGTGATGATTTGTGTAATAATAATCAGATTTTTTTTTACAGTATAAATGAATACCATTAAAAGTGATTTAGAAAAGTTGGGAGGGTCTTTGTTATTAAAGCTCTGACATTTTTGTATATTACCTGTTAGGAAAAAAAAAAAAAAAACCCTGAATATTAGGGAATTACCTAAATGTCACCCTTGAGATAGGCTGTTTACACCACTGATAATTGTTTTCAAAGTTTATTAACCTAATTTTTCCTAGTTCCCAAACACTTCTGAACAATACAGTTAGTACTTGCAATTTTTTAAACAAAAGAAATAAATAAAAGTAAAACAGTATTGTTTTCAAGGTTTTGCTTTTTTACTTAGAGTGAAAGTTTGTTGGTTTTTTTTTTTTCCTGCTATTTGAACAGCCACATTTACTATCCATTTTTTGAATCTAATGTTTTAAATGCATAACTAAATCAGCTTATGATCAGATAGTGATCTCTAGGGCTGACCTGAAATGTCTCATCACACAACATATGCCTAACTCTTTGTTGTTCTGAGTTTTTCCCCCAAGATTTTGCATATGTTTGCATTTAACTCAATAAACCTGTGGAATTTTCACTCTCGTTTTCTTTTTCTGAATGGAAAATGACATTCTAGATTTTTTTCATACACACATTACAAAAATAGAAGATTTTCTCTCCCTTTATCCACTCTTCTGTCCTACATTTGGTTCATCCTGTCTTCCCCTCCCTCCCTCTCTTCATCTCCCTCTTTCTCTTTACTCTCTCTTTTCTCTATCTCTTTCTATCTCTTCCTCTCTCTTTCTTGTCTTCTTCTCTGTCTCTACAGATCTTCTTCAACTTAAAACTGGATTAAGTCCCAATAAACCCATTTTAAGCTCAAAATATCAGTTTGAAAGTGCATTTAATACATCTAACCTACTGAATATCATAGCTGAGCCTTGAACATGCTCAGAACACTTAAATTAGCTTACAATTAGGCAAAACAATATAATATAAAGCCAATTTTATAATAAAATGTTGAATATTTTATGTAATATATTGGATAATATACTAAAAGTGGAAAACAGAATGTATATATACAAAATGACTATGAGTGTATCTGTTGTTTATGCTGTGATCGTGTGGCTGACACAGAGCTGCAGTTCACTGCCTTTGTCCAGTGTCATAGGGACAGAATATCATACTGTGTATTGTTAGCCTGGGAAAAGGTCAATGTTTAACATTTGTAGCACAGTTTTTACTGAATGAGTATCACTTTCATATCATCATCAAGTCAAAAAATCATAAAACATTATAAGTTGGAGACTATCTGTATACGTAATGAACAAATCAAGAGGCCTCTGAAATGTTGGGAGCAGAGAAAGGAATAAAGAAATTTAAGACCAGAAATTAGTTGTTAAAGTCATTCAGTTCAGTTGAGTTGCTCAGTCGTGCCTGACTCTTAGCGATCCCATGGACTCCAGCACACCAGGCTTCCCTATCCATCACAACTCCAGGAGCTTGCTCAGACTCACGTTCATCAAGTTGGTGATACCATCCAACCATCTCATCCTCTGTTGCCCCCTTCTCCTGCATTCAATCTTTCCCAGCTTCAGGGTCTTTTTCAGTGACCCTGGCATCAGGTGGCCTAAGGATTGCAGTTTCAGCTTTAGCAGCAGTCCTTCCAATGAATATGCAGGACTGAATATTCAAGTTAATATCATTACTTACTGAGATTATAAGGATGGGATCATTTCTTTCTTATAAGTTCTATTTGAAAGAAACAATTGAAATGAACATTCCTGTAAAGTTAATTCAATGTAATATTTTAAATACATAAAAGTCAACATTAAGTACTTTAGCAAATGATTTAAGATATAACTGACCTAAAGTAGCCTTGTTTTAGGGCTTCCCTGGTGGCTAAGACAGTAAAGAATCTACCTGCAATGATCCCTGGATGAGAAGATCCCGTGGAGAAGGAATGGCTAGTCACCCCAGTATTCTTGCCTAGAGAATTCCATGGACAGAGGAGTTTTGTGGGCTAGTCCATGGAGTCACAAAGAGTGGACACGACTGAGTGACTGACACTTTCAACCCTGTTTTAGAAACTCTTTTGAGGAATTATAATAATCAACCATATATATATATATATATATATATATATATATATATTTCTCTCTCTCTGTGTATGTATGTATGTGTGTGTGTGTGTATATATATATGTATATATATATATATATATATTCCTATATTTCAAGAGGTTAAAACCTTATGCTCTAAGATGATGAAGTATTTCAAACTTCGTAGAATATTTGATCTTGGCGATAATAACTTAACATAAATGAAGTAGTTTTAGTGTCGTCTCCCTCCCACATATTCTATATTCTTAGTTTTACATCATCTATTCTTAACAAAGCAAAACCGAAAAAGCAGGGAGAGAAGAAACGCATTTAGATATACACTTATATTGCACTAGTCAAGAGATAGCCTCCTAAATGCTAAAATTTTTGCTTGTTTATTTGGTATGTCTACAAAATGGCTGCCATATATTTGGGTGTTGGTACTTCCCCGGTGACTCACTGGTAAAATAATCCCCCTACCAATGCCAGAGATACAAGTTTTATTTCTAGGTCGATAAAATCCCCTGGAGTGGGAAATGAAAACTCACTCCAATATTCTTGCCTGTGAAATTCATGGACAGGAGAGCCTGGCAGGCACGGTCCATGGGGTTGCAGAGTCAGGCAGAACTGCATATGCATGCACACTTCTGATTATAAAAGGATCTATTGTCAGTTTGTGGAGGAGGAAACGACAACCCACTCCGTTACTCTTGCCTGGAAAATCCCATGGATGGAGGAGCCTGGTAGGCTAAAATCCATGGAGTTGAAAAGAGTTGGACACGACTGAGTGACTTCACTTCACTCACTTCATACTTTATCACTGGAGAAGGAAATGGCAATCCACTCCAGTATTCTTGCCTGGAGAATCCCATGGACAGAGGAGCGGCAGGCCATGGTCCATGAGGTCACAGAGAGTTGGACATGACTGAAGTAACTGAACATGCATGCATTGTCAGTTTGAAACTTTGTTGACTGATTCCACTTTCCCATTAATAATGACTCCACCCAGACTTTGCTAAAACTCTTGTCCACTGAGTCAGTGAGGCCTTCCAACCATCTTATCCTCTGTCATCCCCTTCTCTTCTTGCCTTCAATCTTTCTCAGCATCAGGGTCTTTTCCAAGGAGTCAGCTCTTAGCATCAGGTGGCCAAAGTATTGGAGCTTCAGCTTTAGCATCAGTCCTTCCAATGAGTATTCAGGATTCATTTCCTTTAGATTTGGTTGGTTTGATTTTCTTGCAGTCCAAGGACTCTCAAGAGTCCTCTCCAACACCACAGTTCAAAAGCATCAGTTCTTCAGCACTCAGCCTTTTTATGGTCCAACATTCACATTTATACATGACTACTACTAAAAAAAAAACCAAAAACATAGCTTTGACTAGACAGACCTTTGTTGGCAAAGTAATGTCTCTGATTTTTAATATTCTGTCTAGGTTAGTTATAGCTTTGCTTCCAAGGACCAAGTGTCTTCTAATTTCATGGCAGAAGTCACCATCAACAGTGATTTTGGAGCCCAAGAAAATAAAGTCAGCCACTGTTTGCATTGTTACCCCATTTGTTTACCATGAAGTGATGGGACTAGATGCCATGATTTTCATTTTCTGAATGTTTAGTTTTAAGCTACATTTTTCACTCTTCTCTTTCACGTTTATCAAGAGCATCTTTAGTTCCTCTTCACTTTCTGCCATAAGGGTGATGTCATATGGATATCTGAGACTATTGATATTTCTCCTGGCAATCTTGATTCCAGCTGGTGCTTCATCCATCCTGGCATTTCACATGATCTACTCTGCATATAAGTTAAGTAAGCAGGGTGGCAATATACAGCCTTGATATATTCCTTTCCAAATTTTAAACCAGTTTGTTGTTCTGTGCACATATAGGCTTTTTGAGGGATGACATTGTAACCTAAGTTAGAAAATTCCTTGACATTCTCAAAGATGATGCAAACTTGGTCTCCATGATTAAACTTGTTTTCTCAGATGGTTTGTGTTTGTGTCTGTGTGTGTGATCACTTGCTAAGTCATGTCCTACTCTTTGGGCCCTATGGACTGTATCTTGCCAGGCCCCTCTGCCAATAGAATTTTCCAGGCAAGAATACCATGGTCAGTTACCATTTCCTACTCCAGAGGATTTTTCTGACCCAGGAATTGAACCTGCATGTGTTTCATATCATGCACCGTCATGCAGATTCTTTATCACTAGCATCACCTACAAAGCCCATGGAGTGTGTGTGTGTGTGTGTGTGTGTGTGTGTGTGTGTGTGTGCATGAGAGATATCTTAAAACTAAGAGCCAAAACATAATTTCTCCATATCTAAGGTACTGTCATTCCAGTTTGGTTCAATCGCTCAGTCATATCCAACTCTTTGTGACCCCATGGACTGCAGCACTCCAGGCCTCCCTGTAAATCACCGACTTCTGGAGTTTACTCAAACTCATGTCCATTGAGCCAGTGATGCCACCCAACTCTTTCATCATCTGTCACCACCTTCTCCTTCTGCCCTCAATTTTTCCCAGCATCAGGGTCTTTTCCAGTGAGTCAGTTCTTTGCATCAGGTGGCCTAAGTATTGAAGTTTCAGCTTTAGCATCAGTCCTTCCAATGAATATTCAGGACCGATTTCTTTAGGATGGACAGGTTGGGTCTCCTTGAAGTCCAAGGGACTCTGAGGAGTCTTCTCCAGCATCAAAGTTCAAAAGCATCAATTATTCTGTGTTCAGACTTCTATATAGTCCAACTCTCACATCCATACATGACTACTGGAAAAACCACAGCTTTCACTAGAAGGACTTTGGTTAGCAAAGTAACATCTCTGCTTTTTAATATGCTGTATAGTTTGTTCATAATTTTTCTTCCAGTGAGTAAGGGTCTTTTAATATATTGGCTACAGTCACCATCTGCAGTGATTTTGTAGCTAAAAATAAATAAATAAATAAAGTCTTTCACTCTTTCCGCTGTTTCCCAATCTATTTGCCATGAATTTATGGGACCAGAGGCCATGATCTTCGTTTTTTAAAGTTGAGTTTTAAGTCAACATTTTCACTCTCCTCTTTCTCTTTCATTAAGAAGCTCTTTAGTTCTTCACTTTTTGCCATAAGGGTAGTGTTATCTGTGAATCTGAGGTTATTCATATTATTCCCAGCAATCCTGATTCCAGCTTGTGCTTCATCCAGCCCAGCGTTTCTCATGATGTACTCTGCACATAAGTTAAATGTTCAGGGTGACAATATACAGCCTTGACATAGTCTTTTCCCAACTTGGAACCAGTCTGTTGTTCCATGTCTAGTTCTAAATGTTGCTTCCTGACCTGCATACAGATTTCTCAAGAGGCAGGTCAGATGGTCTGGTATTCCCATCTGTTTAAGAATTTTACACAGTTTGTTGTTGTCCACACAGTCAAAGGATTTTGCAGAGTCAATAAAGCAGAAGGAGATGTTTTTCTGGAACTCTCTTGTTTTTTCCAATGATCCAGCAGATGTTGGCAATTTGATCTCTGGTTCCTCTGCCTTTTCTAAATCCAGCTTGAATACCTGGAAGTTCACAGTTTCTGTACTGTTGAAGCCTGGCTTGGAGAATTTTGAGCATTACTTTACTAGCGTTTGAGATGAGTGCAGTTGTGCAGTGGTTGGAGCATTCTTTGACATTGCCTTTCTTTTGGGATTGGAATGAAAACTGACCTTTACCAGTCCTGTGCCCACTACTGAGTTTTCCAAATTTGCTGGCATATTGAGTGCAACACTTTAGCAGCATCATCTTTAAGGATTTAAGGATTTGAAATAGCTCAACTGGAATTCCATCACCTCCACTACCTTTGTTCATAGTGATGCTTCCAAAGGCACCCTTGACTTTGCATTCCAGAATGTCTGGCTCTAGGTTTGTGATCACACCATCTTGGTTATCTGAGTTGTGAAGATCTTTTTTGTACAGTTCTTAACAAGGGGATGACAGAGGATGAGATGGCTGCATGGCATCACTGACTCAATGGACAAGAGTTTGACTGAATTCTGGGAGTTGGTGATGGACAGGGAGGCCTGGCCTTCTGCAATTCATGGAGTCACTAAGAATCAGACATGACTGAGTGACTGAACTAAACTGAACTCTCTTTATTCTTGCCACCTCTTCTTAATATCTTCTGCTTCTGTTAGGTCCAGACCATTTTTGTCCTTTATTGTGCCCATTTTCACATGAAATATTCCCTTGGTATTTTTACTTTTCTTGAAGAGAGCTCTAGGCTTTCCCATTCTACTATTTTTCTCTATTTCTTTGCATTGGTCACTGAGGAAGGATTTTTATTTTTTTGTCTTTCCTCGCTATTCTTTGGAACTCTGCATTCAAATGGGTATATCTTTCTTTTTCTCCTTTGCTTTTCACTTCTCTTCTTTCATAGCTATTTGTAAGGTCTCCTCAGACAACCATTTTCCTTTTTTGCAGTTCTTTTTCTTGGAGATGGTCTTGATCCCTGTCTCCTGTACAATGTCATGCACATCTGTCCGTAGTTCTTCAGGCACTCTGTCATCAAATCTAATCTCCTGAGTCCTTTTGTCACTTCCACTGTATTATCATAAGGGAATTGATTTATGTCATACCTGAGTGGTCTAGTGGTTTTCCCTACTTTCTTTAGTTTAAGTCTGAATTTGGAAATAAGGAGTTCATGATCTAATCCAGTCAGTTCCTGGTCTTGTTTTCACTGACCGTGTAGAGCTTCTCTGTCTTTGGCTAGAACGGGTATAATCAGTCTGATTTTGGTATTGACCAGCTGGTGATGTCCATGTGTAGAGTTTTCTCTTGTGTTGTTGGAAGAAGGTGACCAGTGTGTTCTCTTGTCAAAACTCTGTTAGTCTTTGCCCTGCTTCATTCTTTACTCCAAGGCCAAATTTGCCTTTTACCCTAGGGGTTTCTTGACTTCCTACTTTTTCATTCCAGTCGTCTATAGTGAAAAAGACATTTTTTGGGGGGTGTTAGTTCTTGGAGGTCTTGGAGATCTTCATGGAACCCAACTTCAGCTTCTTCAGCATTACTGGTCGGCCATTGACTTGGATTACTATGGTACTGAATGGTTTGCCTTGGAAATGATCAGAGATCATTCTGTCATTCTTGAGATTTAATTCAAGTACTGCATTTTGTACTCCTTAGTTGACTATGATGTCTACTCCATTTCTTCTAAGGGATTTTTGCCCACAGTAGTAGATATAATGGTCATCTGATTTAAATTCACCCATTTCAATCCATTTTAGTTTGCTGATTCCTAAAATGTCGATGTTCACCCTTGTCATCTTCTGTTTGACCACATCCAATTTACCTTGAGTCATGGACCTAATATTCTAGATTCCTATGCAGTGTTGCTCTTTATAGCATTGGATTTTGCTTTTATCACCAGTCACATCCACAACTGAGTGTTGTTTTTGCTTTAGCTCTGTCCCTTCATTCTTTCTGGAGTTATTTCTCCACTGCTATCCAGTACCATATTGGGCACCTACTGACCTGGGAGCTCACCTTTCAGTGTCTTATTTTTTGCCTTTTCATACTATTCATGGGGTTCTCAAGGCAAGAATACTGATGTGGTTTGCATTCCCTTCTCCAGTGGACATTTTGTCAGAACTCTCCACCATGATACGTCTGTCTTGGGTGAGCCTATACAACATGGCTCATAATTTCATTGAGTTAGACAAGGCTGTAGTCCATGTGATCAGATTGGTTAGTTTTCTGTGTTTGTGGTTTTCAGTCTGTCTGCTCTCTGATGGGGAAGCCTAAGAGGCTTATGAAATCTTCCTGATGAGAGAGACTGACTAAGGGGGAAACTGAGTCTTGTTCTTATGGGCAGGGCCATGCTCAGTAAATCTTTAATCCAATTTTCTGTTAACATGGAGCTATGTTCCCTCCCTGTTATTCACCTGGGGTGAAACTATGATGGAGGTAATGAAGATAATGGTGACCTCCTTCAAAAGGTCCCAAGCATGTACTGGTACACTCAGTGTCCCCAACCCTGAAACAGGTCACCACCGACCCACGCCTCTGTTGGAGACTCCTGGACACACCCAGGCAAGTCTGAGTCAGTCTCTTGTTGGGTCACTGCTCCTTTCTCCTGGGTCGTAGTGAACACGAGATTCTATTTCTGTCCTACAGGAGTCTATTTCCCAGTTTTGTGTAAGTTCTGGCAGCTCTGTTGTGGGGTTAATGGTGACCTCCTCCAAGAGGGGTTATGCCATACTGAAGTCTGCTGCACTCAACCATACCAAAGTGTGCTGCTCCCAGAGCCCCTGCCCCTGTGGCAGTCCACTGCTGACCTGTATCTCCACAGGAGACACTCAAACAGTTTTGTCTCAGCCTCCATTGGGTCTCTGGGGCTTGGTCGAAACAAGGTTTGTTTAGACACTCTGAGTGTCTCTGGCGGGAATGGAATTTGATTCTAAAGATGAGGTATTGTACTTCCCATAATTTTAAAAGAATTTTTAAAACTATCAAGTAATTGTATGATAAGATAAAAGACACTTTCACTTACAGTTGAAAAATATGCCATAATGGAATTGTTTTGCAACTCCTTTAAAAACTTTTTAATCAGAGAATGCTTTAAGAAAAGATACTTATCTGCAAGCAATAAATGCTGGAGAGGGTGTGGAGAAAAGGGAACCCTCCTACACTGTTGGTGGGAATGCAAACTAGTACAGCCACTATGGAGAACAGTGTGGAGATTCCTTAAAAAATTGCAAATAGAACTACCTTATGACCCAGCAATCCCACTTCTGGGCATACACACCGAGGAAACCAGAATTGAAAGAGACACATGTACCCCAATGTTCATTGCAGCACTGTTTATAATAGCCAGGACATGGAAACAACCTAGATGTCCATCAGCAGATGAATGGATAAGAAAGCTGTGGTACATATACACAATGGAGTATTACTCAGCCGTTAAAAAGAATTCATTTGAATCAGTTCTGATGAGATGGATGAAACTGGAGCCGATTATACAGAGTGAAGTAAGCCAGAAAGAAAAACACCAATACAGTATACTAACACATATATATGGAATTTAGGAAGATGGCAATGACGACCCTGTATGCAAGACAGGGAAAGAGACACAGATGTGTATAACGGACTTTTGGACTCAGAGGGAGAGGGAGAGGGTGGGATGATTTGGGAGAATGACATTCTAACATGTATACTATCATGTGAATTGAATCGCCAGTCTATGTCTGACGCAGGATGCAGCATGCTTGGGGCTGGTGCATGGGGATGACCCAGAAAGATGTTCTGGGAAGGGAGGTGGGAGGGGGGTTCATGTTTGGGAATGCATGTAAGAATTAAAGATTTTAAAATTTAAAAAATAAAAAACTAAAAATTAAAAAAAAAAAGAAAAGATACTTAGAAATCTAATATTTAGCACAAATGAAAATAGTGCTGCTCACATCAAAAATGATGGGGTGTTCTGATGTCATCTCACTGGTTCTTCCTTTACATTCTTTCTACAGGAGGAATCCTGGAGGAGTTGGGTCTTTGGAACAGCTAAGGTACAGATTGAAAACTACTTCCATATAGTAGAGGTGTATTATGAGAGGCCTATTGTCTAACGGTGGAACTCTCTATTGAAATTTGAAAACAAAGTGAGAATGGCCTTAATAATTTTTCTTTACTTTTTGAGAGTGATTTCATCTGTTTCTATTTTCTTTTCTTTTTTTTAATTTTTATTTTTTACTATATTTTACTTTACAATACTGTATTGGTTTTGCCGTACATTGGCATGAATCCGTCATGGGTGTACATGAGTTCCCAACCCTGAACCCCCTTCCCATCTCCCTCCCCATATTATCTCTCTGGATCATCCCCGTGCACCAGCCCCAAGCATCCCGAATCCTGTATCGAGCATAGACTGGCGATTCGTTTCTTACATGATAGTATACATGTTTCAATGTCATTCTCCCTAATCATCCCACCCTCTTCCTCTCCCTCAGAGTCCAAAAGTCCATTCTATACATCTGGGTCTCTTTTGCTGTCTTGCATAGAGGATTATCCTTACAGTCTTTCTAAATTCCATATATATCTGTTAGTATACTGTATTGGTGTTTTTCTTTCTGGCTTACTTCACTCTGTATAATCAGCTCCAGTTTCATCCATCTCATTAGAACTGATTCAAATGTATTCTTTTTAATGGCTGAGTAATACTCCATTGTGTATATGTAGCACAGCTTTCTTATCCATTCATCTGCTGATGGACATCTAGGTTGCTTCCATGTCCTGGCTATTATAAACAGTGCTACAATGAACATTGGGGTACATGTGTCTCTTTCAATTCTGGTTTCCTCGGTGTGTATGCCCAGCAGTGGGATTTCTGGGTCATACGGCAGTTCTATTTGCAATTTTTTAAGGAATCTCCACACTGTTGTCCATAGTGGCTGTACTACTTTGCATTCCCACCAACAGTGTAAGAGGGTTCTCTTTTCTCCACACCCTCTCCAGCATTTATTGCTTGTAGACTTTTGGATCACAGCCATTCTGACTGGTGTGAAATGGTACCTCATTGCGGGTTTGATTTACACTTCTCTGACAATGAGTGATGTTGAGCATCTTTTCATGTGTTTGTTAGCCATCTGTATGTCTTGAGAAAGAAGAATGGAACTGGAGGAATCAACTTGCCTGACCTCAGGCTCTACTACAAAGCCACAGTTATCAAGACAGTATGGTACTGGCACAAAGACAGAAATATAGATCAATGGAACAAAATAGAAAGCTCAGAGATAAATCCACACACCTATGGACACCTTATCTTCGACAAAGGAGGCAAGAATATACAATGGAGTAAAGACAATCTCTTTAACAAGTGGTGCTGGGAAAACTGGTCAACCACTTGTAAAAGAATGAAACTAGATCACTTTCTAACACTGCACTTGAAAATAAACTCAAAATGGATTAAAGATCTAAATGCAAGACCAGAAACTATAAAACTCCTAGAGGAAAACATAGGCAAAACACTCTCTGACATAAATTACAGCAGGATCCTCTATGATCCACCTCCCAGAATATTGGAAATAAAAGCAAAAATAAACAAATGGGATCTAATTAAAATTAAAAGCTTCTGCACAACAAAGGAAACTATAAGCAAGGTGAAAAGACAGCCTTCGGAGCGGGAGAAAATAATAGCAAATGAAGTAACTGACAAACAACTAATCTCAAAAATATACAAGCAACTCCTGCAGCTCAATTCCAGAAAAATAAATGACCCAATCAAAAAATGGGCCAAAGAACTAAATAGACATTTCTCCAAAGAAGACATAGAAGATGTTTCTATTTTCAATAAAGACTTTTTAAGGTGTATAAACTCAGATAAAGATATAAGATGTGAAAACGCTTAAGTATTTTACCAGTTAGAAAAGCTATTATTGATTGTTCATTCACTATAAATGGAGCTGTACTCTATTTTGATAATTCAGAAGAAAATATGCTGACCCTGCAGCTCAATAAGAAAACAAACAACAGCAAAAGTAAAAAAAAAAAATCATTTAATGTCAGACTATACTCTAATAAACTTGATGATGCTGAAACTTGCACTGCTCTTGAATTGAAGGATACTATTAATTCTTTGAAACCTTAAAGGAAAAAGCCATTAGGGAATGAATAGATAGTGATATGCTCTTAAAAATATTAGTCGTAATGCCTCTATATCCAGAATATTTATTTTTAATAAGTACTTTTAGTTGTGAGATTCCATTGTAAAGCAATAATCAATATATGTTAACACTAAAAATTATTTTTACTGAATCTTTATTATTCATTGGTATATGTTATGCTGCATACATTAGTTCTTTTCCTTCCGTCTGCAATTTTAGATAATAATGTCATTTTGCAGTTAATCTCCCCCCCCCGAGGGAGATTTCTTTTATTTTTTTATTAATTTGTTTATTTTAATTGGAGGCTAATTATTTTACAATATTGTAGTGGGTTACCATACATTCACATGAATCAGCCATGGGTGTACACATGTCCCCCATCCTGGCCCCCTTCCCTCCTCCCCGCATCCTATCCCTCAGGCTTGTCCCAGTGCACCGACCCTGAGCGCCCTGTCTCATGCATCAAACCTGGACTGGCAATCTATTTTACATATGGTAATATACATGTTCAATGCTATTCTCTCAAATCACCCCACCCTCGCCTTCACCCACAGAGTCCAAGTGTCTGTTCTTTACATATGTGTCTCTTGCTTCCTAAATTCCATATATATGCATTAATATATGTATTGATGTTTTCCTTTCTGACTCACTTCAATCTGTATAATAGGTTCCAGTTTCATCCACAACATTAGAACTGATTCAAATGCATTCTTTTTAGTAGCTGAGTAATATTTTATTGTGTATATGTACCACAGCTTTCTTATCCATTCATCTGGTGATGAACATCTAGGTTGCTTCCATGTCCTAGCTATTGTAAAGATTGCTGCGATGAACATTGGGGTACATGTGTCTCTTTCAATTCTGGTTTCCTCAGTGTGTATGACCAGCAGTGGGATTGCTGAAAACTCTCACTGTTTGCAGATGAGATGATTATATACATAAAAAACCTTAAAGACACCACCTGAAAATTACTAGAACTAGTCAATGAATATATTAAAGTTGCAGGATACAAAATTAACACAGAGAAATCCTTTGCATTCCTCAGTTCAGTTCAGTTCAGTTCAGTAGCTCAGTCATGTCCGACTCTTTGCGACCCCATGAGTTGCAGCAAGCCAGGCCTCACTGTCCATCACCAACTCCACGAATTCATTCAAACTCATATCCATCCAGTCAGTGATGCCATCCAGCCATCTCATTGTCTGTCGTCCCCTTCTGTTCCTGCCCCCAATGAGTCAACTCTTTGCGTGAGGTGGCCAAAGTATTGGAGTTTCAGCTTTAGCATCAGTCCTTCCAAAGAACACCCAGGAATGATCTCCTTTAGAATGGACTAGTTGGATCTCCTTGCAGTCCAAAGGACTCTCAAGAGTCTTCTCCAACACCACAGTTCAAAGCATCAATTCTTGGGTGCTCAGCTTTCTTCACAGTCCAACTTTCACATCCATATGTGATCACTGGAAAAACCATAGCCTTGACTAGATGGACCTTTGTTGGCAAAGTAACGTCTCTGCTTTTGAATATGCTATCTAGGTTGATCATAACTTTCCTTCCAAGGAGTAAGCGTCTTTTCATTTCATGGCTGCAGTCACCATCTGTAGTGATTTTGGAGCCCCCAAAAATAAAGTCTGACACTGTTTCCACTGTTTCCCATCTATTTCCCATGAAGTGATGGGACAAGATGCCACTATCTTAGTTTTCTGAATGTTGAGCTTTAAGCCAACTTTTTCACTCTCCTCTTTCACTTTCATCAAGAGGCTTTTTAGCTCCTGTTCACTTTTTGCCATAAGGGTGGTGTCATCTGCATATCTGAGGTTATTGATATTTCTCCTGGAAATCTTGATTGCAGCTTATGCTTCCTCCAGCCCAGCGTTTCTCACTAGGGAAATAAAAAGTCAAAGCCATAACAATATGAGACTTTTTTATTTTTTGTATATTGGTCCCTTCTTATTATCCCTAATGCCATAATAATTTATGTATTTTAAGTTGTGATCACAAAGTATTGTTTCACAGTATACCTTCCAAGCATAGAAACATAATTTCTTGTCTATTTTGACATAGGCTTAGAATGTTAAATTTCTTGGACCTTTAACATTGCTGCCAAGTCATTTTCTTGACAGTTGTTAGCACAAAGTATATAGACTCAAACTGAAAATTTAATTTTTGTATACACAATTATTTCTCTGATATTACAATGGTTGTCAAATATTTTAGCTGAAGAATCATTTATAATCATAATATCATCTTATTAAACACACATGTATAAAAATACACATTTGTACTCTATACAGTTATGAGTTACAACATAACAAACATTATTTAACCTCATCCATTGAGAATACAAGTTTAGTTTGGCAGACCTGAAACTGATACCATGGTTTAGAGAAAAACTCCAGTTATGTCTCTATTTTTATTCAATTTATTGCAACCAATAAAATGTTTATGTTCACAAACTATTTGTGAATGATAACTGATTGTTTTTAAATGTTGTAATATGCTCTCTCATCCTGTAACAGACTGTCACTAGAACATATACAGATATATATCTGGTCCAAAATATCCCCATCCCCCAGCATGTAGTAGAATTTATTTTCTTTTAATTTGAAAATGAACATGACTTTGAGACTGACTTGATGAATAGATTGTAATGAAAATGACATTATATGACTTTGAAAATATGTCAGAAAAAGCAATGTGGCTTTTATGTTGTATGCAGTTTATTTCTGTTATCTTACTCTTGGAACCCAGTGACTCTATAAGGAAAGCAACCTAGTCCATACAGAGTCCCACTAGAGAGAAACTGAGATGACTAGATTTTATTCAGCATCTACCATACATGAGCAAATAAGACTACAGGTCAGTTTAGCCCCTAGGTTTCAGTTCCTCTCTCTGAGGCTTGTATATCATGACACAAAAAAACATTCTTATTGTTTGCCTTTTAATTCTTGATACATAGACATACTGAGACAAAAGCAAATACACAGACATAAAAGCACATACATAGACCAAAAGAAGTTATTTAATAATACTAAATTTGGGGTGATATGGTAATGAGTTACACAGTCAGAGAAACTGAAATAAACTTTAGTGACCAGAGTGGGAAGTGGAAAAACTTGGTGGGCCTGAGAACTTAGTCCTAAAAAAATAATTATGTGAATCATGATAATCCTTGAAGAGACTGTCAGTGAGGACATAAAGAAAAGTGAAGAAAATACTGTCAGAAATTAAATAAAAGGGCTCTTTGTATGTAGTGGCTGAAAGTTTAACAACATCATTGATTGCAGTAACATGGAAAGTAGAAATTGAGTCAAGTGATCAACAAAAATAGAGACTAGGTTGAGTAGACAGAGTGGATCAGGCTTGTAGTTTTACTCATTTAGAGGAAAAGCTTTCAGTTTTCATGACTGAGTTTCATGTTAGCTGTCATGATTGTTATAAATGGCCTTTATGGTGTGAGATATATACCCTCTATACCAACTTTACCACATGTTTCGTGATTCAGATGGTATAGAATCTGCCCACAATGTGGGAGACCCAGGTTCCATCACTGGCTTGGGAAGATCCTTGGGAGAAGGGATTGACTACCCACTCCAGTTTTCTTGCCTGAAGAATCCAATGGACAGAGAAGCCTGGCATGCTAGAGTCCATGGGATTACAGAGTCAGACACAACCGAGTGGCTAACACTTCAATGTTCATATAGACTCTGGAAAAGAATTTTTATCATGAATGGTGTTGAATTTTGTCAAATTCTTTTTCTTCATCTATTAAGTTGATCATGTGATTTTGTCATTTGTTTTATGTCACATTTATTGATTCATTCATATTGAAACATTCTTGGATCCCTAGAATAAATCCCGCTTGATCATTGTCTAGGAATAGTTTTATATATTATTGAATTTATCTTGCTAATATTTCTTGGGGATTTTTGAGTCTATTTTCATTAGTGATGTTGGCCTATAATGTTATTGTAGCATTTTGTCATCATGATAAAGATGGCCTTGTACAAAGAATTAGGGAATGTTCCCTCCTCTTCAGCATTTTGGAACAATTTGAGAGGTTGGGTATTAATTCTTCTTTTAATGTTTGGTAGAATTCTCCTATAAAGTCATGCAGTCCTAGATTTTGATTTATTAGGAGTGTTTTGATCACTGGTTCAATGCTAGTAATTGTTTTCTTCAGATTATCTATTTCGACCTAACTTATTCTTGAAAAAATGTATGTTTCTAGGAATTTATTCATTTCTTTTAACTTATCAAATTTGTTAACATATTACTGTAGTGTTCCTTTCTGAGTTTTTGTATCTATGTTATATCAATATTTTTTTTTCTCTTTCATGTACTATTTCATTTGAATCCTCTTCTTTTTTTCTTAATGAACCTGACTAGAGGATTGTCAGTAATATTAATCTTTTTAGAAAAAAGCACTCTAGATTTCATTGATCTTTTCTATTTTATTTTATTTTTTTTGGCCTCTAATTTATTTCCTCCCTGATCTTTATTATACCCTTCTTTCTGTTAAATTTAGACTATCTTTGTGCTTATTTTTCTGATTCCTTAAGTTGGTAGGTTAGTTTTTTTTCTTGAAATATGCCTTATTTCTTGAGGTGTCTCTGTATTTGAATAAATTTCCCTTGTAGAACTGCTATTGCTGCATCTGATAGGTTTGGGGAAGTTGCAATTTTATTTTCATTTTTCCCAAAGTATTTTCTGATTTCCTCTTTAATTTCTTCATTGACCCATTTTTTTCATAAATGTTGTTTAGTCTTCATATGTTTGCATTTTTTCCAAAATTTCTTCCTCTACCTGTTGTCTAATACCATATCATTGTGGCCAGAAAGATGCTTTATATAATTTCTATACTCTTACATTTATTGATATGTGCTTGTGACCTAACATTTAATTTACCCTAGAGAATCTTTCATGTGCATTTGAAAACAATGTGTATTCTGATGTTTTTTGATGGAATGTCCTTTGAAGGTGAAAGTATGAACCTCCTTTAGATATATCTTAAGCTCATCTGGTTTAATGTGTCATATAAGACTACTATTTCCTTATTAATTTTCTACCCATTGATATTAGTGTAGCATTACAGTTCCATGTTGTTATTGTTTTACTGTCGGTTTTTCCATTTATGTCTATTATATTTGCTTTATATATTTATGTACTCCAATATTAGGCACACATATGTTTAAGAACATTGGCTCTTCTTGTTTTGTTCCCTTCATTATGACACAATTCCCCTCTTTGCATTTAATTTTAGATTTTGTTCTAATGTATACTTTGTCTGGTATGAATATCTACCCCAGTTTTCTTTTAATTTGTATTTGTATGGAATATCTTTTTTTGTACCTTCACTTTCAGTTTGAATGCATCTTTAGTTCTGAAATGAGTCTCCTCTCTCCTTTTCTTCTTAGCTTAATTTGTTCCTCTGTGATTTGATAATTTGATTAAATGGTATGCTTGTGTTCCTTTCTCTCTAGTGTTTGTGAACCTATTATTGGTTTTTGATTTCTGATTCCAATGGGGTTTATATAGATTGTGTGTGTGTGTGTGTGTGTGTGTGTGTGTGTGTGTGTGTGAACCCACTTCAGTCATGTCTGATTCTTTGTGACCCTGTGGACTGTAGCCCACCCGTGGGGCTCCTTTGTCCACGGGATTCTCCAAGCAAGAATACTGGAGTGAGTTGCCATGCCCTTTTCCAGGAGATCTTTCTGACCCAGGGATCAAACCCACATCTCTATGTCTCCTGCATTGGTAAGTGGGTTCTTTACTAGCAGTGCCAACTGAGAAGCCCTTTTCATATGTTGACCTATAAATGTGTCTCAGAGAAGGTGATGGCACCAGTACTCTTGCCTGAAAAATCCCATGGACGGAGGAGCCTGGAAGGCTGCAGTCCATGGGGTCGCAAAGAGTTGGACAAGACTGAGCGACTTCACTTTCACTTTTCACTTTCATGCATTGGAGAAGGAAATGGCACCCCACTCCAGTGTTCTTGCCTGGAGAATCCCAGGGACAGGGGAGCCTGATGGGTTGCCGTCTATGGGGTCGCACAGAGTCAGACACGACTGAAGCGACCTAGCAGCAGCAGCATAAATATATCTATTTATTTTATATTGTTAGTAGCATAAGTTCAAACACATTCTAAAAGATCTACATGTTTTAACTCCTTTCCCCCAATATATGTGTTTTTTGATGTCATATATTACATCTTCATATTAATCCCTTAACTGTTTGTTATAGTTAAGTTTGATTTCATATTTTTTTTTCTTTTAAACTTTGCACTAGCTTATTTAAACAGTGGATCCACAGATTTCACTATGTATTTTCCTATACCAATGGAACTTTTCCCTTTGCATAGTTTCTTTTTTTTTTCTAACACATTTCTTTCATTGTCTTCTTTGTTATTCATAAAAAAGGAAATATCAGCCAAAATTCACTGCTGCAAAGTTGCTTCAATCGTGTCCAATTCTGTGCTCCCCCATAGATGGCAGCCCACCAGGCTCCCCCGACCCTGGAATTCTCCAGGCAAGAACACTGGAATGGGTTGCCATTTCCTTCTCCAACGCATGAAAGTGGAAAGTGAAAGTGAAGTCTCTCAGTAATGTCCGACTCTTCGCGACCCCGTGAACTGCAGCCTGCAAGGTTCCTGCATCCATGGAATTTTCCAGGCAAGAATACTGAAGTGGGGTGCCATCGCCTTCTCCATGCATAATTTCTTTATTGTAGCCTTTTATTTTTTTATTTAAAGAAGACTCTTTAGCAACACTTATAAAGTCTCTTTAACATTCAGTTTTTAAGTATTTTAATGTTTGCTTGTATGAAAAGTTCTTTATTTTCCCTTCAGTTATGAGTGATAAAATTGCTGGATAGGGTGACCAGGATTTTTAGCAGTTTAAACATATTGTGCCACTCTCTTCTGGCCTGCAGAGTTCTGCTGAAAAATCATCATAGCATTATTATTCTTCTCTTGCTGCCTTTAGAATTCTCTTTTTACCTTTAATGTCTGCCATTTTAATTATATGTCTTGGTGTGTGTCTCTTCAGGTTCATCTGGTATGGTACTGTCTGTGCTTTGTGCCTGAATATCTTTCCTTCTTCAGATTCGGGAAGCTTTCAGTCATAGTTTTATCAAATATATTTACACTCCTTTCTCTTTTCTCCTTTTGGGATTCTGATAATGCAAGTGTTAGTATAACTGATGTTGTCCTATAGGTCCTTTAAACTGTTCTCATTTTTATCTTTGATGCTCGGATAGAGTGACTTTCATTATTCTATCTTCTAGATTGTTTATGCATTTGTGTGTGTGTCATCTAATTTGCTGTTAATTTCCACCTGTGTATTTTTCATATCAATTATTATGTTTTTCACACTTATATTTTTTAGTTCTTTGTTAAAATTCTTGCTGTGTTCCTCTACTCTTTTCCTCAGTTTAGTTAGCATTCTTATTACTATTGCTTTGAAATATATCAGATAAATTATCTCTGTTTCATCAAGGTTTTCTCTCAGTCTTTTTTTGAAAACTATTTCACTATCATCTCATTCTGTTTAATTTTTTCTGTACCTGTAAAATTAGAGGAAATATTTATTTTTCCTGATCTTGAAATGATGTCCTGTGTGTGAGTGTCCTTCTGCAATCTGTGTGCACAATGGCTTCGTGGGAAACCTGGATCTGAAGTGAGCATAGGCTAACCGCCTTTGTGGGGGAAAGGACTTGATTTGGAGGGGACAGAACCAGGTGCAAGCCAGGGCTTCTGCAATGTTCAGTACCCATCACAATCCTATCAAGGGTCATTTCAGAATCGGAGAGGCTAGAACAGGAGCTGTGGTGTCGTTGTCTCTCCTGGGTATGATGGCAGTCTCTGCCTTGGTTTGAGCTGTATTTAGGGCTTGAGGGCTTGGGGCTGCACTTCTGTGCTGGTTTTATTTTCTCTTGGTGTGTGTCCCCTGTTTACAAGATGGATCAGGACCAGAGGGGTGGGTGCCACACCACTGAACTCATTCCATTCCTAGTGTGCACGTGGATGTACACTTCAGTGATGGCAGATTCTGCCCTAGAACTAGCTTCTATTCCTTGAGAGTGTGTGCAGTGACATGAGAGCTGACAGTGACTACTTCCACCCTAGTCAGAGGCAGGTCTGATTCTAAGTTGGCTCTATTTCTTCAATGCATACAAACTCACATTGGAAAAGGCAGCCTCCTCCTTAGTGCGGAGCCATGCCAGAGTAAGAATGGCTAGAGCTGGAGGCTGGGGTGGTCCTAGTAAGCCAACCAGATCCCCACATAGTTTTCAATCTGCTGCCTCCACACTGTAACTGGGAATAATCAAAACTTAATGGATTTCTCTAGAGCAGACTGCTGGTCTCTTATAGTCTTCCAGTAAGCCTCACTGGTTTTCAAATGAATTAAGGGAGCTCATCTTCCCAGCATTGGATCTGGGATTTAGGTGCTTCATATGCAGCTCAAACCTCTTATTACCCAGGATGATTCCCAAGCTTTTGATATCCCTCCATTTACTGTGTCCCCTGCTAGGGATGCATGTTCTAACCAGATCATTTCTCTTCCCTTCCTACCAGACTTCATATGGATACAGCTTTGATTGAAGAAGAACTCTGCTAATTCTGAGATTGATTCTGGTATGAATGCTCTATATGTTATATTATATGCTATTATATCTATTATATCAATAGTTTTGGTGTGTTTGTGAGTGGAAGCATGTCCAGCATCCTCCTACTCCACTATCTTGATCTCCTCTCCAAATATAACATTTTTAAAGAGAAAACAACACAATCAACAACTTCTTTTAAGTTACTCTACTATATATAATGTTAGATTCAAATATATTTAAGATAAGTTTGATTCCTTCCCAATATTTGACTGAACTTTTTAAACCACAGGCCATACACAAATTTAGAATGTCAAGTATTAAGATTAAGCCGCTAATCAACTTTTCAGTTATTTCAAAACATTTCCTTCCTAGAATAGTGAAGTGATGTCAGATCTAAATCTTTTAAAATGTATGTATAAGAGACGAATTGTATCCAGTTTCATGAACAGAATATTTTCTTCAAGAGAGGGTAGATATATTATAGGTAGGAGATTTCAATGCATAAATGCTTCACAGAGATAAAGTGAATTCCAGAAAATCCCTTCACTATAGAGCTATTCTGGGAATTTGTCCATAGATTCTGCAGAATGAGGTATGATCACAAAATGAGACATGCCTCAAGTCTAGGTAATATGAGAATAAGTTTAGAAATTGTTTCGTTATTGTTCAGACAGAGATATGCCCAGCATATCCTAGAAACTTACTCCTTCCAAAATTGGAAATGGGAGACATGTTTGTTAGGTGCTTGGATTAATAGTTTCCCAGCACTAGCTAGATCAACTTGATATTTGATGACTGTATTCTCAGTTTCAAATCCATAGTGTATGCTCATGCATTTTTTATATATCCATGTTCTTTGAATGATTCAACATTGCCCTGCAATAGCTCTTATATTAAATGTGATGCATGCTATTCATGTTTGTAAGTTTCAGCTTTTAACTTTAAGCTCTGTCCTATTGTTCAGAAGTGTGTGCCTATATGATGAACGAGAGAGGAAGTATAAATTAATGTCTTTCTTACATGGAGGTTTGAGGATATCCTGAAAGAATTCACTGGAAAATACAAAAAGAAAAAAAAAAAAAAACACAGTAAAGTCCTGGTTATAGGAGAAAAGAGATAATATGAATTTGAAAAAAAATAGCCATTTGAACCTCTCTCCTTTAAATCCAAAGAAAAGAAAGGCTGTCAGCAAATAGAGAAAAGTATTTTAACAAAATTATGTATTTCAGGACCTGAGCATAAGGATTTGGTAGGTTTTAAACAGACTCCAACACTTGAAGAAGTAGTAAGACATTTTCCCATTTTATTCTACCAAAAATCTTATGGATATTGCAAGTTCATCCATTGTGGAGTCTGAGATACAGTGAATGGACTGGTGTCTAATGAAAGAATCATCATGTCTAGAAGGAAGAAGTGCCTTTGGAGATCTTTCTTTAGTGGACTCAACCTCAAGGAGTAATAGCAGTTGAACAATACCCAACAGAAGTGGCAAGAGTTGCCATTGTCTAGATTTGTTGTCCGTGTGAGACAGTCAGGGAAATCCAAGATATTTAGAGCAGGGACCAGGAGGGAGGCTGCTGTTCTAATTAACCAGTGGGGAAAATGCCCTGAGAAATGTGTTATCCCTGTTAGTGGTACCCCATAGATTGGTGATGCCTGTGGAAACTCCACTCACAGCAGTACCGCTAGTCTTAATCTGTTTAGACAGAAATGTGAATTAAACATGTACACTTCCATCTCCTCTGAGAATTACACATTGCATTGGATATTTTTTGTCCATACCTAACTTGATTTTTCGGGGTCACACATCTGTATTTTATCAGTTTACACATACAAAGCAGGGATTATTCCATGTCCCTGTTTAATCTCTCCCTTCACATTTCCATGTTATGTTTCTGTCAACAGTAGAGTCTTTCTTTACTCCCGAAAACTATAACCTTAAAACTGCATGTTGTAACTCATAGTTTCTGCCAAATTTAAATCACCTGAAAATTCAGTTCAGTTCAGTTCAGTCGCTTAGTCATGTCCAACTCTTGTGGCCCCATGAATTCCAGCATGCCAGGCCTCCATGTCCATCACCAACTCCCGGAGTTCACTCAAACTCATGTCCATTGAGTCGATGATGCCATCCAGCCATCTCATCCTCTGTCGTCCCCTTTTACTCCTGCCCCCAATCCCTCCCAGCATCAGAGTCTTCTCCAGTGAGTCAACTCTTCACATGAGGTGGCTAAAGAACTGAAGTTTCAGCTTTAGCATCAGTCTTTCCAAAAAAATCCCAGGGTTGATCTCCTTCAGAATGGACTGGTTGGATCTCCTTGCAGTCCAAGGGACTTTCAAGAGTCTTCTCCAACACCACAGTTCAAAAGCATCAATATTTCGGCGCTCAGCTTTTTTCAAAGTCCAACTCTCACATCCATACATGACCACTGGAAAAACCATAGCCTTGACTAGACAGACCTTTGTTGGCAAAGTAATGTCTCTGCTTTTCAACATGCTATCTAGGTTGGTCATAACTTTCCTTCCAAGGAGTAAGTGTCTTTTCATTTCATGGCTTCAATCACCATCTGCGGTGATTTTGGAGCTCAAAAAAATAAAGTCTGACACTGTTTCCACTGTTTCCACATCTATTTCCTATGAAGTGATGGGACAGGATGGCATGATCTTAGTTTTCTGAATGTTGAGCTTTAAGCCAACTCTTTCACTCTCCTCTTTCACTTTCATCAAGAGGCTTTTTAGTTCCTCTTCACTTTCTGCCATAAGAGTGGTATCATTTGCATATCTGAGGTTATTGATATTTCTCCCGGCAATCTTGATTCCAGCTTGTGCTTCTTCCAGCCCTGCATTTCTCATGATATACTCTGCATAGAAGTTAAATCAGCAGGGTGACAATATACAGCCTTGACGTACTCCTTTTCCTATTTGGAACCAGTCTGTTTCCCATGTCCAGTTCTAACTCTTGCTTCCTGACCTGCATATAGGTTTCTCAAGAGGCAAGTCAGGTGGTCTGCTATTCCCATCTCTTTCAGAATCTTCCACAGTTTCTTGTGATCCACACAGTCAAAGGCTTTGGCAGAATCAATAAAGCAGAAATAGATGTTTTTCTGGAACTCTCTTGCTTTTTCCATGATGCAGCAGATGTTGGCAATTTGATCTCTGGTTCCTCTGCCTTTTCTAAAACCAGCTTGAACTTCTGGAAGTTCATGGTTCACGTATTGCTGAAGCCTGGCTTGGAGAATTTTGAGCATTACTTTACTAACTTGTGAGATGAGTGCAATTGTGTGGTAGTTTGAACATTCTTTGGCATTGCCTTTACCTGAATTCAGTTCAGTTCAGTTCAGTCGTTCAGTAGTGTCTGACTCTGCGAATTAGTTTCTTCTAAATCAGTAACCTCAAACATACGGAGTATTACTGACACAAGTAATAGGCACATTTCTAAATATTTATAGCAGTGATATTCTATATTAGAGGTAGTGAGTAAGTAGATCCAAGTTTTAGGTTAATCTCAGTTGAATGATAGAAAGTAGTTTGCTACTGCTAAGTCACTTCAGTCGTGTCCGACTCTGTGCGACCCTATAGAAGGCAGCCCACCAGGCTCCCCTGTCCCTGGGATTCTCCAGGCAAGAACACTGTAGTGGGTTACCATTTCCTTCTCCAATGCAGGAAAGTGAAAAGTGAAAGTGAAGTCGCTCAATCGTGTCCGACCCTCAGCGACCCCATGGACTGCAGCCTACCAAGCTCCTTCATCCATGGGATTTTCCAGGCAAGAGTACTGGAGTGGGTTGCCATTGCTTTCTCCGAGAAAGTAGTTTAGACATTCAAAAGTTCCCTGAAACAGTTTTCATAGCATATAAGCAAACTGATCTTTGTTAATAAAATCATTTAAAAGTAAAATATTTTTCACATGGAGTTATTACTATGAAGTGAATTTTCTTTTTGCATGTTCCAACTAGATTTATCTAAACTGCACATATTTGATTTAAAAAAATTGGATATGGCCTTTCAGATACTTTCAAAGGATATATTAAAATATATCCCTTTTATCAAACGTGTAATCAGATATATAAAATGACACTAAGTTAGATATCACAATGAAGAGCTTCTCTTTGCATAAGAAATTTAATTTTTGATGTTATTACTCTTAGCAGATATGGTAGACAGATAATGAGTGCCCCCAAATGCCCATGTCCTAATTTTCAGAACCTATAATTATGCTTCTTTACTTAGCAAAAGGAACTTTGCAGCTATGATTATGGATCTGGACTTTATAATGTGGATGGTTTCCTGGGTTCTCCAGGTGGGACCAATATTATCATGATTGTTTTTAATATGGAAGAGGAAGGCAGAATAGAAGACATGTAACTAGAGAAAAGCAAAGTCACAGACAACTGCAAAATTATTGTCTTTGATAGAAGAGGAAGTGGCCCCAAAATCTTTGGAAACCTTGAGAAGCTGGAAGCCACAAGAAACAAATTCTCTTCTAGAGCTTCTGGGGAGAAGGCAATGCAGGCCTGGTTTCACCTTCATTTTATCTCAGTGAGACCTGTGTCAGACTTCTAGCCTATCAAACTTTAAGACAGTAGATTTGTGTTGTGTTAATTTGGACCATAAAGAAAGTTGAGTACAGAATTAATGCTTTTGAACTGTGGTGTTGGAGAAAGCTCTTGAGAGTCCCTTTGGACTGCAAGAAGATCAAACCAGTCAATCCTTAAGGAAATCAATCCTGGATAGTCATTGAAAAGACTGATGCAGAAGCTGAAGCTCAATTATTTGGCCACCTGATATGAAGGGCTGACACATTAGAAAATACCCTGATGCTGGGAAAGATTGAAGGCAGGAGGAGAAGGGGACGACAGGCAATGAGATGGTTGGTTAGCATCACTGATTCAATTGACATGAGTTTGTGCAAACTCTGGGAGACAGTGAAGCACAGGGAAGTATGGCATGCTGCAGTCCATGGGGTCATGACTGAGTGACTGAACTGAACTGACTGAAGTCACTAAGTTTTTGATAATTTATAACGGAGGCAATAGAAAACTATTATAGCAGTTAAACTTATTTCCACTGAAAAATTTATTTTTTAAAGGCTCAGTGTATGTTATTATCCCTAGAGTAGGAAATGGCAGCCCACTCTAGTGTTCTTGCCTGGAAGATTCCATGGACAGAGGAGCCTGATGGGCTACAATACATGGAGTCACAAAGAACCAGACATGAGTGAGTGACTGAGCATGCATGTATGCAATCTGATAGAAAATACAGATAAGATTGAAAAAAAAAATAAGTTCATGTATTTTGAGCTTAATTAATGGTGTCTAATGTGCTTCCCTTGTGACTCAGCAGTAATGAATCTGCCTGCCAATGCAGGAGACACGGGTTCCATCCCTGATCTAGGAAGATCCCTTGGAGAAAGAAATGGCAATGCACTCCAGTATTCTTGCCTGGGAAATCCCATGGACAGAGTAGTCTGACAGACTACAGTTCATGGATCTGTAAAGAGTTGGACAGGACTTAGTGAATGAACAACAACATTACTATCTGACAGTCAATATCTAGTTAAAATGTGCCCTCCTCCACCTCCATATATGTCTACTACCTTCTACATTTGAGTAGGTGAACATTTAGGAAATTATCTTTAATTCTGAGTGGTCTGAGTTTGACTTTTGATTTTCACATGATCACCACTTATCTCAAAATACACTGAATTTATTTCTATCAAACTCTATAAGAATCTTTTTGGATATTCTTGTGTTGTCTTCTATTTTAACGTCTCTTAACTAAATTTATTCTGTTTCTTCATTTGAAAAATAAAATTTTATTTTTCTACTGAAATAGTTTTTCTTGCCAGAACAGAATGCTCTGAAATTTTAGATATATCTTAAATTTTCATGGAGGAAATATTAGTATAATAGGCTGTTACAGTATATTTGAAACATATTCACATGTAGAGATTATGCTGGTATGTGTAACTCACATTAGGCATCCAATTCATTGTCTTCTCTAAACCTTTATTTACTACAAAACCTACATTTCCCAGAACCCCTTTCAGCTAAGGTCCTGAATGAAAATTAATTTCCACCATTTGATTACCAAGCATGTATTATGGCAAGATTGGAAAGGGACAGGTTAATGGGAAACCATCTTCCTGTGCTTTTGACCTCTAATGTCAAACAATGCTCAGGAGATAAGATGATTTCCAACAGTGATTCTGAAGGGTCCCAACTCCAGCTTCCTAGATGTTGACAAGCAAATGGTATAGCACCTTGGCCTGGTATAGCAGGCTGCAACAATACAAGCACATTTTGCAGCCTCCTGAATGTTGGGCTGTGTTGGCAAAAGCAGAGAACCTTGTTTCTGGCATATTCCCGGCTGTGATCTCAGAGGTATTACTCTTTTAGTAAGTCAGTTCTGTACAGGACTAGGAGTTATTCCAGGAGACTCAGCTTAGAAACTGTTGCTTCAGTCTTGGCAATGTTTTTGTAAGCACAGAATTTCCTGTATGAAATTTCTTCATGTTTAAGAATGCCTATGGTGGTTTCTGTTTCCTGCTTTGAACTGTGGTAGAAAAGTCCATTCTGGAAATATGAAAATACATTATCCATAAGAAATTGCTGTGCTATTTGTGACAAAAATTCGATATCTTTTCTGTTATTAAATGGAGAACTAATTGAAAGGCAATTACAGCACCTTAATTACAAAATATCTGCATCTGTAAATTCATAAATATATTTTTTCCAAGAATTTGAATGTATATATGCATTCATTTCAGTGGCAAAGATTATACATATGCTAATCATTCTAAAACATATATTAAATGAAAAATGGCAATTGTTCAAACTCATTTCAAGTGTCATTCAAGTATAATTCTGTTTATAGAAAGGGAAAATCACAAAATTAACACATAAACATGTATTGGGAATATGTACATATATAGTAATGTAAATGTATGCATATCTCTATATCCTATTTCTATATATCCTTCATTTTCTGAGTTAAGGACCAAATAATAGATATCTCTCTAAATACTAAAAGAAAAATTACTGGCAGTGGATGTATGTGAATATTATGGTTCAATTTATTTATAATCAGTTCTGCCAGCTCTTCTCAACTGTAATGCCACTTCCTTCTAGGAGTTAGTCTTTTATTTCAGTGGAGATTTATGAAACCTCTTGAATACAGTCATTAAAACTGTGACCACCTCTCACTGCAGCCCTGTCATTTAGTTTTCTTGCATTATTAACTGGGCAAGGCACTGTATATAGTAATTATGTTCTCAATAATGGAACCTACTCAGCACTCATTAAGATTTCATTCAGAGTCACTCTTTTTGAATTTCAACATGAAGGAGCTTGTGAATAGGTGTGCACAGTGATTTGAATCTGTAAAAGGAAGCTTTTACTATATTAATGATGTTTTTAAATCTAAAAAAATGCATATAAGTACTAAATTTTAAACTGTATCTTCAGTCATATATATTTTATAATTTATCTTTCAATCAAGGAAAAACTTATTAGTATCTAGAAAAGATATTTTTATGCTCTGAACCTACTTTCTAATATTAAGGAATTTATAAAACTATCTCTGTATTGAATTTGAAAAATTTATATTTCTACTAAGTACTGGAGAAATGTCAAACAAGAAGATTCTTGCAATTTTAAGAGATCTAGCAATTAGAAGGGAAGGTTGCTCTGTAACATAATTACTGAAGCCCAGAAAAAGTGTCTTTCATTTTGTGAGTGTTGTGTTATACTTTAAAAAATAATCTTTGGTGAATGAAATTTATAAAATTTTGAAAAATGTGTTGATTCATTCATTATTTCCTTGGATATCTGTTTTAAGATGTAATAACTTAAACATCTGAGAGTTATTCTGATGCTTATAGGGGTTATTTTATTATTTTGAATTATTTATTATGAAAAAAATTGCTGTTGCTTTTTTTTCCTGTTGTTTTTAACAGTCAATATCAAATTTTTTAGTCACATTGGTAGGGAATTGTTGAAATGAAGGCTTATTTCTGTTACTCAGTTCCTTTATGATCCCTAAATTTCAGTGTTAATTAAACAAAGACAATCTTGTTTGGTGACACATGAATTTAAGGAAGACAAATACAAGAGCATAACATTTACTAGCTTGGTTTCTGTCAGCTACAGTTATTCCTTTGTATCCATGGGGGATTGGTTACAGTACCCCACCCACTTCAGGGAAACCAAAATCTGTGGGCAATCAAGGTATTTATCTAAAATGCTGCAGTATTTGTATATAACTTGCTCATATCTTCACATTGGCTACAAATCATTTCTATATTACTTATAATGTTTAATAAAATGTACATATTTTAAAAATTATTGCAAATATAATGTAAATATTATGCAAACAGTTGCCAGTACATGGCAAATTCAAGTTTTGCTTTTTTTTCCAACAATATATTGAGATATAGTTGACATATGTTTTTTTTAATGTTTTTTATTTTTTAAATATAAATGTATTTATTTTAATTGGAGGTTAATTACTTTACAATATTGTATTGGTTTTGCCATACATCAACATGAATCTGCCACAGGTATACACGTGTTCCCCATCCTCAACCCTCCTCGCTCCTCCTTCCCCATACCATCCCTCTGGGTCGTCCCAGTGCACCAGCCCCAAGCATCCAGTATCATACATCGAATCTGAACTGGCGATTCGTTTCATATATGATATTATACATGTTTCAATGTCATTCTCCCAAATCATCCCACCCTTTCCCTCTTCCACAGAGTCCAAAAGACTATTCTATACATCTGTGTCTCTTTTGCTGTCTCGCATACAGGGTTATCATTACCATCTTTTTAAATTCCATATATATGTGTTAGTATACTGACATTTCATCCAAAGATGGACACAATAAAGGACAGAAATCATATGGACCTAATAGGAGCAGAAGATATAAAGAAGTGGGAAGAACATAGAGAAGAACTGTACAAAAAAGTTCTTCAAGACCCAGATAATCACAATGATGTGATTACTCACCAAGAGCCAGACATCCTGGAATGCGAAATCAAGTGGGCCTTAGGATGTATCACCATGAACAAACATAGTGGAGGTGACGGAATACCAGTTGAGCTATTTCAAATCCTGAAACATGATGCTATGAAATTGACACACTCAGTATGCCAACAAATTTGGAAAACTCAGCAATGGCCACAGGACTGGAAAAGGTCAGTTTTCATTCCAATCCCTAAGAAAGGCAATGTCAAAGAATGCTCAAACTACCACACAATTGTACTCATCTCACGCACTAGCACAGTAATGATCAAAATTCTCCAAGTCAGGCTTCAACAGTACATGAACCATGAACTTTCAGACATTCAAGCTAAATTTAGAAAAGGCAAAGGAACCAGAGATCAAATTGCCAACATCTGCTGGATTATTGGAAAAGTAAGAGAGTTCCAGAAAAACATATATTTCTGCTTTATTGGTTACACCAAAGCTTTTGACTGTGCTGATCACAACAAACTGTGGAAAATTCTTCAAGAAATAGGAATACCAGACCACCTGACTTGCCTCCTGAGAAATCTGTACACAGGTCAAGAAGCAACAATTAGAACTGGACGTTGAACTTTAACCATCTCCTGAGAAACCTATATGTGGGTGAAGAAGCAACAACTAGAAGCAACAATTAGAACCTTACATGGAACAAGTTACTGATTTAAAATTGAGAAAGGAGTATGACATGGCTGCCTAATGTTACCCTGCTTATTTAACTTATATATAGTTAATCTGTGGTGGTTTATTCGCTAAGTTGTGCCCAACTCATAGGACCCCAAGGACTGTAGCTGCCGAGGCTCCTCTGTCTATGGGATTTCCCAGACAAGAATACTGGAGTGGCTTACCATTTCCTTCTGCAGAGATCTTCCCAGCCCAGGGGTTGAACCCATGTCTACCGCATTGCAAGAAGTCTGCATTGCAGACAGATTCCTTATCACTGAGCCTCCAAGGAAGTCCCATATACAGAGTACAGCATGCAAAACACCAGGCTGGATGACTCACAAGATGGAATCAAGATTGTCCAGGGAATATCAACAATGTCAGATACACAGATTATACCACTCTAATGCCAGAAAGTGAAAAGGACCTCAACAGCATCTTGATAAAAGTGAGAGATAAGAGTGAAAACCCTGGCTTGAAACTCAACGTTCAAAACACTAAGATCATGGCATCTGGTCCCATAAAAGGAAAGGAAAGTGAAGTCGCTCAGTAGTGTCCAACTGTTTGCAACACCACGGCCTGCAACCCACCAGGCTCCTCTGTCCATGAGATCCTCCAGGCAAGAATACTGGAGTGGGTTGTCGTTTCCTTCTCCAGGGCATGTTCCCAACCCAGGGTTAGAACCCAGGTCTCCCACATTGCAGGAAGAGGCTTTATCATCTGAGCCACCAGGGAAGATCTGGTCCTGTAACTTCATGGTAAATAGATTGGGGGAAAGTGGAAACAGTAGCAGGTTTTATTTTCTTGGTCTCCAAAATCACTGCAAATAGTGACTGTAACCATGGATTTTAAAGACACTTTCTCATCGGAAGGAAATCTATAACCAACCTAGATCGCATATTAAAAATCAGAGCTGTGGTACATATATACAATGGAGTATTACTCAGCTGTTAAAAAGAATACATTTGAATCAGTTCTGATGAGATGGATGAAACTGGAGCCGATTATACAGAGTGAAGTAAGCCAGAAAGAAAAACACCAATACAGTATACTAACACATATATATGGAATTTAGAAAGTTGGCAATGACGACCCTGTATGCAAGACAGCAAAAAAGACACAGATGTGTATAACAGACTTGTGGACTCAGAGGGAGAGGGAGAGGGTGGGATGATTTGGGAGAATGGCATTGAAACATGTACACTAGCATGTAAGAATCGAATCGCCAGTCTATGTCTGACGCAGGATACAGCGTGCTTGGGGCTGGTGCACGGGGATGCCCCAGAGGGATGTTGTGGGGAGGGAGGTGGGAGGGGGGTTCATGTTTGGGATCGCATGTATACCCATGGTGGATTCATGTCAATGTATGGCAAAACCAATACAGTATTTTAAAGTAAAATAAAGTAAAAATTTAAATTAAAAAAAAAAATTAAGGAACTCTGAAAAAAAAATAAAAGAAAGTATGGCAGAAAAGGACTCTAAAATAAACTCAGTCTACTTAAAAAAGAAAACCAGAGACATCACTTTGCTGACAGAAGTTTGTATAGTCAAAGCTAAGGTTTTTCTAGTAGTCATGTACAGATGTAACAGTTGGACTATAAAGAAGGCTGAGCAGCAAAGAATTGATTCTTTTGAACAGAGGTTTTGGAGAAGACTCTTGTGAGTCCCTTGGACAGCAAGATCAAACCAGTCAATCCTAAAGGAAATCAATCTTGAATATTCATTGGTAGGACAGATGCTGAAGCTGAAGCTCCAATACCTTGGTCACCTCATGCAAAGAGCCAACTCTTTGAAAAGTCCCTGATGCTGGGAAAGATTGAAAGCAAAAGGAGAAGGGGACAGCAGAGGATGAAATGGTTAGATATCATCACCAACTCAATGGTCATGAATTTGAGACAGTGAAGGACAGGAGAGCTTGGTGTGCTGTAGCTCATAGGGTTGCAGAGTCAGACATGACTTAGTGACTGAATGGCAGCAATAAATGTGACTGAGCATGTCCAGTGGAATGTGAGTGAAAGGAAGTTGCACCTCCTTCATGCATTGACCATAGAGTTCTCTCACATTGGGTTCTCCTGCTCTATTCTTTTGACATCTTGAAGCATAGGAGCTTGGATAACCTGGAAGCCATGTTTTGAAGACACTGTAGTCATGGATTGAAGTTACATGGTTCCTTGTAATCATTTATATCAGTCATTCTCTACTGGGGCTAATTTTGTTCCTTATGAGGCATTTGTCAAGTTATGAAGATATTTGTGGTCATCATAACTAGGAAGGTGCTATTGGAATTCAGTTGGTAGAGGCTGTAGATGTTGTTATACAACCTATAGAAACAGTCTACCATAACAAAAACTTTTATAGGTCAAAAATGTTAACAGAGCCAGGGTTGAGGAACTAACTTCCATGAGGCTACATGCCAACCAGGGACACATGTTTTCATCCTTTATGAATGAGAGATAATCCATTATATTAAACCACTGATATTTTTAGGATTTATATTTTATTCCAGCTAGCATTAAGAATACATGATTCATATGTTTTCCTACTTAATATGAGGTGGAACATACTCTAAAACAGTCACTAAGAAAGTATAATATTAAATTAATCTTTAATTCATATATTTTATAAATAGTTACTGAGCACTCATTGTGAATTTGACACTTTTCTAGTAGTAAAATATTGATAGTAAAATATTACTGAAACATGCTCTCAACCCTTAAAGAGCATTGGTCTACAAGCAGAACACAATATGAATATCCAATTAAAAATTGTCAGGGACACCATGATGATATCATATTCGGAGTTCCATAGCAGAACAGGAATAGTTTTCATGCAAAAAAAGAAAAAAGAAAAGAAAAGGTCTTAGTAAAGCAGTACTGAGCATAAACATTTTTGAAAAGTACTTTTTTTTTTAAGCTGGATTCTAAAGCAGAGGTAAAAATTTTACATAAAATAAGGACTATTTCATATTGAGGAAACAACAAAGTTGAAGGTCTAACATGAGGTCAAATAGAGGTTATTGAATGTTGTAGACAAGGCTATGCCTGTTTGGTGTGTATCTAGAATGAGTGTGTACAGATGAGGATAGCAAGAAACTAGCAAAGTGATTTTCAAAAAAGTTATATCATGACTCCAAGTTGAGTAAAACAGGACTGTGTTCTAACATCCCTTTTTGTTTGTTTGTTTGTTTGTTTGTTTTGTTTTCTTAACAATTTGATACCATCCACAATCCATATTCTCCTAAATAAGGAAAGGAAAATACAAAAAAAAAAAAAAAGAGAGAGGAAAACAGTCTTCTAAATTATGTAAAAGTTACATGGCCTTATATCATCAATTACTCAAAATCGTTTAATACTCAATGGAAAAATATTTAATGCCAAATATTTCCTTCTCACTGTTGGAAAAGACACGTCCAGTTAGCCATTGCTATGTAACAAATCATCCCCAAATACTCAGCAGATTTCAATAGTAAACATGTATTCTTGCTCATGGGCTTCCAGGTGGCTCAGTTGGCAAAGAATCTGCTTGCCAATGCAGGAGATGGGGTTCAATCCTGGGTCAAGAATATACCCTGGAGGAGGAAAGGACAACCAACTCTAGTACTCTTACCTGGAAAACTCTATGGACAGAAGAGCCTGGTGGGCTACACTACATGTGATCACAAAAAGTCGGACGTGATTGAGCTCACACACACACACATTATTGCTCGAAAGAGTATAGGTCAGTTGCTTGACTTTTCTGCTCTCGGCTAAGCTTGACTGATTTCTCATGTGTCTGTGGTCAACTGGTAAGCTGGTAGGTGGCCTGAATATGATTTGTGAAGGAAGGCCTCAGTCATGTCTGATGTATAACTAGCTGTTTTCTGGAACAAAAGAAATAACAAGGCCATTCTTATTTCATCATCCAGGAGTCTAGCGCATGCTTCTTTATATGGCAGTGCAGGTTACAAAGATAAAACAGAATTTTATAGGACCTCTTGAGGCCTGTGCTCAGAAATGGAACTGAAACTTTTACTGCCTCCTCTTTAAGTAAATCAAAAGGCCATCCAAGTTGAAAGCGTGGAGAGAATAAACATCATATCATGATGAGAAGTTTTGTGACGTCACATTGCAAGAATCTGGATACAGGGTTAGTGAAACAGTGGGTGAATTTTATCAAATTTATACAGAAAAGTTACCATAATCAACTCTTACTGATAATCAAATTTTCTAACTCAAGGATATCATGCCCATCTCACTGTAACTTTTAATTGCTGGTAGTTAATAATGCTATGTAATGATTTCTTTTCTGTGACCAGGCATAGATTTTTAACCAAATAACATTGTGGGGATCATTAGAAAGTTTTATTTTTGCAAAAGACATTTCATTAATATGATTTAAATATGTGAATTTAGTGTAAAGATGGGAATTTATTCTTGTCTGTTTATTTTACTTTCTGAAACAATATTTTTGCATTTACAAAGAATTCATTATTTGTAATCTTAGACCTAAATCAAATCCCTTATGATTATACAGTGGAAGCGAGAAATAGATTTAAGGGCCTAGATCTGATAGAGAGAGTGCCTGATGAACTATGAAATGAGGTTCATGGCATTGTACAGGACACAGGGATCAAGACCATCCCCATGGAAAAGAAATGCAAATAAGTAAAATGGCTGTCTGGGGAGGCCTTAAAAATAGCTGTGAAAAGAAGAGAGGAGAAAAGCAAAGGAGAAAAGGAAAGTTATAAGCATCTGAATGCAGAGTTCCAAAGAATAGCAAGTAGAGATAAGAAAGCCTTCTTCAGCGATCAATGCAAAGAAATAGAGGAAAAGAACAGAATGGGAAAAACTAGAGATCTCTTCAAGAAAATGAGAGATACCAAGGGAACATTTCATGCAAAGATGGGCTCGATAAAGGACAGAAATGGTATGGACCTAACAGAAGCAGAAGATATTAAGAAGAGGTGGCAAGAATACACAAAAGAACTGAACAAAAAAGATTTTCACGACCAAGATAATCATGATGATGTAATCATTAATCTAGAGCCAGACATCTTGGAACGTGAAGTCAGGTGGGCTTTAGAAAGCATCACTATGAACAAAGCTAGTAGAGGTGATGGAATTCCAGTGGAGCTGTTTCAAACCCTGAAAGATGATGCTGTTAAAGTGCTGCACTCAATATGCCAGCAAATTTGGAAAACTCAGCAGTGGCCACAGGACTGGAAAAGGTCAGTTTTCATTCCAATTCCAAAGAAAGGCAATGCAAGAGAATGCTCAAACTACCACATAATTGCACTCATCTCACACGCTAGTAAAGTAATGCTCAAAATTCTCCAAGCCAGGCTTCAGCAATATGTGAACCGTGAACTCCTTGATGTTCAAGCTGGTTTTAGAAAAGGCAGAGGAACCAGAGATCACATAGCCAACATTCGCTGGATCATGGAAAAAGCAAGAAAGTTCCAGAAAAACATCTATTTCTGCTTTATTGACTCTGCCAAAGCCTTTGACTGTGTGGATCACAATAAACTGTGGAAAATTCTGAGAGAGATGGGAATAGCAGACCACCTGACCTGCCTCTTGAGAAATCTGTATACAGGTCAGGAAGCAACAGTTAGAACTGGACATGGAACAACAGACTGATTCCAAATAGGAAAAGGAGTACATCAAGGCTGTATATTGTCACCCTGCTTATTTAACGTCTATGCAGAGTACATCATGAGAAACGCTGGACTGGAAGAAACATAAGCTGGAATCAAGATTGCCTGGAGAAATATCAATCACCTCAGATATGCAGATGACACCACCCTTATGGCAGAAAGTGAAGAGGAGCTAAAAACCTCTTGATGAAAGTGAAAGAGGAGAGTGAAAAAGTTGGCTTAAAGTTCAAAAATCAGAAAACAAAGTTCATGTCATCTGGTCCCATCACTTCATGGGAAATAGATGGGGAAAGAGTAGAAACAGTGTTAGGCTTTATTTTGGGGGGCTCCAAAATCACTGCAGATGGTGACTGCAGCCATGAAATTAAAAGACACTTACTCCTTTTAAGACTTTATGACCATCCTGGATAGTATATTCAAAAGCAGAGACATTACTTTGCCGACTAAGGTCAGTCTAGTCAAGGCTATGGGTTTTCCAGTGGTCATGTATGGATGTGAGAGTTGGACTGTGAAGAAAGCTGAGCGCCCAAGAATTTATGCTTTTGATCTGTGGTGTTGGAGAAGACTCTTTAGAGTCCCTTGGACTGCAAGGGGATTCAACCTGTCCATTCTGAAGGAGATCAACCCTGAGATTTCTTTGGAAGGAATGATGCTAAAGCTGAAACTCCAGTACTTTGGCCACCTCATTTAAAGAGTTGACTCATTGGAAAAGACTCTGATGCTGTGAGGGATTGGGGGCAGGAGGAGAAGGGGATGACAGAGGATGAGATGGCTGGATGGCATCACCGACTTGATGGACGTGAGTCTGAGTGAACTCTGGGAGATGGTGATGGACAGGGAGGCCTGGCGTTCCGCGATTCATGGGGTCGCAAAGAGTCGGACACAACTGAGCGACTGAACCAAACTGAACGGAATCTTAGACTTTCCTATGGCTATTTTACTTATTCACTTCTTAGAAAAGGCAATGTGAGCTTTTAAGTCACATGTTCTCATTCAACAGGTCAATTTTATAAGTGAATTCCAAATTATTTTTCAACTTAGTTTACTTTTAAGGCATGTGGTGATAACATTTATTAGGAACTCATATTTTGTTATTTTTAGGAGTCTGTCAGGTGTACAATTTCAAATTACTGTCATTTTTCATAATATAAATTTCAAATAAGATAAACACAAAGAAATTTTCTGAATTAAATGTCTTATTCTGGACATTCTAAAATCTCTCAGTAGAAAATGCAAATTGTCAAAAAGATTAAAATCTGATTTACTTCTTTGGCATCTTTTGTTAAACCATGGCACACAGATTAAGAATTAACTTTTGGGTATTTATATACTACTTCCTATATTTATATTAGCAATACCTATTGAGGATATTATTTCCACTTTATTTTTCACAGGAAAAAGCATGACAGAATCAATCTGATATCTATACAAGGAACAATTGCATTTTTCATTAACTGTTTGCATTTAGCTTTTATATATATTATAGATTTTGTAACTGACCTGTTTCTATATTTGCCTCGGTAGTTAGTGAACTTAGATTCAAATTTATCATCCATTACTCTAAGCCATATTTTCTGTTCTAATCTTATTTCTGGCTTCTATTTTCCCTAGACATCGCTTCCTCTATTATGTTGCAATTAATCTTTTTGTGTATATATTCTTGTGAACTTTCTTAAACTATTTTAGAATTAATGAATATTATGAATAAATACATATCTAGAACATAAAAATAGAGCTATTTTAAAATTTAAATGCATCCTGTATTTAATATATTCAGCATAGTGTTGTCAAATGACAAGTAAATATGATTGCTTAAAATATTTACAGTTTTAAAATCTAAAATTCTTTGTCTTAATCTATTTTGTATTAGTGTCCTAAAGAATTAAATGTTTAAATACACTAAAATAATGAATTTTTGACAATTTTTTTCAATATATGACTGTGCATTCTTTAAAACACTCCTTTGAGAGTAAAAATAACAATTAAATGTTGTCTTTCCCAAAATCAAAACAATTGACAGGCATATATAGAAACTGAAATAAAGGGGTAACACGATATTATTTTTGCTTATATTAATAGACTTCAGTGCTTATTTTTTTATGATTTGCCTAAAGTGAAAAGGAAGGAAAACTATGACCAACCTAGATAGCCTATTGAAAAGCAGAGACATTACTATGCCAAGAAAGGTCTGTTTAGTCAAGGCTATGGTTTTTCCAGTGGTCATGTATGGATGTAAGAGTTGGATTGTGAAGAAAGCTGAGCACTGAAGAACTGATGCTTTTAAACTGTGGTGTTGGAAAAGACTCTTGAGAGTCCCTTGGACTGCAAAGAGATCCAACCAGTCCATTCTAAAGGAGATCAGCCTTAGGTGTTATTGGGAAGGAATGATGCTAAAGCTGAAACTCCAATACTTTGGCCAACTCTTGTGAAGAGTTGACTCATTAGAAAAGACTCTAATGCTGGGAGGAATTGGGGACAGGAGAAGGGGACGACAGAGGATGAGATGGCTGGATGGCATCACCGACTTGATGGACGTGAGTTTCAGTGAACTCTGGGAGTTGGTGACGGACAGGGAGGCCTGGCGTGCTGTGATTCATGGGATCGCAAAGAGTCGGACACAGCTGAGTGACTGAACTGAACTAAACTGAAAACTAAAAACATCCAAAATGTTATATTAAAATTAGAAACCAAAACGTTCACTTCTATAGAATGAATAACAAAGAAATTGTAAAATATTTTCTTTCTATTTTTTTTAAATTTATTTTTTTAATTTTAAAATCTTTAATTCTTACTATTATATGCATTTCTTAAAATGACACCAACAGCAAATGATATTTGTTATAAGGACATCCGACACAGTTATAGCAAATTTCAGATGTAGATCAATTTTATTTACTAACAAGTAATTGTCTTTCAGGCAAGTCACATAACCATATTTATACTTTATTTTTTCCCTCTGTAATATAAGTGAAATCAACCCTTATTTCCAACCATTCTAAATTTTCTTATATACTGTGGTGGAGATCTTCCAATAATTCGTACACAAGTAATTCTTCAGACTCAACTATAAGCATTATTTTGTACTTCATTATTTTCATAAAACCTTTTAAAGAAATGCTGATATAAAAGTGATATATTTCAATGCATTAATAAATAACTACATGAGCACAAAACACTATATGCCAATGAAAAAAAAAATTACTCATTATCCTTTGACTTTTTACATTTGTCCCTCATCATACATAGTTTGTATACAATTTTGTCTTCTTTTCTTTAATTATGAGTTACTTCTTATGTAATTTTCATGTTTTTAATTCTACAATGGTTAAGTAAAAGAATCATAAGTAGCATACTGGCTATAGGCAGACATACCTGGGTGTGTGACTTATTAATGATATTGTAATAAACATTTTTATATATGTAATTATCAGCTTTTAGTCTTGTTTTTAAGATAAATTTCAAAATAGTAATAAAGTCAACAATAGAGTAGTAGTGTCTTGTAAATGATTTATACTTTTTAACAAACTGCTTAGATTTATGATGTTACCTTATAAATTAACATACAGACTAGTGCATTGAGAATATTATTTTGGAAGTGCTTATTCCTAAAAATCTGTTAATTAATAATTTACAGATCTAGGAAATACTTGGGAGAATTTCACGAAGTTTAGAGCTACTTTCTTTTAAATATTTTCTCAACATGCAGCTAGCAAAGGCCAGCAAACTCTTATTGCAAATGAAGACCAGATGATAAATATTTCAGGCTTTGAGGGCTGGACAGGTTCTGTCCATAGCTACTTATCATTGAAGCCATTGAAACTCAAATTCAGCTGCAGATAATCAGTAAACAAATTAAGTTTTTATTTATTATTAATGGGAAGACTTATAGTGTAAACAAAATCAATCACGCTTTTAGTGATTGTCCCCAAAGTTATTTTTTCTCTTTTTCTTATTAGATGAGTTTTTTTATTTATTGACTCAGTCATCATCTAACAAACATTTATTAAGCTCTCATTTTGTGCTAAACATTAGGATTTAACTGTGCATAACCCAAGGAGCTATGGTCTAGGGAGACATAAATGCACATTAAAAATAATAAATGGTTTATACAGGAATGCGGGCATGCTAAGTCACTTCAGTCATGTCTGACTCTTTGCAATCTCATGGACTATAGCACCCAAGGCTCCTCTGTCCATGGGATTCTCCAGGCAAGGATACTGGAGTGGGTTGCCATACCATCCTTCAACAGATCATCCTGACCCAGGGATTGAACCTGCATCTCTTATGTCTGCTTCATTTTCAGGCAGATTCTTAACACTAGCACCACCTGAGAAGCCCCAGTTAATGCATATCACATGTTTATAAGTTCACGGAGACAAAATTGTATGAGACTAAGTAAAAAAGGAGAAAAGGAAAGATACTTCCATTTGAATGCAGAATTCCAAAGAATAGCAAGGAGAGATAAGAAAGCCTTCCTCAGCAATCAATGCAAAGAAATAGAGGAAAACAACAGAATGGAAAAGACTAGAGATCTCTTCAAGAAAATTAGAGACACCAAGGGAACAGCTCATGCAAAGATGAGCTTGATAAAGGACAGAAATGGTATGGACATAACAGAAGCAGAAGATATTAAGCAGAAGAGGCAAGAATAAACAGAATAACTATACAAAAGAGAGCTTCACGACCCAGATAATTACAATACTGTGATCACTCACCTAGAGCCAGACATCCTGAAATGTGAAGTCAAGTGGGCCTTAGAAAGCATCACTATGAACAAAGCTAGTAGAGGTGATGGAATTCCAGTGGAGCTATTTCAAATCCAGAAAGATGATGTTGTGATAGTGCTGCACTAAATATGCCAGCAAATTTGGAAAACTAAGCAGTGGCCACAGGACTGGAAAAGGTCAGTTTTCATTCCAATCTCAAAGAAAGGCAATGCCAAAGAATGCTCAAACTGCCGCATAATTGCACTCATCTCACACACTAGTAAAGTAATGCTCAAAATTCTCCAAGCCAGGCTTCAGCCATACGTGAATCGTGAATAGCCAGATGTTCAAGATGGTTTTAGAAAAGGCACAGGAGCCAGAGATCAAATTGCCAACATTCATTGGATCATTGAAAAAGCAAGAGAGTTCCAGAAAAACAACTATTTCTGCTTTATTGACTCTGCCAAAGCCTTTGACTGTGTGGATCACAATAAACTGTGGAAGATTCTGAAAGAGATGGGAATAGCAGACCACCTGACCTGCCTCTTGAGAAACCTATATGCAGGTCAGGAAGCAAGAGTTAGAACTGGACATGGAACAACAGACTGGTACCAAATAGGAAAAGGAGTACATCAAGGCTATATATTGTAACCCTGATTATTTAACTTATATGCAGAGTACATCATGAAAAACGCTAGACTGGAGGAAGCACAAGCTGGAATCAAGATTGCTGGGAGAAATATCAATCACCTCAGATATGCAGATGACACCACCCTTATGGCAGAAAGTGAAGAACTAAAGTGCCTCTTGATGAAAGTGAAAGAGGAGAGTGAAAAGTTGGCTTAAAGCTCAACATTAAGAAAATGAAGATCATCGCACCTGGTCCCATCACTTCATGGCAAATAGATGGGGAAACAGTGGAAACAGTGTCAGACTTTATTTTCTTGGACTCCAAAATCACAGCAGATGGTGACTTAAGCTATGAAATTAAAAGACACTTACTCCTTGGAAGGAAAGTTATGACCAACCTAGATAGCATATTGAAAAGCAGAGACATTACTTTGCCAACGAAGGTCCGTCTGGTCAAAGCTATGGTTTTTCCAATGGTCATGTACGGATGTGAGAGTTGGACTTTGAAGAAAACTGAGCACCAAATAATTGATGCTTTTGAACTGTGGTGTTGGAGAAGACTCTTGAGAGTCCCTTGGACTGCAAGGAGATCCAACCAGTCCATTCTAAAGAAGATCAGTCCTGGGTGTTAATGATGCTGAAGCTGAAACTCCAATACTTTGGCCAACTCCTGTGAAGAGTTGCCTCATTGGAAAAGACTCTGATGCTGGGAGGGATTGAGGGCAGGAGGAGAAGGGGACGACAGAGGATGAGATGGCTGAATGGTATCACTGCCACGATGGACATGAGTTTGAGTGAACTCAGGCAGTTGGTGATGGACATGGAGGCCTGGCGTGTTGCGATTCATGGAATTACAGAGTCGGACACGACTGAATGACTGAACTGAACTGACTGAACTGAATTATCTGAACCATGGAATATACCTTATACACTATATTTATATTTTGTTATGTGAAAATGCATACAGATTTTTCTACATCATAACATCATACGCATTAGGGGGTGAGAGTGATATGATATGATCATTGTTTTGAGGAAGCCCCTTAATTTATTGAAGCCACCACTAATTCATTAGAATGGCATTCTTCCTAATCATCTAATTTTATACCACATATACCACACACATGTTGGGAAACTATAAAAGGCAAGAGAAATATGTACCTGTATTTAAATTCATATTTATTCTTCCAGTCTTCTGGATATTTCAGTTTGATACATCTTCCTTAGGTAATTCTTATAACTAGTATATCTAAACTTTCTTTAGGCTTGTAATTGAGTCTGACTCTTTTAACTCTTGAATAGACACTATTTAGGTGTTACTCTTTTTAGAGTAGTGAATATATAAATGAGTATTGAGTACTGAATACCAGTAGGAAAAATAACTAATGAAAAACGTTTGATTTCCATCTAATTATGAATGTGCCAATGGACAGTGAGTTTATTGTGCCATAAAATAGTCAACAAAACGTCCACAAAAGAAGAAAATAATATTTGCACTATTATACACTGATACTCTCATGGCTGTTAATCAACAATTCATGCTCACTTGGTGTGAGGAGACTCTTTTATTTTTAAAATTGTTTCTTTTTTTTTTTTCTCATGGTTTCAGTTCTTTAATCTGCATTATGTGATATAATATATACATAGGAATTTCAGGAGAATTGTATTATTTTTCAGTTCTGATTTAAAGTGAATCTTTATGTTGCTGATTGTCCACTTACAGTAGTGTTCTGGTAAAAGCTATTAATTTCCATAAATTAAACCTCAGTGGGTTGAAAATAAAAATTACATATAAAGAACCACAGTAAAACTGTCCCTTTCACTTCCATCATCTAGAGCAGCGGGAGATTCTAAGCAGTGAAATGAGAGGACTCTCTTATGATAAAATATTTCTAAGCTTTAGCAAACTCAATTACTGTCAGTCAAATAAGGCAAATGGGTAAAGTAATTGTAGACTCTGTTGACACTGACTTCTACAGCATAGGAGCCACAGCTAAATAATGGTTCACATCTTAAATGCTCAAACATATTTCCCCTGTCAAGAATAAATATGACTATTTTTTTTTCTGTAAGTAAGCATTCTTTGTGAGCTGAATTTGCCTGGTTTTAAAATAAAAATAAACACAGACTTAGAAATTAGCAGCAATATGTGATAAAAAGTAAAATAGTAACAGTCAAAATGGTTTGGATGGAGTCTGAGATTTACCACTTACTAGTTACGTGGCAAGAATATTGAAGTGGGTAACCATTCCCTTTTCCAGGGGATCATCCCAATCCAGGAATCAAATCTGGATCTCCTTCATTGCAGATAGATTCTTCACCATCTGACCCACCAGGCAAGCCCCTAAATTACAGTTGCACAGCATTAAGACAAATTATTTTTTGTCTCTTCAGATGTAAAGAGTGTATCTAAATATTACATATTATAGGATTTTTGTAGAGACCAAAGGACAGGATGATAGCACAATAATGGTTATTATAATAAAAATTTAAAAAATGTTTAATAAATAAAATAACCACAGTTTTATAGGTATGTGTGCTCAGTTGCTCAGTCATGTCTGACCCTTTGTGATGCCATAGATTATAGCCTACCAGGCTCCTCTGTCCATGGGATTTTCCAGGCAAGGATATTTGAGGGGGTTGACATTTCCTGTTCCTTTGTATGTATAGTAATACAGTTATATTCTAAAACTTAGCTTTACTATTATCTAACTTTACAATGGTAAAATACATGTTATTTTCATAATTAAATTCATATAAAAAGACTATAGCAGATTAACTCAGTAATTATTTTTGTCCAACAAATATTTACTGAGCACATACTGTTTCAAAAACTATTCTAGGCAGAGGGATATATTAGGAATTATATGAAATAATGTTGAAGTCTTAAGTTTACATTTCATAATGCCCTTTCCCAACATTTTATTGGGAAACTTTTGTAATAGACTTAAAAAGCAGAGACATTACTTTGCCAACAAAGATCCGTCTAGTCAAGGCTATGGTTTTTCCAGTAGTCATGTATAGATGTGAGAGTTGGACTGTGAAGAAATCTGAGTGCCCAAGAATTGATGCTTTTGAACTGTGGTGTTGGAGAAGACTCTTGACAGTCCCTTGGACTGCAAGGAAATCCAACCAGTCCATTCTAAAGGAGATCAGTCCTGGGTGTTCTTTGGAAGGAATGATGCTAAAGCTGAAACTCCAGTACTTTGGCCACCTCATGCGAAGAGTTGACTCACTGGAAAAAACTCTGCTGCTGGGAGGGATTGGAGGCAGGAGGAGAAGGAGACAACAGAGGATGAGATGGTTGGATGGCATCACTGACTTGATGGGCATGAGTTTGAGTGAACTCTGGGAGTTGGTGATGGACAGGGAGGCCTGGCATGCTGCAATTCATGGGATCGCAAAGAGTCGGACACGATTGAGCGACTGAACTGAACTTAAAAAAAAAAAAATACAAAGTAAAGACAACCTTTTCTCATGTATTCTCTCTGTTGAGTAAAAATGTATTAGCATTGTTCCAGAATTCATTTAAACACACACACACACACACACACACACACATATGTGTATATATATAAACACATACACACACATATATAAACATAAATCTGAATCTTTTAGAAAGACATATAGAAATATGACTATTCCTTCAATATTTTCTGCATGCTGAACCTAAAAATTTAGCAACATACCAAATCCTAAGAATGTACCACATTGTCAACAATAGTGTCATGTTGTCTAATATTAAATCTACATTCAAATTTTCTGAGATGTCGTCAAACTTTTTTTAAATAGCATTTTTTAAATGATGATCAACACTACTGGAAACTCTCTACAAACTGGAAATAGAGGGTATAGTCCCTAGCATTTCTTAAAATAGTTGTGTATGGAAAGATACCATGTTTGCTACTTTCAAAATTAGTAAACAAGTTTTATACTCTACATATTTATAAGCAATTTGGTGAAAGTTTCTACTTGTTTATTTTTTAAACTTGTCAAAAGTGTTTCTTCTATCTTTTTAAATTGTGCTATGAATGAATTTTATTTTTCATGATGAAAAACCACATATCAGAGGATTATTGCTTTCGCATATCATGGAATAGCTAGTATAAAACTAGTCATCCCACCATAAACAGCTCTAATCTTGAACAAAGTCCATTCAAGTCCCTATTTTCAGATTTTGGACAACAGACAGGGCCAGATAAAAATTCCTGAGAAAAGGCTACTTATGAGGTAAACTTTAGTATTACCACAGATGGTGACTGCAGCCATGAAATTAAAAGACACTTGCTCCTTGGATGAAAAACTATGACAAACCTAGACAGCATATTAAAAAGCAGAGGCATTATTTACCCAAAAAGTTCTGTATTGTCAAAGCTATCATTTTTCCTGTAGTCATGTATGGATGTGAGAGTTGGACCATAGAGAAAGCTGAGTGCTGAAGAATGGATGCTTATGAACTGTGGTGCTGGAGAAAACTTTTGAGAGTCTCTTGGACTTCAAGGAGATCAAACCTGTCAATCCTAAAGGAAATCAGTCCTGAATATTCATTGAAATGACAGGTGCTGAAGCTCCAATATTTTGGCCACCTGATTCAAAGAACTGACTCTTTGGAAAAGACCTTGATGCTGGCAAAGATTGAAGGCACAAGGAATAGGGAACTACAGACCATGAGGTGGTTGGAAGACATCACTGACTTAAAGGACATGATTTGAGCAAGCTCTGAGAGTTTGTGATGGACAGAAAATGGTGGCATGCTGCAGTCCATGGGGTCACAAAGAGTCAGACACAACTGAGCGACTGAACTGAACTGAACTGCCTGGGAATAATTACAATGGAAATTCTAAAATATTTTGATGTCAATAATAATGAGAAAAATAAAATATTCAAAAACTGTACCACTCAGCTGAAACAATGATGGAAGCAAATGTTTTCATTCTAATGATCATGTTAAAAATTAACAAAGATATAAGATCAATGATCAAAGTTTCTATTTAGAAACTAAGAAAAGATAAAAAGCACAAAATAAATACAGAAAGACAATGAAAAGCAGAAATTTGGATTAATCTGAAAACCAACAGTAAACAGAACAATAACAAAGGGTAAGGTTGCTAATTTTAAAAATATGTATTAAAATAGAAAACTCCTTACAAGCCTGACTAAAAGGAAAATAGAGGAAACACATTCAGTTCAGTTCAGTTCAGTCGCTCAGTCATGTCTAACTCTTTGCGACCCCATGAATCTCGGCACGCCAGGATTCCTTATCCATCACCAAATCCCAGAGTTCACTCAGACTCACATCCATCAAGTCAGTGATGCCATCCAGTCACCTCATCCTCGGTTGTCCCCTTCTCCTCCTGCCTCCAGTCCCTCCCAGTATCAGAGTCATTTCCAATGAGTCAACTCTTTGCATCAGGTGGCCAAAGTACTGGAGTTTCAGCTTTAGCATCATTCCCTCCAAAGAAATCCCAGGGCTGATCTCCTTCAGAATGGACTGGTTGGATCTCCTTGCAGTCCAAGGGACTGTCAAGAGTCTTCTCCAACACCACAGTTCAAAAGCATCAATTCTTGGGCGCTCAGCTTTCTTCACAGTCCAACTCTCACATCCATACATGACTACCGGAAAACCCATAGCTTTCACTAGATGGACCTTTGTTGGTAAAGTAATGTCTCTGCTTTTGAATATGCTATCTAGGTTGGGCATAACTTTTCTTCCAAGGAGTAAGCGTCTTTTAATTTCATGGTTGCAATCACCATCTGCAGTGATTTTGGAGTCCAAAAAAATAAAGTCTTACACTGTTTCCACTGTTTCCCCATCTATTTCCCATGAAGTGATGAGACCGGATGCCATGATCATCGTTTTCTGAATGTTGAGCTTTAAGCCAACTTTTCACTCTCCTCTTCCACTTTCATCAAGAGGCTTTTTAGTTCATCTTCACTTTCTGCCATAAGGGTGGTGTCATCTCCGTATCTGAGGTGATTGATATTTCTCTGAGCAATCTTAATTCCAGCTTGTGCTTCTTCCAGCCCAGCATTTCTCATGATGTACTCTGCATATAAGTTAAACAAGCAGAGTGACAATATACAGCCTTGACGTACTCCTTTTCCTATTTGGAACCAGTCTGTTGTTCCATGTCCAGTTCTAACTGTTGCTTCCTGGCCTGCATATAGGAAACACATTGCCAATATCACAAATGAAGCAGGACATATGTTTTTATATCTTACAGATATTGAAAAGCTAATGTTGAAATAGGAAAAACTATATACCAATAAATAAATTCTGTAGCATAAATTAAATGTAATGCTTTTTGAAAAACATGTTTTTCATAAAAAAACATAAAATGTGACTAGCTTTAAGCTTATTAAATAAATTGAATTTGTAATAAGAAGAGTTTACATAAAAATATTCTAGTATAGTTCGTATAATGGATAAATTATATCAATCATTAAAGAATATATCTATATCACACAAACTCTTTCAAATTCCAGAAGGAGGAAGTACTTTATCAGATAGGGATCAATCAGAGAAGTAGAGCCACTAATAGTTATATTAAATAATGGATATGGTATAAGGATCAGGCCTTACACAATTGTGAGAGCTGATGAAGAAACTTTTATAAGACTGTGTCCACTGCATCTGATATTCTACCTGAAGTTGCCATGAATCAACACTCTGGGGAAGGTGGACATTAACTGGAACATACCAGGGTAGCCTTGCCCCAGAAACAAAAACTGGAACAGACATCTTTCACCACTTACAACACTGACTAAGTAGGTAATATTCTGTAGAAATTGAACACTCTTCATGGAGCTATGCCTGCCCTAGAAACTGAAGAGCTGGAGAAGGAGATGACTCAGGAGCCAAAAGAACCACAGACTCAGCTGTTACAATCCACAGGGAAACCCAGAAGATTAGCAACAATGCCCATGGATTGCAACAGCATCTTCCATCTATATCAATCTTGCTCCACTTTGCCAACTCCAATCTAGAGTCATATAGGAAATGGCAGTTTGGAAAATGTAGTTGACATTTGCCAAAGTTAGCATAGCTTCCCTGATGGCTCAAAGCTAAACAATCCACCTGCCAATCAGAAGATGTGAGTTCGTTATCTGGATCAGGAAGATCCCCTGAAGAAGGAAATGGCAACTCACTGCAGTATTCTTGCCTGGTAAATCCCACGGATGGAAAAGTCTTAGGGTTATAATCCATGGGGTCACAAAAAGTCAGACATGGCTTAGTGAATAAACAGTAACAACAATGTTAACATATACCAAAGACAGTACTATCTGCTTCTTGTCAACCTGGCATTCATAACTCTTTTAAGACTATACTTAGAAATAAAGACAATACCAAAACTATGCTCCTATATAATATGATTGAAACCAGGTCTCCCACTTTGCAGGCAGATTCTTTACCATCTGAGACACATGGAAAACCCCTAATATTGTTATGCAACTATCCCAAATACAACAAAAACATGCAGATAGGTTCCCCAAAACATATACACTCTTGACCCTTGTCTAGGTGATTATCAATCCTCTTCTACCTGAGTTACATTCTTTTTTTGATACACCATACCTATGATACTTGAATAGAAATTTGACTACTATTCAGTTCAGTTCACTCAGTCTTGTCTGACTCTCTGCAACACCATGAACTGCAACACACCAGGCTACCCTGTCCATCAACTTCCAAAGCTTACTCAAACTCATCTCCATCAAGTCAGCGATGCCATCTAATCATCTCTTTTCTGTCATCCCCTTCTCTTCCTGCCTTCAATCTTTCCCAGCATCAGGGTCTTTCTAGTGAGTCAGTTCTTTGTATCAGGTGGCCAAATTATTGGAGTTTCAACTTCAGCATCAGTCCTTCCAATGAGTATTCAGGACTGATTTCCTTTAGGATAGACTGGCTGGATCTCCTTGCAGTCCAAGGGATTAACAAGAATCTTCTCCAAGACCACAGTTCAAAAGTATCAATTCTTCAGCACTCAGCTTACTTTATAGTCCAACTCTCACATCCACACGTGACTCTGGAAAAATCATAGCTTTGAATAGATGGACCTTTGTTGGCAAAGTAATGTCTCTGGTTTTAATATGCAGTCAAGTTTGATCACAGCTTTCCCTCAAAGGAGCAAGCATCTTTTAATTCCATGGCTGCAGTCACCATCTGCAGTGATTTTAACGTTCAAAAAGGTAAAGCCTGTCAATGTTTCCATTGTTTTCCCATCTATTTGCCAGGAAGTGATGGGACCAGATGCGAGGATCTTAGGTTTCTGAATGTTGAGCCAAGTTTTCACTCTCTTTCACTTTTATCAAGAGGCTCTTTAGTTCTTCTTCACTTTCTGGTGTAAGGCTGGTGTCATCTGCATATCTGAGGTTATTGATATTTCTCCCAGCAATCTTGATTCCAGCCTGTGCTTCATCAGCCTGTCATTTAACATAATCTACTCTGCATAGAAGTTAAATAAGCAGGGTGACACTATAGAGCCTTGACATACTCGTTTCCCAATTAGGAATCAGTCTGTTGTTCCATGTCCAATTCTAACTGTTGCTTCTTGACCTGCATACAGATTTCTCAGGAGGAAGGTCAAGTTGTCTGGTATTCCCATCTCTTTCAGAATTTTCTGCAGTTTGTTGTGATCCACACAGTTAAAGGCTTTGCATAACCAACGAAACAGAGGAGATGATTTTCTGGAACTCTCTTGCTTTTTCAATGACCCAACACATATTGGCAATTTGATCTCTGGTTCCTCTGCCTTTTCTAAATCCAGCTTGAACATCTGGAAGCTCATGGTTCACATACTGTTGAAGCCTGACTTGGAGAATTCTGAGCATTACTTTGCTAGTGTGTGAGATGAGTGCAATTGTGTGGTAATTTGAGCAATATTTGGCATTGCCTTTCTTTGGGATTGGCATGAAAACTGACTTTTCCAGTCCTGTGACCACTGCTGAGTCTTCCTAATTTCCTGGCATGTTGAGTGCAGCAGTTTCACAGCATCAACTTTTAGGATTTAAAATAGCTCAACTGGAATTCCATAACCTCCACTTTGTTCACAGTGATACTTCCTAAGGCCCACTTGACTGCATTCCAGGATGTCTGGCTCTAGGTGAGTGATTACACCATCATGATTATCTGGGTCATGGGTATCTTTTTAGTATAGTTCTTCTCTGTATTCTTACCTCCTCTTCTTAATATATTCTGCTTCTCTTAGGTCCATACCATTTCTGTCTTTATTGTGCCCATCTTTGCACAAAATGTTCTGTCGGTATGTCTAGTTTCCTTGAAGAGATCTCTAGTCTTTCCCATTCTATTGTTTTCCTCTATTTCTTTGCACTGATCACTGGGGCAGCCTTTCTTATCTTTCCTTGCTATTCTCGGGAAGTCTGTCTTCAAATACATATATTTTTCCTTTTCTCCTTTGCTTTTTTCTTCTCTTCTTTTGTCAACTATTTGTAAGGCCTCCTCAGACAACCATTTTGCCTTTTTGCATTTCTTTTTCTTGGGGATGGTTCAATCACTGCCTCCTGTACAATGTCACAAAGCTCCATTCATAATTCTTCATGCAGTCTATCAGAACTAATTCCTTTAATCTCTTTGTCACCTCCGCTGTATATTCATAAGGGATTTGATTTAGGTCATACCTGAGTGGTCTAATAGTTTTTCCTACTTTCTTCAATTGAAGTCTGAATTCGGCAATAAGGAGTTCATGATCTGAGCCACAGTCAGTTCCTGGTCTTATTTTGGCTAACTGTATAGAGTTTCTCCAAGTTTGGCTGCAAAGAATGTAATCAATCTGATTTCAGTATTGACTATCTGGTGATGTTCATGTGTAGAGTCTTCTCTTGTGTTGTTGGAAGAGGGTATTTGTTGTGATTAGTGTGTTATTTTGTCAAAATTCTGTTAGCCTTTCCCCTTCTGCATTTTGGATTCCAAGGCCAAATTTGCCTGTTACTTAAGGTATTTCTTGACTTCCTACTTTTGCATTCCAGGTCCCTATAATGAAAATGACATCTTATCTGGGTATTAGTTCTAGAAAGTCTTGACAAAAGTGAAAGAGGAGAGAAAACTAAGATTATGGCATCTGGTCCAGTCACTTCATGGCAAACAGATGTGGAAAGTGACATATTTCATTTTTAGGGGGCTCCAAAATCACTGCAGACAGTGATTGCAGCCATGAAATTAAAAGATACTTGCTCCTTGGAAGAAAAGTTATGACCAACCTAGGCAGCATATTAAAAAGTGGAGACATTATTCTGCCAAGAAAGATCTGTCTAATCAAAGCTATGGTTTTTCCAGTAGTCATGTATGGATGTGAGAGTTGGACTATAAGGAAAACTGAGCACCAAGAATTGATGCTTTTTCACTATGGTGTTGGAGAAGACTCTTGAGAGTCCCTTGGACTTCAAGGAGAGCCAACCAGTCCATCCTAAAGGAAATCAGTCCTGAATATTCATTGAAAGGACTGATGCTGAAGCTGAAACTCCAATACTTTGGCCACTTGATGCAAAGAACTGACTGATTTGAAAAGACACTGATGCTGGGAAAGATTGAAGGTGGAAGGAGAAGGGGATGACAGAGGATGAGATGTTTGGATGGCATCACCAAGTCAATGAACATTAGTTTGATTAAACTGCAGAATTTGGTGATGGACACAGAGGCCTGGTGTGCTGCACTCCATGGCATGGCAAAGAGTCAGAAATGACTGACCAGCTGAACTGACTAACAAATAGGTTTAATATTCTTGCCCTCAGCTTTACCCTTTCTCTTTAAATTCCGTTTTTACCATTTTTGCTCTAATCATGTAATGTGATTGTATCTATTTTTAAGCTTTTTTTTGGGTATAAGATCTCATAAAGTTTATTTTTCATGAAGTTAAAAAGAATACTCTTTGGTAAATCTAGAATCATATTCAAATGACTGAAATAATTTAGGCTTGCAAATATTTGCTGACAGAGTGAAGTCATACTCTACCTCCCAACCCAAGTCTTTTATTTTTCTTCATATCCTGATAGCTTAGAATCTGGTGGCTCAGCAGTAAGGCATCTGACTGCTGATGCAGGAGACAGAAGAAATGTGCATTGGATCCCTGGGTCATGAAGATCCCCTGGAGTAGGAAATGGCAACCCACTCCAGTATTCTTGCCTGGAAAATAACATGGACAGAATAACCTGTTACAGCCCATGGGGTCACAAAGAGTTGGGCACAACTGAGGATGCCCCTTTTTATAATCTACCCACTGAATCAAGCTTGAAAGTCTTGCATGACTTCTTCTAATTTACTTTCACAGTTTAGGTAGTCTTTAAAACACTAATTCATTATCCTCAGTTTCTATCATACATTTATTTTCATTTTCTTCTACCTTTGTTTTAGTTCAACCTTCATTACTTCAATTTTGCTCTGTACACCTACAACTAATTTACATTCTTAATTATAATATTCGTTAGTCAGAGAGATCTTTCTAACATTGATCTTTCTGACCATGCTGTTCTTGTCTTTCATTGAATTCTTATTCAGTGTTTTATTCATTTTTGTGCTGTTCTCACTTGATAACCCTTGTATGATTTGCACTTTTCATTTTTGTTAATGTATTTCTATTGTGTACTTATTCTTTCTTTTGCCTGTATTACATGACTTTTTACCCATCCCTTTCTTGATATCAACAGCTTCTAGGTAACACAATATAGCAAGCAACCTTTATATACTTCTCTCAAAGTGCTGTATTATCCAGTGAGTAAACTAGCTATAGGTTCTGCAAGAAGGCAACAGGTAAATGATAGCAAAAGTTTTTTAAATAAATTAAAGCATTTTCTAACATTTTACTTGAAATGTTTATATATTAGGTATAAAGACAATCAATTTGGAGGAAAATCATAGTTTTATCAGAATTCTTATTAATTATTCAAATGTAATATTATAACTAGAGGCATGTTCTCCAAAGTTGCATTGTCCAAGTTGAAGTTCTGACTCTGCCTCCTACCAGCTGTGCATAACTGTCTTTTCCTGCTGCTGCTGCTGCTACTTATTCACCAATTATTATCCAACTCTTTGCGACTTCATGGACTGTAATCTGCCAGGCTACTCTGCAAATGGGATTTCTCAAGCAAGAATACGTGACTGGGTAGGCATTCCCTTCTCCAGGAAATCTTCCTTACCCAGGGGTTGAACCCAGGTCTTCTGCTTGGTAGGCAGATTCTTTATCACTGAGCCACCTTGGAATATTTACACCCTCACAAATTAATCTCAGTAAATAACGTATCATAGTGCTAAATGCATATTAACTGTTACATAAATGTTGCCTACATTTATTTATAATTACTAGGTATATTTTTATTTCACTTCTGAAGGTATTCAACCTTGCATATCATGGTTATATCTTATAAGGAAGTCCTCTGGTAGACTTTGACAACTCTTGGAAGTTATTTATTTCAAGCTCTACTGCAGACTTATTTATTTGATCCTCTATTAGATATGAGAATCTTGAAGATAGAATTATTTTTTTCATCAGTTAAGTTACATAATTTTGCAGTTTCATCAGCACAGATAACTAGCCATTTCACTGATATGTCTATCAAGCAGGACAGGGGGAATCCTGAAATGCAGAATGGAAAAAAATGAAGAGACACTTAGGATCCAGAAACATGTCCATGTTAGAAAATGAGGTCAATTTTGAGATTGTAGACCATGTTAATAAACACTAAATTCTGGAAAGGAGTTAAACAAATATTCAGGAATAAGTGGAGATAAGGAAGATTCTCACATAATCTGCTGAATAAGAATGTACTGATTCATTTCTACTTTTCCAGTCTGATTTATCTAATCCTGGGGTTACCCTGCTTGCTAAAGATGCTCTATTCAGCTTTAGATAACCTAAAATGTTAAGAAGTATGCATTATATGCAATAGATAGTTATTACATTTTAGAAAGTATATTATTAAGCAGAATTGTTATTTTTTCAGTTATTATTTCTCATATATAATCAAGTAGGAAGTGAATTGGAACCTTTAAGCTATGTCTATTTATCGCTATTAAATTCTACAGCTCATCATTAAATCATTCCCATTTACTCTTCTGCTTGTTCATGTGATATTGCCATCTGTAGATATGGCAAATGCTATTGAAGATTTATATCAAAATTAATAAACAAATGTGAACTTGTTAAAAAACATTGGCAGCATTCTTGAGCAGAGTTTTTTTTTTTTTCACAGAAAGTTTGCACTCATAAAAGATATGTGAATTATAATGTAACATCTAAAGATCTAAAGTATTATAAAATGAACTAAAAATGCTTAGTATTATGGTGACAGCTTATGCAAATACTGTTATTCTAGTATACTTAATCTTGAAAAAGTATTAAACAAATGTAGTTTTGAATTAATTTTGAGTACACTGTCCTTTGACAAATTGCGATAATATACATTTCTTCTTATTTTTCTTAAGCTAATAAGCAAATATATTATTATCACCTATATACTTCAGTAATGGCTGTATTTAAATAGTTTCATGACTTAACTAAAGTTATAGAATTTATCAGTAGAAGAACTATGCTTAAAATCCCAGGCTGTCCTATGCAGGGATGTATTTAATGTTCATCTTAAAATATGCATAATCTAAATCCAAGGTTCACTCACTTACCCTCAAAGAAAGATAATATTCACTAGATATTTTCAGAGAATAATTCACAGACTATTTGGTAGTTGACTGCCCTGTATTTCTTATCACCAGTCATCTCTAAGATTAAAATATTTTCCCTGACCACATATTGTAGGACACTGAGTTTAAGCCCTAGGAACAGACATATGGAGAGAAACGTTGCTTTCTTTTCTAAAGAGCTAAGCTGAAAGAAAAAAAGATTGCGTATTAAACAAAGTAAAAATGATGATCCATGTAAGCATGCCTATGTTACATGTAAATGAAAAGAAATGCACCCTCCAAGGATGCTGATAGTCTAGGTGATGTTGCTGATGAGGTTTTGTTGTTGTTGTTGTTGTTGTTGTTGTTTTTTGCTTTATTACAGAATGAGGTATTAGGGAAAGGAAAAATAAAGAAGAATGTATTTCAGGTGAGAAAAATTACATGATAAAAATCACAAAGTCATCTACAAATTGTTCCCAATAAATACTGGGAAAAATATGAATATTAATTTTGTTGTAATAAAATTTTTGATAATATAGAGTGAGATAAGATTAGAAAGGCAAATAGGAATATAACATTAAAAAAATCACAGAAGAGATTTTAATGAGGTATTGAAAGAAGTTAAGTCAAAGATTGACATGAGTAAATAATATTTTAGAAAAAAAATGCTATAATGTTAGATGTTAAATGTTCCAAAAAATTTTTAAAGTTTATTCATTTTCAAAACTAAATGTTAAGTAATTAGATGTGGAAAAGTTGGATTCAGAAATAAACCAATACACTAAACATAGATTGATGACAGAAGTCTATGGCAATAAGGAAGACAAAATAATCCACAGGAGTGTGGAATGAGAGATGAAGCTTTACTGTATAGTGGAGTGAGTGAAGTAACAAGAATCAATGTATCATCCTGCAGTTAAATAACTATTGACATCCTCAATAGTGAGGATGTCAGCAGAGAATCTGGATTGTGGGAAAAGACGACAAGTGGATGTCAAGTGAATCTAGGATATTCATATAGCCAATAGATGGCATGAAGTTATCTCCACAGGGGTAAAATTTCAGGTTCTATAAAAAGATGAGCTTTCATGAGCAGTAGTTACCAACACATGGAGAAGCAATTGTATTTCACACTGTTTCTTGAGTTCCACATTTATAGTCAATAACTAAGTAAAGTGTTTCACAGATCATTGGCTTATTATATAAATACTCATTCCATCCTTCTCTCATAACTTCCCTTCACTCTAACCCACAAAAGTTGCTAGGTCATTTCAACAGGCTATCCAACAACTAATTAAATTTCATATACACAACACTAGATAATTAGTTTGTTAAATATTCAATAAATTAGAACTTTACCATTAATGTTTGTAAATTTTTTTCAGCTACTCAAAGATGACTGTATTAGGAATTATTGTGAATGTTCCAATATTTCAAATATTAAAAATATTAAGGGTTAGTAAGATCAAGCAGGAATGATGGTGAAAACTAAAACTGGCAAGAACTGTTGTTACTTTACTCAAACTTTATAAATATGTCTTAGTTATTACTTTTATTTTGATGTATTCTAAATCTGTTTGTTTGTTTGTTTGTTTGTTTGTTTCTCAATTTGGAATCCCCTTACTTCTTTTTCTTTTCTGATTGCTGTAGCTAGGACTTCCAAAATTATGTTGAATTAAAGTGGTGAGAATGAACATCCTTGTCTTGTTCCTGATCTTAGAGGGAATGCTTTTAGCTTTTTTCCAGTGAGTAAAATGCTAGCTGCAGGCCTGTCATATATGGTCTTTATTATGTTGAGGCATGTACACTCTATGCCCACTTTCTGGAGAGTTTTTAGTCATAAATGGGTGCAGAGTTTTGTCAAAAGTTTTTCTGCATCTATTGAGATGATTATATGGATTTTATCCTTCAGTTTTTTGATGTGATGAATCACAGTGATTGATTTGCCGATGTTGAAAAATCCTTGCATCCCTGAGATAAATCCCGCTTGATCATGATATGTGATCTTTTTAATGTATTGCTGAACATGGATTGCTAATATTTTGTTGAGGATTTTTGATTCTATGTTCATCAGTGATATTGGTTTGTAATTTTCTCTTTTTTTGTTGTTGTCATAGTATCTTTGTCTGGTTTTGGTATCAAGGTAATGGTGGACTCAAAATGATTTTGAAAGTTTTCCTTCCTCTGCAACTTTTTGGAACAGTTTCAGAAGGATAGGTGTTAACTCTTCTCTAAATGTTTGATAAAATTTGACAATAAAATTGAGTCTTGGACTTTTGTTTGTTGGGAGGTTTTTAATCACACTTTCAATTTCAGTGCTTGTGATTGGTCTGTTCATATTTTCTATTTCTTCCTGGTTCATTCTAGGGAGACTGTACCTTTCCAGAATATGTCTATTTGTTCCAGGTTGTCTGTTTTATTGGCAGACATTTGTTCACAGCAATCTCCTATAATCTTTGGTATTTCTGTGGAGTCAGCTGTAACTTCTTTGTAATTTCTAATTTTATTGATTTGTTCCTCTGTCCATCGGGATTCTCTAGGCCAGAATAATGGAGTGTGTGGTAACTGTTCCCTTCTCCAGAGGATCTTCCCAACCCAGAAATCAAACCCAGGTCTCCCACATTGCAGGTGGATTCTTTATCATCTGAGCTACCAGAAAAAAACTGTACCTTTCTAAGAATTTGTCCATTCCTTCCAGATTGTCTTTTTTTTTTTCTTTCTTTCTTTTTTTTTTTTTTTTTGCATACAGTTATTCACAGTAGTCTCTTGTAATCCTTGGTATTTCTATGGAGTTAGCTGTAACTTCTCCTTTTTAATTTCTAATTTTATTGATTTGAGTCCTCTCCTTTTTTTCCTTGGTTAGTCTGGCTAAAGTTTTATCAATTCTGTTTATCTTTTCAAAGAACCAGCTTTTAGTTTAACTCATTTTTGTGATTGCTTTTTTAGTCTCTACTTCATTTATTTCTGCTCTGATCTTTGTGATATCTTTCCGTCTACTACGTTAGGTTTTGCTGTTCTTCTTTTTCTAGTTGTTTTAGGTGTAAGTTTAGGCTGTTTGTTTGAGATTTTTCTTATTTTTTGAGGTAAAATCGTATTGCTATAAATTTTCCTCTCAGAACTGCTTTTGCTGCATTCCATAAGTTTTGGATCTTTGTGCTTTCAATGTCACATGTGTCTAGGTTTTTTGCTTTCCTTTTTTTAAATTTCTTCTTTGATTTATTCAATGATCCAATGGTTGTTGAGTAGCATATTATTTAGCTTCCTCAAGTTTTTATGTTTATTTAGGGTTTTTGCTTGTAGTTTATTTCTATTTGCATAGCATTGTGATTGGAGAAAAAAATGATTGCTATAATCTCAAGTTTCTTAAATTTACCACAGCCTTGTTGTCCATTATGTAGTTAATCCTGGAGAATGTTCCACGAGCCTTTGAGAAGAAGGTGTAGCATGTTGCTTTTTGGTGGAATATATAAATATCTAGTCCAGCTCCTCTAAAATGTCAGTTAAGGCCTGTGTTTCCTTATTAATTTTCTTTCCAGATGATTTGTCCATTGATGGAGAATGGAGTGTTAATGCCTCCCACTATTATGATGTTGCTATCAATGTCTCCCTTTATATTTATATTTGCCTTACATATTGAGGTGCTCCTATGTTGGGTGCATATATATTTCTAACTGCTATATTTTCTTGTTGGATTGAACCCTTGATCATCATGTAGTGAACTTCTTTGTCCCTTAAAACCATCTTTATTTTAAAGTATATTTTACCTGATATGAGTACTGCTACTCCAGCTTTCTTATGAATTCCATTTTCCTGGAAAAGTTTCTCCCATCCCCTTACTTTCTGTCTATAAGTGTCCCTATGTCTGAGGTGGGTCTCTTGTAGAAACATATGTATGGGTTTTGTTTTTGTATCCACTCAGCCAGACTATGTTTTTCATTTGGGGCATTTAATCCATTTACATTTATGGTAATTACCGATATGCATGACCCTATTATCCTCTTATTCAATGTTTTGGGTTTATTTTATTTCTTTATTCTTTTTTTTGGCAGATTTTTTCCTTTTCTTGTATTTTCTGCCTGGAGAAGTTTCTTTAGCATTTGTTGTAAAACTGATTTAGTTTTGCAGAATTATATTAACTTTTGTTTGCCTGTAAACCTTTGTTTTCTGCACTAAATCTGATCAAGAGTCTTGATGTGTAAAATAAATTTGGTTGTAGGTTATTCCTTTTCATCATTTGGAATATTTTATGCCGTTCCTTTCTGGCTTTTAGAGTTCTGTTAAGAAATCAGCTGATAACTTAGCAGATTTCCTTTGTATATTAATTTGTCTCCCCCCCCTTTTTAATCTGTTAATATATAGTCTTTGTCTTTAATTTTGGGCTTCCCTGGTGGCTAAGAGGTTAAAGCGTCTGCCTCCAATGCAGGAGACCCGGGTTTGATCCCTGGGTCGGGAAGATCTTCTGAAACTTCTCTAGGCAGAAAAAACAAGAAAAGGAAAAGATCTGCAAAAATAAATAAATAAATTAATTAATTAATTAAACCCAAAACATTGAATAAAAGGATAATAGGGTCATGCATATTGATAATTACCATAAATGTAAATAGTAATATATTTATATTGTCTTTGTCTTTAATTTTTGTCAGTTTGATTACTATGTGTCTTGTTGTATTCCTTCTTGGGTTTGTCCTGCTTAGGAGCCTCTGTGCTTCCTCAACTTGGTTGACTGTTTCCTTTTCCATGTTCAGGAAGTTTTCAGATATTATGTCTTTGGATGCTTTCTCAAGTCCTTTCTGTCTCTCTTTTTCTTCTGGGACCCCTATAATGTGAATGTTCATGTTTTTAACATTGCCCCAGAGGTCTCTCAGGCTGTCTTCATTGCTTTTCATTCTTTTTCCTATGTTCTGTTTTGAGGCAGTGGTTTTGTCTTCCAGGTCACATTCTGTCTTCCAGATCACTTATCCATTCTTCTGCCTCTATTATTCTGCTATTAATTATTTCTAGTGTATTGTTCATCTCTGTTTGTTTGTTCTTTATTTCTTCCAGGTCTTTGGTAAACATTGCTTGCATTTTCTGTCTTTGCCTTCATTCTTTTTCTGAGATCCTGGATCATCTTCATTATCATTATTCTGAATTCTTTTTCTGAAATAGCACCTGTTTCTACTTCATTTAGTTGTTTTTCTGAGGGGTTAACTTGTTCCTTCATCTGGGACATAATCCTATTTCTTTTCATTTTCATTAGCTTTCTGTTGTTGTGGTTTTTGTTCTAGAGTCTGTGAGATTATAGTTTTTGCTCCTTCTGTCTGCCCTCTGATGGATGAGGATAAGAGGTTTGTGCAGGCTTCCTAATGGGAGGGACTGGCTGTGGGGAAAGTTGGATCTTTCTCTAATGGGCAGGGCCATACTCAGTTCAGTTCAGTTGCTCAGTTGTGTCTGACTCTTTGTGGCTCCATGAATCGCAGCACACCAGACCTCCCTGTCCATCACCAACTCCCAGAGTTCACTCAAACTCACGCCCATCAAGTCAGTGATGTCATCCAGCCATCTCATCCTCTGTCATCCCCTTCTCCTCGTGCCCCCATTCCCTCCCAGCATCAGATTCTTTTCCAGTGAGTCAACTCTTCACATGAGGTGGCCAAAGTACAGGAGTTTCAGCTTTAGCATCATTCCTTCCAAAGAAATCCCAGGGTTGATCTCCTTCAGCATGGAATGCTTGGATCTCCTCGCAGTCCAAGGGACTCTCAAGAGTCTTCTCCAACACCACGGTTCAAAGGCATCAATTCTTCAGTGGTCAGACTTCTTCACAGTCTAATTCTCACATCCATACATGACTACTGAAAAAACCATAGCCTTGACTAGACGGACCTTAGTCAGCAAAGTAATGTCTCTGCTTTTGAATATGCTATCTAGGTTGGCCATAACTTTTCTTCCAAGGAGTAAGCGTCTTTTAATTTCATGACTGCAGTGATTTTGGAGCCCAAAAAAATAAAGTCTGACACTGTTTCCACTGTGTCCCCATCTATTTCCCATGAAGTGATGGGAACAAATGCCATGATCTTCGTTTTCTGAATGTTGAGGTTTAAGCCAACTTTTGCTCTCTCCACTTTCACTTTCATCAAGAGGCTTTATAGTTCTTCTTCACTTTCTGCCATAAAGGTGGTGTCAGCTGCATATCTGAGGTTATTGATATGTCTCCTGACCATCTTGATTCCAGTTTGTGTTTCTTCCAGTGCAGCATTTCTCGTGATGTACTCTGCATATAAGTTAAATAAGCAGGGTGACAATATACAGCCTTGTGGTACTCTTTTTCCTATTTGGATCCAGTCTGTTGTTCCATGTCCAGTTCTAACTGTTGCTTCCTGACCTGCATACAGATTTCTCAAGAGACAGGTCAGGTGGTCTGGTATTCCCATCTCTTTCAGAATTTTCCAGAGTTTATTGTGATCCACACAGTCAAAGGCTATGCTCAGTAAATCTTTAATCTAATTGTCTGCTGATGGTTGGAATTGTGCTCCCTCCCTGTTAGTTGTTTGCCCTGAGGTTACCCAGTCTTGAAGTCTACAGGCTCAATGGTAGGACTAATGGCAACCTCCAAGAGGACTTACCCTAACAAAAGCCTCCCAGAACTGCTTCTGCCAGTGCCCCTGTCCCTGTGGCAGGACCCTGCTGATCCATGTCTCCACAGGAGACCCTCAAACACTCACAGACAGTCTGGCTCAGTCTCTGTGAGGTTATTGATCCTTTCCCTTGGATCAAGGTTTTGTTTGTGCTGTTCAAGAGTAGAGTCTCTATTTCCCCTGTCCTGTGGAAGTTCTGTAGTCAAATCCCACTGGCCTTCAAACAAGATTTCCTGAGGATTCCCAGTCCCTCTGCAAGATCCTCAGTCTGGGAAACCTGGTGTAGGGTCTAGAACCTTTGCAACAGTGTGAGTAATTATATGTTATTATTGTTCTCCAGTTTGTGAGTCTCCCACCCGGCAGGTGTGTGATTTGATTTGATTGTGGTTGTACCCCTCCTACCGTCTTGTTGTGGCTTCTCCTTTGTCCTTGGATACGGGGTATCTTTTTTTTTTTTTTTGAGAAGGTGGGTTCCAGCATCCTTTGGTCAAAAGTTGCTCAACAGCTAGTTTCAATTTTGGTGTTCTTGCAGGAGAAGATGAACATACATCATTCTACTCTGCTATCTTGAACCAATCTCTAGTCTCTGTTTACATAATTGTAAGCAATAGTTCCTTAAGAACTTTTATCAAATATTATTGTTAGTTAATTTCCCAGTTGTCTAAAAAAGAGTGGTTAATCACATTTTTGTTTGAGCTTTTTGAAGTTGAAGAAATTTATGACAGGGTGGTTTTACTCAAATTCAATTAACATTCTGGAGTTAAGAAAAGCAACTGGGATCAAGAAATACAATGTTTTGACTTCTGTTGATTCTATTTTATGGTCTCCAAATTAATTTTCCTCAAATAACTCACCCTTTCCCAGTGATAAATGCTATTATGCTTGACTTGCAATATTGTTTATCTTTTTCTTTGCCTCTCTGTTCTCACATTCTTCTGACCTAGCAAGAGGAACCCACTTGTCAGAGTCTTGAGTTCTTATCTGCTAATGCTAAGAATTGCAAGATGCTAAGAAAGCTGATGGAGATAAAATGAGAGATTCTCCTAAGACTGAAAAAAAAGAAAAGAAAAGAAAAGCATCTGAAAACTAGCTTTATCCAGTCTCCTGATATTCACCCCATTCTGCTATCCAATTAAATGTAATGGATGCTATATTGGAAAAGGACTAACTTGAGAGAATCTTGTTTAATATTCTGGCAGGAGGAATGTCTTGTGAACTATCTGAGTGTTGAGCAAAACTTATTGGTGACAAATGTAGGTAGCTGAATTGCCTATATTCTGTGAATCTCTGTTGCTACTTGAGGACAGTAAAGCAATTCAAGTTAACAATTGGCAGTTGAGTTTAATTCTAACATATTTCTAGATTTCATATGGTCAGTTCAGTTCAGTTTAGTCACTCAGTCATGTCCAACTCTTTGTGACCCCATGAATCGCAGCATGCCAGGCCTCCCTGTCCATCACCAACTCCCAGAATTCACTCAGATTCATGTCCATCGAGTCAGTGATGCCATCCAGCCATCTCATCCTCTGTCGTCCCCTTCTCCTCCTGCCCCCAATCCGTCCCAGCATCAGAGTCTTTTCCAATGAGTCAACTCTTCGCATGAGGTGGCCAAAGTACTAGAGTTTCAGCTTCAGCATTATTCCTTCCAAAGTAATCCCAGGGCTGATCTTCAGAATGGACTGGTTGGATCTCCTTGCAGTCCAAGGGATTCTTAAGAGTCTTCTCCAACACCACAGTTCAAAAGCATCAATTCTTTGGCGCACAGCCTTCTTCACAGTCCAACTCTCACATCCATACATGATTACTGGAAAAACCAATTAAATAAAAAGTGGTAATGTTCTATTATCAATAGCCATAAATACTTGGCAGACTGGGTAAATAAATTATGTTCCAGGAATATAAGAAGGGCTTTATTATCTTGCAATTAAATAATTTGACTAATTCCTCAGATTCACAAATCATTGCTTCAGAATTATAGCATAGGGAAAAAAATAATTTAAGTACACAGACTGGTGAAAATGGGAAATTGAATCAATCCATATCTGTAAATCAATACCATATACTGAGTTATCAGATATCTGATGACGTGGCCACATCTAACAAATAAATTGAAAACCCACATATTAGGCAATTCTTATGATCACCATCCGGAGAAGGCAATGGCACCCCACTCCAGTATTCTTGCCTGGAAAATCCCATGGATGGAGGAGCCTGGTAGGCTACAGTCCATGGGGTTGGTAAGAGTCAGACAGGCCTGATCGACTTCTCTTTCACTTTTCACTTTCATGCATTGGAGAAGGAAATGGCAACCCACTCCAGTATTCTTGCCTGGAGAATCCCAGGGACAGGGGAGCCTGGTGGGCTGCAGTCTATGGGGTCGCACAGAGTCGGACATGACTGAAGTGACTTAGCAGTAGCATGAACACCATCATATCAGCTAAATCCCTATCAAAATTAATTTAACCAATAAAAATAGCATATCATTTATTAAATTTCATTTTAAATAATCCAGTTAATGGGGATTCAATTACAGAATCTCAATTGATCATTGCACTTTTTTGTTGGATAATTTACAAAATAGTAATGGTGAGGCTTTTAAAATCCTACACTAAATTTAAATTACTCAAAATTTTAAGATACATTCTCAAGCACTTTATCCACTTAATTTATGTTGCAGCAATAAAAGTCTTGTAGAACCAAGACTTCAGAAATCAGTGTAATACATTTTAAATTAGTGGTGAAACAAATATTTTCCCTAAAAAGATTTCAACTTCATACTTAGAGGCTAAATTTCTTACTTACTTATAATTAGAAAAAAAAAATGACAAGTTGAAATATGAATGAGGTGGATTATTTGTTTCTTTTTAAACTCATACATCTAGATGTAACTTACATCATGCTATGGCTCACCAAAATCATAGATCTCATAATTATCAGAAAGTAAAAACAGGACTAGTTACTATATTCAAAAAGCAAGTAAAAAGTTAATCTCTTTTTGAACATTATATTGAGATACTTCATTTACATAATTTTTTCCTCACAGACAGTTCAAAATAGAGTTTACTCACACCATCATTGCATGCTTTAGACTTCCTATCAATAAGGTAAAAAAATATGCACTTATTCCTTCAGGGAGCAATCTGGGTGTGACAGGACATTGCCACAATAATATCACCACTATTTTTTTATATAGTAATTTTTCTCATATAATGCAAACATATTTTGTCCCTTTCAACAAGACTACTCTCATATTATTTATCATATTGGTCCCTAAATTTACTGGGGGCATGTTACTTTTAAGACATTAAATATCATGTCTTCCTGCTGAAGCCTATAAACACAAAAAGAGTTCATTGAAGCCATAAATTGCTTATTTGTAAGCAAATTCATGATTTTAGTTACTGCTTTGTAATGCAAACTAAATTGAACTCATAAAATTTTCTGCTTTCTGTAAAATAGAGCAGTATAATGTTAGTGAACTGCAAGAAAAAAACATACTATTAAGGAAGTTTAGTCCAAATGTGTTACATAGGCATATGCACACCTTCCTCAAGATAAAACAGGGATTTAGAGAAGGACACTTGGCAGTTATATAGTTTCAAAAAGAATATTGAGGGTCAAAACATAACTGATTTGGGACTAGATAGAAAGACAGAATGTGGTAACAATGGAAGTAGAAAAAAATCAAGAGACAGCAGGAAAATATAAGGAAAGAAGGAGACTGAGAATGAATTTATGGTTTACAAACTGTGAATTACATCTGGAAAATGGTCAATGTCTTTAACAGTCATACTTACTGGCAGGAGCCATATCTAAAGTATTGACTGTATTATAGCCACTGTCCATTAGATATGAAACATGAGTCTAGGTTATAGTATGTTTTCTCACTTTCTGATATTTGCTATAATCAGGTCTGAACTTACTTATTTTGCCACTTTTGTTTTTTCCTGTTTTCAATCACCACTGATCACTCACTTGAGAGAAAAAGAAAAGATGGTGAAATTACATGGCAATATTCCTAACACAGGAATCTGACAGAAATACATTTGTCTACTTGCTCTAGTCTTTCAGTGTACCTTCCCTGCCCTTGCTATCTCTTTCCATATACAGAAAGTTAAATAAGCATGGCCGGTCTCTATGCTGTCACTCATTCTGCATCAGAGGAGTTGGAAAATTATGCTAGATTGGTAAGTTGGGGAGAATTATGTGGTCCCTTTCAGCCTCCCTCCCTCCTCTTTTTCTCTCTGTAGAGCCAGTCTGTCTGCATAGAGCAAAACTTTTCTACTTTCTAGATAACCCTTAACTGCCCCACCTAGCTACACACACAACAGCAGAAGCCTTCGCTGGTCTAGCAGTTCCTGTGGTCTCAGGAACTGCACTAGCTAGTACAAGGTAGTATTTCCTCACAGAATAAGTCCTTTCTCCAGTATTTCAGCATCCTCAGCAGTATCATTGCTTTTCAAACTAGTTTTAACCCTTTGTCTTATATTTTATAGTCCTATTTACAGGACCTCCTCAAATATCCATCCGTTCAGAATGGATTGTTCAGAAATATATAAAAATAATTATAAAACAAAAATGTGCATTTGATGATATTTTTACAGTCATAGTGCCATATGTAGGTATATATGGCTAGACTCCTGGATGAATAAATTATTTGCATCATATCTCATTTTAGTTGGATGTAGCTTAGAGCCTAATGTTCCAGATACTGGGTGTCATACCAGGTATGAAGTGAAGTGGAAATCTTGCCTGAAAGTAGTGATAGCTTAGTGGGAACACATGGAAGAGGTTGTATATTACAAAATGACTTGTGCTCTGAGATATGGAGCTGAAGCTACAATACTTTGGTCACCAGATGCAAAGAGCCAACTCATTAGAAAAGACCTTGATGCTGGGAAAGTTTGAAAGCAGGAAGAGAAAGGGACAACAGAGGACAATATTGTTTAATGGCATCATCGACTCAATGGACATGAGTTTGAGCAAGCTCCAGGACATGGTGAAAGACAGGGAAGCCTGGTATGCTGCAGTTCATGGGGTCACAAAGAGTCAAACATAGCTGAGTAGACTGAACAAGATATGCAGCAACTATGGGAGTATATCTGAGAACACAGGGGAAACGAGTGAGGACTATTAAAGTCTTCCTGGAGGAGGTGACATGTGATCTGCTTTTCCCAAATGTATAGGGCTTCAGAGGAGATGCTAAATAGAGAGAGAAAAAAAAAATGTCATGAGCAATTTATCTTTAAAAATGTGTGTGCACTCTGTCATGTCTGACTCTTTGCAACACTATGGACTCTGTAGCCTGTCAGACTCCTCTGTTCATGCAGTTTTCCAGGCAAGAATACTGGAGCAGATTGCCATATTTTTCTCCATGGGATCTTCCTGAATCAAAGATTGAACCTGCATCTTTTACAGCTCCTGCACTGGCAGGCTTGTTCTTCATAGCTGAGCCACCGGGGAAGCCCTCTTTAAAATGCTGCTGCTAAGTCACTTCAGTCACGTCTGGCTCTGTGTGACCCCATAGATGGCAGCCCACCAGGCTCCGCCGTCCCTGGGATTCTCCAGGCAAGAACACTGGAGTGAGTTGCCATTTCCTTCTCCAACGCACGAAAGTGAAAAGTGAAGATGAAGTTGCTCAGTCGTGTCTGACTAAATGAGGCACTTGGAATTCCTTGGTAGTCCAGTGACTAGGGCTCTGTGCTCCCAATGGAGGAGATACATATTTATTCCTGGTTAGGGAACTAAGATCCCACATGCTGCACAGCAATTAAAAATATTAATAAGTGAGGTCATTAAGAAGTTTCATACATATTATGCATTTGACAAAATTTTTTTCATGTGAAATTGAGATTAAGATGAACAAGTATTTATTGATGTTAGTGATGTAGTACTTAATTACACATTTTACATTATGTTATTCTTTAAAAGAAAAACAGTAAAATTCTTATGTGCGTGTGCAAGGATAAGCTAGAGAGATATTAAGAGCAACAAAATATGTGGCATAGTACCCTAATAGAAAAAAAAAAAAATGAGAGAAAACTCATTGCCATCTGGAAGTTTAATACCTTAAAGGTAACACAAAACACACAAAAAAACTAATTAGTATGGCATGATTTAAATAAATGTCATCTTGCTATCCATGATTAATTTACAAGTGAATGGAAGAGATAAATAGTGTTTAGGGAATTCAAAGGACATAGAAATTAAGGCTAACAAGTGATGCGATCCAGTTTACTAAAAAAAAAAAAAAAAAAAAAAAAAACAGATTCTCACAGGGGTCATGATGGAAGCTTTGAATAGTTATTTGTCTACCAAATGTGCAGGTTAACAATACATAATGGCTAATTTGAAGATCAAGAGAATTTTCTTAAAACGCACTTTGTAACATCTAATCTTTAAATTTAACCTTCTCAAAATTATTTTTATTTGATTATTTGAATCAAGCTATTAACTTTTCTCAGGTCAGTTTGTTTTCATTTGCAACAAATTTTCATATTGCATGTATATGTTTTTATTCTAAAAACTGTGATATTTCTGTAGATGTAGGAAAACGTCAGGTCCATTCCTTCTTATGCTGTGGGAAACACATAGATACAGGAGGATAATTTGTTAGCAAAACGCTTTTCAACTATAAACTTTATTCTAAAGATAAATTTTTCAAAGTTGAAATACCTTTTCTTTACCAAGAGTAGGAGAAATCTACTTTTTCTGTTCTCTTTTAATGAGTTGTCCACTTGAAGATTATCTACTTTCAAAAATATTTCATTTCTGTTAGCTCTAATTCCACTCTTAAGAAAGCATACCCTAGGCATATTTCAAAGTATTCAATCTTAAAGAAAGGTTATGTCAAGATATAGACATGATACAGAATATCATGCTGACAATAGAAATTTTTCAGTGCCCCAGGAAAGCTGATAGATTCTATGGACATATTACCTTGTCAGACATCTCTGCATGCTCTATTTATTTTTTAACTTACCTTGGCTGGAAACCTTCTTGTCCCAATTATTTACAACACTGAAGTTGAATAAGTTGTTTATTCAATAACATCTTCTTTAGAGACACCTGATAAATCTGAAGAATTATGTCCAATGAAAAGAGTCCTTCAGTTCAGTTCAGTTCAGTCGCTCAGTCGTGTCTGATTCTTTGAGACTCCATGAATTGCAGCATGCCAGGCCTCTCTGTCCATTACCAAATCCTGGAGCTCATCCAAACCCATGTCCATCGAGTCGCTGATGCCATCTAGCCATCTCATTCTCTGTCGTCCCTTCTTCTCCTGCCACCAGTCCCTCCAAGCATCAGAGTCTTTTCCAATGAGTCAACTCTTTGCATCAGGTGGTCGAAGAACTGGAGTTTCAGCTTCAGCATCATTCCTTCCAAAGAACACCCAGGACTATTCTCATTTAGAATGGACTTGTTGGATCTACTTGCAGTCCAAGGGAGTCTCAAGAGTCTTCTCCAACACCACAGATCAAAAGCATCAATTCTTCGGATCTCAGCTTTCTTCACAGTCCAATTCTCACATCCATACATGACCACTGGAAAAACCATAGCCTTGACTAGATGGACCTTTGTTGGCAATGTAATGTCTCTGCTTTTCAATATTCTAACTAGGTTGGTCATAACTTTCCTTCCAAGAAGTAAGTGTCTTTTCATGTCATGGCTGCAATCGCCATCTGCAGTGATTTTGGAGTCCAAAAAAATAAAAAAATAAAAAATAAAGTCTGACACTTTCCATCGTTTCCCCATCTATTTCCCATGAAGTGATGGGACCAGATGCCATGGTCTTAGTTTTCTGAAGGTTGATCTTTAAGCCAACATTTTTACTCTCCTCTTTCACTTTCATGAAGAGGCTTTTTAGTTCCTGTTCACTTTCTGCCATCGAGGTGGTGTCATCTGCATATCTAAGGTTATTGATATTGCTCCCGGCAATCTTGATTCCAGCTTGTGCTTCTTTCAGCCCAGGGTTTCTCATGATGTACTCTGCATATAAGTTAAATAAGCAGGGTGACAATATACAGCCTAGATGTACTCATTTTCCTATTTGAAACTAGCCTGTTGTTCCATGTCCAGTTCTAACTGTTGCTTCCTGACGTGCGTAGAAGTTCTCAAGAGGCAGGTCAGGTGGTCTGGTATTCCCATCTTTTTCAGAATTTTCCACAGTTGATTGTGATCCACACAGTCAAAGGCTTTGGCATAGTCAGTAAAGCAGAAATTGATGTTTTTCTGGAAATGTCTTGCTTTTTCATGATCCAGTGGATGTTGGCAATTTGATCTCTAGTTCCTCTGCCTTTTCTAAAACCAGCTTGAACATCTGGGAGTTCACAGTTCATGTATTACTGAAGCCCGGCTTGGAGAATTTTGAGCATTAATTTACTAGCATGTGAGATGAGTGCAATTGTGCAGTAGTTTGAGCATTCTTTGGCATTGCCTTTCTTTGGGATTGGAATGAAAACTGACCTTTTCCAGTCCTGTGGCCACTGCTGAGTTTTCCAAATTTGTTGGCATATTGAGTGCAGCACTTTCACAGCATCATCTTTCTGGATTTGAAATAGCTCCCCTGGAATTCCATCACCTCCACTAGCTTATTTGTAGCGATGCTTTTTAAGGCCCACTTGACTTCACATTCCAGAATGTCTGACTCTAGGTGAGTGATCACACCATCATGATTATCTTGGTCATGAAGCTCTGTTTTTACAGTTCTTCTGTGTATTCTTGCCAACTCTTCTTAATATCTTCTGCTTCTGTTATTTATGCAATGTCAAAATAACTTCATCTATATAAATCAGTGGGGAAAAGAAAATTCCTTTGTAAAATGACATTTGGATTGAACATCATCTGCTGGAAAAATAATAATTGGTTGATTTCATAATTATCATAGCCAATTTTGGGCAATGGATTGTTACATAGAAACCAGACATTTTTGAAAAGAGTTTTTGTTTCTTTTTGCCAATTTAGCAATAGATATACAGAGAAAATGAGACCATGTAAAGAATTTGCACTGCATTATTCTTCTGAGAACTAAATTCATGTGCTTATTCACTCAGTCATGCCTGACTTTTTGCAACACCATGAACCATAGCCCACTAGGCTCCTCTGTCCATGGCATTTTTCAGGCAATAAAGCTGGAGTGGGTTTCCATTTCCTTCTCCAGAGCTAAATCTATATCCCTAATTAAAAAAATAAATAAACAAATGTTATTTTTTCAGAGAAAGAAAAATGCTGAACTGTGGTACATATACACAATGGAGTATTACTCAGCCGTTAAAAAGAATTCATTTGAATCAGTTCTGATGAGATGGATGAAACTGGAGCCAATTATACAGAGTGAAGTAAGCCAGAAAGAAAAACACCAATACAGTATACTAACACATATATATGGAATTTAGGAAGATGGCAATGACGACCCTGTATGCAAGACAGGAAAAAAGACACAGATGTGTATAACAGACTTTTGGACTCAGAGGGAGAGGGAGAGGGTGGGATGATTTGGGAGAATGGGAATTCTAACATGTATACTATCATGTAAGAATTGAATCGCCAGTCCATGTCTGACGTAGGGTGCAGCATGCTTGGGGCTGGTGCATGGGGATGACCCAGAGAGATGTTGTGGGGAGGGAGGTGGGAGGGGGGTCATGTTTGGGAACGCATGTAAGAATTAAAGATTTTAAAATTAAAAAAAATAAATAAATAAATTAAAAAAAATAAAAATACATTAAAAAAACTGAAAAAAAAAAGAATTTAACATTTATGTGCTAAATACTGTTCTCAGATCTTAAATTATTAAGATTATTATGAACTCCTGAAGACTTCAAAACGACCTTACAGAACAGTCACTGTTATAATATCCAGTATGGAGATAAATACACAGAGACATGGAGGAATTTCATATTGTAAACTTAGGGTTCAAACTCAGCCTCTCTATTTCTAGAATCTGTGCTTTTAACACTATGCTATTTTAGATACATTTAAAAAGTAGTTTAAGGGATATTTTAAATACTCATTTTTATTCATTCCAGTCATTAATAATATTTAACAAAGAATATATATATTTAGACCTATTTGTGTCTATATCAATATTGATATAAATATCTAGATCTATCTACATATCTCTGTACAATATATATCTATATTGCTATATATCTAGATGTAAACAGTCTTATAGATATATTGTATTTAAAAGACTTTATATATAGATATTATATATAATATAGATAGATATGACATTTCTATCACATATGATTTGGGCCAGACATCCTGGAATGTGAAGTCAGGTGGGCCTTAAGAAGCATCTCTACAAACAAAGCTAGTGGAGGTGATGGAATTCCAGTGAAACTATTTCAAATCCTGAAAGATGATGCTGTGAAAGTGCTGCACTCAATATACCAGCAAATTTGGAAAACGTAGCAGTGGCCACAGGACTGGAAAAGGTCAGTTTTCATTCCAATCCCAAAGAAAGGCAATGCCACAGAATGCTCAAACTACCGCACAATTGCACACATCTCACATGCTAGTAAATTAATGCTCAAAATTCTCCAAGCCAGGCTTCAAGAATACGTGAACCGTGAACTCCCTGATGTTCAAGCTGGCTTTAGAAAAGGCAGAGGAACTAGAGATCAAATTGCCAACATCCACTGGATCATGGAAAAAGCAAGAGAGTTCCAGAAAAACATCTATTTCTGCTTTACTGACTATGCCAAAGCCTTTGACTGTGTGGATCACAATAAACCATGGAAAATTCTGAGAGAGATGGGAATCCCAGACCACCTGACCTGCCTCTTGAGAAATCTGTATGCAGGTCAGGAAGCAACAGCTAGAACTGGTCATTGAACAACAGACTGGTTCCAAATAGGAAAAGGAGTACGTCAAGGCTGTATATTGTCACCCTGCTTTTTTAACTTATATGCAGAGTACATCATGAGAAACGCTGGACAGGAAGAAACACAATCTGGAATCAAGATTGCCAGGAGAAATATCAATAACCTCAGATATGCAGATGACACCACCCTTATGGTAGAAAGTGAAAAGGAATGAAAAAGCCTCCTGATGAAAGTGAAAGAGGAGAGTGAAAATGATGGCTTGAAGCTCAACATTCAGAAAACGAAGATCATGGCATCTGGTCCCATCACTTCTTGGGAAATAGATGGGGAAACATTGGAAACAGTGTCAGACTTTATTTTGGGGGGCTCCAAAATCACTGCAGATGGTGACTGCAGCCATGAAATTAAAAGACATTTACTCCTTGGAAGAAAAGTTATGACCAACCTAGATAGCATAGTCAAAAGCAAAGACATTACTTTGCCGGCTAAGGTCCATCTATTTAAGGCTATGGTTTTTCCAGTAGTCATGTATGGATGTGAGAATTGGACTGTGAAGAAAGCTGAATGCTTAAGAATTGATGCTTTTGAACTGTGATGTTGGAGAAGACCCTTGAGAGTCCCTTGGACTGCAAGGAGATCCAACCAGTCCATTCTGAAGGAGATCAGCCCTGGAATTTTTTTGGAAGGAATGATGCTAAAGCTGAAACTCCAGTACTTTGGCCACCTCATGCAAAGAGTTGACTCACTGGAAAAGACTTTGATGCTGGGAGGGATTGGGGGCAGGAGGAGAAGGGGACGACAGAGGATGAGATGGCTGGATGGCATCACTGACTCAATGGATGTGAATCTGAGTGAACTCCGGGAGTTGGTGATGGACAGGGAGGCCTGGCATGCTGCGATTCATGGGGTCACAAAGAGTCGGACACGACTAAGTGACTGAACTGAACTGAACTGAACTGAAGGAGAATTGACTAATTGAATACCTGAGAAGCAGCATTCCACACTTCATTTCCTTTTTTCTGATAAAAGGTTTCCTGCAATTTCCCCAACCAACCTTGCCTTCCAATCCTCATTCTATCACTCTACACTTTTACTCTCACAGTTCCAGCAATGTAAGAACTTTAGAGCCTGCTATCATTTGGGACATGAAGATGGGCAGAAGATGGGCCATAACAGTCAATTGTTCTACATTCAAATATACTCCTAGTTATATCTATGACTATTCTTTCATTGGACTTTGCAGAATAGAAATGTTATATTTATCCTTAAGAAATTACTCTTCCAAATAAGACACTTCTAAGGCATATTTATTGACCCATAATGTGGACAGTATCTCTCCAGATGACTCTTCAGTGTCACTGCCTATAAAGTTAAAAGTGACCAAGACTTTTATTATTATTTGTTTTATTTATTTTTATTATTATTGATTGCTCTTTAATAAGCACAATTCCTCCCAATTATCTTGTTTTTGTTTCTTCCCAGCCATGTTTTCTAATCATACTTGCCAACAGGGAGTTTGCTAATAGACCACATTCACAGAGCTACAGATAAGGCATTGAATTATTTTAAGCATAATAACTACATAATATTAAATTTTAATATTATAATGGTGTTGAAGAGAACCAGTTGTATAATCCCTGTATTCTCAGTGCTATAGACAGATATATCAGTTAAAGTTTATCAGTGAATCAGAACCTATGACTGATGCAAAATAAGACATCTCTTATAGGAGTTAGATGTTACAAAGTTGTGGAAGCTAGCTTCATGCTCTATATAAGATAGATAGTTGCTTTTGCAGCTGATATGATGCCTGAAGTCAGCAAGCTGGCAATTGGAAAGAAAAGATAAACTTAAAGTGAGGGAGACCAGGGAAAATATGGACCTCCTAAGGGTATGTTCAAATCCTAACTGAAAACCATACCTGACTCTGACGAACTCAGATCTCGATAACATGAGCTATCAGCAGGAAATGCATCACCATGGAGTAACATATATACTTGGCTCAGGATTTGGAGAAATTGAATGAGATTATCCAGTGGAAGCTGGAGGAACTGCAGGAGTCATAGCAGAGTCACACAGCTCATATAGCCACACCAGCATGTGACTGCTGCTCTGTGGCAACAAGGGAGCCAGCAGAGCAGTGGTGATTTGTGTTCACTGCAGCAGCACCTGGCTCTGCACAATCCTCTGAGCAGATCCTGCAGCTCCTCTAGCTTCTACTTACAGGGCATAGACACTGAAGTGCTCCTATGAATTCTGAAGTTTCTCTCAATATGTGTTTCTTACAGTCTTGGTGAAGGGAGGATCATTTTGGAGTGTTTATGAGTAAGCCTTAGATGATAAATTCATTCTAGCCTTTAAAACATCCTTCAACTCTGCTGGTGTAGGCTATCTTTGGATCTATGTTTTAGTCTCCCAAGCACAATGCTAAAATAATTCTCTGCCCTTTACTTCTTGATAGTACATTAAATCCAGAATCTCTGCCTAGTGCACTTATGAAAAATAATTCAACCCTTATGTTCCACTATGTTCCAGTAGAGTTAGAAGATGTTCCTAAAGTGTTCTCAAAATTTCTGTTGAAAACAAATTTGCATTCAGTTTAGTTCAGTCGCTCGGTAGTGTCCGATTCTTTGCGACACCAGAAACTATAGCACACCAGGCTTCCCTGATCATCACCAACTCCTGAAGCTTGAATCTTACCTTTTTTTGTGATGCTTACTGTACTTTCTCATGTCTCACACTTTTAGAGTTACCGTTTTTGGCCTCCCAGGGTTTGAATCTGATTATGAGTTCAGAAGCAATGAGAGATGAAGGGGGTAGTTATTAAGGAGTATAAATAGTTCCATTTAAGTCAAATGCTTCAGAAAAGTCCATTACAGGATATTCAAGAAAAATGAGACAAACCTCTTCATAACGGAAAAATATCTATTTATAATAGTAAATGCATTTCAGGGTTATGTATAGGATTTTAATCCCAGCTTCATCTTAATATTCTCTTAAGGATTCTTACCAATTTTGAAAGTCCCTATTCTACATCAATGTTCTAAGTTAATCAAAGGACAATCATGATGTCAGAAATGAAATGTGCATTATAAGTCATTTACTTGTGGAATAAGGTTTTATATTTAAATCTGAGTTCCATGGGTAGAGGATACAAGGGTTTCATTTCAGGAGTTCACAGAAGCATTCTTGTCCCTTACCTGACCCAGACTTAAGACTTTAAAGTACTAAACTCATCAGTTTATTTCCCAAGTCAATAGAAAATTTAGAAATAACCAAATCAGCTTCGTAGTACTCCATATTTTTACTATGTTTTTTATAGCTGCAACTATTAGTATATAGTCATCCAAAGACTTACCTTTTATAACACCTGATTACAGATATCTCTAGATGATAATTAAAATATTTCTTGTCATTTTATATCATGAACTTCTATTGATCCATTTGCTACTAGAAACAGAGTCATTAACATCTTTAAAACTAATTAGACCACAGAAATAGTTCTGTGAAACCAATTCAAAAAATTTGTTCTTAAAATTCTGATCCCTGGTGGCTCAGAGGTTAAAGCGTCTACCTGCAATGTGGGAGACCCGGGTTCGATCCCTGGGTTGGGAAGATCCCCTGGAGAAGGAAATGGCAACCCACTCCAGTATTCTTGCCTGGAGAATCCCATGGATGGAGGAGCCTGGTGGGCTACAGCCCATGGGGTCGCAAAGAGTCAGACACGACTGAGTGAGGCCAGAATCACTTGTGGTGCCAAATTTTGTATAATTTAAGCTTTAATTAGAGAACAAGAACCACAGTGAGTTTTAATAGATAAAAATTTGTTATAGATATTAGACCTTTCATAAGTACCACAGCTGCTTAAGCAGTTTTGCTTCTGCATTTGATATAGGAATTGAAATCAGGGCAAGGATATGAGAAGAAATAGTGGATTTAAATTTGGGAAGATTAAAGGAAAACTGGAATCCATGAGAATAAATAGGAACCTATGAGACAACTAGAACCTCATGAGGACAAAATGCAATTAATAAGAGCAAATTAGAACCCACATTGGTGATTTATTGCCTCCAACATTGATGGGAGTAACCTATGTTATTAATATAATCTGTGCACCCTTTATGACAGAGCTGTACTAGTGTGTGGATTGATACGTTCAGAAGCTGAAGCACAGATCTATCAAGAGTCTCAAAACCCAAGGGCCTGGCTGCTTCTCTATACCAACAAAAGGAATAGTTGGATGAAAAACTGAGTAAGCTGAAAAGGTCTTAGCTCTACTTCAACCTTTAGAATGTTAAATATATATATATATATATATATATATATATATATATATATATATATATATATATATTCTATTCACATCAGCCTTCCAAATATCACTGAAATTTCCCTTATGGGTAACTTTACCCACAACCCTATGAAAAGGGGAAAGATAAGAAATGTAGTATAGCAAAATAGACACCATACAAAGTCACCACATTGGGAGTAATGTTCCCATGAGTAAATGAGAATAGAGACAAGTAACTAACTAAAATTGTTTCCTTCTAATCAAGAGTACCAGAAAGCCATTTATTTTTATTGCCTCTAAGTTTTAAGGAAATCTCATGAACTATTATTTTATAAATATAAAACATATATTTTAGCTCTAGTATGCACAAAGCATAGGGTTATAAGGAAACTACATGACCAAGTTCTGTTGACCAGTATCCTTACCTTCAAAGAACTTAAAATGTCATCATTGATCCATATCCAGGATTATTCATGTACTCTTGCATTTCCTATCATGATTATCTAGTATACTTATACCAAGAAATTCAGAAAAAAATTTATTTATTGTCAGTCTTAACCAGGTTTAGCATGGTTACACAAAATGATATTTAATATTATTCCATTGATTTTTCTTCTACATGTTTTAATTTTTATTTAAGTGCTTCTGTATGGGGAAATATCCAAATGATACACGAAAAAATGTCTTGCCAAATCCTCTAAAAATAGCAATAGAACACAAAATCTTATTCACTGAACATGTAGATATGATAGAAATGCAATTTGATTAGTTAATAATTCATTTAATATCACAGTGGTATGCATTTTATATGCCAAATTGTACTGATAGCAATAAACAAAATTAATCTAGTGAGGAACCATGAAAAATGCCGTGAATTAGATAATATCAAACTAACAAAGGGCTTCCCTGGTGTCTCAGATGGTTAAAAACCTGCTTGCAATGCAGGAGACCTAGGTTTAATCCCTCTGTTGGGAAGATCCCTTGGAGGAGTGGATGGCAACCCAGTCTAGTATTCTTGCCTGGAGAATTCCCATGGACAGAGGAGCCTGGTGGGCTACAGTCCATGGGGTCACAAAGTGTTGGGCATGACTGAGTGACTAAGCACAGCACAGGACAAACAAGCAAAGACAAAAGAAAATTATAATGAAGCAGTTAGCCTGTATATGATTTCTAAATTTAGAATTCTGAAAAGGTATTATCTTCATAAATATTTATTAGCCATGATTCTGGATTTACTTTGTGGCAAAGATAATCATTGAATATATGTGATGTATAAATCTTGAATGATCTATTCATGAATTCACTTATTCTGCACAGCTTATAAAATTGGTTGAAAACAAGGTCTGTGCCCCAAGAAAAAGGCATATTGGCCATGTTTCGGTGAAGAAATGCCATATGTCATTCACTAACTGAATATTTAATTCAGTATTTCAGGCAAACAAATCCAAAATCAACAAGCAACAGATCTTTTTTAATTATTCGAAGCACATAATAGTTCTACTCATGGATGGAAGCATTAATAACCCAAGGAAAACAACTATACATTATAAAAAGACATTGGCTGTTGTTTTCAGTACAGTTGGTTTGCTTTAAAAAAAAATAATCTTATGATGATTCTGCAGTTTATTTCTTAAGAGTGAATGAAACTTGAAATTTTAGCAAATATGTTTCAGCACAATCATCAAGAAACAGAGTTACTTGCCACTGCAATGAAAGCAAATCATAGGTCAGTGTATCTCTGAACTATTTTAAAAGCTGTTTTGTTTCAATTTAAGAAAAATAGCAAAAAAAAAAAAAATTAGTGGAAGCAGATTTCCTGTTCTACCCATGATGGAGTAGCTTGTCATATGCATTGCTTCTGCCAAGAACAACTAGAAAAACCATAAAAATTAACTTAGGTTTGGTGTAAAGGAATCATAAAAATGGAAAAGCAGCCAATACTTTAGGAGGGGGTTTCTTTCAAGAAGGAGGCTCAAGAAAGACAGGAATAGAGAATCTATGAAAAAGAAGCAATTAAAATCATAGAAAAAAAAGTATATTAGAAACATGAAAAAAAATAAAGGAAACATGTGATTTTGAAGAGACAAAAATAGGAGATCAGGGAGTCCAGGAAGAGGGGCCATACTAAAAATCATGAATTTCTGCTTTGGACATTTTAAAATAATAAAGTAAAACAAGGTTATACTGAGTCTTTTAAGACTCAGTATAGGCATCACTGATGGGATAAAGGTGTTTCTACACTAGCTGCCTGACAGGATACAGAATTTAATATAGGAATGACAATATTTTGAAAGTCCTTTTTAACTTTTCCTAAAATCAATAAAAAGCTAGCAACTACACCAAGAACGAATATTATTGGGAGGAAAAAAAGAAATGCAGCAATAAATAACAAAGCTATGGAAGGCATTATACTATAGATATTTTGAAGGTACCGTGATTAAAATGTTCAAGGAAATAAATGAAAATTTGTGTTTAACCAAAAAAGTGGAATTTATTTAAAAAAGCAAATAGATGCTTTGGGACTTTGAAACAAAATCAGTGGAATTAACAACAGAGTGTGTGAGTTTACCTAATAGATTAAGCACAGCTAGAGATGACAATATTGAAATTTATTTATGTCCAATGTTCTCAGAAAGCAGGGACAGTTGAAAATCTCACTATGAAAAAGATAAAAATACACTGTATTTTCATATCTCCCAGTGCAAGTCTCAATTTCATCTTTCGTCGTGGACAAAGTTAAGGCTCACCTCTATCCTTCCTCATGCCAAGTACAAGACTCATGGATGACTCTGTTAGTTTGTCTCTAAATCTCCAGTTTTCCCTCATTTTCTTTGAAATGTTTCTTATTAATGAATGGTCTCCTATCTCAGAACTTGAATAAATCCATCTCTTTAGTTGGCTATGGATTTTGTTTTGTAACAGAAAAAAAAAAAAAAAAAAAGCAATGGATTGAAAAAAACCGGTGAAAATTCCAGATTTCATCAGAGAGGGTTAAATGCATTGGAAACATCAAAAACAATGTAAGGACTATATCAGAATTTGAGGATAGTTGAATGTTTATATATCTGGAGGTCCTAGAATGAGAACCGGAGAAGGCAATGGCAAGCCACTTCAGTACTCTTACTAGAAAATCTCATGGACAGAGGAGCTTGGTAGCCTGCAGTCCATGGGTTCGCTACTAGTTGGACACGACTGAGCGACTTCACTTTCACTTTTCACTTTCATGCTTTGGAGAAGGAAATGGCAACCCACTCCAGTGTTCTTGCCTGGAGAATCCCAGGGGCGGCAGAGCCCGGTGGGCTGCGGTCTATGGGGTCGCACAGAGTCAGACACAACTGAAGCGACTTAGCAGCAGTAGCAGAATGAGAACAGTAGAAAAATGAGTCAGTAACACTGTCTGGAGATATGACAATTGAGTATATTTCAAAGAAAATAAAAATCTCAATCTACAGATTCAAAAAAGAACAACAAATTCAAGCAACAAAATTATAACAAAATAATATTGAGACATATCATAGTAAAACAATGAATGTGAAAGACAAAGAGAAACATTTAAATGAAGCCAGAAATAAAAGCTCGTTATAGTCAAATAAGCAATAATCACAATACAACTGATTTTTCAACAGGAAAATAAAAGTAATTCAAATGACAATGGGTATATCTATGTTTCAAATAGTGAAAGAAAATGAGATCAACCTAGATTTTTACACTCTGATGCATGCGTGCATGCTAACTTGCTTCAGTTGTTTCCAACTCTGCAGATCCTATGGACTGTAGCCTGCCAGGCTCCTCTGTCCATGGGATTCTCCAGGCAAGATTACTGGAGTGGCTTGTCATGCCCTTCTCCGGGGGAATCTTCCTGAACCAGGGATTGAACCTACAGCTCATGCATTGCAGACAGATTCTTAACCACTGAGCCACTGGAAAAGACTTTATAATGTCCTTCAAATGTGAAGCAAAAATGAAGTAATTCAGGCAGATAAAACAGTTATATAGTTATAACTGTTAACAGTTATAGTTAACAGACCTAAAATAAAAGGATAGTGCATCAGTCATACACATTATAAAGTGAAAGTGAAAGTTGCTCAGTCGTGTCCAACTCTTTGCGACTTCATGGAAAGTTTAGGATAAACATCAAAAGAATGAATATGAATATAGTAATAAAGGTAGGTGGAATAAGAGTACTTGATTCATCTGAATATTTATAATTAGCCAAACTTAGTGTTAAGCAACAGTCCTCTCCAGATTAGCAAGTCTGCCTAAGACTTCTGTCATACCTTGCAAGTTTGAGAGACAAAAACTACTCTCAGATTTGATATTATCAGATTTGATAATTGACTAGAATGACTCACAAAACTGAGGAAAGAGTTAGAGTTATAATTATAGTTTTATTATATCAAAAGGATACAAATGAGAGCCAATCAAAATAAGAGATGCACAGGGCAGAATCTGGGAGGCTTCCAAACAAAGTTTGCATTGTCCCCTCACTTTGACTAAATATTAAATAAGATTCTTCTTTTCTCTAGTTCTGACCTTCATTTTCTACCAGAATTTAATTTAAAAAACTTGTAATTAACAATCTTTGCTCCATCCCTTTGATTTCCAGTGACTTTGGCTTGCAGCAACTTAAAGCAGAGTTTTGGTTCCTGGTCAGAGATTGAAGTCAGACCATGGAAGATACAGTGCTGAATCCTAGCCACTAGACTACCAGAGACAGTGGCCAGTGACAAGGCCCTGACCCATCAGCTGTGTAGAAATGAATTTCCACAGAGAGAAATAGTGAAACAAGTTAAGTGTTTATTAGGAGGAAAAGGAGTACATGTATATAGACATAGGGGTGGGCTTAGAGAGAATCACATCCTCATGGTAGTTTGAATCACTTATACGGGGTGTTTCTTCCAGGTTTACTTTGATCAGTATCTTGCTTTGCCAAGTTCTGAATTCATACTTGGTATACGTCAAGATCCTCCCTTGTATGTACATGCATCTCTTAGCCAAGATGGATTCCAGCAAAGAGGTCTATATGTAGGTTGACATTACTTACTATGAAGTGATACCCCCTCAGTTTTGACCTCCAAGGAGCCTTTCTGAGCATATGTAATCAGGAAGGTCTCCTTGACTTTGAGGAATATGTTGTCTTTTACCTGGGTTAGGTCTTAGCTATGCGCTCTTGCCTGCTATTTTGGAGTATCTGTCCATAGGGTATGAGCTACAGATGCTTAGCCTGGGGACCTCCTATCTCCTGCCTCACCTTTGAGGTTCTAATTTTCTCCAACCTCTAGCCAGTCTGCAGCCCAAGAATTTCTGTCCTAAAGACCTAGGAGCATCTCTTGAAATGGATTCGTGGAGAAAAGTGTTAATAGTATGGTCTCTTTACTGTGTTAGCTTCAGTCATGTCTGACTCTTTGCGACCTCATGAACTGTAGCCTACCAGTGTCCCCTGGCCATGGGATTCTACAGGCGAAAATACTGGAGTGGGTTGCCATCCCCTTCTCCAGGGGATCTTCCTAACCCAGGGATTGAACTTGCATTTCTTAAGTCTCCTGTTTGTTAATAAGAACTAATTAACAAACAAGGTGGCCTAATCACCATTGACCAGCCTCTCCCTAGTGTTCTCCAGTACTTATCCACTAGTTCACTCTGTGATTAAAGACTCATACCTTTTATTTTAGTGGAGATCAGTTCAATCTCTTTCTCCTTTTGCAACAATCTTGAACAAAGTCTCCCTTGCCTTTTTACTGTTTGGTACAATATTTATTTGATGATAGCATAAACATTGCAAGAAAAGAATGTTACAGATAGATCTCTTTTAAACATTGATGCAAAAATTCTAAAAAAAATTATTAGCAAACAAATTTATGATCTATTAAGTAATAAGCGATAGCCAGCTTTTATTTATTCCAAAAATGCAAATTTACTTATTTACTTGAAAACCAACCAATATAATTTACCACACTCACAGAATAAAGAAGAAAAATACGTATTTAAATTTAGCACCCATTCATGGAAAAGGAAAAAAAAAAAACACTTTAACAAGTAAAAATAGAAAGGAAATTCTTTAATCTGATAAAAGGTAGGAGAAAAAAATCATGCTTTCCTTAGTTTTCATTGCTTCCAAAGGAAAGGCAGAGACAAGGATCCAAGAGAAAATCGGAAATAGTTTATTTGGGTGTTGTAGGCTACACCAGCAGGAATAAGGGAAATTAACATAGAGAAGGAAGTCCATAAAGAGAGAGGTTTTGAGCTGGCTACATAGTAGATAGTTGAAGCTTAACTCAGTGAGGGAAACTTTGGGAAATGCTTCAAAACACATGCCTCTAAGGAAAGGAATATTTATATACCACTGGAATATTTACATACCACTATGATCCAGGAAGTAGTTAAGGACTGCTTATTTGAGGTATTAATTACCTGGCCTCCTTTCCAAGCCTGCCAAATGGTTAGTCGGTAGTTTTCAAGGGGAAAATCTCCCTTCATTAATGATGCAGATGTTGGATGTAAGGATTCTTATGGACCACAATGTGAAGGTGAGGACTGTGGATTAAGGGTAGAGCTTTTCAACATGTTACAATGCTTAATGGTGATAAAACAATAAAATTTTTCAAGATCAGGAATAAGAAAAATATTTTTACTACTGACATCTTTATTCAACATTGATTTAGATTTCAAATTCTTTGAAATAATGAAAAAAAAAAAGATACAGGACACATCAAATATGGTTTAGTTACCAGAGCAGACAATAATTCAGTGGCAAGCATAGAGAACTCAGACAAAGCTACACATATGTGGACTGAAGTAAAAGAAAACCACAACATAAAATTTATGAGTTAAGTTTTATTTGGAAACCTTACTGAAGACTATGACCTGAGATACAGTTTGCAACAAAGTTCTGAGGAAATGCTCTGATGAGGGAAGAGTATAAACGATGTCTTTTTGCTGGGAGAAATGAGTAGTCCAGCATAAAAAGATTGCTGCTAATCACAAAGAATAAACATTTTAAGTTAATTATTTTTAGTGCTTTTCTATATATGGAAAATGAAAGAGTCTAGAGTCATAGAAGCTTTTCTTACATGTGTATCTTAACTATATAGACACTGATAGATTTCTGTTTTTCTCAATCATGAGTTTCCTTCAGGATGCACTCTCAGTTGTTTTGATGACTGCAGTGGCTAATGGCTTGATCTTTGTAGAATTGGAATGTGAGGCAGCACTTTTTTTTTTCTTTACACATATATTAACAGTTATTTTATGACAAATATTCTTCATAAATAGATTTGGGAATGTTAGGTAGGTAGAATAGGGAAAAGGAATCCAAAATGGCTGTGGTTAAAAGACAAGGAAGGGAAAAGCCCAAGAAAATAGAACAAAAAAAGGTCCGAGGACCTGAGTGAGGACCTAAGGTAAAACAAACAACGCTCCTGGCTGGCCTAATTTACATAGGACAGGCCCAGGGGGAGATAAACATATAAACAGAGGAGCCAAAGCTAGCTCTCTCTCTCCCCCTCTCTCTCTCTCCCCACTGCGCTCTGGGGTGCTCTTCTCCTCATGTCTTTGGATCGACGTGCCCTCACGCCTTGAAGATGGATTTTCCTGCTATCTTCTAAATAAAATAGAGCTGTAACACTGAGCTGTAACACTGATTTGTCTAAGAGCTATAACATGGTCCATTCGAGACCTGAGAGCTATAACATGGTCTATCTAAGACCTGAGATCTGTGACACGCCGATGGGGCTTTAATGTCCATCATTCCAAATCTTTGTTGTGATGAGACAAAAAACCGAACATACACTCGTGTGACAGGAAGAACAGAAATGATTTGGGCCAATTAACTATATGTATGTATATATATGGGGGAGAAAAAAGTGACTCTAGATCAGCACAGTCCAAAAATTTCTGCATGATGAAAATGTTCTACATCTCCTGCATGTGGTAGCCATTAACTACATGAGGTTGTTGAGAATTTTATTTGTGAATAATGTAACAAAGAAAGAAACTAAATTTTGAGCTTTAGTTTTAATCTGAATAAACATAGTGCCTGTGGCTATCATATCATGCAGCACTGTCATATACTTTACATGATAAATACATGTATATTAAACAGAAAGTATTAATAAAGAGGGAAGGAGAAAAAAGCTACTGATTTAACATAAGAGGATATCTTTATGTCCTTGAAAAGGAAAAGATTTTATAAACAGAAAAAACTATATTGACCATTAAAAATCTATAAACTAAAATATATTTCTAGAAAAAATTACATTTATCAGAACACATCACTAAGTGTGAAAATACAAGTCAAAGTAGTCACAGAAGCAATTTCCAAAATAAATATCTGACAAATGATTCAAATACAGAAAATATAAGAAACCCCTACATATTAACATGAAAAAGCAACGGAGACTAATTAAAATGGGCAAAGGTTGAATAGCCACTTCATATTTCAAAAGATGATGTTTAAATAGCCAATAAACTTGTGGTATTGTATTTAACTTTATGTTTTACCAAGGAAAAGCAAATTAAATCATTTTTGTGTTGTAATTTTTAAGGAATGTCTATAATTTAAAAAGGAAGATTTTTGCCAATTTTGGCAATACTATGTAATTCATGGAACAGTTACATACTTCAGGTATAAGTTAAAATCAATACAAACCACTTCAGAAAACTGCATCTCTTTTTTTCTGTTAAAGTAGATTTAAGAATTTTATGTGAACCAATAATTTGAACCTAAAAACATGTATGTGTATATATATATATATGTATATATTTGAACTTTAAATATATACAAATAAAATGTGTATATTTGTGTACCAGCACACATGCTCTAGAATGTTGTACTTGGGATATCCTTATTAGCCTCATTAACTTGGAGGAGGATATAGCAACCCATTCCAGTATTCTTGCTTGGAGAATTTCATGAATAGAGGAGCCTGGCAGGTCATGGGGTTCAGAAAGTTGGACATGACTGAGCACACATGCATTAGCCTCAATCTGGTTACAACTGAAATAGCCATTCAAGGTAAAATCAGTAAATTCAGTTGTTGTCGATCAATGTTTAATATAGAAATGAGAAGAAAACATATCGCTACCTTCAGTTATCTGTAGAAATCTTAAAAGGTAGTGTCATGCAATTGAAATCAGCCATAAAATATGACATAATGTAGGATTCTGTTTACTTAGAGTTCAAAAATTAGGGAATTAATTCATGATGATAAAAGCCAGAAGAGTATTTCTGTATGGCATATACAAAAGCAACTTCTAGAAGGATGCCAACATTAAAATATGTTATCAGATTGGAAGTTTCATAAGTGTATTTACTTTGTTAAAAGTCACTGAAATTTGCACTTATAATTCAAGTAAAATGTCATTAAATTTTACTAAGGAAAAGAAGGAAATCTTGAAAAAAAGTTAGTGACAGTGCATGAAAAATGAATGAGCTGGCACTAAAAGATGAATATGTCAGTGCGATTTAATAAGTAAATTTTCTTAGCACAGCAGATTACTTTTTTTCGTTCAGCCATATCATCTGATATGAAAACAGTGACTGGCTATGTTTTAGCACTTTGCCACTTCTGTTTTCAATGGTGTCTATTCAATCTATGGCTGTTAGAACTGGAAGATTATTATTATATTTTTCCTTGTGAGATGAGAGAAAGAACAGTACAGATGCTATAAATTATTTGAAATTGAAGATATATTTTCAGCTAAGGTGCACAAGATGGAATAATGTACAGTATAAATAGCTCAAAGATACAACATATGTTGACTAAAAATGTATTTAGAAGCTTATATATGAGACATTTGTATTAGCAAAGAGAGTTTAGGAGTGTATAATAAAATATAGCCATCTCCTTTCGGATTCCCATGTCCCGAGGGGAGTTAAAATTTCTGAAGCTCAAAATCTTCTCTCAGAGTTTCGCATCAGGTTGCATAATACTCAAATTGCCTCCACAATTGATTGTGAAATGGTTTTAAAATACCATATCGCAGACGTGGATGATACTGCATGCTGTGACAAATGATGTGTCCCCAAAATCTATTTTCCTTGTTGATTGGAGATCTACTTAAACCTTAATAACCAAAGTTAATAGTTCCTTTTAAGTAATTGTGACTACCCTATTAGTCCCACTATTTGGCATATATTTATAATGTTTCTTTTATATGTACCTTGTGTAAATAAATAAAGTACCACTGTAATAGGAAAATAAACAAATTACCACTGTAGTCAAGAAACTCACATTGTCCTGAGAAGTCACATACACCAATGTTTATAATGAAAACTAAACATTTTAACCATTCTGGGGTAAAGGAGATGGGGTATGGAAGGATTTACTGTTGAAAGATGAAGATTGGGTCTTGTAGATGATTGGGTAGTGACTGGATGAATTTAAGAAGGAGATTAATGTGGTCAGGTTTGCATTTTTAATATTTCACTCTGAAAACTGTAAAGATGAATTTAACTGGAATAGGAGATACAGGGAAATCAGATAAATTGCAATTGAAAGAAGAAGCAAGAGACTGAACCTGAGAGGTGGTATATAAAGTGCCTAGCTGAGCAAGCTCATTTAATATTTTTTTATGGTGATTTTGATCAAATGAAGCTCATAACTCTTGTTCTCCAGCAGACTTAGCATTACATGAAAATAGAGGATTAGTCAAACAACATTTCCAAAGGATACATTGTTGTAATGATTGTATTAGACTAATTGTGATTTCTTCCCTGAGACTGGGGAAAATACCGTCTTTTCTAAGCTCAACTGTGACTGACACCAGAGTAACATCAAGTTTCTGCAAACTTAGAAAGGGGGACCAGGGAAGAATGGATATTAAGTAAGTCCCAAGTAGTGTCTGCTATCGGAGAAGTCAATGGTAAGCCACTCCAGTACTCTTGCCTAGAAAATTTCATGGACAGAGGGGCCTGGTAGGCTGCAGTCCATGGGGTCCCTACTAGTCGGACACGACTGAGCAACTTCACTTTCACTTTTCACTTTCATGCATTGGAGAAGGAAATGGCAACCCAGTCCAGTGTTCTTGCCTGGAGAATCCCGGGATGGCGGAGCCTGGTGGGCTGCTGTCTATGGGGTCACACAGCGTCAGACACGACTGAAGCAACTTAGCAGTAGCAGCAGCAGCAGCAGCAGCAGCAGTGTCTGCTATACTGTTTGATTTTGGAAAGTTGATAGTTTCCTAAAATATCTTCCTAAACTGCAAATAAATTTATCTCAAATTTTGGGCAAAATGCAACCATTTCTTAGTTTTAAACTGCTTGTACATTCATTATTTGGAATGAATTTAGTTGAAATTAATATCATGAACAGAATATAAACACATTTTAATGATCTTATTAGTCTTTATTGTTTTTTAATTTATAAATTTGCTTAAATTAAAAAAAAATTTTTTTCTTGCACCTGACTTCACTTTAGTAGCCTTTTCCATGTCAGAGTATTACATGATCAATTTTTAGTTAAGCAAAATAATTTTATATTGTTTAATTTCAAATTACATGTTTCTTAATAGCCTAGAATTCATATGATATGAAGCAAAAAATAAAATTGAGTGTTTGATATCACATTATAAGTTCTATCAGTATAGAATTTTTGAATGGCAGAAGAAAGACAGTATTTTAGTGATCTTTTGTTTGTTGGTGTTTTAATGAAAGTAGATGACCAACTTATAGAGTTATGGTCATCATCCATCTTTATGCACTTGGTTTGTTTTAATTTGCCTTGATGTACACTAAGGCAATGGCACCTCACTCCGGTACTCTTGCCTGGAAAATCCCATGGAGGGAGGGGCCTGGTAGGCGGCAGTCCATGGGGTCACTAAGAGTGGGACATGACTGAGGGACTTTTCACTTTCACTTTTCACTTTCATGCATTGGAGAAGGAAATGACAACCCACTCCAGTGTTCTTGCCTGGAGAATCCCAGGGACAGGGGAGCCTGGTGGGCTGCCGTCTATGGGGTCGCACAGAGTCACACATGACTGAAGCAACTTAGAAGCACACTACAGTTAGAAAAAACTCCCACTCCCATGGGCCACAAAACTGACAACAAACTGGAAGTATATACTTAACAAGCCAAGAGAGTATTTAGAGAAAATAATTGTGGTGAGTACAAGAGAAATAAATAGTGGGAATTCATTTAATATATGGCATACTGCATAGGATTTGATTTAGGTCATACCTGAATGGTCTAGAGGTTTTCCCTACTTTCTTCAATTTAAGTCTGAATTTGATAATAAGGAGCTCATGATCTGAGCCACAGTCAGCTCCTGGTCTTGTTCTTTTTGACTGTATAGAGTTTCTCCATTTTTGGCTGCAAAGAATATAATCAATCTGATTTCGGTGTTGACCATCTGGTGATGTCCATGTGTAGAGTCTTCTCTTGTGTTGTTGGAAGAGGGTGTTTGCTATGAACAGTGCATTTTCTTGGCAAAACTCTATTAGTTTTTGTCCTGCTTCATTGTGCATTCCAAGGCCAAATTTGCCTGTGACTTCAGGTGTTTCTTGACTTCCTACTTTTGCATTCCAGTCCCCTATAATGAAAAGCACATCTTTTATAGGTGTTAGTTCTAAAAGGTCTTATAGGTCTTCAGAGAACCGTTCAACTTCAGTTTCTTCAGCGTTAATGGTTGGGGCATAGACTTAGATTACCAAATACCTTATGATTACACAGTGGAAGTGAGAAATAGATTTAAGGGACTGGATCTGATAGACAAGTACATAATGAACTATGGAATGAGGTTCGTGACATTGTACAGAAGACAAGGATCAAGACCATCCCCATGGAAAAGAAATGTAAAAAAGCAAAATGGCTGTCTGGAGAGGCCTTACAAACAGCTGTGAAAAGAAGAGAAGTGAAAAGCAAAGGAGAAAAGGAAAGATATAAGCATCTGAATGCAGAGTTCCAAAGAATAGCAAGAAGGGATAAGAAAGCCTTCTTCAGTGATCAATGCAAAGAAATAGAGGAAAAGAACAGAATGGGAAAGACTAGAGATCTCTTCAAGAAAATTAAAGATACCAAGGGAATATTTCACGCAAAGATGGGCTCGATAAAGGACAGAAATGGTATGGACCTAACAGAAGCAGAAGATATTAAGAAGATGTGGCAAGAATACACAAAAGAACTGTACAAAAACAACCTTCACGACCCAGATAATCATGATTGTGTGATCACTCATTTAGAGCCAGACATCCTGCAATGTGAAGTCAAGTGGGCCTTAGAAAGCATCACTACAAATGAAGCTAATGGAGGTGATGGAATTCCAGTGGAGCTATTTCAAATCCTGAAAGATGAAGCTGTGAAAGTGCTGCACTCAATATACCAGCAAATTTGGAAAACTCAGCAGTGGCCACAGGACTGGAAAAGGTCAGGTTTCATTCCAATCCCAAAGAAAGGCAATGCCAAGAATGCTCAAACTATCACACAATTACACTCATCTCATGCTAGTAAAGTAATGCTCAAAATTCTTCAAGCCAGGCTTCAGCCATACATGAACCATGAACTTCCTGATATTCAAACTGGTTTTAGAAAGGCAGAAGAACCAGAGATCAAATTGCCAACATCTGCTGGATCATGGAAAAAGCAAGAGAATTCCAGAAAAAAACATCTATTTCTGTTTTATTGACTATGCCAAAGCCTTTGACTGTGTGGGTCACAATAAACTGTGGAAAATTCTGAGAGAGATGGGAATACCAGACCACCTGACCTGCCTCTTGAGAAATCTGTATGCAGGTCAGGTAGCAACGGTTAGAACTGGACATAGAACGACAGACTTGTCCCAAATAGGAAAAGGAGTACATCAAGGCTGTATATTGTCACTCTGCTTATTTAACTTCTGTGCAGAGTACATCATGAGAAACGCTGGACTGGAAGAAACACAAGCTGGAATCAAGATTGCTGGGAGAAATATCAATCACCTCAGATATGCAGATGACACCACCCTTATGGCAGAAAGTGAAGAGGAACTCAAAAGCCTCTTAATGAAAGTGAAAGAGGAGAGTGAAAAAGTTGGCTTAAAGCTCAACATTCTGAAAACGAAGATCATGGCATTTGGTCCCATCACTTCATGGGAAATAGATGCGGAAACAGCAGAAACAGTGTCAGACTATTTTTTTAGGCTCCAACATCACTGCGGATGGTGACTGCAGCCATGAAATTAAAAGACACTTACTCCTTGAAAGAAAAGTTATGACCAACCTAGATAGCATATTGAAAAGCAGAGATATTACCCTGCCGACTAAGGTCTGTCTAGTCAAGGCTATGGTTTTTCCAGTAGTCATGTATGGATGTGAGAGTTGAACTGTGAAGAAAGCTGAGCGCTGAAGAATTGATGCTTTTGAACTGCGGTACTGGGGAAGACTCTTGAGAGTCCCTTGGACTGCAAGGAGATCCAACCAGTCCATTCTGAAGGAGATCAACCCTGGGATTTCTTTCGAAGGACTGATGCTAAAGCTGAAACTCCAGTACTTTGGCCACCTCATGCAAAGAGTTGACTAATTGGAAAAGACTTTGATGCTGGGAGGGATTGGGGGAAGGAAGAGAAGGGGATCACAGAGGATGAGATGGTTGGATGGCATCACTGACTTGATGGACATGAATCTGAGTGTACTCTGGGAGCTGGTGATGGACAGGGAGGCCTGGCGTGCTGCGATTCATGGGATCGCAAAGAGTCGGACACGACTGAGCGACTGAACTGATCTGAAAAGAATTGATACTGCATGGACCATCCAAAAATGTCCCCTAGTCCATTAAATGAAGATTTTTACCCAGTCATAATCAGGACGCTTGAGTATAGCACAGAGAGCTTTGAACAGTTTAAGCAATTCTGAAGACAGCTCCTATTAAACTACTATTTTCTTACCACAAATTTTTCTCCCAATCATGCTAATTAAAACAATCACCTCCTCTCAACTTCACTTTTTTTTTCATTTACTTTGAAGCTGATTCTTAAATAATATTGCCAACGGATTGCTATATAATCAACAGTCTTATATCTATGGAATACTCTAGAGGAATTTAATTTGTCATAATAATTTATAAGTGACAGAAGTTAGTTGTATATTCACTGCTGTAACAGGGTAAACTTCTAATACTTAAGTTATATTACTTTCTTTTACTCTAATATACGATTTACCAGTGTAAATTTACAAGTGTAAAGTGTGCATGTGAAGACAGACAGTCATACATATAATTTTGTTTTCAGGAAATTATATGCTATATAAACTAAATTATCCTAATAAAGATGGAATTGAGCTATCTTGTAAATATTACTCAGGAAAAAAGAGAATTTGCATAAATTTAGAAGTTAGTTTTGAAACTGATATGTAATTACCTAATGTATTCATATACAAGTTATAAATATATAAAATAAAGTATAGATTTTTAAATCAGCAAGGTAATAGGGAAACTAAATTATTTAAAAAGTCATATGGAAGAGGAATATACTGTTTTTATCTTTAAAATATACCTTATTTTCAAAACTCTAAACCACTAGATCAAATTTTTCTATTAAAAATATTTGTACAGTAAAGTTGAAAGAAAATACACAAGTAAAGGCAAAATTTGGAATTTGAAATCAGTGAAATTTGTTTGTTACATTCCATATTTAATTTCATTATTCATAGTTTTGCTTTTTTTTACAAATATTTGGAACATGACTTTCTGGCTTTTTCAGTGCCCCTTCTCTGATATTCTGACAGGACCAGCAAGGTTTGAAGGGAGTGATATTTTCCTCAGAATCTCTGGTTTTAATTGATGTCACAGTATGAACCGCTGATTTATAGTATTCTTCTAAGAAGATATGCGATGTCCAGATGATTCAAAGCTGATACTGTTTACTTCATCCCAATAGTTCTATCCTTGCCATTTTCATTAGTCTCCTTATAGCATATTTAATTTCCTTAATAATTATCAGGTCTTGAAAGCATGGGTCAATTCATTGTATTACAGGTTATAAATAACTGTTTAAAAAATTCTGAAGTTTATCCACAAGGTTTTGACTTATTTTAATCTACTTTTCCAGACTCAAGGTGTAATCAGTTATTCTTTGAGATATTTTAGATACAAATATAGGGGGAAAATCACACTCTTTTGAAAGCAACACAGAATATGATTGTTTCTGATGTAATAAATTTCAATTTACCAAAGAATGGCTTATGACCATTTACAATATATGCTCATAATTATACAGTATTTAAGAATGTACCTGAAAAAATTATTGTTTTTAACCTATTGGCAGATGATACTATTTTCAAAAACTCAAACCTCTCCCTATCTCCTTTCCCCTGCCCTTATCCGTAGAAACACAGAGTATGAAACTTTTGAGACAATTAAATTCTTTAATCTCACATTATTTGTGCTTTTAAAATCCTTTGGTAAAGGTTCAGAATGATGACAGATGGTTCCTCAGAGCACTGAGGCTACACACTTTTAAGAGTGTTAAGGATATGTTTCATAGTTCTATCAATTAAACAATAGAGCTACTAAGATGCTTAAGGGTGATGCACCTCCATTAGAAACAAAAACAGACTTGTGAAAATGTGTTTGCCAAATAGAGTGAACACCAGTAAGAGTCCCAGAATATTTACAAAGGAAATACACACAAACACACACGCACACACACACACACACACACACACACACACAAGGGAGCTTCCCAACCAATGGATCGAACCATCGTCTCCTGCATTGCAGGTGGATTCTTTACTTCTGAGTCACCAGGGAAGCTCATTATAGTTATCAGCAAAAATTTTTCCATAATGGACTGAAAGTGCACATATCACACCAAAGAAAAAGATGTTGCATGCCTCAATTCTACTAGCAGATAGGAAACTATTTAAGTGCACACCTGTTACTTTTGATGGGAAAAAAAAAAAAAAAAAAAGGAAGCATGCCTCTAAGAGCTGACCTACAATGGAGAATATCTCCTGGACAGAAATAGAATTGAATTCAATGAAAGAATGTTCAACATTTGCTTAGCTAGATTTCAAATCTGCAATGTACAAGTGATTTCTGTGTGCCTACCATTTCATTCTTTTTGAATAGAAATATTTCTGCTGAGAATTCTAGCCCTATTTTATCATGTTGTGTTTGTGTGATATGTTTATATGATGTGTTGTCTGTTTAGTTTATAGTTCTACAGATTGAAAGGAACTGTACCCAAAGAAGGGTACTTGAGAAACTAGGAAGCCACATCTGCACCTAGATCTGATATAGACCACATTTTGGACATTGACTAGATCTTATCAAGGTTGTATATTGTCACCCTGCTTACTTAACTTATTTGCAGAGTACATCATGAGAAATGCTGGGCTGGATAAGGAAAAGAGGAATCAAGATTGCCAGGAGAAGTATCAGTAACCTCAGATATGCAGATGACACCATCCTTATGGCAGAAAGTGAAGAGGAACTAAAAAGCCTCTTGAGGAAAGTGAAAGAGGAAAGTAAAAAAGTTGGCTTAAAGCTCAACATTCAGAGAACTAAGAACAGGGCATCTGGTCCCATCACTTCATGGCAAACAGATGGGGAAACAGTGGAAACAGTGTCAGACTTTATTTTGGGGGGCTCCAAAATCACTGCAGATGGTGATTGCAGCCATGAAACTGAAAGATCCTTACTCCTTGGAAGGAAAGTTACGACCAACCTAGATAGCAATTAAAAAGCAGAGATATTACTTTCCAAAAAAGGTCCATCTAGTCAAGGCTATGGTTTCTCCAGTGATCATATATGGATGTGAGAGTTGGACTGTGAACAAAGCTGAGCACGGAAGAATTGATGCTTTTGAAGTGTGGTACTGGAGAAGACTCTTGAGAGTCCCTTGGACTGCAAGGAGATCCAACAGGTCTATCCAAAAGGAGACCAGTCCTGGGCTTTCATTGGAAGGACTGATGCTGAGGCTGAAACTCCAATACTTTGGCCACCTCATGCAAAGAGTTGACTCATTGGAAAAGACTCTGATGCTAGGAGGGACTGGGGACAGGATGAGAAGGGGACAACAGAGGATGAGATGGCTGGATGGCATCACTGACTCGATGCACATGAATTTGGGTGAACTCCGGGAGTTGGTGATGGACAGGGAGGCCTGGCGTCGTGCTGCGATTCATGGGGTCACAAAGAGTCGGACATGACTCAGCGACTGAACTGAGCTGAACTGAACCTATAGAAACATTTCCAGGCTCTGGTGTGATATAAAGGGTACTCTACGTAATCTGGCCTCTGTTTATCTTCGCAGTGCCATTTCTCACCAATCTCCATAGAGAAGCAGACCAAATGCAATGCCACCAACACAAAGTTTTGCCTACTCTAAGCCGCTGTGAATTTGTCATTACTGTTTCACATTCCTGTAAGTGCCCATCTCCACTTGTTTTTTGAGGCATTTTATCATCTGAAAAAGTCCTCCCTGTAGCTCAAACAGTAAAGAATCTGCAGGCAATGCAGGAGATCCAGGGTGAATCCCTGGGTTGGGAAGATCCTCTGGAGAAGGGAATGGCAATCCACTCCAGTATTCTTGCCTGGAGAATCCCATGGACAGAGGACCCTGGCGGGCTACAGTCCATGGGATCGTAAAGAGTGGGACACAACTGAGCAGCTAACACTGCTAACATCTCCTGGAGAGCCTGGCCTGACGACTCATTCCCCTTGCCCTATTTTAGATGCCTTTCTACTCTACCATCATGCAACCCCCTATCTGTGTATATACCATAGCAATTCTCATACTGTATTGCAACATTTGGTTTATGTGTCTTATTCCCCTATTGTAGGAGAAGGCAATGGCACCCCACTCCAGTACTCTTGCCTGGAAAATCCCATTTGCGGAGGAGCCTGGTAGGCTGCAGTCCATGGGGTCTCTAAGAGTCGGACAGGACTGAGCTACTTCACTTTCACTTTTCACTTTCATGCATTGGAAAAGGAAATGGCAACTCACTCCAGTGTTCTTGCCTGGAGAATCCCAGGGATGGGGAGCCTGGTGGGTTGCCATCTATGAGGTCACACAGATCAGACACGACTGAAGCAACTTAGCAGCAGCAGCAGCAGCCCCTATTGTATATGAATTTTTAAAATTTTCATTCTTATATTACTAGTGCCTGGCACAGTGACTAGAAATTGATAAGTATTCCATAACTATTCTGAGTAAAATGATGAATGAGAAGAAAATAGGGAATCTGATAATACACCTAAAATTTCTTAACTATATACCTGAGGTATATCTGTTCATCTTCTCAGTTATTCTGTTTTATATTTCACTTGCCTATGAAGAGTAAACAAGAAATAATATTTAAAGTCTATCATTATTAATGATAGTAGCCACCTTGTATTGATTTTAAGCTCTTTTATATACCCAAAGTATCTTCATTTAAATTCTACAGATAAATGAAATGAGGTGAAGTGATGTTAAATGTTCAACATAGTGCTAACCATGTATCACCTATTCAGGGAGATTAAGCTACTTCCTCATCGCCCCTACTAATCATGCACACATCATAGTCACTTAATTAGCTTGTGTTTCCACTGAAATGTGCTTTCATTAAATTTGCACTTATAGTCTAATGTAAAATTTGGAAAAGGCAGTGAAGGAAATTTGTTTGGAAGGAAATGTGAAAAAAATTTATAAGCAGAATTCTAAGTTAGTCACACTTGACATTAATATAATATTAGTTAATTTGGGGCTAAAATTGAAAAGATTAATGATAAAAACGATTATATGATTCTTTTATACAGAATCTACCACTTAGATTTCTGCTTTAGACATCACTAAGGAATATTCTCCAGGCTGCATCATAAGATAATGATAAGGGGAAGATTATTTTCTTTTCTAAAAGATATATGTTAGTAATTATATAAGTATTTGGATAAATGCATGCAATATAGTACATGTGTATACACACAAACACACACACAGGAGCACACACAGATGTCTAAGACATCCAGAAATTCTACAGCTAGCATGAATTAAACTTACATATTTATTCTTCAAAACCCAACCTTTTGAATTATACAAATATATCCAAATTCTATAGTAAAATAAATGTATTAATTACCCAGTTGACATCTAAGTATAAAAGAAGGTTAAAATTATTTGGCTTTTTCTTTTATAAGGGACATCAAATTTGCTTCTCAGAGATTTTACTTTATTTTTTTTTAATTTTTATTTTTACTTTAGTTTACAATACTGTATTGGTTTTGCAATACATTGACATGAATCCACCACGGTGTACATGCATTCCCAAACATGATCCCCCTCCCCATAACATCTCCCCATAACATCTCTCTGGGTCATCCCTGTGCACCAGCCCCAAGCATGCTAAAACTAATAGAAAAGGTAGAAGAAAGATGATCAGATAGTAGAAATAAAAAAAATAATTTTTTTAGGTTAAAGTAACATACATTCAAAGATTACCATACAGAATATTTTGCTGAACTTTTGACATTTTTGTATACTGTCAATCCATTTATTAAGCATGACTAGAACTGAATTTGTTTATTTTAAGGAAATATTTTAATAATCTTTTACTATTACTGAGAATTGCTTTCATTTGTTCATTTTGAATCCCATTTTTAAAATTTTTTATTTTTTGCTATTATTATTATTTTTTGCTATTATTATTATTTTTTGCTCTTTATTTTTTATTTTTTTTATTTATTTGTTTTTTACTCTACAATACTGTGTTGATTTTGCCATACGTTGACATGAATCCGCCACGAGTGTACATGAGTTCCCAGTTCTGAACCCCCTGCCCACCACCCTCCCCATATCGTATATACCAATAAACAATATGAAGTTAGAAACCTAGGTCATATTTACTCTAACTCATTGCAATTTTTATCTTACCAACCTAGGTGTCATTACAGTTATATAAATTCAGTATAAAATTAGAAAAATAACCAATATTTAGATGGAAAAATTGAATGGCTTTTAATGGCAAGACATCTTTAAAACCAAGTTTAGAAAATAAATAGGTCAAAGAACATCATTTTTTGTTTATTTTCCCAAGAAAAGTATGTAGAGTTTTTCCTGATTATTAAATAGCCAACTGCTCAGCACTCTACACTCAAAGTCAATGAAGAGTACTTTTGAGAATCTAAGATATTTACAAAATTAAGCATAAAAACAAAACAAATAATAATAAAGAATATTATTATTCTTTGGGCCACTGACAATGACAGGAAGATTCCAAATAATTTCTTTCTTAAGCCTGGGATACAGATACAATTAATTTCAGGCCAGGGACACAACTATGCTGACCCTAAGGTGCAGCATGCCTTGGGGTCATCATACATCCAAAATATTTAGAATGGCCTCCTAGTTCTCTGAGAATCCTCATGATTTCTGCTTCCCTAGTGTTAATGCAAATGCATAGCTAAAGTTTGTTATTATAGTTACAATATAGCTTGTAGATTGATATATCTTTATATTTTATGTAATTATGTCCAGATAGGTAAATATTTTTCTATGTAGAAGTTTTAAAATTTTATTCCAGTAGAGCATGCATGTTAAAAAGCATAGACATTGTAAGTGTACAGATCTATGAATTTCTGCAAGTTGAACACATCTGTGTATCAGTACCCATATTAAAAATAATGAAAATAACAAAACAAATTGCCTAACAATAAAAATCACAGAATATTACTGGCTTCCCAGAAGATATCCTATGCCATCTTCTAGTCACAAACTTCTGCCAAAGGTAACCATCCTCTGGATATATTTTCAAATAGTAGTTTCCTTGTTTATCAGTTTTATAGAGACTGAATTGTACAATTTCTCTTTTGCTTCTTTACTGTTTTTTGTTTTTAAGATTCAGCTTATTGTTGTATATAGCTGTGGTTTTTCACTGTTATTGGTTTATGACATGCAACTGTGTGATTGTGCCATACCATTACCTCATCTACTACTGATGAATATTTGGATAGTGTCAGGTTGGTAATGTCATGATTACTGAATTTGTAAGCCTGAATTTTGGTGACATTTTTGTTAGTTATACACCTAGGAGTAAAATTTCTGGGGTATGGGGTTTGTGCTGTGCTAGTGAGTGCTAAGTCACTTCAGTCATGTCCAATTCCGTGTGACTCTGTAGACTCTAGACCACCAGGCTCCTCTGTCCATGGGATTCTCAAGGCAAGAATACTGGAGCAGGTTGCCATGCACTGCTCCAGAGTATCTTCCAACCCAGGGATCGAACCCATGTCTCTTATGTCTCCTGCATTGACAGGCAGGTTCTTTACCACTAATGCCACCTGGGAAGTTGTGCTATTTACATACAGTGAGGCTTTTAAAATATCACCATTTTTTCTCCAAAAGTTTGACCATTTTACATTTATTTTAGCATCTTATATGAGTGCTATTTACTTCATATAATCTTGGTATTTGGGGCCATACTCTTTTAAGTAGGATTTCCAGGATGAGTAATAAAACTTATGCCCCACCCCATCTTAAAATATTTGGTTTTGTGAAGTATCTGTTCAAGTATTTTATCTATTCTTCTATTGTGTTATGTATTTTGTTTCTAGCTGAATTTGTAGTATTCATTATATAATTCAAGATAAAATCATTAACCAGACACAAGATTGAAGATTTTATCTCTGTGTCTGTCACTTTCTTTTTCACTTTCCTAATGGTGTCCTTTCACAGTTCAATTTATAATTTTATAATATTTCTGGGTAGCGTTTATTGTATCCTATAAAATACTTTTTTCTGCTTTATAATTATGCAGATTTTCTCCTGTGCTTTCTTTTTAAAGCCTTATTATGTCACTTTTACACTGAGATCTGTAATAATATCTCAAATTATTTTGTACCTATATTAAAAGTAGGAGCACAGATTTATTTCTCTTTACATGAATATCTATTTGACTTCTACTGCTTACCAAAAAGTCAGTTCATTTCACATCCCATTGCATAGTCACTTTTGCCATAAACCCTATAGCCACATTTTAATTCAAAATATATTGAACATCTGAGATATAACATACTGTATACAACATACTTAGATGACAAATTCATCATTTTAGATGCTTGAGGGGAAAGTTATAAATATGGAATAATAATTATAATGAGGAGAACGTCATATTGAGAAGTAAATTTAATACAAGGCCAATTGATAAATACTGTAAGGAAATTATGACAAAAGTTCTCAAGAAGCACTATAGTTATTTCTAATAGAGGGAAAAAAGTCCTTTTGGTAGTCACTGATGTATGAGATTGGGGGAAAGCCATGAAACTAGTTGCATATGGCAGGAGATGGAAGAGTCACTGGGAATGGATGTCATTGACAGCAGAAGATCAATATGATATCAAGTCTTTTAGACTTACTTTTCATCAGATGTACTTGAAAACTTCATATAATATACTTATATATTTGGTTGAAGGGTAATTAGAGTGGGCATTATATTTCTAAGGGAAGATACTAGAAACGAGATGATCAGATAGGTTTTCCAAATGACAAGGAGTCAATTGACCTGGCCAGACACAGGATACAGAAGGACAGGAAGATTTTTGAAATATTTTAAGTTCTAGAGGACTTGTTGACTGACTTGTTGTGAGAATGAGAGTAGCAGAATTTCTGGCTTGAGCAATGGGTCGATTTAATATTATCAATGAGACCACAGGAGTAAAGGGAGGGCAGAATCAAAATGAGAATAAGAGAACAGTGATGATTTTGGTGTGGCATTGTAATACAAGTTTCAAATTTGGAGGAGAGCCTATAGTAATAGTGGCAAAATTTTAGATTATCTTCAGAATGAATCTTGGGGATTAAAATGAGAGCACACAGTTTAATAGTATGTATTTGAATTTAAAGAAGGGTAGGGGCTTCCCAGGTAGCTCAGACAGTAAAGAATCTACCTGCAAGGCAGAAGACCCAAGTTTGACTCCTGGCTCAGAAGGATCCCGGGAGAAGGAAGGGAATGGCAACCCACTCTACATTCTAGCCTGAAGGATTCCATGGACAGCAGAGCCTGGTGGACTAGAGTCCATGGAGTTGCAAAGAGTTGGATGTGACTAAGTGACTAACTCTTTCACTATTTTTATTCAGGTGATGAATATTTAAGAAGCCTGAGATTGTTGCTACTTTCAGCCACTTCTTATGTGTTTTGTTTTGCAGCAATGTATAAGCTGAGCAATTTGTTTCTAAGGAAAGTATTATTGGTGTGCTTTTATAAAATAGGAGGAGGAAAGAGCTGAGAGCAGGGAAGGGAGGGAAGGTGAGAAGGGGCTTTCCTTATCAGTGGAGAACTGAGGAGGCAGTTGCGACCTTACAAGTAGAATTCTTAGAGATTCTATCACAGTTACTTTCCTGAGCATTTGCCAGGTATCTGTATAGAAGTACAAAAACTTGTGGCTAGGTCTCAACATGTTGAATTGGAATCTGCTAGCATCCCAGTCTAATGGGAACTTCTCATTCTAATTTATAGCAGTGGTGGAACAGGTGCTGTTATCTGTTCATTAATGGATAAAAGCCTTTCTCCAATTTAGTTATGACCTTTTCATTTCCATTATAGAATGACACTTAATGGGTCTTAATATTCTTTCTGCAAGTGGATTAAATGCAAACTTAGAAATTAGCATTTGATCCAGTAGTTCTTGAAAGAGATGATATTTAAAATGTTCAGGATAATTATTTTATTTGCTTATGACTATTTATTTCATTCTGCTTATCACTGCCCTTTGCTCTTAAATCAGAGTAGTTCTTGTCAGTATCATATGATTAAATAATATGAAGTGGAAGTTCAACTTGTGGTTTTCTTAAGAAATTTGAGGTAAGGGTTTCTAGAGACTTAAAAGGAAAACTGGCCTTTATCCAAGAGAACCTTGCTTGAATCTCAATCATCTTTGGAGCAGTAAATTTGTAAAGCATTACTCTGATAAATACACTTTTCTGACACAAATTGTTGAACATCATCATAATGCCTTTGAGTCTATATATAGCTCAAATCAAAGTTGTTTATAATTTTAAAATAAGATTTAAGGTATCTTATAGATTTAAATAAAATACAGCATAAATTAGAAGTACTCAGTCCTTTATTCTTTCTCTTCTTTTCCTTTCTCTTTCCTTCTCTTCCCTTCAATTTGATCCAAAAGCATTGATGGAGTCACATAAAATAAGCATATAAGCACATTAGGGAATGGGGAAGATTGGTGGTTCAGACTCAAATGTTAGAGTCCAGACAAGGTATCTACACAGTAAATTAGAACATAGCTTGGCTTGTGGTGCCAGGGCATAAGCTGAGTATGCAAGGCTTCCACACAGAAGGCAACTCAGAGCCTGAACATATAAAAGAACATTACCACAGGATGGCTGCCTAGTGAAGTAGCCACATCCTGAGTGGGATGAGGACAGGGTTCACTAGGGTGGGAGTGTGGGAGGGCTGGCACAGGGTGTATGATCTTGAGAGAGGTATTGAGGGTGGCAGTACAGGGAAGTAATCCATGCAGGAGATTGGAACTTAAATGCAAAGCAGGGCAGCTGGCTTGGATTATGTGAAGCAGAGTATCAGAGTGGTTAGACAGCTCAGAATAGGGCATCAGAATCCAAATGAAGTGGGAAGAATGCCAAAGTGGCAGAGAGTGAGGCCCATAGAGCATCATGGAGTCCAGGCAGAGTGAGTAGGGCTTTTACATAGGGGCCAGTCAGGTGTGAGATGTCAGAACCCAGGACCTTAGTGAAGGATATTAGAGCTGCGCAGGGAGACAAGTCGACTGGGAGTGCTGGAGGTGGACCAGAAAGGGATGAAAGAGCGAAGGGTGTAAGAGGGTGTTGGTTCCAGGTATCAGAGACTGAGAGGTATAATAAGGGCATTCATATAATAGTACAGCCCAGTGAAGAGTGTCTGAACCCGAGTGAGATGGGAAGTAGTGTGACGAGTCACCTAAATGTGAGGGGTCAGAGCAGGGGTGCTGAGGAGAGAGTATCTGAAAAGGAGAGCAGTATGGAGAAGAAGTTTGTGAGCAGCAGGGGTGAAGAAACAGGAGTCTGGCAGGTAGAAACTGAATTAAGTGATCTAAGGGGATATCTTTAGTAATAGGAAAATTGAAGCAGTGCCACCTGATAGGATAAAATGAAAGTTACCTTCCTGCCAAAAATGTATAACCTACAAAATCTAAATGTGGAGAAACATCAGACAAACCAAATGGAGGGACATTCTATAAAATAACCCATCTCTAATCTTCAAAAAGTGTCAAGGCCATTAAAGTCAGAAAAAGTGAAAACTGTTCCAGACTGATGGAGCTGAAATGCATCTAAATATAACACATGAGTCTAAGCTTGGCTCTAAGGGATGTTATTGGCACAATTTGAGAGACTTGAATAAGGTCTTGGGATTAGATCCTCGTAATGTATCAATGACAACTTTCTTATTTTGATGGTTGACTTGTGGTTATGTAGGAGAAGACTTAGGAAATACATACTGAAGAATGATATAGCATCCTGACAGAAACTTTTTTCAAACGGTTCAGAAAAGAAAAAAAAAAAGAATATTTGAACTGCATTCACATTTTTTGTTAATTTTGAGATTGTTCTGTAATAAATAAAAAGTAAAAGAGAAACAAAGAGAAAACAGGGATAAAAATTAAATACTGTGCTAAGGATAAAGATATTTTCACTTATAACTTCTAGTTATATTATAGGTTTTCAGTATATTATGGTTCAATTCTCCTCAATTTGTCCTTGTGATTCACTAAAGTATTATAACTTTGTGTAAACAAATAATATCTGATCAAGTTTTCAGAAATTTCCAAATATATTGTCTCAGTGTTTGAGGATGAATTTACTTCAGACTCTTGAATCACATGAAAGAGAAAGTGCTTGTAGGGGAATTTTTCAAATGATCCTGACATTTTTGGGTAAGTGATAGATGTTTGAATACATGATTTTAAATGTTGGGTAGTGTCTATTCTTATAAGTTCATAGATATTCCATGGAATTAAGAATAAGAGAACTAAGAATAAGAATTTGTTTGGAGATTTTTCTTTTTCTTCATTTGCTGTTGTCATTGATTCATGTCTGACTCTTTGCAGCACCATGGATTGTAGTCCTGCCTGGCTCCTCTGTCCATGGGATTTCCCAGGAAGAATACTGGAGTGGGTTGCCATTTCCTTCTCAGGGGATCTTCCCAACATAGGGATTGGACCCATGTCTCCTGCTGGGCAGGCAGATTCTTTATCACTGAACAACCTGGTAAGTCCTATTTCTTTATTAGAAGATTGTAATTTGTACATAAGAAATAGGAGAGACAATACCACATAGTAGAAAAAAATACAATAGAATCATGAATGCAGATAGATAAAGTTTGAATCCCAGTTTTCCTGTTTTTAAAAATCTTGCTTTTGAATAAATATCTTATTGTCACTAGTTTTTACTTTGCCCTTCATAAAATGGGAACAGATATATACAACTTACAGAATTTAAGTGTTAATTAGCTATGGAAGTCTGTATACTGTACTCTATGGATCTATAATATGGATATATATGTGAATGAAGAAAGTGTGATGTGATCATCCAGGGGATGGAAAGTGGTAGATAGATGATAGATGTAAATATCTTAAAAAAAATCATACATATAAATCTATATATATGGGATATCTATATAGATATCTACATATCTATCTATATCTATTCAGAGGGAGAGAGAAAGAGATAAACAGATAGATTGACAGACCCATTCATCCCCTGGCACATCACATACAAGCTTCCATACCTCATATTTAATTGTTCCTATTTTTAAAGCCTTGAATTCCTAAAAATACTGGAAGAGATTACATGTAGGGTGGCAGACAATTTTGAGATACGATAAAAATATAACAATTGTTAAAACAGCTTGCCGAAGTCTGTGTACAGGATGTCTGTGTACAGGAAGGCATGGGTGGAATGACGAATACTCTGGGTGGGGGAGTGTGTCCATCATGCTTTCCTGGGGACAGACAGATGGTGTTGATGGCTTGTGGGAAATTGATAGCTAAAACTATCAATGCTGCTAGCCACATGGACGTCCTCTCAAAATTATTTTTATTTCAACATAGATGACTGGTCAGAGTTATGGTCTATTGATAAAAAATACTTTGACATCTATTTAAATATGTACTTATCTCTGAAGATACACCTCATTTTAAGGTGTACATATATATATATGGATAATAGGTAGTGTATATTAGTCAATATTTCTAAAATTAGCTCACATTCCAGATTCCAAAAAAAGAGTTTGTTTTGAAAAAAAATCCTTTGTTTAAAGTCAGTAATAATGTCTTAAAATATCCATGTATAATACAAATCCAGAGGTCTTTATATTGAGTTCCTAAAAGTTATACCAAACAGAATTTGTTATAGTCTGATGAAAAGTACTTATTTTCAGGAGATTAGATAGAATTAGATAATAACCAGGTTATTCTTTTTACTATTAAGGCATAATATAGTTATGAACTTAAACAATTGTCCATTCTTTTCTTTCATTTCTTATTCATGTATAAAACTTGATAATCTTTAAATTTATGCAGGCCATAGTGAGACCCAGGTTTGATCCCTGGATCAGGAATATCCCCTGGAGAACAGAATGGCTACCCTTTCCAGTATTCTTGCCCGAAGAATTCCATGGACAGAGGAGCCTGGAGGGTTATGCTCTGTGAGACCTCAGAGTCAGACAAGACTGAGCAACTACCACTTTTTAGGACCTCATGCAAAGAGTTGAGTCATTGGAAAAGACTCTCTGATGCTGGGAGGCATTGGGGGCAGGAGGAGAAGGGGACGACCCAGGATGAGATGGCTGGATGGCATCACGGACTCAATGGACGGGAGTCTGAGTGAACTCCGGGAGATGGTGATGGACAGGGAGGCCTGGCATGCTGCGATTCATGGGGTCGCAAAGAGTCAGACATGACTGAGCGACTGAACTGAACTGAACTGAAGGTACAATGATGCAAAATATCCCTGCCCTCTGAAAGTTTGTTATGTCTTGGAGAGACAGGTCAGTAAACAGACAGAGAGGGCAGATATATGTGCTGAGAAAGAGCAGGGCCATGGATAATGTGTAAGGAGAGCCTATCAGAGATGTTGGTGCTGACCAAGGGAATAGACAAAAGCTTAAGGCTACATGGCAGGGAAATTTCCCCTTGAAAAACGAATAAAAATCAAGTAATAAGGGGAGTTTTATGCATGGTGATCCATCCACAAGTAAAAGCACAAAGTTGAGAGAGCAATTCACATTCAGGCAATCACAAGAAGTTCAGTGAATCTGGATTACTAAAGACAAGGGGGAGTGATACAAAGTGGGTCTACAGCTTTACACAAGGCCAATTCATCACAGGGCTTTTATGGCACAATCATAATGGTGGTCATATAATTTCATCTAAACAAGGACGCATCTTAAGAGTAAATAGGGGCACCATTAACAATAATGTTGTCATAATGAACTTAAGTCAAGACAGTCTTTAACAAACTAGACAAATGGTCACACAACCTGTTAAGAAGTTGAGGCTTTATGTTAATGTGAAATCTTCAAAAATATTAATTGGGATTCAGATATTTAAAGAGTATCTTATCCACTCTTGATTACTAATTATGCTGGATAATATGTTCTTATAGATCTTAGACCCTTCATAAAACTGCAATAAACTGAAAAAAACATCTGGAATAATTTCATATAAGCACATTTTCCAGCAGCTAAAAGGCTGATTGGACTTGTGCCTTGAAATTGAGGAAAGTGAGACATGTAGGAAAGCTATATTGCATTTCAGGTCACCAGGGTACCATTGGGGAAATTACTCCACTGAAAGAGTTAATGCAGCTTTCAAACTTGCTTAAAAGGAATGTTTTGGGTAGTTAGACACTGAGAAAGTCTGGCTTATCATCATTCTATCTGAAAAACCCTCAAACCCTAGAAATTGAAATCATATGAGTGAGATTATAGAGCCCCTTGGTGTATACTAGAGATGTCCTACCATCACTTTATATTTTATTCTGTTTTGCCTGATTAGCACTTAAAATTCACAAAAGGCAAACCTCAAAGTCAGTTCTCCCTTTGTTTCTGCCAATATTAACTGCATCTGGTGTTAGGGGTTTATTTTTAAAGAAAAGAGAAAGGGTAACAGTTTTCCATTGGCAGCTTCATAGTGCTCTATGCAGCCTGTTTTGTATACACTGATGAATCTTGATTTTAACTTGAAGCAATTAAGCAGATTGTGAATCTATCAGTGGAATCACATAAGAAGTCAGAGAACATGAATTGTTCTCCCACTTATTATTTAGCCCCGCCCAGTCTGTTTTTCCAATTCAGTTGGTAAACTGGCTGGCTTCCTAGCTATACCCTCTCTTCATAAATAAGGTTAGCAAATTTACTGAATGTCTGATCAGCAGGTAGTTTATAGATATGCCATATCCTATTTTACATGTCAAGGATTTTCAAAATGCAAAAATTTCCCTAAAAGCTCTATGAGAAGAGGAACAGCTGGGGACCCAGAGAGCTGTTTCCTTAACGCAAGTGTAAAGCAGTTTGAAGCAGCTCCTTCAGATGTGTGTTTTTAAAGAATCATGCTGCAGATAGTTACCATTAGAGGTTGTTTCTGAGACCCTGTTGAGACTCTCAGGAGGAGCTGCTGAAGAACTTCTGGTAAGAGCTTCTGAGATCTGTGACCCCCAGGGAGCAATGCTACTGACAGCTGCTGGGAACTGTCAAGAGTAACAGAAAGAACCAGTAAGAGACATTGGGAATAGTCACAGAGAACAACTAACATATTTGCTAGAAGTGAATAAAGTTGCTGATGAAAACTGCCATCTCTGAAAGAAGAAACTTAGGTAATCAACTGCTTAAGAGACAATTTTGGTTAAACACTTCATAGAGTCTAATGGGGTTTGAGGCTAGAAACTCTTGTGGGGAACATAAACCAAATAAAGTCACTTAATTCCTTCCAAAGCCCGAGACCCAGGAAAGGACAGAAAATAGTGAGTTACATATGAGAATTGCTTTATCAAACTTACTGCCTGGTTTAAGAAGATTCTTCTCTTTTGGCCTTGTTAAGTCTAATTAATAATTGCATCTGTGAAATTATTGCTGCAAAATTAGATAGCCAGGTGTGCAAAAAGATGTACATAGGAAGAAACCAAATCATTATTTAAATAGTGTTGTAACTCGTTTTTACTTTCCAAATAAATAGTTTCAATAATTTCAAATATATAAACAATAAATTAGTTTTAAATTATAGCAATAATAATTCAGTCACTCTAATGTTCCAAAATCATTTCTTGTTTCATGAATTTAATTCTAATTATTCCATGTGTCTAGAGTATTGTTTTGCTTTACTCATGACCTGTTTAATTCCTATTAATCCTTCATGTGTTTTCTTAAATATAAGCTCTTCAGTGAAGACTTCCCTCACCACTCTTTCATTTCCCCTCAATCACTTAGCAAAATACATAATTACATAATTATTTTACTTATATTTATTTTCATTAGATTGGCAACTGTATAAGGCCAGGTTCATCTTTTTCTATTGGTAGGGTTAACTTCATGCCTAGAAGATTGCTTGCCACATATGGTCCTTTGTAAAAGTAAATGTCTATTTGACATATGAATAAAATGTAAATGTCTATTAAACATGAAAAGAGAAAGTGAAAGTGTTAGTTGCTTAGTGATGTCAGACTCTTTGCCACTCCATGAACTATAGCCCACCAGTCTCCTCTGTACATGGGATTCTCCATGGAAGAATACTGGAGTAGTTTGCCATGCCCTCCTTCAGGGGCTCTTCCCTCAAGAATCTTATTTCTAATTTATAAGGGAGATAAATTGAAGAAAATAGGGAAAATCACTAGGCCATTCAGGTATGACATAAATCAAATCCTTTACAAATATACACTGGAAGTGACAAATAGATTCAAGAAGTTAGATATGATAGAGTGCCTGAAGAACTATGGATGGAATTTCATAACATTTTATAGGAGGCAGTGATCAAAATCATCCCCAAGGAAAAGAAATGCAAAATGGCAAAATAGTTGTCTGAGGAGGACTTACAAATAGCTGAGAGAAGAAGAGAAGTGAAAGAAAAAGGAGAAAAGGAAAGGTACACCTACCTGAATTCAGAGTTCCAAAGAATAGCAAGGGAAGGTAAGAAAGCCTTTCTATGAACAATGCAAAGAAATAGAAGAAAACAACAGAATGGGAATGACTAGAAATCTCTTCAAGAAAATTACAGATACCAAGGGAATGCTTCATGTGAAGATGGGCACAATAAAGGACACAAACCAGTAGGAACCTAATGGAAGCAGAAGATATTAATAAGAGGTGGCAAAAATACACAGAAGAACTATATTAAAAAGATCTTAATGACCCAGATAACCATGATGGTGTGATCATTCAGTGCCAGACATCTTTGACTGCAAAGTCAAATGGGCTTTAGGAAGCATCATTATGAACAAAGCTAGTGGAGGTGATGGAGTTCCAGTTGAGCTATTTCAAATCCTAAAAGATGATGCTGTGAAAGTGTTGCACTCAATATGCCAGCAAATTTGAAAAACTCAGCAGTGGCCACAGGACTGGAAAAGGTCAGTTTTTATTCCTATCTCAAAGAAAGGCACTGTCAATAATGTTCAAACTACTGCACAATTGCATTCATTCTAAATGCTTGCAAAGTAATGCTCAAAATTCTCCAAAGTAGGCTTAAACAGTATATGAATTGAGAATTTCCAAATGTTCAGTCTGGATTTAGAAAAGGCAGAGGAACCAGAGATCAAATTTCCAGCATCCATTGGATCATAGAAAAAGCAAGAGAATTAAAAAAAAAAAAAAAAACAGATCTACTTCTGCTTCATTGACTATCCGAAAGCCTTTGACTGTGTGGATCGCAACAAACTGTGGAAAATTCTTAAAGAGATGGAAATACCAGATGACCTTCCTGGCTTCCTGCGAAACCTGTATGTAAGTCAAAAGGCACCAGTTCGTACTGGACATGGAACAACAGACTGGTTCAAAACTGGAAAAGAGTATTTCAAGGCTGTATATTGTCACCCTGCTTACTTAACTTATGTGCACAGGTGAAATGTCGGGCTGGATGGAGTACAAACTGGAATCAAGATTTCTGGGAGAAATATCAATAACTTCAGACATGCAGATGATACCACCCTAATGGTAGAAAGCAAAGAGGAACTAAAGAACCTCTTGATGAAAGAGGAGAGTGAAAAAGCTGACTTAAAATTCAACATTCAAAAACTGAGGATCATGGCATCCAGTCCCATCATTTCATGGCAAATAGATAGGGAAACAATAGAAACAGTGACTTTTTTTTTTCTTGGGCTCCAAAATCACTGCAGATGGTGACTGCAGACGTGAAATTTGAAGACGCTTGCTCCTTGGAAATAACGTTATGACAAACCTTGACAGTGTATTAAAAAGCAAAGACATTTCTTTGGCAACAAAGGTCCATATAGTCAAACCTATAGTTTTTCCGTTAGTCATGTATGAATGTAAGTGTTGGACCATAAAGAAGTCTGAACACCAGAGAACTGATGCTTTTAAACTGTGATGTTGGAAAAGCCTCTTGAGAGTCCCTTGGACTGCAAGGAGATCAAACCAGTCAATCCTCAGGGAAATCAATCTTGAATATTCACTGGAGGGATTGATCCTGGAACTGAAATTCCAGCACATTGTCCACCTGATGTGAAGAGCTGACTCATTGGAAAAGACCCTGATTGTGGGAAAGATTGAAGGCTGAAAGAGAAGGGGATGACAGAGGATAAGATAGTTGGATGGCATATCTGACTCAATGGACATGAGTTTAAGCAAGCTCTGGGAGATGGTGAAGGACAGGGAAGCATGAACTGTGAGAGGCCATGGGGTTGCAAAGAGTCAGACCTGACTGAGTGACTGAACAACAACAATAACAGCTGTTAGTAATTAGGCTGAGTCTTCCTATGGGGATTGACCCTTTTAAAAATATTTGCTCAGGTTTGTGCTCTTTGCGTGACTCTAAACTTTTCTCTTATTAAGATCTCCATATTGTAGCTGGGGAAGAGACAGATGAAGGACACAAGTCTTGGTTCTCCATATTCAGCATCCTCTTTCAGAACTCCAAAATAAATACCACGTGCTGAAGAATAAAATAATTTAAAATTAATTATAGATGTTAGACTTTGCTACAGTTTAATGAAGAACTATCTTGGGAGACCATTCAATAAAACATGATATGGGAATCTCCTATAAGAAAAAGAACTGTGAAGATGTTTCTTCTCTTTTTTTTTTTTCTTTTTTACATTCTATTATTAGTGCACATATTTTTGCAGAAGTTTTGAAATTGATGCACAGAATTCAATTTGAGAACATTGAACCAAAGAGGTATTACTGAGAGAATATGACTACACTGAAACTGCTAAAAAAATACAGAGAAATGTATATAAATGAACCTTTTACATTTACGTAGTGGGGGTCCGTTTGTGCATGAAACCTGATCACAAAATGTAGTGGAGGATTAGGAGAAGGAAAAGCATAGTTTTTCTGTTTTACATTATTTTAACCCTGAGCTAGAAATGTTGATTAAGTAATACTTTGAGAATCATAAAAGTAAAAAGATATATTATTTTAGAGAATCAGTTTGATTCTCCAACCCCAGGTTTTATTTCATTTGTTTTATTAAAATACTGCCTTTGTTACTCAAACAAGTTTATTTATCCATAAAAAATAGCAAAGAGCATCACTGTAAGATTTTCTTAGAAGAAAAAACATGTCCAGAAAACTTCAACTCCTTCTCATTATTTCTTTATTCCACATTTCTCTAATATTATTATAAAATTAAATAGATAATTCTAAATTATTTTGCATTTGCTCATGTGTATAAATGTTCATATAAATGAGGTTACTGATGAGGTTCAAAACAAATTTGAAAATCACTGAAGCACATTAAATAAATTCTCAAAATTACCTAATATACTAATTTTGTACTGTTCATGGGATTCTCAAGGCAAGAACACTGAAGTGGTTTGCCATTCCCTTCTCCAATGAACCATGCTTTGTTGTTTGAGCAAACTCTAGATCATGAAGGACAGGAAAGCCTGGTGTGCTGCAGTTCATGTGGATAAAAAGAGTCAGACATGACTTAGTGACTGAACAACAACAAATATACTAATAAATATATCACACACAATTTTAAACAAATTGATAATATAAAACTATAAATATGTTCCTAAATTTTACTTAATTTTCAGGTGGTCACTTAGGAATAATCCAGGTGAAGAAAATCTGTGTTTATATTTGGCATAAGCTGGAATCAAGATTGCCAGGAGAAATATCAATATCCTCAGCTACGCAGGTGACACCACCCAGATGGCAGAAAGTGAATAGGAACTGAGGAGCCTCTTGATGAAAGTGAAAGAAGAGAGTGAAAAAGCTAGCTTAAAGCTCAACATTAAAAACACTAAGATCATGGCATCCAGTCCCGTCATGGGACGTCATGGCAAAGATATGGGGTAACCATGGAAACAGTGACAGACTTTATTTTCTTGGGTTCCAAAATCACTGCAGATAGTGACTGCAACCATGAAATTAAAAGATGCTTGCTCCTTGGAAGAAAAGTTATGACCAACCTAGATAGCATATTAAAAATCAGAGACATTACTTTGCTGATCAAAGGCCCATCTAGTCAAACCTATGGTTTTTCCAGTAATCATGTATGGATGTGAGAGCTGGACTATAAAGAAAGCTGAGCACCAAAGAATTGATGCTTTTGACCTGTGGTGTTGGAGAAGACTCTTGAGAGTCCCGTGGACTGCAAGGAGATCCAACTAGTCCATTCTGAAGGAGATCAGTCCTGAATATTTATTGGAAGAAATGATGCTAAAGCTGAAACTCCAGTACTTTGGCCACCTGATGGGAAGAACTGACTGCTTGGAAAAGACCCTGATGCTCGGAAAGATAGAAGGCAGAAGGAGAAGGGGACGACAGAAGACAAGATGGTTGAATGGCATCACCAACTTGATGGACATGAGTTTGAGCAAGCTGGGAGCTGATGATGGACGGGGAAGTCTGAAGTGCTGGAGTCCATGTGGTCACAAAGAGTCAGACACTACTGAGCAACTGAGCTGATTGACATGAAACATGAGAGTGATATGTTGTTACAAATGAAATGTATATTTAAGTTACATTAATAGTTTAATATTAAAATTATGAGAAATATAGTTCTCATTACAGTTAGTACCAATCAACATACATCTAGAATACTGTTTTTAGTTTGAAATTCCACATCTTTAAAATTTATACTACATAAAAATGATACCAGTATGGATGGTAGTGGGCTAATTTAATGGATTCAAAAATGATTAGTTTATAGAAGTGTGAGACTAAGGAGAGATTACTTTTTTTTTCACTTATCTGGAGGGCTGCCATGTAGAAGTCATTCTCCTTTGCTCTCAAAAGCATTATAAGATTGCCATATGAAAATAATTAAGAAGCAAATTTTTATTCAAAAAATAGGAAAAATTAAAAACCTGTAATAAATTATAACTCCTTGAATGTAGATCTGTGTCTGAATGTATCATTATGTCTCCTTTAGAGCTTGGCGGGCTGCCCTTCACATAAAAGTTCTTCCAAAATTAATGTTGAATCAATGAACAAATTAACGGACATGAATGACCAATAATGAAATAATCAGCAATGCAAGGAAGTTAGGTCTCTTCTATTGGGAGTATTGAAGGAAAGGCTAGACTCTCAAATAGGAATGAAATGCAAGATGTGAGTGTAAAATATCCCTAGTTGTCATTTGTGCCATCTAAAACCTATCTTATTATTGTATAGCATATTATGTCACAGAAATATTTCCATTAATTGGCAAGTTGGCATATTTTGGATCCCTGCACCTTGAAACAGGAAAAATACATTGATTATGAGCATAGATGTTATCAAAAGGTAAAGATGGATTGGTTTCAAGCCCCGCATAATGCATGTGCTCAGTTACTCAGTCATGTCCAGTTCTTTGTGACCCCAATGACTGTAACCCTTCATACTCCCCTGTCCATGGTATTTGCCAGGCAAGAACACTGGAGTGTATTGCCATTTTCTCCTCCAGAAGTATAATGCGTAAAGATGTATAATCCACAGTGTGGTTCCTTTCATTTGTAAACATGGATTGTAATGGTAGTAAACTTAGACTGCTGTGAGGATTAAGTGAGATGATATTTTCAAAGTCTCAGGCACAAAGTAAGTGATTGATATGGTCTATATCTTGTTAATCATTTTCTGATTATATTTGTACCTTAGATTGTTCACTCGATGATGTTATCTGGCTTCATCTGACTGTATTGTCATTATAAACCCATATACTCATATTACCTCTTCAAAATATTTAGTATAGTGCTATACAAAGCAGGTGGTAATTATGTGACAAGGGACTAATGGACATTGAATATTGTGGTTTCAGTACTATTTACAGTAGCATGGATCAGCATCAGAAAATCGTTCCTATGTTTCTCTTTTTATGTCCACAGAGCTTAGCAAGGTCTGAAGACTAAGTGAAATCTTAGTAAACACTTGTAGCATTGCAATCACCTGTTTCTGCTTTAGTTTTTGGAATTAACCACTATGTGGAAGAGACTAAAGAAAAAATAGTGTAAAATGACTAAAATGATGAAAAGGTAACATTCTATTAGAGACAAAAGGAGTTTTCTTAGAACTGGAGTCAGAGTTGAAGAACATACTGAAAGCTTGATATGACGAGACAATAATGTGTCAAGACAAGTGATGTTGCATTTATGAAATAGTATCTTGAAAGAAAAGGGTGGTCTGAATGGGAAAGAAAAGAGAAGTCAAAATATGGGAAAACCAAGGATTGAAGAAAAAAAACCTTTAATCAGTGATAGAGAAAATGTGGGATATATTTTCCTCAGAAAGACACCATTTGACATGTTATCTAAATCTGCAGAAGGAGATGAAAGTATTTTATATATGTGTGATATTAATAACAACACTAGAAGTACTTGAAGTGAAAGTCACTCAGTTGTGTCTGACTCTTAGCAACCTCATGGAATTCTCCAGGCCAGAACACTGGAGTGGGTAGCCTTTCCCTTCTCCAGGGGATCTTCCCAGTCTAGGAATCAAATCCAGGTCTCTGGCATTGTAGGTGGATTCTTTACCAGCTGAGCCACAAAGGAAGATGAAAGTATTTTATATATGTGTGATATTAATAATAACACTAGAAGTACTTAAGGAAAGCTTTTAGTATAACTGATAGTAATGGCTAGATTCAGTCACACCACTGAGCTAGCTGAAAGTCACAAAAATATAAAATTATTTTTTATTTCTTTAAACTCAGAAGTTCTTAGACTATTGTATGAGTGTGCCTTTGTGGGAATACTAAGTCCTGCTATATGGACATAGAAGACTACTCAGTAGCAGAACAGCTAAATTTCCTTTATCACTCAAAGTCAGCATTTTGCCTCATATTACTGGAAATTACAATAGAAAGGAAAATTGACTAAGTGTCTCTATGTTTTATATCTTTAACAAATCTATAAATAAATTTTTTTTGGAAAAAATCTCCACAAATCTGCAAGTATGAAATGGAATGGGAGCTCCTTCCATAAAATATTGATTGAATTGATTTCTGATTTCCTAGATACTGACAAGTCAGTATTTAGAGTTCAGTTGTTTTTTTTTTTCCTAATGTAGCCTGAGATTTATATCTACTTGAATGCCATACTGTTAGATTTTCTAACAGTTTGTAGGGTTATTTTGTTTTCTTTTAGCCACTGGACACCATTGTCTGAAAAAGGACAGAATTGTCCACAGTAAAAATATCCATGGTCCTTCTACAACTTGAATTTTTTTTAATAAATAAAATGTTCAATAGTAAAATGTTCTTTTAAAGCACTGATTCTTAGAATAGAGAAGAGAAAAGCTTATTGTCCAGTCATGAATTCAGTTGAATTCAAAATAGCTTCATATCTGAGAAATAGCAACATTTATTGAAGTCACATCTCTTAAGCATTTGAATGATGCAGCAGAAATCTTTTTAACTTGATATGAAATTATAAAGACATAACCTTTTAAAAAGATAATTATTTTCTAGCTCCTTTTGATGACTACACAAATAAATTAATGGTGCAAAATAGCTTATAACACATGATTATAGAATAACCCATCCTTTGCAATTTGGCTACCATTCTTAAACTGAGAGGATCTCAATGATACAATTCCCTCCATTATGTTCTTGCTTAGTTCACAAATACAGTCGTAATACAGTACGATACATGACACTGACACAGTTAAGTGAAGCAAAATCAGATGAAGTTCAAAAGACACTTGGAAACACCCAAGAAGTTTACTTATACTTCCAGTGAAATCAATTTCAGAAAGCCACATAGTTGCATTATTGTAAAAGATACAGTTATTTAGCAAGGAATGACTATATACTTCCTCTTTGTAAAGTTATAGTAAAGATTCACAGTTCTTATAGTGACAAACTGATAATACTTCACTTGAAGTATTAATGGAAACATTAACATTAAAAGATGTAAACATAGAAAATGTATTCATTTATAAGTAGCATGAGGAAGACTGGTGACAGACAGTTAAGTTTCATGATTATAGTGGCAGTCACACAAAACTATACAAGTGACAAAATTTTGTAGACCTACACACATATACACACACAAAAGTGTATGAAAAACATGCACACAAAACCTGAATAACCTCTGTGGATAATACCAGTGTCAATTTCCTGGTTTTGACACTGTCCTGTAGTTCTGCAATACCTATCATTGGGAAAAGCTGGGTAAAAGTACATGGGACCTCCTTATATATTTATTTGTAACTTCCTGTGAAACTGTAATTATTTCAAAGTGAAACTCAAAGAGAGAGACTTAATGTCTACAGAGACAAAGCTTTGACCTTTTTATCTTGACTAAAACTAACTAGACAAAAAAAATACATGAGAGATTGGAAAAATTTAACATTGATTAATTTGCAACTTAAGGCATTGACATTAAAATTTTAAGGTAAAATTATAAGTACTTTGGGTTATTTCAGATGTTCTTTTGTAAAACAATTCATAAATGAGATTTATTATTTTTCTGGAATTAAATGCTAAATTAAATTATAAAAATCAGACAAATGAAAAAAAATCCAAGCCTTTGAATACATATATGAAAATTTACCAACTTTCTCTCAAGTCTATTTCAGGCTAATTTGAAAATAATCAGAGTAATGTTAATTCCCACAAATATGACATTTCAGGGCATAACTTTGTGTGTGTTGATATCTTAGCATCAATTACAAAAATCTCTCTTTCCCTCTCCACTGCCCCCACTCCCCACAAACTTTCAATTTTTCTCCAAGCTTTTGGTAGATTCTTCTTACATTTTATTCATAGACCTGAAATTTATTTTAGATCTTGTCTAATTTTACTCTGATGGTCTACTATTACCCTCTAATTTTTAAATTGAAACAGTGACAGCTAATTTGTTCACTTTCACCTGAATGTATTAATATTTCAGTGGTTGGTAAGTACCTTTTATGGAGGAAATTTTAAGTTCATATCTTCAGAACTTTTATTGATTCACCATGTGGTATCTGTTCCTCAGCAATCTTGCTCTCTGTGTGTGAGGCCACTGGTTGGTCAGTCTATCTTATCTTCTGGATATGAGTCAGTAATATGTTTAATGACCAAATTTTCTTCAGCGTTGGAATTAACTCTTGTATTCAAAGCAACACATATATTCATTGTGTTTGTAATAAATTTAGCATAGATTTCTGTAGTTGGAAAAATATGAACATAAATTTGAGCTCAGCCATTTAACAATGATGTAACCTTGGTCAAGTTAATTAATATTTATATCTTTAAGTCTAGGATTGTTGTTTTGTAAGTTGGGATGACAAGACTACTTCCTTATATTGTTCTAATTTATGAGAAGTAAAGATTTTACATGAAATATCTGGCCCAGGGACTACAGTATAGTATGTGCTTGTGTATGGGTTTAAGTTTGATTAGATTTCAGAATACTATGATGAAGTGGTTCCTATCAGTCTTGGATACTTAAAGTGGGTAGGTATGTCAGCACAGAAAAAAAGGAACCACTTTTGTTCGTTCCTATTGGCCGATGTGATGGTAAATCTTTTGTGTCAACTTGGCTGGCATGAGGGATGCCTGGATGACTGCTGCTGCTGCTAAGTCGCTTCAGTCGTGTCCGACTCTGTGCAACCCCATAGACGGCAGCCCACCAGGCTCCCCCATCCCTGGGATTCTCCAGGCAAGAACAATGGAGGGGGTTTCCATTTCCTTCTCCAATGCATGAAAGTAAAAAATGAAAGTGATGTTGCTCAGTCATGTCCGACTCTTTCCGACCCCATGGACTGCAGCCTACCAGGCTCCTCCATCCATGGGATTTTCCAGGCAAGAGTACTGGAGTGGGGTGCCATTTGTCTTCTCCAGCCTGGATGACTAGTAAAAGATTATTTCTGGGTGTATCCATGAAGGTGTTACTGGAGTAGATTAGCATTTGTTTCTGTAGATCAAGTAAAGAAGATCAGTGAGAGTTGGCATCATCCAGTCTGTTGTGGGTCTAAACAAAATTGAAAGATAGAAGGAGGGAAAATTTACTCTCTTTGCACCCATCTTCTGGCCCCACGTTGATTCCCCTGGTTCTCTGGTGTTTGGACTTAGATTAAATTACACCCCTGTCTTTCTTAAACTTCTAGCTAACAGACAGCAGACTGTGAAGCTTCTTAGCCTCCAAAATTGTGTGAGCTACTTCTCACAGTATAGTTTTGTTTATGATGGAACCATGACCAATAGAGCCAGAAATAATACTGATGAATCTAAACTATTTATATTACTATGTCTTTGATTGAAATCCAAAAACTACAAATATGTATTATTGCTGCTCCTGGAAGCTCTCAACAAAATGTTCAATAAGTATAATTGATATAACTAAAATCTTACAAGGAATAAAAGGAAATTCTGGCCTTTATTTTAGTCTATAAAAATGAAATATACACAAAATAAAAGGCTATAGCAAGGTACTGTACCAGGATATGTATTCTGGTACTTCATAAAATTAAATAAACATGTCCACATGCAGTTCAGAGTTTTAGGAAGACTTTGCACAGGAAAAGGAATTTAAAGCTATCTGTGGTAAAAATCCCATGGATGGAGGAGCCTGGTGGGCTGCAGTCCATGGGGTCACGAAGAGTCGGACACAACTGAGCGACTTCACTTTCACTTTTCACTTTCATGCATTGGAGAAGGAAATGGTAACCTACTTCAGTGTTCTTGACTGGAGAATCCCAGGGAGAGGAGAGCCTGGTGGGCTGCTGTCCATGGGGTTACACAGAGTCGGACATGACTGAAGTGACTTAGCAGCAGCAGCAGTGGCAAAAATTACTTATTCTTCTTTCCCTTTTGATTAGAGGCCAATGTATACTATATTCGCTCTTTTTCCCCCTTTCTGTTCTGCTGTTATTGTTCTCTCTTTGCTTCAGGAAACATAGAAATAACATTTTTCTATATGAGCTACAATAGAGGACAAGATATTCTTGCTTTACTGGTGAAACCTAAAGAACAAAAATGATCAAAATAAGAAAAGTTAAAATAGCCTTAGCAAATTAATTATAGCCATTGACTTAAACAGATAATATTTTACATTTACAATGGATTCATCTATTTATCAATATAGCTATAGATTTTAGAGAACCTATGCTATTTTCATATGAAAAAGTTTTATTCTTTCATAAATATATTTATCACATTTCCTGCAATGTGAATGTTTTATTGATTTTTAAATAGGAAAAATTGAGCCTAATGCTTGGCAGTACATCTTACTGTAATAGATTTTTCTCTGCATATCAAGTGGATGTTGGGTTGTCAGAATATTTGGTGGGCTTAAATACTCCTTAAGGATCTTTCCACCATAATTTCTATAATTTTCCATATGTTTTTATTTTTTAAGAAATTGATTTAATTGGAGGTTAATTACTTTACAATATTGTATTGGTTTTCCCATACATCACCATGTATCCGCCACAGGTATACATGTGTTCCCCATCCTGAACCCCGCCCTAACCTCTTCCCTCCCCGTACCATCCACCCCTCTGGGTCATCCCAGTGCACCAGCCCCAAGCATCCAGTATCATGCATTGAACCTGGGCTGATATATTTTTCTTGGAATATAAGGAGCTTCTGTTGTGATATGAATGGACAATGCTGATGTATTGTTTTTAAATTCTAAATGATTGGAATGATTGAGGAAATGTATCAGCTACCTTTCTCAATGTCTTGCTATGCTTATAAGGCCAAATATGAGTGCTACAGAGAATCAACTCACTTTCTTCGTAGGGTTTATGCTTTAAGTAAAATATGTGAATAATGTACTGAATCTCTATTTTCAGAGAACACAAAGTTAACCCTGCCTTCCCTCCTACTTCCATTTAAAAAATAAAATTGCTTTGTGTCTCAGAGATAAAAGAATGAACATAGGGCATAAAATTCTTTAATTGCCAAACACTGACCATTAATCTTCAATGTACACACAAGGTGTTCTCAATTTTCCCTCATCTCAGTGGAAGATATTTGTTCCTTATTTTCCCAGCCTCTCCTTGATCCCTGAGGCCTTCTTCTCCATGAATAACCTTCACCAGCCTCTCCAAACATAAGAATATTAGTTTGTCACTTTGTCCCCTCTCAATATCACAAAAATATTCCTCTTTTCAGATATACTTCTTGAAAAAGGAATCTAGACTTATGGATTATACTTTTTCTCCTTCTATAACTTCTCAATGTGAATCTTATCAATGGTTCTGTTTCATTAATGAAATTGTTCTTACCAACATCTTCAATAATTCTGTTCCTGAAACAAGAAAACATAACTACTATCCTTCTTATTTTTTTAGTAATATGTGAAAGAGTTGACCATTTGTTCCTTGAAATTCCTTCTCTGTGTCCTTTTCTTGTTCATGGTCATTGCCATTTAAACCATTGTTTATATCACTGGATTTTTATATGAATGCATTGCAGAATCTACATTTTCTAGTCTTTTGTATACAAATATCAGTCTTTTTTTTAAAAATTAAATTTAATAATTTCACTTCCATGCTTAAAATCCATCAAGGATTTCTCTATGCTCTACAGTACAAGTCAAATATTACACACACACACACACACACACACAGACACACACACACAACTTTATGATCTGAACCACATCTGTCATTTCAGCTGCATCTCTCAAGACTCACTTATGTGTCCCCATGCACAAGCCTTATTCCAGTATGTTTGACAGCCAAAAGTATGAGGCTGTATATCAATTTTTCTGTTCACTGGAGGGTTTTCATTCTTAAAAAATTCTGTCTATGATTTCCATTTGGACCTCATTAAACTCTAAAATTCTTGATGACAGGAAATATGCTCCTTTTTTGTATCTAATGTCTTTCTTAGTGTGGGTCATATAATAATTTAAAGCTTACACAAACAACAGAAATATTCTCTTCAGTTAAAGTTAATGTGCATAATGTAGATGTTATGCATAAAAAGGAATTTTAATTTCTGATTCCTTTTTAAAAATTAAATTGCTAGCAAGATTATTTTGTCTTATTTATGTGAGATCTATAGCAAATCTAATAGCAGTAAATTTATGTATTACAGTTATGGTCATAAAATTGCTGTGGGAGGTTGTGTATGTCTGCATATGTATGCATATTAGCAAATTTCTCTCTCCCAAAGAGGAGTTTGCATGAATACACATTATATTTCAAACTATAGTTTCTCTTTAAAATAGAAAATCTTATAATTATTATGTGAGACAATCTTAGAGCAACTTTTCTTATGTCTATTCAAAATTTATACTTCCTTATTCTAAGCATACTGCTTTTACTCTTCAGTATTCTCTTGTGGTGTTTGTTTCTTATCGATTTTTAAAAACTTCTGTAAGTTGTTTACCTTGTAGCTCAGTCAGCAAAGAATCTGCCTGCAGTGCAAGAGACCCCAGTTCAATCCCTTGGTCAGGAAGATTCCCTGGAAAAGGAAATGGCAACCCACTCTAGTATTCCTGCCTGGAATATCTCATGGATAGAGGAGCCTGATGGGCTGCAGTCCATGGGGTTGCAAAGAGTCAGGCACAACTGAGTGACTAACACTTACTTACTTCTGGGAGTTGTGGAATTCAAAACTTCTATCTTGCAAATAATTTTCTCATACAGTGAATTATTTTTCTTCTGACATTGATTATGTTATTTTTGCTTTTTGGAAAGTTAATTTGATATGCTCAATTTTATCAATATTTTCCTTTAAGGTTTTTGAGATAGGGTTCTAATTAAGTCTTATCATATAAATGAATAGATAACTAAATGAGTGGATGAATTAAATAATCATGGATTGGATAAGAATGGTGTATTAGATTTCTCTGGAGAAAAAGCTACAATAGATAGATAGAGAAAGAGAGAGAGAGAGAGAGAGAAAGACAGAAATACACAGAGAAATCGATTATAAGAAATTGATGTAAGTTCCAGTCTAAAAGCTGATAGACTTGCCAAGGGGAACCCATGTTTCAGTTCAAGTCCAAAGTCTAGAAAAGGCTCATGAAAGCTTAAACAGTCAGGCAAGAAGAGTTCTGTCTTAACATTTTTGTTCTTTTCATTTCTTAAAGTAAATAGATGAGGTCCACTTGTACTCAGGAGATCAATCTGCTTTATTCGCTCTATAGATTCAATATGTTAAGCTCATCTAGAAACACCCTTACCTTAGAGACCCAGAATGTTTTTTTTTTTTTCAAATGTCTTGGCACTTAACAAAATTAAATTTCATAAAATTAAACATCACAAATAGTAAGTATATATTTCTATAGCACATTAATTTCACATGGTCTTCTACGTGTAAATCTCAATTGCACACCACTTATAATATATGATGTTATTTAATCTTTCTGGTCACAACTTTTATGTCTGTAATAAGATAATATGAGTCACCAATATCCTATAGGTTGTTGCAAAGACTAAATCAATTTGTGTCAAATACTTAGAGCCATACTTCGTTGACGCATAGTAAGTGATCCATAAATGTTAGCAATTAATAGTTTTCCTCGCAGAAATATTGTAAATTGCATGCTACAGTAACCTTTAGCAGATTAGGAGAAATTCAAAAGTTAATTGAATAGAATTATACCATGTAATGAAGAAGGAAATGGCAACCCACTCCAATATTCTTGCCTGGAGAATCCCATGGACAGAAGAACGTGGCAGGCTACAGTCTATGGGGCTGCAAGAGTTGGACACGACTGAGCGATGAAGCGCAAACACACATGCCATGTAAAGAGCTAGGAATTATCTTACCTGTTCTTACAATAAAAAAAAAGTTGAACAAATTGAAAGTCAATAACTTTTCTTGGACCCACCCAAGGAAAACCACCATTGGAAAAAATGGAAAGACAGCTGAATCCAGAACTTATAGCCAAAACTTGCTTATTTGGAGCAGAATTTAATGGTACCCTAAGCTGGTAGCAACATTTTAATGGTAATTTTGATGAACTGCTGAAGTCTGAGTATATATAATAATGAAAGAGATAAACTACTGAAGCTTCAGTATTTGTGGGCCCTCATGCTTTCAAGAATTTTCATGAACCTTGTAAGGAGCACATGTTTGAGACCTAAGACAGATACCCTCCTGCCTTTGGCAGTGCTGATGGTTTGGGGAGAAATAAATATTGTTCAATAATTACAAAGTGTTGTTTATAACAATGACCATCATTTCAAGGGAAAAAATTTTACCAGAGCTTTGTCCCATGTTCAGGGAAGGCACTTCTTCAATCTAAACAGCTCTATCCTACCTATCTCCCCTAAATTGGAACTGGGGGATAAAGTAAGAGACAATGGTCATGGTCACAGCCTAGTGGTACAGGCCCACTAAAACACCTGAGTTTAAATCATGAGTGCTTTTAGAACACTTAAGAATTCTGGCATGCTTCCCTTTCCACAAATTTTACCAAATTAATAGGGATCAAGTAAAATAACAATGGCCTATATACTCCTATAAAGAGTAAGCATAAATTCAACAGAAGGGTCAAAACAGTCACTTGAGGAACTTGAGAAGCCTCTGGCACCTACAACTGGTCACTCAATCATGCTATCTCTTTGTGACCCCTTGGACTATAGCCTTCCAGGCTCCTATGTTCTTGGGATTCTCCAGGCAAGAATCCTGGTGTGAGTTGTCATTCTCTTCTCTAGGGGATCTTCCCAATGCATGGATTAAACTCAGGCCTCCTGCATTGCAGGCAGACTCTTTACCATCTGAGCCACCAGCGAAGCCCCACAATAAACATTGCTACTAAGTCACTTCAGTCATGTCCGACTCTGTAGACCCCTAGACGGCAGCCCACCAGGCTCCCCTGTCCCTGGGATTCTCCAGGCAAGAACACTGGAGTGGGTTGCCATTTCCTTCTTCAATGGATGAAAGTGAAAAGTGAAAGTGAAGTCGCTCAGTCATGTCCGACTCTTTGCGACCCCATGGACTGTAGCCCACCAGGCTCCTCAGTCCATGGAATTTTGCAGTCAAGAGTACTGGAGTGGGGTGCCATTGCCTTCTCCACAATAAACATTAGACATGGTTAAATTAATCCTAGCTATATTAGCATGAAGCTTCACAACAAAACTATGCTCTTATTACATCATGGTCAGCTTCAAAAACCTGATGAGGCATAATGAAAGGAGAAGAAAAAACAGAGTCAAAAGAGTAAAAAACAACATCAGAATCAGTTATGACACAGATGTTGGAATTGCCCAAAAGGAAATGTAGTAATTATGATTAATATTTTAAGGGCTCTAATAGAAAAAGTGGACAACATGAAAGAACTGATAAATAATATAATAAGAGAGATGGAAACTCAAAGAAAAGATCAAAAATAAGTGTATGAAGTCTAAAACACTGTAATAAAAAAATGGAAAATGCCTTTGATAGACGTATTAGTAGATGGAATTTATCCCAGAGAAGAATTAGTGAGCTTGAAAATATTTCCATAAAAACTTTCCAAACTGAAATGATAAGAAAAACAAGAAGTGGGGGGCACAGAATATTTAACAATGTAAGAGAACTGGGTGAGAGTGTAGAAAATGATGTTTCATTCAGGTGGAAATCAAAGGAAAGCTGGAGTAGCAACACTCATATCAGACAAAGTAAACTTTAAAGTAAAGGCTATTACAAGAGAAGGACAAGGACAAGGAAGGACACTACATGATGATCAAGAGATCAATCCAAGAAGAAGATGTAACAATTGTAGATATTTATGCACCTGACATTGGAACACCTCAATATGTAAGGCAAATACTAACAGTCCGTCTAGTCAAGGCTATGGTTTTTCCAGTAGTCATGTATGGATGTGAGAGTTGGACTGTGAAGAAGGCTGAGCACCGAAGAACTGATGCTTTTGAACTGTGGTGTTGGAGAAGACTTTTGAGAGTCCCTTGGACTGCAAGGAGATCCAACCAGTCCATTCTGAAGGAGATCAACCCTGGGATTTCTTTGGAAGGAATGATGCTAAAGCTGAAACTCCAGTACTTTGGCCACCTCATGTGAAGAGTTGACTCATTGGAAAATACTTTGATGCTGGGAGGGATTGAGGACAGGAGAAGAAGGGGACAACCAAGGATGAGATGGCTGGATGGCATCACGGACTTGATGGATGTGAGTCTGAGGGAACTCTGGGAGTTGGGGATGGACAGGGAGGCCTGGCATGCTGCAATTCATGGGGTCACAAAGAGTCAGACACGACTGTGCAACTGAACTGAACTGAACTGGACTGAACAGAGATAAAAGGAGAAATTAGCAGTAACATAATAATAGTGGAGTACTTTAAAACCCCACTTTCATCAGTGGACATATTATATAGACAGAAATTCAGTAAGAAAGCACAGGCTTTAAATGATACATAAAACCAGATGGATAAAATATTACCAGCCCAAATTAAATACATTAGAAATATCATACACCATGATCAAGTGGGATTTATACCAGGGAATGCAAGGATTTTTCAGTATCCACAAATCAATAAGTGTGATACATCACATCAATAAATTGAAGAATAAAAATCATATGGTATTCTCAATCAAAGCAGAAAAGATTTTGACAAAATTAAACACCAGATTATGATTTAAACTCTCCAGAAAGTGGGCACAGAAGTAAGATATATCAATATAATAAAGGCTATACAGCACACACACACACACAACATACACATACACCTAGTTATATCACATTCAAATTGTGGAATATGAAAGACAAGAAGACCTTCAGCATGACTTCTCATGCAGTTTCTTTCAAGAAAACCAAGGTTTGATGGGAAGTTCAGTTCAGTTGCTCAGTCATGTCCAACTTTTTCCGACCCCATGAATCGCAGCACACCAGGCCTCCCTGTCCCTCACCATCTCCCGGAGTTCACTCAGACTCATGTCCATCGAGTCCGTGATGCCACCCAGCCATCTCATCTTCGGTCGTCCACTTCTCTTCCTGCCCCCAATCCCTCCCAGCATCAAAGTCTTTTCCAATGAGTTAACTCTTCACATGAGGTGGCCAAAGTACTGGAGTTTCAGCTTTAGCATCATTCCTTCCAAAGAAATCCCAGGGTTGATCTCCTTCGGAATGGACTGGTTGGATCTCCTTGCAGTCCAAGAGAATCTCAAGGGTCTTCTCCAACACCACATTTCAAAAGCAACAATTCTTTGGTGCTCTGCCTTCTTCATAGTCCAACTCTCACATCCATACATGACTACTGGAAAAACCATAGCCTTGACTAGACAGACCTTAGTCAGCAAAGTAATGTCTGTGCTCTTGAATATACTACCTAGGTTGGTCATAACTTTTCTTCCAAGGAGTAAGCATCTTTCAATTTCATGTCTGCCGTCACCATCTGCAGTGATTTTGGAGCCCATAAAAATAAAGTCTGACACTGTTTCCACTATTTCCCCATCTATTTTTCATGAAGTGATGGGACAGATGCCATGATCTTCATTTTCTGAATGTTGAGCTTTAAGCCAACATTTTCACTCTCCTCTTTCACTTTTATCAAGAGGCTTTTTAGTTCCTCTTCACTTTCTGCCGTAAGCGTAGTGTCATCTGCATATCTGAGGTTATGGATATTTCTCCTGGAAATCTTGATTCCAGCTTGTCTTTCTTCCAGTCCAGCATTTCTCAAGATGTAACCTGCATATAAGTTAAATAAGCAGGGTGACAATATACAGCCTTGACATACTCCTTTTCTTATTTAGAACTAGTCTGTTGTTCCATGTCCAGTTCTAACTGTTGCCTCCTAACCTGCATACAGATTTCACAGGAGGCAGTTTAGGTGGTCTGGTATTCCCATCTCTTTCAGAATTTTCCACAGTTGATTGTGATTCACACAGTCAAAGACTTTGGCATGGTCAATAAAGAAGAAATATATGTTTTCCTGGAACTCTCTTGCTTTTTCCATGATGCAGCGGATGTTGGCAATTTGATATCCGTTTCCTCTGCCTTTTCTAAAACCAGCTGGAACATCAGGGAGTTCACGGTTCACGTATTGCTGAAGCCTGGCTTGGAGAATTTTGAGCATTACTTTACTAGCGTGTGAGATGACTACAATTGTGTAGTAGTTTGAGCATTCTTTGTCATTGCCTTTCTTTGGAATTGGGATGAAAACTGACCTTTTCCAGTCCTGTGGCCACTGCTGAGTTTTTCAAATTTGCTGGCATATTGAGTGCAACACTTTCACAGTTTCATCTTTCAGGATTTGAAATAGCTCCACTGGAATTCCATCACCTCTACTAGCTTTGTTCGTAGTGATGCTTTCTAAGGCCCACTTGACTTCACATTCCAAAATGTCTGGCTCTAGATTAGTGATCACATCATCATGATTATTGGGTCGTGAAGATCTTTTTTGTACAATTCTTCCATGTATTCTTGCCACCTCTTCTTAATATCTTCTGCTTCTCTTAGGTCCATACCGTTTCTGTCCTTTATTGAGCCCATCTTTGCATGAAATGTTCCCTTGGTATCTCTAATTTTCTTCAAGAGATCTCTAGTCTTTCCCATTCAGTTCTTTTCCTCTATTCTTTTGCATTGACCGTTGAAGAAGGCTTTCTTATCTCTTCTTGCTATTCTTTGGAACTCTGCATTCAGATGCTTATATCTTTCCTTTTCTCCTTTGCTTTTCGTCTCTGTTATTTTCACAGCTATTTGAAAGGCCTCCTCGGATAGCCATTTTGCTTTCTTGCATTTCTTTTCCATGAGGATAGTCTTGATCCCTGTCTCCTGTACAATGTCACGAACCTCTGTCTACAGTTCATCGGGCATTCTATCTATGAGATCTAGTCCCTTAAATCTATTTCTCCCTTTAATCTATTTCTCACTTTGCATTGACCGTTGAAGAAGGCTTTCTTATCTCTTCTTGCTATTCTTTGGAACTCTGCATTCAGATGCTTATATCTTTCCTTTTCTCCTTTGCTTTTTGTCTCTCTTCTTTTCACAGCTATTTGTAAGGCCGACCCAGACAGCCATTTTGCTTTTTTGCATTTCTTTTCCATGGGAATGGTTTTGATCCCTGTCTCCTGTACAATGTCACGAACCTCATTACATAGTTCATCAGGCACTCTATCTATCAGATCTAGACCCTAAATCTATTTCTCACTTCCACTGTATAATCATAAGGGATTTGATTTAGGTCATACATGAATGGCCTAGCGGTTTCCCTACTTTCTTCAATTTCAGTCTGAATTTGGTAATAAGGAGTTCATGATCTGAGCGACAGTCAGCTCCTTGTCTTGTTTTTGTTGACTATATAGAGCTTCTCCATCTTTGGCTGAAAAGAATATAATCAATCTGATTTCGGTGTTGACCATCTGGTGATGTCCATGTGTAGAGTCTTCTCCTGTGTTGTTGGAAGAGGGTGTTTGCTATGAGCAGTGCATTTTCTTGGAAAAACTCTATTAGTCTTTGCCCTGCTTCATTCCACATTCCAAGGTCAAATTTGCCTGTTACTCCAGGTGTTTCTTGACTTCCTACTTTTGCACTCCAGGCCCCTATAATGAAATGGACATCTTTTTTGGGTGTTAGTTCTAAAAGTTCTTTTAGGTCTTCATAAAACCATTCATCTTCAGCTTCTTTAGCGTTACTGGTTGGGTATAGACTTGGATGATTGTGATATTGAATGGTTTGCCTTGGAGACGAACAGAGTTCATTCTGTCGTTTTTGAGATTGCAAATAAGTACTGCATTTTGGACTCTTTTGTTGACCATGATGGCTACTCCATTTCTTCTGAAGGATTCCTGCACACAGTAGTAGATATAATGGTCATCTGAGTTAAATGCACCCATTCCAGTACATTTTAGTTCACTGATTCCTAGAATGTCGACGTTCACCCTTGCCATCTCTTGTTTGACCACTTCCAATTTGCCTTGATTCATGGACCTGACATTCCTGGTTCCTATGCAATATTGCTCTTTACATCGGAACTTGCTTCTATCACAAGTGACATTCACAACTGGGTGTTGTTTTTGCTTTGGCTCCATCCCTTCATTCTTTCTGGCGTTATTTCTCCACTGATCTCCAGTAGCATATTGGGCACCTACTGACCTGGGGAGTTTCTCTTTCGGTATCCTATCATTTTGCCTTTTCATACTGTTCATGGGGTTCTCAAGGCAAGAATACTGAAGTGGCTTGCCATTCCCTTCTCCAGTGGACCACATTCTGTCAGACCTCTCCACCATGACCCACCCTACTTGGGATGCCCCGCAGGCATGGCTTGGTTTCATTGAGTTAGACTAGGCCATAGTCCTAATGTGACTAGATTGACTAGTTTTCTGTGAGTATGGTTTCAGTGTGTCTGCCCTCTGATGCTCTCTTGCAATACCTACCATCTTACTTTGGTTTCTCTTACTTTGGGCGTGGGGTAGCTCTTCACGGCTGCTCCAGCAAAGCACAGCCACTGCTCCTTACCTTGGACGAGGGGTATCTCATTACCACTGCTGTTCCTGACCTTCAACGTGGGATAGCACCTCTAGACCCTCTGCCTGAGGGCAGGGCCGGGGGCCGGATGAGCAATCCGAGGAGTGGTGGCTGAGCAGGCACAGGAGGGACTAGAGGAGCTATCCCACGTTGATGGGAAAAGGAGCATAAAATATTAAAATTATTTGACTAATATATAAACAGTGTCTCAGATCCAAATAAACTTTTTAATAACAACAACAACAAAAACAAAAAATGTGGGACAAATGAAAACAGTGAAACGTAAGCCTAATGGGAATACCAGAAGTGGAACAAAGAGAGAAATATGTGAGGTAATGAATGATTAACAGATGTAAGACCACAGATCCGAGAAATTCAAAGACCTACAGATAAAATGTGTACACATATCCATACACACACAAAAAGAAATACAAGGCTCAGAATAATTCACTGGTGAATTCTGCTGAAACTTTAGGAAAGAAATTAATCTAGTTGTTAGCTCTCTTTTCCCGAAAACAGAAGTGAGAGGTACACTTTTTAATTTCCTGTGAACAGTTGAGATTAACATTACCTTAATACTAAACATAGATAAAGACATTGCAAGAAAGCCTAACTAAAGACCATTATTTCTCATAATAATCGATGCAAAATTTTTCAAGAAAACATTAGGAAATAATTCCAACAATGTATAAAAGTAATTATATAGCACCAGAAAATGTGATTCATTCCAGGTATGAAAGTCTAGTTAAACATTTGAAAATCAATCCATGTAATATACCACATTAACCAACTGAAGAAGAAAAATCATGAACACAGCAATTGATTTACAAAAAAAATCAATGAATTCCAATGTCTGATATTCCTAAAAAACTCAGAAAACTAGAAATGGTGGTAACTTCCTCAACTTGATAAAGAACATCTGTAACTATTTATAGTTAACATCCCACTTAATGGTGAGAAACAAAATGCTTATCCTTTAAGATTGAGGGCAAGTCAAGGATATCCTGTCTTAGTATTCCTATCAACATTGTACTGGAAGGCCCAATTAGTGTAGTTAGACTAGAAAAGGAAATGAAAGCCATGCAAATTAGGAAGAAAAAAAAAATATATATATATATATAGCTCTTTTTATTTAGAGATAGCATTACAGTCTATGTAAAATATCCCAACTCCTTATCAAGAAACAAACAAACAAAAATTCTTAGAACTAATAAATGAGTATGAAAAGTTCATGGAATACTAAGTTAATATATAAAATCCATGATTTTATATTGATTAACTTATTTCTTATATACTGGCAAGAAAAAAAAATGGAATTTGAAATTTTTTCAATTACCATTTATGATAGTCCCCCAAAGTAAAATATTAGGAGTTAATCTAGCAAAATATGTACAGAATATATACAAGAAAAACTGTAAAACTAATGAAAGAAGTCAATGAAGATCTAAACACATAGGAAGCTATTCCACATTTATGAACTAAAGGACTCTAATATTTTTAAAATGTGAATTATTGCAAACAGCTTATAGATTCAACACAATAACTACAAAAATCTCATCAAGCTGTTTCATGGATATGGAAAAACTGATTATAGCATTTATATGGAAAAGCAAAAGACCCAGAATAGCCAACAAAATACTGAAGAATTAAAAAAAAAAAAAAAGAGGCATTACACATCCACAATTTCAAGAATTACTGGGCTTCCCTGGTGGCTCACATGGTAGAGTCTGCTTGCAGTGCAAGAGACCAAGATGCAAATCCTAGGCCAGCAAGATCCCCTGGAGAAGGGAATGGCAACTCCAGTATTCTTGCCTCGAGAACTCCATGGACAGAGGAACCTGGCAGGCTACAGCCCAAGGGGTTGCAAAGCAACTGAGCAACACACACACACACACACACACACACACACACACACACACACATCATTTAAAAAAAATGAAGTATAGGTTTGGTGAACACACACAGATTAATAAAATAGAATAGAGAGCCCATAAGGACCTACACAAATATAGTAGGACTGGACTTTGACAAAGGAAAAAAGAAAACGAAAACAATCTGAAAGTAAAAGTATAAATTTTCAACAAATGCTAGAATAGTTGAAAATTCACATGCAAAAGACTTAAATGTGAAAAAACAAAATTAAAACTTTATGGCAGAAAAATCTATGTGACGTTGAGTTTTACAATGAGTTTTTAGACATGACACCAAAAGCATGATCCAGAGACCAAAAAAAAAAGATGAGTTGAGGTAAAATTAAAAACAACTCCTATGTGAAAAATACTAAGGGAACACAAGCAAGCCTCCCACTGGGAGAAGTTATCTCCAAAAACTTATATGTTAAAGAAATTTTATCCAAAATACATAAGAAAGCTTAACATCACAACAATAGGAAAACACTCCAATTAAAAGTGATCAAGAGATATCAATAGATACCTCATCCAGTGAAGGAGAAAATGGCAATCCACTCTAGTATTCTTGCCTGGAGAATCCTACGGTCAGAGGAACCTGGCAGGCTACAGTCCATAGGGTTGCAGAGTCAGAAACAACTGAAGCAACTTAGCAGGCACCTTATCAAAGAAGAAGGCAATGGCACCCCCACTCCAGTACTCTTGCCTGGAGAACCCCATAGGTGGAGGAGCCTGGTGGGCTGCAGTCCATGTGGTCACAAAGAGTCGGATAGGACTGAGTGACTTCACTTTCACTTTTCACTTTCATGCATTGGAGAAGGAAATGGCAACCCACTCCAGTGTTCTTGCCTGGAGAATCCCAGGGACAGGGGAGCCTGGTGGGCTGCCATCTATGGGATTGCACAGGGTCAGACACGACTGAAGTGACTTAGCAGCAGTAGCAGCATCAAAGAAGATATGCAGATGACAAAAAAAAAAAAGGAGATATTTTTGTCTGTGAATGTTCACCAAAGAGAGATTTCAGCATAGCAGAATTTGATAATCAAGAGACTATAATAACCTGTTCTATGAATACCAGCCAACCTCTTTCCCTAGCTACCCCTGTGATTGCCTAGTGGGTTCTCAAACAAAAGTGGCAATAGTGGCAAGGATAGAAGTTATACATGGGCTCTGCAACACAGATTTCCACTCACTAAGGCTGACCTGGTTATGACTACTGCTGAGTGCCTAATCTGCCAGCAGAGACCAATGCTCACCCTAGTGTGGCAAAATTCCCTGAAGCGATCAGTAGTTACCTGTTGGCAAATTGATTACACTGGACAGTTTCCATCATGGAAAGGGTATCATTTTGTTCTTACTCAGTAAAGACCTACTCTGAATATGGATTTTCCTTACCAGCACAAAACTACTTTACCCAAAACTACCATTTGTGTTCTTAAAGAATGCCTTATCCACCATCATGGTATTCCACACGGCATTGCTTCTGATCAATGAACTCGCTTTACCACAAAAGAAGTGCAACAATGGGCCCATGCTCATGGAAGTTACTGGTCTTACCATGTGGCTTAACTTCTGAAGCACTTGGTTTGGTAGAGGAGTGAAATGGCCTTTTAAAGATTTAATTACAGTGCTTGTTAAGTAGGAATACATTTCAGGGTTAGGCAAGGTTCTTTAGAAGACTATGTATGTTTAGAACCAAAATCCAATATACAGTTCTGTTTCTCCTATAGACATGACTCACGTGTCCAGGAGCCAAAGGGTAGAAATGAAAGTGGCACTACTTGCTATTATTCTTAGTAAGCCACAAACAACATTTTTTGCTTCCTGTTGCCATGATCTTATTCTCTGCTGACCTAGAGGTCTTTGTTCCCAAGGTAGAAATAGTTCAATTAGGATACATAATAATAATTCTATTGAGCTGAAAGTAAAGATTGCCACGTAGCCCCTGGGGATGCCTCAAAATAATCAACAGGCAATGAAGGGGGGAATTATGTAGGATAGAATGTTTGATCCTGATAACCACAGTTCAGTTCAGTTCAGTTCAGTCGCTCAGTTGTGTCCGACTCTTTGCGACCCCATGAATTGCAGCACACCATGCCTCCCTGTCCATCACCAGCTCCCAGAGTTCACTCAGAGTTGCGTCCATCGAGTCAGTGATGCCATCCAGCCATCTCATCCTCGGTCATCCACTTCTCCTCCTGCCCTCAGTCCCTCCCAGCATCAAAGTCTTCTCCAATGAGTCAACTCTTCACATGAGGTGGCCAAAGTACTGGAGTTTCAGCTTTAGCATCATTCCTTCCAAAGAAATCCCAGGGTTGATCTCCTTCAGAATGGACTGGTTGGATCTCCTTGCAGTCCAAGGGACTGTCAAGAGTCTTCTCCAACACCACAGTTCAAAAGCATCAATTCTTTGGCGCTCAGCCTTCTTCACAGTCCAAATCTCACATCCATACATGACCACAGGAAAAACCATAGCCTTGACTAGACAGACCTTAGTCGGTAAAGTAATATCTCTGCTTTTGAATATGCTATCTAGGTTGGTCATAACTTTTCTTCCAAGGAGTAAGCGTCTTTTAACTTCATGGCTGCAGTCACCATCTGCAGTGATTTTGGAGCCCCCCAACATAAAGGTCTGACACTATTTCCACTGTTTCCCCATCTATTTCCCATGAAATGATGGGACAGATGCCAAGATCTTCGTTTTCTGAATGTTGAAGGAAACTGAAATACTGTTCCACAATGGAGATAAGGAAGAGTATGTCTGAAATACAGGTGAGCCGTTAGGACATTTCTTAGCATCACCATACCCATGGAAATTTACAGCATCTCAATACAGGCAGCACTATTAATTGCAAAGACTCTTCAGGAATGAACGTTTGGATTACCCAACCAGGAAAAGAACCATGACAAACTGAGCTGAAAGGAATACAAAAAGTTTAGTGAAAGAAAGTAGTTACAAATATTTGCTACAACTATATGACCAATTACAGAGACAAGGACTATACTTGTCATGAATATTTTCTCCCTGTTATGTTCTTATTAATACATCTTTATGTGTGTACATATTGCATCTATATACATTTATATATATACATATGTATTATTTATATATTTAATTGCTTTATTTTCTCTTGTTATCCTGTTGTGTAACATGAGATGTATTGATTTCAACAGCATTTATGTTTTACATGTTTATGTTCTCGGTGGAGGACAGAGGAAACTGGTGTCCAGTCCATGGGGTTGCAGAGTGAGACAAAATTCAGTGACTGAACAACAGCAACAACCACTTATGTTTTATTAATTTTACATCATAGTATTTAAATTACATTATATCAAGGTAAATTTATTTCCTCTTCCACAGAAAGAGTTAGTTTTCAGATGTAGACAGGAGAGATGGAAGTACTGATACTAAAGCTGAAGCTCCTATGTGGGAAATAGTGAAGCACAGGGAAGCCTGGCATGCTGTGGTCCATGGGTTGCAAAGAGTCAGAGACAACTTAGGGACTGAATACCAACAACTAGAAGAGATGTATAATATCAGGCAGAACTATGACCTTAGTTCAATTCAGTGACTCAGTCATGTCCCACCCTTTGCAACCCTATGAACAGCAGCATGCCAGAATTCCCTGTTCATCACCAGCTCCCAGAGTTCATCCAAACCCATGCCCATTGAGTCGGTGATGCCATCTAACCATCTCATGCTCTGTCATCCCCTTATCCTCCTGCCCTCAATCTTTCCAAGCATCAGGGTATTTTCAAACGAGTCAGCTCTTCACATCAGGTGGCCAAAGTATTGGAGGTTCAGCTTCAGCATCACTGCTTCCAATGAATATTCAAGACTGATTTCCTTTAGGATGGACTGGTTGGCTCTCCTTGCAGTCCAAGGTACTCTCATGAGTCTTCTCCAACATCACAGTTCAGAAGCATCAATTCTTTGGCACTCAGCTTTCTTTATAGTCCAACTCTCACATCCATACATGACCATTGGAAAAACCATAGCCTTGACGAGATGATCTTTGTTGACAAAGTAATGTCCCTGCTTTTCAATATGCTGTCTAGGTTGCTCAAAATGTTCCTTCCAAGGAGTAAATATCTTCTAATTCCATGGCTGTAATCATCATCTGCAGTGATTTTGGAGCCCAGAAGAATAAAGTCTGACACTGTTTCCACTGGTTCCCCATCTATTTGCCATGAAGTGATGGGATCAGATGCCATGATCTTCGTTTTCTGAATGTTGAGCTTTAAGCCAACTTTTTCACTCTCCTCATTCACCTTCATCAAGAGGCTCTTTAGTTCTTCTTCTCTTTCTGCCATTAGGGTGTGTCATCTGCATATCTGAGGTTATTGATATTTCTCCCAGCAATCTTAATTCCAGCTTGTGCTTCCTCCAGCCCAGCATTTTTCATGATGTAGTCTGCATATAAGTTAAATAAGCAGAGAGACATTATACAGCCTTGATGTACTCCTTTTCCTATTTGTTTTTTTTTTTTTTATTTTTTGTTTGTTTTTGTTTTTTTTTATTTTTAGTTTTTTATTTTTTACATTTTAAAATCTTTAATTCTTACATGCATTCCCAAACATGAACCCCCCTCCCACCTCCCTCCTCATAACATCTTTCTGGGTCATCCCCATGCACCAGCCCCAAGCATGCTGCATCCTGCGTCAGCCATAGACTGGCGATTCAATTCACATGATAGTATACATGTTAGAATGTCATTCTCCCAAATCATCCCACCCTCTCCCTCTCCCTCTGAGTCCAAAAGTCCGTTATACACATCTGTGTCTCTTTCCCTGTCTTGCATACAGGGTCGTCATTGCCATCTTCCTAAATTCCATATATATGTGTTAGTATACTGTATTGGTGTTTTTCTTTCTGGCTTACTTCACTCTGTATAATCGGCTCCAGTTTCATCCATCTCATCAGAACTGATTCAAATGAATTCTTTTTAACCGCTGAGTAATACTCCATTGTGTATATGTACCACAGCTTTCTTATCCATTCATCTGCTGATGGACATCTAGGTTGTTTCCATGTCCTGGCTATTATAAACAGTGCTGCGATGAACATTGGGGTACATGTGTCTCTTTCCATTCTGGTTTCCTCGGTGTGTATGCCCAGAAGTGGGATTGCTGGGTCATAAGGTAGTTCTATTTGCAATTTTTTAAGGAATCTCCACACTGTTCTCCATAGTGGCTGTACTAGTTTGCATTCCCACCAACAGTGTAGGAGGGTTCCCTTTTCTCCACACCCTCTCCAGCATTTATTGCTTGCAGATTTTTGGATCACAGCCATTCTGACTGGTGTGAAGTGGTACCTCAGTGTGGTTTTGATTTGCATTTCTCTAATAATGAGTGATGTTGAGCATCTTTTCATGTGTTTGTTAGCCATCCGTGTGTCTTCTTTGGAGAAATGTCTATTTAGTTCTTTGGCCCATTTTTTGATAGGGTCGTTTATTTTTCTGGAGTTGAGCTGCAGAAGTTGCTTGTATATTTTTGAGATTAGTTGTTTGTCAGTTGCTTCATTAGCTATTATTTTCTCCCATTCAGAAGGCTGTCTTTTCACCTTGCTTATATTTTCCTTTGTTGTGCAGAAGCTTTTAATTTTAATTAGATCCCATTTGTTTATTTTTGCTTTTATTTCCAGCATTCTGGGAGGTGGATCATAGAGGATCCTGCTGTGATTTATGTCTGAGAGTGTTTTGCCTATGTTCTCCTCTAGGAGTTTTATAGTTTCTGATCTTACATTTAGATCTTTAATCCATTTTGAGTTTATTTTTGTGTGCGGTGTTAGAAAGTGATCTAGTTTCATTCTTTTACAAGTGGTTGACCAGTTTTCCCAGCACCACTTGTTAAAGAGATTGTCTTTACTCCATTGTATATTCTTGCCTCCTTTGTCAAAGATAAGGTGTCCATATGTGTGTGGATTTATCTCTGGGCTTTCTATTTTGTTCCATTGATCTATATGTCTGTCTTTGTGCCAGTACCATACTGTCTTGATGACTGTGGCTTTGTAGTAGAGCCTGAAGTCAGGCAAGTTGATTCCTCCAGTTCCATTCTTCTTTCTCAAGATTGCTTTGGCTATTCGAGGTTTTTTGTATTTCCATACAAATCTTGATGATCCTCTACATGGAAAACCCTAAAGACTCCACCAGAAAATTACTAGAGCTCATCAATGAATATAGTAAAGTTGCAGGATATAAAATCAACACACAGAAATCCCTTGCATTCCTATACACAAATAATGAGAAAGTAGAAAAAGAAATTAAGGAAACAATTCCATTCACCATTGCAACAAAAAGAATAAAATACTTAGGAATATATCTACCTAAAGAAACTAAAGACCTATATATAGAAAACTATAAAACACTGATGAAAGAAATCAAAGAGGACACTAATAGATGGAGAAATATACCATGTTCATGGATTGGAAGAATCAATATAGTGAAAATGAGTATACTACCCAAAGCAATTTACAAATTCAATGCAATCCCTATCAAGCTACCAGCCACATTTTTCACAGAACTAGAACAAATAATTCCTTTTCCTATTTGGAATCAGACTGTTGTTCCATGTCCAGTTCCAACTGTTGCTTCCTGACCTGCATACAGATTTCTCAAGAGGCAGATCAGGTGGTCTGGTATTCCCATCTCTTTCAGAATTTTCCACAGTATATTGTGATCCACACAGTCAAAGGCTTTGGCATAGTCAATAAAGCAGAAATAGATGGGGTTTTTTTTTTTTTTTTGAACTCTCTTGCTTTTTGAATAATCCAGTGTATGTTGGCAATTTGATCTCTCATTCCTCTGCCTTTTCTAAAACCAGCTTGAATGTCTGGATGTTCACATTCATGCATTACTGAAGCATGGCTTGGAGAATTTTAAGGATTATTTTACTACATGTGAGATGAGTGCAATTGTGTGGTAACTTGAGCATTCTTTGGCATTGCCTTTCTTTGGAATTGAGATGAATACTGACCTTTTCCAGTTCTGTGGCCACTGCTGAGTTTTCCAAATATGCTGGCATATTGACTGGCATATTGAGTGTAACACTTTCACAGCATCATCTTTCAGGATTTGAAATAGCTCAACTGGAATTCCATCACCTCCACAAGCTTTGATCATAGTGATGCTTTCTAAGGCCCACTTGACTTCACATTCCAGAATGTCTGGTTCTAGGTGAGTGATCACACTATCATTATTATCTGGGTCATGAAGAATTTTTTTGTACAATTTGTCTTTGTATTCTTGCCACCTCTTCCTTGTTTTGTCTTTATTTGGAATTAAGTATGGTGTAGAGAGATGTGGATGAGTGCAAAGTTGACAAGGAGTAGATTTCCACATTCAAGGTCAGGAGGGGCGGCAGTGAGGAGATACCCCTCGTCCAAGGTAAGGAGAAGCGGCTGCGCTTTGCTGGAGCAGCCATGAAGAGATGCCCCACGTCCAAGGTAAGAGAAACCCAAGTAAGATGGTAGGTGTTGCAAGAGGGCATCAGAGGGCAGATACACTGAAACCATACTCACAGAAAACTAGTCAATCTAATCACACTAGGACTATAGCCTTGTCTAACTCAATGAAACTAAGCCATGTTTGTGGGGCCACTCAAGATGGGTGGGTCATGGTGGAGAGGTCTGACAGAATATGGTCCACTGGAGAAGGGAATGGCAAACCACTTCAGTATTCTTGCCTTGAGAACCCCATGAACAGTATGAAAGGGCAAAATGATAAGACACTGAAAGAGGAACTCCCCAGGCCAGTAGGTGCCCAATATGCTACTGGAGATCAGTGGAGAAATAACTCCAGAAAGAATGAAGGGATGGAGCCAAAGCAAAAACAACACCCAGTTGTAGATGTGACTGGTGACAGAAGCATGATCCAATGCTGTAAAGAGCAATATTGCATAGGAACCTGGAATGTTAGGTCCATGAATCAAGGCAAATTGGAAGTGGTCAAACAGGAGATGGCAAGAGTGACATGGACATTCCAAGAATTAGCAAACTAAAATGAACTGGAATGGGTGAATTTAACTCAGATGACAATTATATCTACTACTGCGGGCAGGAATCCCTTAGAAGAAATGGAGTAGCCATCATGGTCAACAAAAGAGTTTGGAGTGCAGTACCTGGATGTAATCTCAAAAATGGCAGAATGATCTCTGATGGCTTCCAAGCAAACCATTCAATATCACAATAATCCAAGTCTATGACCCAACCAATAATGCTGAAGAAGCTGAAGTTGAACAGTTATATGAAGACCTACAGGACCTTTTAGAACCAACACCCAAAAAAGATGTCCTTTTCATTATAGGGGCCTGGAGTGCAAAAGTAGGAAGTCAAGAAACACCTGGAGTAACAAGCAAATGTGGCCTTGGAATGCGGAATGAAGCAGGGCAAAGACTAATAGAGTTTTCCCAAGAAAATGCACTGTCATTTGTTTGCAGCACTTTCACAGCATCATCTTTCAGGATTTGAAATCATAGCAAACACCTTCTTCCAACAACACAAAAGAAGACTCTACACATGGACATCACCAGATGGTCAACACCGAAATCAGATTGATTATATTCTTTTCAGCCAAAGATGGAGAAGCTCTATACAGTCAATGAAAACAAGACCAGGAGCTAACTGTGGCTCAGATCATGAGCTCCTTTTGCCAAATTCAGACTTAAATTGAAGAAAGTAGGAAAAACCACTAGACCATTCAGGTATGATCTAAATCAAATCCCTTATGATTATACAGTGGAAGTGAGAAATAGATTTAAGGGTTTAGATCTCATAGATAGAGTGCCGGATGAACTATAGACAGAGGTTCGTGACATTGTACAGGAGACAGGGATCAAGACTATCCTCATGGAAAAGAAATGCAAGAAAGCAAAATGGCTGTCCGAGGAGGCCTTACAAATAGCTGTGAAAATAACAGAGATGAAAAGCAAAGGAGAAAAGGAAAGATATAAGCATCTGAATGCAGAGTTCCAAAGAATAGCAAGAAGAGATAAGAAAGCCTTCCTCAGCGATCTATGCAAAGAAATAGAGGAAAACAAGAGAATGAAATAGAGGAAAACAACAAAATGGGAAAGACTAGAAATCTCTTCAAGAAAATTAGAGATACTAAGGGAACATTTTATGCGAAGATGGGCTCGATAAAGGACAGAAATGGTATGAACCTAACAGAAGCAGAAGATATTAAGAAGTGGTGGCAGGAATACACAGAAGAACTATACAAAAAAAAGATCTTCATGATCCAGATAATCATGATGGTGTGATCACTCACCTAGAGCCAGACATCCTGGAGTATGAAGTCAAGTGGGCCTTAGAAAGCATCACTATGAACAAAGCTAGTGGAGGTGATAGAAGTTGAGCGATTTCAAATCCTGAAAGATGATGCTGTGAAAGTGCCACACTCAATGTGCCAGCAAATTTGGAAAACTCAGCAGTGGCCATAGGACTGGAAAAGGTCAGTTTTCATTCCACTCCCAAAGAAAGACAATGCCAAAGAATGCTCAAACTGTTGCACAATTACACTCATCTCACATGCTAGCAAAGTAATGCTCAAAATTATCGAAGCCAGGCTTCAGGAATATGTGAACTGTGAACTTCCCGATGTTCAAGCTGGTTTTAGAAAAGGCAGAGGAAACAGAGATCAAATTGCCAACATCTGCTGGGCCATGAGAAAAAGCCAGAGAGTCCCAGAAAAAAAAAAAAATCTATTTCTGTTTTACTGACTATGCCAAAGCCTTTGACTGCATGGATCACAATAAACTGTGGAAAATTCTGAAAGAGATGGGAATACCAAACCACCTGACCTGCCTGTTGAGAAACCTATATGCAGGTCAGGAAGAAAGAGTTCGAACTGGACATTGAACAACAGGCTGGTTCCAAATAGGAAAAGGATTACATCAAAGCTGTATATTGTCACCCTGCTTATTTAACATTTATGCAGAGTACATCATGAGAAACACTGGGCCAGAGGAAGCACAAGCTGGAATCAATATTTCCAGGAGAAATATCAATAACCTCAGGTATGCAGATGACACCACCCTTATGCAGAAAGTGAAGAGAAAAGAAGAAGCCTCTTGATGAAAGTGAAAGTGGAGAGTGAAAAAGTTAGCTTAAAGCTCAACATTCAGAAAATGATCATGGCATCTGGTCCCATCACTTCATGGCAAATAGATGAGGGACCAGTGGAAACAGTGTCAGACTTTATTATTTGGGGTTCCAAAATCACTACAGATGATGATTTCAGCTATGAAATTAAAAGACGCCTACTCCATGGAAGAAAAGTTATGACCAACCTAGACAGCCTGTTGAAAAGTAGAGACATTACTTTTCCAACAAAGGTCTGTCTAGTCAAGGCTATGTTTTTTCCATTGGTCATGTATGGATGTGAGAGTTGGACTGTGAAGAAAGCTGGGTGCCAAAGAATTGATGCTTTTGAACTATGGTGTTGAAGATGACTCTTGAGAGTCCCTTGGACTGCAAGGAGATCCAACCAGTCCATTCTAAAGAAGGTCAGCCCTGGGATTTCTTTGGAAGTAATGATGCTAAAGTGGAAACTCCAGTAGGTTGGCCACCTCATACGAAGAGTTGACTCATTAGAAAAGACTCTGATGCTGGGTGGGATTAGGCACAGGAGGAGAAGGGGACAAAAGAGGTTGAGATAGCTTGATGGCATCACTGACTCGATGGATGTGGGTCTGAGTGACCTCCAGGAGTTGGTGATGGACAGGGAGGCCTGGCGTGCTGCGATTCACGGGGTCGCAAAGAGTCAGACACAACTGAGCGACTGAACTGAAGTGAACTGAACTGAGATTTCTAATAATTACTTTGTACATCAACTTTACTGGGATAGGAGGTGACTGCGATTTCTGGGTGTATCTGGGAAGATATTTCTGGCCGAAATTAGCATTTTATTTAGTGGACTATACAAAGCAAATTGCTCTCACCAGTTTTGGTAAGCAACATCCAGTTCTTTGAGGGCATGTGTAAAACAAAAGTGCAGAGGGACAGAGATTTTTCTGTGTCTGCCTGAACATGTTCATCTGTTCCTTACTGTGATTTACACCATCAGTTCTGTGATTCTTAGAATTATCCAGCTTTCCTGGGTCTCCAGCTTTCAGAGGGCCGATTTTGGGAATTCTCATCTCCATAATCCTGTGTCCCACTTTCTTATAATAAATACCGTCTATTATTTGTCACTGTTATTCACTCAGACGTGTCCAATTCTTTGAGACATCAGGGACTGCAACATGCCAGGCTTCCCTGTCCTTCATTATCTCTCAGAGCTTGCTCAAACTCAGGTCCTTTGAGTCAGTTATGACATCCAACCATCTCATCCTCTTTCATCCCCTTTTCCTCCTGCTTTGATCTATCCAAGCTTCAGAGTCTTCTCAAATGACTTGGTTTTCTGCATCAGGGAGCCAAAATGTTTGGAAATTCAGCTTCAGCCTCAGTCTTTCTAGTGAATATTCAGGATTGATTTCCTTTAGGATTTCTTGGTTTGATCTCCTTGCAGTCCAAGGGACTGTCAAGAAACTTCTTGAACACCGCAGCTCAAAAGCATCTATTCTTTAGCGCTCAGCCCTTTTTATGGCCCAACTCTCACATCCATACATGACTACTGAGAAAAACATAGCTCTGACTATACAGACCTTTGTTGGCAAAGTAATGGCTCTCCTTTTTAATACTAGAAGTCTCCTACTGGTTCTGTTCATCTGGAGAGCCCTAACTAATACAACAATCCTTTTCTTAACAGGCGTGAAACATTATGGCATAAAAAGATGTTATACTATATGTACTTTAATAATAGTTAATAATCTCTAATAATAATGTACTCTGACAAATAACCCCCAGGAAGGTACATGAATGTATAAAAATGTGTGGATATAAACACACACATACAGATATACATGTATTTGTGATTTATGGTTTATATATATATGCAAAAATATGTGTGTGAAAAATAGAATTGAGGAATCTAGAAATAGCTTAATAAGAACACATAATAATTGTGTTCTTATATAACGTATTACTTTTCACTATTCTTGCAAATTTTTATGTTTGATATTATCTCAAAACATTTTAAAATATAAATAATATTTTATTTTGCTATTGAAGCTTGTTGATCTACAATGTTAGTTGCAGGTACACAATATCCTTGTATCTTATTTATTTTATTCTTAGTACTTTTATATCTCTTAATTCCTTTCTCATATCCTTCTCTTCCTCCCTTTCTTCTCTCCCCACTGGGAATAGCTAAGTGTTCCCTGTGTCATTATAACAAACCCCCTCTTCCAAAAACACAAAAGAAGACTCTACATATGGACATCACAATATGTCAATACAAAAAAACAGATTGATTATATTATTTGCAGCCAAAGATGGGGAATTTCAATACAGCCAGCAAAAGCAGGACCAGGGGCTGACTGTGGCACAGACCATGAAATCCTTATTGCCAAATTCAGACTTAAATTGAAGAAACTAGAAGAAACCACTAGACTATTCAGGTATGACCTAAATCAAATCCCTTATGATTATATAGTAGCAGTGACAGATTCAAGAGATTATATCTGATAGACAGAGTGCCTGAAGAACTATGGACAGAGCGTCTTGACATTGTACAGGAGGCAGGGATCAAGACCATGCCCAAGAAAAAGAAATATGAAAAGGCAAAATGGGTATCTGAGGAGGCCTTACAAAAGCTCTGAATAGAAGAGAAGCGAAAGGCAAGGGAGAAAAAGAAAAAATATACCCATTTGAATGTAGAGTTCCAAAGAATAGCAAGGAGAGATAAGAAAGCCTTCCTCAGTGATCAATGAAAAGAAATAAAAAAATAGTAGAATGGGTAAGTCTAGAGATCTTTTCAAGAAAATTATAGATACCAAGGAAACAATTGATTCAAAGATGGGCTCAATAAAGGACAGAAAAGATATGGACCTAAAAGAAGCAGAAGATGTTAAGAAGAAGCGGCAAGAATACACAGAAGAACTATAAAAAAAGATATTTACAACACAGATAATCATGATGGTGTGATCACCAACCTTGGAAGTATCACTACGAACAAGCTAGTGGAGGTGACCGAATTCCAGTTGAGCTATTTTAAATACTAAAATATGATGCAGTGAAACTGCTAAACTCAACATGCCAGCTAATTTGGAAAACTCAGCAGTGCCCACAGGACTGGAAAAGGTCAGTTTTCATTCCAGTCCTAAAGAAAGGCAATGCCAAAGAAGGTTTAAACTGCCACACAGCTGCACTCATCTCACACGCTAGTAAAGTAAGGCTCAAAATTCCCCAAGCCAGGCTTCCACAGTTAGTGAACCATGAAGTTTCAGATGTTCAAGCTGGATTTAGAAAAGGCAGAGGAATCAGAGATCAAATTCCAGTATCCACTGGATCATCAAAAGAGGAAGAGAGTTCCAGCAAAACATCAACTTCTGTTTTGTTGACTATGCCAAAGCCTTTGGCTGTGTAGACCACAACAAAATGCAAAATTCTTCACGAGATGGGAATACCAGATCACCTGACCTGTCTCTTGAGAAATCTGTATGCAGGTTAAGAAGCAACAGTTAGAACTGGACATGGGGAGAACAGTGTGGAGATTCCTTAAAAAATTGCAAATAGAACTACCTTATGACCCAGCAATCCCACTGCTGGGCATACACACCGAGGAAACCAGAATTGAAAGAGACACATGTACCCCAACGTTCATTGCAGCACTGTTTATAATAGCCAGGACACGGAAACAACCTAGGTGTCCATCAGCAGATGAATGGATAAGAAAGCTATGGTACATATACACAATGGAGTATTACTCAGCCATTAAAAAGAATTCATTTGAATCAGTTCTGATGAGATGGATGAAACTGGAGCCGATCATACAGAATGAAGTAAGCCAGAAAGAAAAACACCAATACAGTATACTAACACATATATATGGAATTTAGAAAGATGGCAATGATGACCCTGTATGCAAGACAGGAAAAAAGACACAGCTGTGGATAACGGACTTTTGGACTCAGAGGGAGAGGGAGAGGGTGGGATGATTTGGGAGAATGGCATTCTAACATGGATACTATCATGTAAGAATTGAATCGCCAGTCTATGTCTGACGTGCGATACAGCATGCTTGGGGCTGGTGCATGGGGATGACCCAGAGAAATGTTATGGGGAGGAAGGGGGGAGGGGGGTTCATGTTTGGGAATGCATGTAAGAATTAAAGATTTTAAAATTTAAAAAATAAATTTAAAAAAATAAAATAAAATATTTAAAAAAAAAAAAAAAAAGAACTGGACATGGAACAACAGACTGATTCCAAATAGGAAAAGGAGTACGTCAAGGCTGTGTATTGTCACCCTGCTTATTTAACTTAAATACAGAGTACATCATGAGAAACGTTGGGCTGGATGAATTATATGCATAAGCATTAATAACCTCAGATATGCAGATGACACCACCCTTATGACAGTAATTGAAGAACTATAAAGCCTCTTGATGAAAGTGAAAGAGAATGAAAATGTTGGCTTAAAGCACAACCTTCAGAAAACGAAGACCATGGCATGTGGTCCCATCACTTCATGGCAAATAGATGGGGAAATGATGGAAACAGTGACAGACTTTTAGGGGTTGGGTGTCCAAAATCACTGCAGATGGTGACTCTAACCTTGAAATTAAAAGACACTTCTTCCTTGTAACAAAAGTTATGACCACTTAGACAGCATATTAAAAAGCAGAGACATTACTTTGCCATCAAAACTCTGTCTAGTCAAAGCTATGTTTTTTCCAGTAGTCGTGTATAGCTGTAAGAGTTGGACAATAAATAAAGCTGAGAGCTAAAAGCTGATGCTTTTGAACTGTGGTGTTGGAGAAGACTCATGAGAGTCTCTTGGACTGCAAGAGATCCAACCAGTCAATGCTAAAGGAAATCAGTCCGGACTATTCATTAGAAGGACTGATGTTGAAGCTGAAACTCCAGTCCTTTGGTCACCTGATGTGAAGAGCTGACTCATTGGAAAAGGCCCTGATGCTGGGAAAGATTGAATGAAGGAGGAGAAGTGGACAACAGAGGATGAGATGACTGGATGGCATGACCGACTCAATGGACATCAGTTTGAGTAAACTCCTGAGTTAGCTATTGAGAGGTAGGTCTGGCATGCTGTAATCCATGGGGTTGCAAACAGGTGGACACGACTAAGTGACTGAAGTGAACTGAACTGTGAACATGGGGGTTCATGTACCTTTTCAAATTTGGATATATAACCAGAAATACAATTGCTAGATTGTATGGTAGTTGTATTTTTAATTTTTTGAGGCCTTGCTGTACTGTTTTCCATTTTGGCTACACTAGTTTACATTCCCACCACAGTGTTCTCTTTTCTCCACACCCTAACCAATATTCATTATTCATTGAATTTTTGATGAATGCCATTCTGAAAGGTGTGAGATGGTAACTCCTGGTTCTGATTTATATTTCTCTATTTATTAGTGATGATGAGAATATTTTCATATGCCTGTTGGCCATCTGTATATCTTATTTGGAAAAATGTTTATTCAGGTCTTCTGTGCATTTTTAAATTGGGGTGATTCTTTTTGATATTGCATTGTATGAGCTCTTTATTTTTTAAACTTATTTATTTATTTTTGGCTGTGTTGGGTTTTTCTTGTTGTGTGGGGGTAGCTGTGGGAGTGGGGCTGCTCTCTAATTGTAGTGAGTGGGTTTACATTGCAGTGGCCTCTCTTGATGTGGAGCATTGGCTTAGGGCACATGGTCTTCAATAGTTACAGCACATAGGCTCATTGGCTGTGACTCGTGTCGTCTAAAGCAGAGGTTCAATAATTGACATGCACGGGTTTAGTTGCTCCACAGCATTTGAGATCTTCCCTGATCAGGGATCAAATCAGTGTCTTCTGTTTTGGGAGGTGAATTCTTCACCATTGAACCACCAGGGAAGACCTATATGAGCTCTATTTATGTTTTTGATATTAACCCCATATCAGGCATGTACCTTGTAAATATCTTCCATTCAGGAGATTATCTTTTTGTTTTGTTGATGACTTCTTTACTGTGCAAAGGCTTTTAAGTTTAATTAAATTATTTGAGATTATTTTATATCTGGTAAATTAACAACAAAGAATCAATTTTAATTTGCTTTTATGTTTCTAATGCTGTTTTTTAAACCACAGTTCCTGTGTAGAATTGTTTAATATAGGAAAGATAGTCTAGGAAATAAGAGGTAAAGTGTTTTAACCATAGTGATTTAATACCAATCTCAAATTATCAAAATAATTTTGAGTTGAAGTGATAAGGAAGCTCCATTTGACAGAATAGGACAAAGTTTAATTCTCCTGTTGAGGTGCATTGAGATCTACAAACAGGCAATTGTTTAAGTAAGAAGAAATGTGTTGGTTAAAAAATAAAGCCCATTCATCTCAGTTCAGTTCAGTCACTCAGTCGTGTCTGACTTTGCTATCCCATGAACTGCAGCATGCCAGGCCTCCCTGTCCATGGCCAACTTCCTGAGTTTACTCAAACTCATGTCCATCTAACCATCTCATCCTCTGTCGTCCCCTTCTCCTCCTGCATTCAATCTTTCCCAGCATCAGGGATTTTTCATATGAGTCAGCTCTTCAATTCAGGTGGACAAAGGGTTGGAGTTTCAGATTCAGCATCAGTCCTTCCAGTGACTATTCAGGACTGATTTCCTCTAGGATGGACTGTTTGCAAAACAGTTTTCTCCAACAGAGTTCAAAAGCATCAACTCACAAAATACTGCTAAATTTGTCTTGCTACATGGTTAACAGTTAAAAATGGATCATTTACTACCTTAAGAATATTGGTATCATACAGAAGTGGTCATGGAAGTGAATAGTGATCTGCCAAAATAGTTTTCAGGTTATATCTTTAAAAAAAATTTTCAGAAGTGATGCTATTTCTAGACACCACCTAGTTATTTTATTTAATGTTCATCATACTGGATTAACAAGATGCCAATTGTCATAAAGTGGATGGCTCTTGATCTGTGAGCTGTGAAAACATGCTGTTCACACATCCTATTCTGGTGCAGTCTAGGGCAAAGAGCAACAGATGGGACATCAAGGGACCTGAATTCTATTGCCAACACAGCTGTTTTTACCCATGAGATCCATAACCAATTCCTTTCATCTTTCAGATATTTTACTCATTTATAAAATAAGATGTTAAAACTAGAAACAATCTCAGGTCAGTTCAGTTCAGTCGCTCAGTTGTGTCCGACTCTTTGTGACCCCATGAATTGCAGCACACCAGGCCTCCCTGTCCATCAGCAACTCCCAGAGTTCACTCAGACTCACGTCCATCGAATCAGAGATGCCATTCAGCCATCTCATCCTCTGTCGTCCCCTTCTCCTCCTGCCTCCAATCCCTTCCAGCATCAGAGTTTTTTCCAATGAGTCAACTCTTCACATGAGGTGGCCGAAGTACTCAAGTATCTGTTCTACTGTATCTCTCTTGTTTAAAAAATTCATGTTCTTACAATAATGCAAACAAAATGGAGATCAGATTCTCAGAGCATGCCCTATTTATTAGGGATGGAGAAGCTCTATACAGTCAGCAAAAACAAGAACAGGAGATGACTGTGGCTTGGATCATGAAGCCCTCATTGCCAAATTCAGACTTAAATTGAAGAAAGTAGGGAAAACCATTAGACCATTTAGGTATGACCTAAATCAAATCCCTTATGACTGATTATACAGTAGAAGTGAGAGATAGATTTAAGGGACTAGATCTGATAGACAGACTGCCTGATAAACTATGGATGAAGTTTTGTGACATTGTACCGGAGACAGGGATCAAGACCGTCCCCATGGAAAAGAAATGCAAAAAAGCAAAATGACTGTCTGAGGAGGCCTTACAAATAGATGTGAAAAGAAGATAAGTGAAAAGCAAAGGAGAAAAGGAAAGATATAAGCATCTGAATGCAGAGATCCAAAGAACAGCAAGGAGATAAAGCCTTCCTCAGCGATCAGTGCAAAGAAATAGAGGAAAAGAACAGAATGAAATAGAAGAAAGCAACAGAATCAGAAAGACTAGAAATCTCTTCAAGAAAATTAGGGATACCAAGGGAATATTTCATGCAAAGATGGGCTCAATAAAGGACAGAAATGGTATGGACCTAAAAGGAGCAGGAGACATTAAGATGAGGTGGAAAGAATACTCAAAAGAACTGTGCAAAAAAGATCTTCATGAACCAGATAATCACGATGGTGTGATCACTCATCTTGAGCCAGACATCCTGGAATGTGAAGTCAAATGGGCCTTAGTAAGTATCACTACGAACAAAGCCAGTGGAGGTGATAGAATTCCAGTTGAGCGATTTCAAATCCTGAAAGATGATGCTATGAAAGTACTGCACTCAATATGCCAGCAAATTTGGAAAACTCAGCAGTGGCCATAGGACTGGAAAAGGTCAATTTTCATTCCAATCCCAAAGAAAGGCAATGCCAAAGAATGCTCAAACTACTGCACAATTGCATTCATCTCACGCACTAGTAAAGTAATGCTCAAAATTCTCCAAGCGAGGCTTCAGCAATAAGTGAACTGTGAAATTCCTGATGTTCAAGCTGGTTTTAGAAAAGGCAGAGGAACCAGAGATCAAATTGCCAACATCCACTGGATCATGCAAAAAGCAAGTGAGTTCCAGAAAAACATCTATTTCTGCTTTATTGACTATGCCAAAGCTTTTGACTGCATGGATCAAAATAAACTGTGGAAAATTCTGAAAGAGAGGGGAATACTAGCTCATTTGACCTGCCTCTTGAGAAATCTGTATGCAGGTCAGGAAGCAACAGTTAGAACTGGACATGGAATAACAGACTGGTCCCAAATAGGAAAAGGATATACAACAAGGTTGTATATTGTCCCCTGCTTATTTAACTAATATGCAGAGTACATCATGAGAATCGGTGGGCTGGAAGAAGCACAAGCTGGAATCAAGATTTCTGGGAGAAATATCAATAACTTCAGATATGCAGATGACACTACCCTGATGGCACCAAGTGAAGAGGAACTAAAAAGCTTCTTGATAAAAGTGAAAGAGGAGAGTGAAAAAGTTGGCTTAAAGCTCAACTTTCAGAAAACTAAGATCATGGCATCCATTCCCATCACTTCATGGGAAATAGATGGGGAAACATTGGAAACAGTGTCAGACTTTATTTTGGGGGGCTCCAAAATCACTGCAGATGGTGATTTCAGCCATGAAATTAAAAGACACTTACTCCTTGGAAGGAGGGTTATGACCAAACTAGATGGCATATTCGAAAGCAGAGACATTACTTTTCCAACAAAGGTCCGTCTAGTCAAGGCTATGGTTTTTCCAGTTGTCATGTATGGATGTGGACTGTGAAGAAAGCTGAGTGCCAAAGAATTGATGCTTTTGAACTGTGGTGTTGAAGTCTCTTGGGAGTCCCTTGGACTGCAATGAGATCCAACCAGTCCATCATTAAGGAGACCAGTCCTGGGTGTTCATTGGAAGGACTGATTTTGTAGCTGAAACTCCAGTACCTTGGCCACCTCATGCGAAGAGTTGACTTATTGGAAAAGACCCTGATGCTGAAGGGATTGGGGGCAGGAGGAGAAGGGGATGACAGAGGATGAGATGGCTGGATGGCATCACTGACTCGATGGACATGAATTTGAGTGAACTCCGGGAGTTTGTGATGGACAGGGAGTCCTGGCATCCTGCTGTTCATGGGGTCGCAAAAAGTTGGACACGACTGAGCAACTGAAGTGAGCTGAACTGAACTGAGAATGATATCTACTTAATCCAGTCCTCTAAGGGACATGATGTTGTTGGTATCTTAGTATGCTTTCTGTTATGAACTGTTTGTGTAGTTCATATGTTGGGATATTAACTACCCCCACCATGTGATTGTATTTGGAGGTGCGGCATTTGAGTGGTGACTAGGTGATGCGGGTGAAGCCCTTGTGAGTAAGAATAGTGCCCTTATAAAAGAAGACACTACAGCCTGCTTCCTCTCCTTCTTTCTTCACCATATGAGAAAACCTGGGAAAGGTTTCTCCCTATAACCTAACCATCTTGATACCCTGATCTCTTGCAGTCTCAGATTGTGAGAAATAAATGTTTATTGTTTAAACCACACTATGGTACTTCGCCTCAACAACCAGAACTAAAACACTTTCCTTCTATATCATGAAATTGTTTTCATTGATATAATTTAACTTATTTTCTACAGTGTTCATATGAACTAGACAAACTTCATTCTGTTCACTTACCTTTGGGGAAGCTAAAGAAAAACGAAGTCATTTACACATTCTTATAGTCTGTGCTGCCAACTTAGTCCTGACTTTCAACTAAATCATGATGCCATGAAATCACATGTAGTGTGTTTGTGTCTACATGTGCATGCCTCCTCATACATATTCATATACACATATGCAAATCTGTGAGAAACTGGGTATGCATTAAAAGGAAGATGGGTATATATTTTGCTCTTTTAGAGTTTACATTATTCAACTATCTATATCTATATCTATCCATATATAATAAGAGCATTACAAGTTCCATCAAGGAAAAAAATTGGATGGTATAAATTTATTTAAGATCTAATTTATTTTGAATGGCAAGGGAAAATTTCTGTGAGGAGGTGACTTTTAGTATGAAACAAAATAGTAGAGAAATCAGGTATACAAAAGTCTGTATGGTTGCGTAGGAAAAGGGGGACAATATATCCTGTGAAAAAGGAACATTATGTTCTGTGAAGAGGGAATGTTCTATGATATTTAAGACTTAATATTAGAATGAATAAAGTGAGTAAAATAGATATGGTATAAGATAAGTCTGAAGAGATAGAAATAGACCATATGATGTACTTCCGGGACTTCCCTTGTGGCTTAGCTGGTAAAGAATCCGCCTGCAATGTGGGAGACCTGGGTTCGATCTTGGGTTGGGAAGATCCCCTGGAGAAGGGAAAGACTACCCACTCTAGAATTCTGCCCTGGAGAATATGGACTGTATAGCACATGTGGTTGCAAAGAGTTGGACATGATGAGGGACTTTCACTTTGAGGGTAATAGCAGATTATATTTTAGCCTAAATGTGATAGAAAACCATTCAAGATTCTTTGTATTGATATTGAATAGTATCTTCTTGGGCTTCCCTGGTGGCTCAGTGGTAAAGAATCTGCCTGCAATGCAGAAGATGAGGTTCAATCCCTGAGCTGGGAAGATCTTCTGGAGGTGGGCATGGCAATCCACTCCAGTATTCTTACCTGGATAATCCTACAGCCAGAGGAGCCAGGCAGGCTACAGTTCATAGGGTCACACAGAGGTGGACACAACTGAGATAACTTGACACTGCAGAGCAATATCTTCTTATTCAACATTTTTTTTTGAAATTACATTTTTAAAATTTCATTTTGTTTAAATATAGTTGATTTACAATGTCTTGTTAGTTTCATCTGTACAGCACAGTATTTTTTTCAGATTCTTTTCCTTTATAAACTATTACAAAATAGTGAGTTCCCTGTGCTACACAAGAAGTAAGTAAGTAATTAAGTGTTAGTCACCCAGTCATGCCCAATTCTTTGTGACGCTATGGACTGCAGCCCACCGGGCTCTTCTGTCCATGAGATTTCCCAGGTGAGAATACTGGAGTGGGTTGCCATTTCTTTCTCCAGAGCATCTTCCCGACCCAGGGATCGAACCCAGGTTTCCTGCACTGCAGGCAGATTCTTTACCGACTGAGCTACACTCAATAAGTCCTTTAGTTTACCTGTTTTATATAGAGTAGTGTGTATATATTAATCCAAACTTCTAATTTACCTCTTCCCCTTCCCTGGTGGCTCAGAGGGTAAAGCGCCTGCCTGCAATGCAGGAGACCTGGGTTCAATCCCTGGGTCAGGAAGATCCCCTGGAGAAGAAAATGACAACCCACTCTAGTACTCTTGCCTGGAAATTCCCATGGACAGAGAAGCCTGGTAGACTACAGTCCATATCACAAAGAGTCGGACACGACTGAGTGACTTCACTTTACTTTCATAACCATAGGTTTATTTTCTAGGTCTGTGGATATATTTCTGTTTTTATACGTAAATCCATTGTATCTTTTCTTTAGAATCCACATATAAGTGACATCATATCATATTTGTCTTTCTCTTTGGGGCTTATTTCAGTTAGTATGGTCATCTTTAGGTCTATCTATGTTGCTACAAATAGCATTATTTCATTCTTTTTATGATTGGAAAATATTCTATTGTACATATGTACCAGGACTTCATTATCTTTTCATCTATCAATGAACATTTAAGTTGCTTCCACATGTTGGCTATTGTAAGTAGTGTTAAGATGAACATTGCCATGTATGTATCTTTTCAAATTATAGGTTTTTCTAGATATATGCCCAGGAGTGATGTTGCAGATCATATGGTGACATATTTAGTATTGTAAGACATCTTTGGGGGTCAGTGGCATCAACAATTATTTATTAAGCTTTTATTATATGGTATACTTCATTCTAAAAGTCATGGACATATTAATAAGTGAAACTAGGTGGAAAAATCATAACATCTAATTCATATTTTAAAGGATTCCCTTGCCAAAGTTATGGAAAGTGAATTTTGTAATGTCAAGAATTAGAAAAGGAGGCAGTGAAAGGCTTTCTAAAAATATATTCTAAGGGAGACAATGATATTCTTCATATGAGCAATTTAAATACATTTTGAATATGTTTTAGATAGATTTAACAGAACTTTCCTTGGAACTCTGGGGAAACCCAGAAATACTTGTTAGATGACTTGAAGAAAGAGAAAACTGATTTACTAATCTCTTTTTAATTCTTTGGACAGCTAGCTGCTTTGCTACCTCTTTTACCATCAAAAGCTTTTCTTTTCAAGTTTACTTTTTTTAAATTGCTCTGTAGCTTTAAGAAAATGTATGGAGATCACTACATTAACATATGTAAAGTACCTACCACTCTGCCTGCATCAAAACAACCCAAACTGTGCTCCAAATAACTGAGAGCTATCTTTATTACAGCTGATGCTTGAAAATTTCTTTTTTGTTATCCAATCAGGAATATGGAAGTTTCTTCAATCTTAAAATCTTACTGCTTATTTTCAAAACTTTTGATAATTACCTTCACTTCTCAAAAGAACTAGCTGTTCATTTCAAAGTCTTATGGATTAGAAATGGATTTAAATCAATTCAATATTTTCTCATTTACTCTACAATCCCCAAACCACCCCCACATGTTGAATAGCACACTCCTTTGTATCCTATACTGCCTTATAACAGTTTCATCTTCAGTTAGGCATAAATGAACTTGTGTTTGTGGACATGGATTTTTATTGTAGAAAATGGTATTTTGCTAAACCCACATGCCCTCTCAGGTCTAAAGGAATATCTTCCTAGCCTCTGAGAATGGTTTTGACTATAAGCCTCAGCAGTAGTCCTCTGGAAATTTCCTTTGACTACACAAAGCCACTTTCTAAGGTCATTCTCTCTTCATAGGGTGGCCCACTTAAAATAATTACATGAGAGTATATAAACTTGGCCCTTTCACAAACAGAGTATAACTCTGAAGGGCTACCCTAGGTTCACAGATTCCTGCAGGTCACCAGAGACATTGTGACTACATTGCAGCCCAACTTCCCTCTGTCCACTTTTGCTTCCTTTTCTTATTCTTCAGGCATTGCTTCTGAGAGCATTTCTAGATACATTTTGCTTCTTGAGGAATCCAAATCATATTAGTACTTTAGTGAAGTGTTAAGTGCTAAGTTGCTTCAGTCGTGTCAGATTCTTTGTGACCCTATGGACTGTAACCTGCCAGGCTACTCTGTCCATGGGATTCTCCAGGAAAGAATATTGGAGTGAATTGTGTGCCCTCCTCCAGGGGATCTTCCTGACTCAGGGATCAAGCTTGAAGATTCGATAAAGATTATAGAGTGAAAGTTTACTTAAATTTGTACTAATTATTTGTAAGCATCTCTGTATAAGCTCTAAGAGAAAGGTCTAAACTCTAAATTTGAGCTAGTACCCAAATTAGCTGTAATTTTGAGTAACAACCTGTGTGTCAAGGCAGTGGGCATAGAATATTTCATAAAAGAAAACCAATAACTCAGAGTCTTTGCAGCCACTCCTGTCCTTTCCAGTCTTCAATTTCTCTCTCCCAGGGTCCCCAAGGGCTTGCTCATTGTAGGATTTTGGTCTGCAGGTTGTTTTCTGTTCTCTGCAAAGGATAAAAATATTGAGAAAGTAAACTTTGTGCTTGTCCGAGACCACAAGTATCCTCTTGTCATTGGATCACAAAAAATAGATGAAGAAACTCCAGGGAGATGGCACAGAGTGCTTTTTTTTTTTTTTTCCCCTTTAACAAAACCCTAGATTTCTTATTTTCTGTGCCTCAACTTCTTGGCTGACTTTTTGGACAAAAGCAACATAAATAAAATATCTACTTTCTAACATTAAACACAAAAGCCTAAATGATGTAAAAACCCTATATAATTCTCAACAGAGGATCTATTTTTTTTCACTTCTAACATTGCCTTACCAGATGAATTTGAATATATTTGATGTTTAAGGTGAAATTATTTTGCAAAAATTCTCTCAAGAAAACATCTAGCTGAAAGACTAAGGAAAATGTATTAGTATATCTGGCAAAATGCTGGTATCTAGGGGTTTGTTGCTATGTGAGAAAAGCTGCCAAAATCAGGACTGGAGGTGGGGGAAGAGGAAGAAGATCTATAAATTTAAATATGAATACATACAAGGAAATAGCATTAACTGAACTTTTAAAATGCTGATAAAAACATATCCAAGGTAGACTTGTGTCTGCACAATTTATAAGGATCAGTCTTTATGGACAATACCCTTCTTGCCTTCAATGTCATTTTGAAAAAAATAAACAAATAAATAAAATATTTTAAATTCTTAAGCTGCTAGTAGCAAAGAGAAGTGATGGTACCTACAATATTTAGCAAGGTATTTTATATTTTATGACAACTGAAGTTTATCAGTAACCAGATTTGTAAGAAATTTGTGAAATGTTTCCTTGGGCACATTTCAATTAAACAAATGCTTAATTTGTAGTATAATTATAATCAATTAAATAATGCCATTCAACTATCATAAATAACAGTGCTTTTCATTGATATGCACAGAAAGAAACTGATTTTTCATGACTTCTCTCAATAATCTGGTTTTGGTCAGCTAAAAGAAGTTTCAAAAATTTTCTTCAAATTTTAAATAAGAACAACACGAGATATTTATATTATGAGGAGAACACTTCCTTATGTTAGTTTTTAGAGTTTTAGAATGAGTTCTTCCCATTTCTTTATTTCATTCACCAATTCTGTTCTAAAATTTAGAGCTCTGATTATTTCTGTGTGACTGATCATCTCAGTCACTTACAAATTGTGATCTGAGCACTGGGTAAATTTATGAAATGGGCAATTTGAGTCACAGAGGTAATCAAAATAACTGGACTGTAAATGATTGGTCTAGCTATTAGGTCATCCTAGCAACCAGATTGGATAACCCAATCAGTAGTCAAATTTCTCTGCTCAGCCACCCAAGCAATTGGGAAAAGCTAATCAAAGATCTCAATGACCATTTCTATGTACTTTATACACAACCACTACGTTTCTAATCATATTGCAGTATTGCTTGCGGTTCTCTTCCTATTCCTTATTTTTCACGTAGTTCATTTTTCTACCCTATTTACTTTATTGTACTTTGATTAATTTGCTTAAACATATAAGTAGATGCTTTAAAAAGTGTCATTAGTTTACTGTTTTAATATCTTCATATAACAGCTATTTATTTTACAACATTCTGGGGAGCATTTGCATTCAGAATAATAAAGATGATACAGTTGTATCTAGTTGGAATTTACCCACTTAAATAAGAAGCCCAACAAGGCTGATTTCTAAACAAATATTCTGCTTGCTCAAGGGAATGCACTGATTTCAGTGCAGCACACTGGGGAGCTTAGGTAGCTTGATCTTTTTCCTGCATTCCCAAAAGCAGACACACTGACAATCCGAAGTGAAAAACTGTTACCATCTCCACACCAGGGATTGCTCATGTGATTTATCCTGTAAAGGTTTTGCTCATTGATGCTTCTGGCATAAGCAAGGAAAATGGAAATGCATCTTATGTTCAAACCATTTCCAGTCTGCTGAAGGTATTTTCTTTACTCTTCACAATTTTATTTTCAGAAAATACCAGAAGAAATGTATAAAAATGAAAAATAGGCACACGATGATTTAAGACAATGGGTTCTGTCTTAAGTTATTGTCCAAGAGACAATAACATAAATGCCACCTAAAATGTTACCACTTTAGTTAGATTAATGTAAGACAATGATTAGATTCATCAAGACAAATAGTATCATCTTGTATTATTGGATTCTCAATACTTCCTTGAGTCATATATGTATTTTTATACATGAATGTTACTCTCTCATTTGAAAACTTTTGTCCTCTGTAGAGAAGTTACTTTGTCTTGTTGCATTCTCTTTCAGTTCTGTGTGTGTTAGATTAAATTTGACAAAGAGTGATCACTGAAAAATCAAACCCAATCATGAAGGCATGCTTAAAGAAAATAAAAGTTTCTTTTTTTTATTTTTTGCCTGAAATTTCTAAAATACATATTCAAAATGTTATGTAACAATGATTTTTTTTTTAAAGTACACAGAACATGATGCTGCAGAAGCTTTAAATAAATTTAGTTTGGACAAACTTTAGTATTTATTTTGAGAGCTATTTATTGAAGCTTGCCTCAAAGATAACTTCTGAAGAATTGATTCTGTCTATAAATAAAAAAGGAGACAACTTTTTGCCTGTAGTAGTCATAGAGGACTGGTAAAGAAATATTTACCTAGATAATTAAAATAGCTCTCTGAAACATTTGACAGTTTGATTCCTCTTGAAAACAGAATTACATGGCATATCTTAAAAAATAATTACATGTAATAGCTGATTGATATTGAAATGTAAGAAAGCTCCTAAATTACCCACCAATCTATTTTCACTTCGACTCTTCGTTCTTTCTCTTTCTTCCCTCTCCCACTGTAAAAACAGATACACACACATAGCCCACATAAGTAAATGGTCATTAATTTTAAAATAATAATCCGAGTTTTGAGGATTAAAATAATCATAGTGTTAAAAATTTACATCTTGGAAATTTACATTTGTTTTGTGTATTTTGATCTCCTATTCAAATTCTCATCATTATTTAATCTGCTATTTTATCATCATGTAACACTACTAAGATCTTTTAATGCCATGTAATAATGATGAGTTCTTCTTACATAAGAGGGCCACAATAAAATTATTTTAATATCAGTATGACCTCCACAAATGTCAGGAAGCATTTAATTATAATTACAATACCTATATGTAAGAAAAGAAAAAAGCATTATAACATTTTAGGAAAGGGAAGGATTTTAATGAGATATCATTCATGCTACTAATCCTCACAGATTGTATACTTTATTTTCTCACTTAATTTACATCAGATAAAAATAACTTGCCTTTCTAGGATGACTTTCTGTGAAGAATAAGTGATTCAATAAACTCTTCTGATTACTTCTTATAGATTTTTTTATGATTTTTGGATACATTTAAATTTGTCTTTTGTTTATATAAAATATAATTGCATCCTTTGAAATATGCTTTCTGTGACTTGTAATAAATTTAAAAAGTAAACAGTCTCTTAATTACCCAAGCATGTCATAATATTGAAAGGACAAGATAGTCTCAAAAGTCTTCTTTCTGGCGTGCTGAGGTTCATGGGGTCTTAAAGAGTCAGACATGACTGAGTGACTGAACTGAACTGAACTGAAGTAGATGTTTATAACATATATAGATTATCCTTATCAATTACCCTTGAAAATTTTTCAGTAAGATGTCAAAATAATATTAGGGACACAAGCACTTACCCATAACAGAAAAATCTTTTAATATGCAATGGTAGATATCAACTTTGCTCATTTATTTCATTTAAGTTAACTTCATGTTCTACTCTACAGCATATAATTGCTATATATTCTACTCTATAACACATAGTCACAGCTGTAGATGTGGACCCAAAAATTGTTTCTTGAAAATGTAGAGCACATTTTTCTTGGTTGTGCCTTCTGACTCTCAAAATAAGAGCAAATGTGTTAATGAGGAATTATGCTTTTGGCTTTTTCTAAAAGAAAATTGTAAACACTTGCACAAAAGGAAAAAGAATAGTAAAGTAAGTTCATATGCCCTTTACAAAACTTCAAAACTTGCAAACTCATAAATAATATGCCTTTTCCTCTACTACCAGCTCAAGCCCCTTTGTATTATTGTGAAGCAAATTTCAAGATAATTATATAATTTTATCGATAAATTGGCTTTTATGTATTTATAAATGACCAGGATTCTAATTTTTAAACTTGATTCAATGCTATTGTTAATCATATCCCAAATCAGCAATAACAGTATCTTAATATCACCAATATTCAAATTACTCAAATTGTTCTATTACTTGTTTTCTGTATGTTAGAATTAGTTATGTCTCAGAGTCTGTTTTAGTCCCTTGCACTCCTTTCCTTTTTTTCCCCTTGCAATTTTTGTTGTTGTTGTTGTTGTTGTTGTTTTTTTTTGAAACACCAGATAATTTTCCTTTTAAAGTTTCTCATGATTTGGATTTGCTTCCTATCTATGGCTTAATATACTTTTCTTGTGATGTATCTCTTAAAAATTGACACTAAAATCAGAAAAATGACTATTGAGTTTAAAATTTTGGGAAAACTGCTTCATGGCTGTGGTTTGGGTGTTTAGTTGCTAAGTTGTGTCCTACTATTGCGATCCCATGGACTGTAACTTGTCAGGGTCCTAGAAGGTGCTATATATTTCCATCAGAAGATGTGAAATGTATAATTCTTGTGTGTGCATTCTTAGAATCTTTTGATGATCCTTGCTTAGATCAATTAATTCATTATGTGGTACAAGTCTTTCTTCAGTTAGGAGCTGGAGTACTTCTAGGAAGAGAAACTTTCTCTCTTCAACTATTATGTTACCCTACAGGAGAGGCAGTAAAAATGGATCATTCTTTCTAATTGTTTATCTATTTTTTTAAAAAAAAATAATAAATTGATTTCCTTGTAAATTACAAAATGAACAAGGAATAACTATTTGTTTTTAGTATCATTATGACGTTTGAGGCAGTATGAAAAAAAGTTAGTCTCTCAGTTGTGTCCAAATGTTTGTGATCCTATAGACTATAGCCTGCCAGCCTCCTCTGTCCAATTCTCTAGGCAAGAATACTGAGTGGGTTGCCATTTCCTTCTCCAGGGGCTCTTCCTGACCTATGGATTGAACCTGGGTCTCTTGTACTGCAGGCGGATTCATTACCCTTTGAGCCACCAGGCAAGCCTTTGATGCACTATAGCCCCATTTGCAAAACTAATTGATGATCAAAACATTCCTTTGTTAGCCAATAGGAATTGGATTTATCTGGGTCCTTTAAAATGCTTCAGAAAAGACTGAAAATGAGAGTTTAGGAGAATAAAAATTTGAAAGTAAATAATTATCACAAAGACATTGTCTTAAAAACTCTTGGAATTTAAAGATAATGATAAATACCTTAAATTATTATGAAGAAGCCAAGATAAAATAAAAAGAATTTAGGCTAAACCTAGGTTTTTTCACAGCAATGCCTTAAAAACCAGAGAGGCCTTAAGGAAAGAAAACGACTCCAAAACTGTGTATAATTCAAAGTACTTTTCATTTTAAAGGTGATAGGTATGCATTTTTGATAAGCAGTAGTTGAGGGTTTCGGAGAAGGCACTGGCATCCCACTCCAGCACTCTTGCCTGGAAAATCCCATGGGTAGAGGAGCTAGTAGGCTGCAGTTCATGGGGTCGCTAAGAGTCGGACAGGACTAAGCGACTTCACTTTCACTTTTCACTTTCATGCTTTGGAGAAGGAAATGGCAACCCACTCCACTGTTTTTGCCTGGAGAATCCCAGGGACGGGGGAGCCTGGTGGGCTGCCATCTATGGGGTTGCACAGAGTCGGACACGACTGAAGTGACTTAGCAGCAGCAGCAGTTGAGGGTTCAGTGTTCTCATATGTTCTTAAAGATATATCTAAATTTCAAACTTTAAGCAACTAATTTATTAAAAGAAACAATGGCAAAGATTTTGGAGGTACCCTAAATCAATTTACAGTATTGAGTAAGAATTTAAATAAGACTAAAATATTAATAATGTCATTATATAGTAACAAGTTAATAGTATAATACCTAAATTAGAGGATAAACTATTAGCTATAAAGGATTTAGAGGAGAAAGATGAAAGCATGAGATAGTACAAGTATGATGGTTTTTGCAATTAAATTAGTAGAAATTAAGGTAATTTCCCTATAGTGTAAATCAACTCAAAAAAAGTAAAATATTGATAGTCACTATAACTAAATTTATTTTTTGCAGAGGAAGGAAATTTAAAAGGAAATATCCTAATTGTGCTCATGTAAGAGTTGGTGGATATTGTCAAAAGAAATAAAGGATTGAAAGGTAACATTTAAATTTAGGTTTAAGAAATTAACTATTAGAACAACAAGGGCTTCCTTGGTGGCTCAATGGTAAACAATCTGCCTGCCAGTGCAAGAGACATAGATTCAATCCCTGGGTCAGGAAGATCCCCTGGAAGAGAAAATGGCAATACCAGTTCAGTATTCTTGCCTGGAAAATCTTATGGACAGAGTAACCTGGCAGACTATAGTCCACTGGATTGCAAAAGAGTCAGACATGACTTAGTGACTAAACAACAATAACTAGAACAATGAACAGTAAACCAAACAATCAACCAAAATAAATGTAAACATGCACATCAGTTCAGTCCAGTTCTTCAGTTCAGTCAGTTCAGTCAGTTCAGTCACTCAGTCGTGTCCGACTGGTCCAACTCTGCAATCCCATGAACTATACAGCATACTTTGCCTCCATGTCCATCACCAACTCCCAGAGTTTACTCAAACTCATGTCCTTTGAGTAGCTGATGCCATCCAACCATCTCATCCTCTGTTGTCCCTTCTCCTCCCACCTTCAATCTTACACATAAACTCAAGAAAATGTTTCATATTGTATCTCAAAGCAAAATGTCAATCTTCTCTCATTGCAAGACTTTCTTAAAGTAATGCTTTAGAAAATATTGAAAACATAAGAGTTGGGGAAAGTATAGTAGGCAAATGTAAAAGTGAAAACCGGAAAACAAAAAAAGTCTATTTATTAGGCAAAAATATTAAATATATTTAAAATGATACTTTATAAAATATCAGAGGAGGAATTTGCAATGAGGTGAACTAGTCTTAGATATCTATGCAACACAATTTAAAGAATTAGATTTCATTTAAAAATAAGACATTAATGCAGAGAAAAATAGAAACACATTACTAATATATTTAAATGCACCTATTGTGATCCTTGTTCAATTAAGGAGGTTAAAAAGAATAAAATCTAAAGGACATAATAATAGCATTGACATTATTGAAATATACTATTATATAGTATTGCAAATATTGACAAAACTCTCAATAAATAACAATAATTAGATATTAGGCATAGAGGATTCTTTGATGATGCAGAAAAATTGATGATTACAATTACCAGTTGTAGAGGTAGGTTATCTGTCTCTACTGATTCACTATTCTGAGTTCAAGAGATTTTCTTAGCTGTCCTTCAATAAAAAAAATGTTTTCAATTTTACCCATCACCCAGAAACAATGGATCATTTTGCCCCTTTCTTTGGAGAAGTCTAATCATTTTTTCCTTATTTTTTGGGTAGGCGTGATATTCTTGAAATGTCTACATCCTAAGCAGAAGCAAATATATAAACAGCTATATTTGGCTTTGGCTTGGAGAAATAAATGACAAAAACAGTATTGACAATAGATAGTGAACAGTGTCATAATTAATTTTATTTATTTAATTTATTTTAATAATGCTTTTTTCTTAGTGTGAAATTGCTTCAAATATTATTCATTCATTCATTGTGTAGTCATTCTACAGAATCAGAATAAGCCTCACTTTCAAAATGTTGGTTGAGTGTCAAGATTGATGATACCTCACATGCATCAAGAGAGTGTGGAAAAGCTTATTGCTCATAAAATGAGGCTTCCTGGAGAAAGTAGAGCAGAATTTCAAGAGGTTGAAAATACTTGAGAGAGAAGAGAGGGAAAACGAGCTTGTCTCATTTCATTTGGGAAATGGATCTAGTGAATGGGCTTACATTGGCATAGTTTGTTCACACCAAGAGAAGTGTGTGTGGGTTTTCGTATCAGCTTGCACAGAAGTAGAGTCAAGGGGCTTTGAGTAAGTAATCTATTCTGTATTAGCATTTATTTTAACTTTTTAACATATGTTGGATCATGGAAAAAACAAGAGAGTTCCAGAAAGACATCTATTTCTGCTTTATTGACTATGCCAAAGTCTTTGATTGTGTAGATCACAATAAACTGTGAACAATTCTGAAAGAGATGGGAATACTAGATGACCTTACCTGCCTCTTGAGAAATCTGTATGCAGGTCAGGAAGCAACAGTTAGAACCAGACATGGAACAACAGACTGGTTCCAAATAGGAAAAGGAGTAAGTCAAGGCTGTATATTGTCACCCTGCTTATTTAACTTATATGCAGAGTACATCATGAGAAACAGTGGGCTGGAGGAAGCACAAGCTGAAATCAAGATTGCTGGGAGAAATATCAATCACCTCAGATATACAGATGACACCACCCTCATGGCAGAAAGTTAAGAGGAACGGAAAGGCCTCTTGATGAAAGTGAAAGAGGAGAGTGAAAAGTTGGCTTAAAGCTCAACATTCAGAAAACGAAGATCATGGCACCCGGGCCCATCACTTCATGGGAAATAGATGGGGAAACAGTGTCAGACTTAATTTTTGGGGGCTCCAAAATCACTGCAGATGGTGACTGCAGCCATGAAATTAAAAGACACTTGCTCCTTGGAAGAAAAGTTATGACCAACCTAGATAGCATATTCAAAAGCAGAGACATTACTTTGCCAACAAAGGTCCATCTAGTCAAGGCTATGGTTTTTCCTGTGCTCATGTATGGATGTGAGAGTTGGACTGTGAAGGAGGATGAGTGCCAAAGAATTGATGCTTTTGAACTGTGGTGTTAGAGAAGACTCTTGAGAGTCCTTTGGACTGCAAGGAGATCCAACCAGTCCGTTCTGAAGGAGATCACCCTGGGATTTCTTTGGAAGGAATGATGCTAAAGCTGAAACTCCAATACTTTGGCTACCTCATGCAAAGAGTTAATTCATTGAAAAAGACTCTGATGCTGGCAGGGATTGGGGGCAGGAGGAGAAGGGGCCAGCAGAGAATGAGATGGCTGGATGGCATCACGGACTCGATGGACGTGAGTCTGAGTGAACTCCAGGAGTTGGTGCATGCTGCGATTCATGGGGTCGCGAAGAGTCGGACGTGACTGAGCAACTGAACTGAACTGAACTGAACTTTTTAAAAACTTTAACCAAAGGTCATTAAGTAAATGACATCACAAGAACTGTAGGTTCTTTATAAATACCTGTAGAAACTCCTGTGAGAACTCATAACACACATTATAATAACCTTCCTACCCATAAAAGCACTTGCACATGGTGCACAAGCATCTTATAGAGACTGGAACTATTTCAAATATAGATGAATATAGTTTTGACACCATGTAATTCCAGAATATTACAGGGATACAAGAAATTTATTAAAGAGTCTATGTCCTCAATATACTCCCATAAGTTCCCATGGTACATCTATTGATAAATCCTAGTGCAATTCTACTTCCTAGAGTCTTCTATATTTAAGATGATTCTTACCATTCTGAAGTGATAGATAGTTATATATTTTAGATATTTGAATATAGGAATAGTACAGAGGCATTAGTGGCAACATGCTAATCCATCATTTGGTTAAAACATGCCTCCTACTTATTTTACTTTTTAAGCTTTACCATTCTTTTATTACCGTACAAATACATATAAACCAAAAGGTTGAATTCACTGATTTTCAGATAGAGACATGACATAAGCTCACTTTTTTAATATTGCTCATAAATAAATATTGCTAATTTATAATTTCTGTTTTGGTAGCAGAAAAGAGTTGAATATATAAATTATAACCTTAGAATGATTTGAGTATGCTTAAACAAGTATAGCAACCACAAAAATTACTTAAGGATTTTTTAATCTATTTCCCAGACAGAAAGTTGTATTGAGAATCTCAATCAGCTGGATCAAATGAATGGCATGATTTAATCTCTTGTAGTGATGCATATGAAAACTGTGATGATTCATTATGATATTGTCCTCACATTTAAAAATAAGTATTTTTTCTTTTCTATATTATTTATTCGTTGTAGACATTATCATAACTTTACATCCTTTACAACTTCAGTATTAATTAGTCTTACCTGTGTAAGTATACTCAACTCTATTACTATGTGGAATTATATTTAAGAGACAGTCCATGGTACAAAACTCACATTGGATATTATTAAAACACACACACACACACACACACACACATGTTTGGGATTACATTAAAAAAGCTATGCAAAATGTATAGTGAGTTAATGTTTATCTTTTTAAATTCAAAAGGCAGGTTGTAGATTACTTAGTGAATGATAATAGCTCCCTGTATTTAAATTTTTCTGTTATCTATGATTCAGATTGATGACACATTTCAGAATGTTTGTTACCATGTGCAAAATGTAAATTTAAGAGTTTTTTTTTTATTCTTGAATGTCCTATTACAACTATTTCAATACTCACCAACTATGAATATATCTCACGTTTCATTTTGCCTCTCATTTTTGACTACTGTTGAGAATATCATGAAATTTTTTTTCCAAAATAATTTTATACTTATTAAAATCAGGTATAGTCCCATCTTTCTAAAAGATGCTAGGCATTTTTTTCTGTTTACTTTTATTTAAATCTGGTTGCATTTCCTATAGCATATATCTCTTCCTTTTTGTTTTCTTATTTTTTCTTTTTAATTCCTAGGTTTGGTACCTGTCACTTGCTAAAGATGTTAGTTGAATTCTGTAAAAGCTTAATCCAATGTGTGCCTGTGTGTGTATGTGTGTGTGTGTGTGTGTGTGTGTGTTCTGACACACCATGTTTATATAGGAGGAATTTCCTACTCTAAGTAGTAGGAGATGTCCAAATACACAACACCCTACACTGGACAGATGAGACTGACCACAGTTTATTGGTCACATACATCCATAGCCTTAAGGAAGCACATCAGACACAGCCACAGTGGTGTTGCACTCAAGATCAGAGTGAACCAGCAGGTGCTAAGAGAGACAGGCTTACATCTTGTAAGAATATGGGAACTCATGCTTAGGTTTTGGGGGTCCTTTGGGGCTCAAAGATTTCAAGGCAACACTTGAAATTTGGGGCCTTATACTACAGTATGTATGTGTCTTCATCCATTCCTTCTTTTAATTTGTGTATGGGTTAAAAATGTGTTTCTTTTAATAAATCCAAATCTTTTAATATTTCTCCCTTTTTATCCCTTGCCAAATTCCCTGGAACCACTTTCAACAGTTATCTCAGCTTTCTTGAATCATTAGTATCTCCAAGATGACAAATACAGCTATATTTCTCCTACTAACTTTATGATCACTTCAAGAAGAGAGAAAAAATAGTATGGGATTTAAATTCTGATGACAAACTTTCATGAAACAGCTCCACAAATTAATTGGTGAAAGTGAAAGTGAAAGTATCTCAGTCTTGTTCAACTTTTTGTGACCCCATGGAATAATCCAGGCCAGAATACTGGAATGGGTTGCCATGCCCTTCTCTAGGGATCTTCCCAACCCAGGGACTGAACCCAGGTCTCCTGCATTGCAGCTGGATTCTTTACCATCTAAGCCACCAGGGAAGCCCAAATTATTTGCTATGTGACCCCATCTTTCATTATTCCTACCCACCTAGATATAGGGTTATCCTTAGATACAGGGTAAACTGAGATGCTACAATAAAAATAAAAATTAAAAATTGACTTAAAACATAAAGAATTACTTCTTCCGGAAGAAAATAGGAGTTAAGATCTGATCAGAGATCTCCATTCAGTGATTTAGAGAGCCGAGGCTCTCTTTGTTTTGTAATGCCCAATATCAACATACATTGTATAAGCATTAACTGAGAAGAGTAGAAAAGATGTCACAGTTTGTATCTGTCCCTTCCAGACAGTGACATGTTTGCTTTCTATTTGCTCCAAATTAGAAACATGATTGAAGCCCAACAAGAATAAAGATTATGAAATGGGGGAATACACATGGCATGTTTGCCTAAAAGTAACATTGCATCTACTGTTTTCTACTGAAAATGTAATTCCAAAAGTTACATTCCAAAAATTGTCTGGAAATTCCAAGGAAAACATTTATCATAATGCTGGAACAGCAAGATCATATTAATACAATGGGGCTGCTTTCATGAAATAAATGGTTTCTACATTTCTTGCTTCTTGCTGAGAAAACTTTGTTCCTCAAACAGATTTTAGAGACATTCATTCATCAGTTTTCTTTAATTCACCACTGAGAAACTGTGGGCTTAAAATATAGATATTTGAAACTGTCCCCTTTTCATCACAGTTTGGACAAAGATAGAGCCTCAGGAGGCACATAAAAATTCACTCCAAATCTTACACTTAAGCACAACGTGTCCTCATTCAATATTTACAAACATCGTGCTAACATAAGCTAAAACAAATGAAGGTGTCTTGTCATTTGTACATGCTGTTTGTAACTAGGCAAATGCAGTTCAGTTCAGTCAGGTATTCCCAGTTATCAGGGTTCTGGCACACCACTGAATGAATAAAATGCAATTCTTAGTGAAGTGATTCCTTTGGTGAAATTGGAATATTTTCTACATGTAAAGTATATTGCTGGATGTATTCTTATATACTCATTTTTTTCACTCAATTATGATACTCATTGTTTTCTAGATTAACTTCTTTATTCATTTCAGTTAGTCTCTACAAGGCAAATTCTATTTTTCCTACTTCTTACAATAATATATACATTATTTAGTACAAAAATATATTTTTCTTGAAGATGAGTTTAAAATGGGTACATAACTGGTTAAGTAGTAGTAAATGTTTATTGTTAATCACAAAACTGATGAGTTTTTGGTTGTCTTTTCTTAAAAGTTTGAGATTAATTTGGTCATGATATGATTTTAAATATTTATTAGAACCAGTAACAATAGTTTTAACACTATTAAGTGTGACTTTTTCTCAGGCATAACTTATCTGTCAGATCACTCAACAGGTGCTGAACTACTTGTGTAGTACAGGGAAGTACGGGCATTTTTTAATTTTTATTAAATTTCAAAGAAGTATAATCTGCAAAAGTATTGAATCATTGTTATGGTTCAGTGATGAAATTAATATTAATTAACCTGAAATTAATATTATAATAATTCTGTCAATTAAAAATAAAGCAGAATAAAATAAAACTATCCTCAAAAAATGTTTGTGTTCCCCACCCCTGCCCCAAAGGCTGTTATTTAAAAAAAGATACAGAGTAGGAGTTGATCATACTGACAGAATGAAAAAGGCAAAGAGATATTTTTCTCAGGAAGAAGGGACATATGGCAGTATCACAAGAAACATAAAAAAGGACCAAGGCACAAAGTGAAAGAATTCATGCTTAGAGAGAACCTATTGTGTTTTGTTATTGCTAGCTCATTAGTTGTCTCAGAAACACATGGATTTTTGTTCACATTTAGAACGAAATAACTGAACTATAGAAATATTAAGTAACCTTCCTAAAATTACAGGTACTTGAATGGTATGTGGAGGTTGAGTACCCATAGCCCTCACTGTCTGACTACAGAACTCCTGCTCTTTCCACTTATCCTTCTGGAAAAAAACACATTTTTGTTCTGATTCATAAAGCATTTACTTATTGTTTCATTTAAATGCTCTGAACACCCATTAACAAGACAGTCATTCATAATCCTCTGCCTCTGGTGCTTCGTCTTCTGAAAACATGCTGCCCAAGTTCATCAGACTAATGACTATTATATTCAAGGGGCCTTTATAACATGATCTGAAATTTCTTCTTTTCATGATAGACATTTCCGTTAGGCCATGCCACTCCTGCCATCTTAGCCTACAACTTTAAAATGGAAGTCCTTTATTTAGCATCCTCTTATAAGATATGCATTTGTTCTTGCCTATACTTTCCTTGCACTATTTCTCTAATTCTTCTTCTGTTGCACTGTGCCATCTGGAGACTTCAATTCACTGTGAATTTGTGAAACTAGCTCCAATAAATCCCATTCCTCCACTTTCACGGTAGCATTCCTCTACCACTTACATTACATGTAACATCCTTCCAGAGTATTCCTAATTATTTTCCTAGAAGCTCCAAAAGAATGGCCTAGGAGGTAAGGCAACATTTTATTTTAGCTCAAATTGTACTACAAAGCTTTCTCCAAAGCATGAAACAATTTTAACATTATGGTTATCTCCCATTCTTTCCTAGTTAATATTATCAATATATTTTGTTATTTCTCTTACAACATTCAACAGTTTGATACATTATGTTTGTGATTCTTTCTTAACCTTTATCTTTTATCATCTGCCCACCATTCAGGAATTATCTTTCATTTCTAACCTACTTATCTGGTATCTTCTGTATCACCTATTCATTGGATGATTTTCCATATTCAATCTCATAAATATTTTATAATAAAAATATTTTCAACAGTTTAATGGGAATGAGTGGGGAAAACAAAGTTATTTTTGGCATTGTATATACTATACCACCTACAGATATACCTTCTGTTTCAAGTAAATTTATGTAAAATTTTTAGCTTTTATTCTCTTAAACCAGCTGAAAATAAAGGGCAATGTATAAAGACAATCTTATAATCTTAATTTTCTTGGATCTATTTGCCTTTATAATTCCTTTGTAACTTCTTATATACTGTTTTCTGATGCCTTTCTTTCATCTACTGTAAATTAGCTCTCATATTATTATGTTTATATATGTTAAGTTCTTTACATAAAAATTTTAAGTAAATTCTTAATAAATACAAGTAATATTTTAGTTAAAATATTATTGAACTCAATTACTTTAATTTCACCAATCTCCAAGACCCAAATTCTGTCTTTCAAGAAGTTAAACTCTTTCATTCTTTTCTTTCTTTTTTTTTTTATTTTTTTTATTTTTTAAAATTTTAAAATCTTTAATTCTTACATGCATTCCCAAACATGAACCCCCCTCCCACCTCCCTCCCCATAACATCTTCCTGGGTCATCCCCATGCACCAGCCCCAAGCATGCTGCATCCTGCGTCAGACATAGACTGGCGATTCAATTCACATGATAGTATACATGTTAGAATGTCATTCTCCCAAATCATCCCACCCTCTCCCTCTCCCTCTGAGTCCAAAAGTCCGTTATACACATCTGTGTCTCTTTCCCTGTCTTGCATACAGGGTCGTCATTGCCATCTTCCTAAATTCCATATATATGTGTTAGTATACTGTATTGGTGTTTTTCTTTCTGGCTTACTTCACTCTGTATAATCGGCTCCAGTTTCATCCATCTCATCAGAACTGATTCAAATGAATTCTTTTTAACGGCTGAGTAATACTCCATTGTGTATATGTACCACAGCTTTCTTATCCATTCATCTGCTGATGGACATCTAGGTTGTTTCCGTGTCCTGGCTATTATAAACAGTGCTGCGATGAACATTGGGGTACATGTGTCTCTTTCAATTCTGGTTTCCTCGGTGTGTATGCCCAGAAGTGGGATTGCTGGGTCATAAGGGAGTTCTATTTGCAATTTTTTAAGGAATCTCCACACTGTTCTCCATAGTGGCTGTACTAGTTTGCATTCCCACCAACAGTGTAGGAGGGTTCCCTTTTCTCCACACCCTCTCCAGCATTTATTGCTTGCAGATTTTTGGATGGCAGCGATTCTGACTGGTGTGAAGTGGTACCTCATTGTGGTTTTGATTTGCATTTCTCTAATAATGAGTGATGTTGAGCATCTTTTCATGTGTTTGTTAGCCATCCGTATGTCTTCTTTGGAGAAATGTCTATTTAGTTCTTTGGCCCATTTTTTGATTGGGTCGTTTATTTTTCTGGAGTTGAGCTGCATAAGTTGCTTGTATATTTTTGAGATTAGTTGTGAAAAATTGAAAGCATTTCCCCTAAAGTCAGGAACAAGACAAGGGTGTCCACTTTCACCGCTACTATTCAACATAGTTCTGGAAGTTTTGGCTACAGCAATCAGAGCAGAAAAAGAAATAAAAGGAATCCAAATTGGAAAAGAAGAAGTAAAACTCTCACTGTTTGCAGATGACATGATCCTCTACATGGAAAACCCTAAAGACTCCACCAGAAAATTACTAGAGCTAATCAATGAATATAGTAAAGTTGCAGGATATAAAATCAACACACAGAAATCCCTTGCATTCCTATACACGAATAATGAGAAAGTAGAAAAAGAAATTAAGGAAACAATTCCATTCACCATTGCAACGAAAAGAATAAAATACTTAGGAATATATCTACCTAAAGAAACTAAAGACCTATATATAGAAAACTATAAAACACTGATGAAAGAAATCAAAGAGGACACTAATAGATGGAGAAATATACCATGTTCATGGATTGGAAGAATCAATATAGTGAAAATGAGTATACTACCCAAAGCAATTTACAAATTCAATGCAATCCCTATCAAGCTACCAGGCACATTTTTCACAGAACTAGAACAAATAATTTCAAGATTTGTATGGAAATACAAAAAAACCTCGAATAGCCAAAGCAATCTTGAGAAAGAAGAATGGAACTGGAGGAATCAACTTGCCTGACTTCAGGCTCTACTACAAAGCCACAGTCATCAAGACAGTATGGTACTGGCACAAAGACAGACATATAGACCAATGGAACAAAATAGAAAGCCCAGAGATAAATCCACACACATATGGACACCTTATCTTTGACAAAGGAGGCAAGAATATACAATGGAGTAAAGACAATCTCTTTAACAAGTGGTGCTGGGAAAACTGGTCAACCACTTGTAAAAGAATGAAACTAGATCACTTTCTAACACCGCACACAAAAATAAACTCAAAATGGATTAAAGATCTAAATGTAAGATCAGAAACTATAAAACTCCTAGAGGAGAACATAGGCAAAACACTCTCAGACATAAATCACAGCAGGATCCTCTATGATCCACCTCCCAGAATGCTGGAAATAAAAGCAAAAATAAACAAATGGGATCTAATTAAAATTAAAAGCTTCTGCACAACAAAGGAAAATATAAGCAAGGTGAAAAGACAGCCTTCGGAATGGGAGAAAATAATAGCAAATGAAGCAACTGACAAACAACTAATCTCATTCTTTTCTTAAAAGACTTATAGCTTGTGTAAGTTAGAAGTCTGATATTCTGTCAATAATTATATATATATTACTATGGAACATTAATTTCTATATTATGAAATATTATCATAAATAATTAAAACTAGTAAAAATAAGGGACCTAAGTCTGTTTTGTAATGGTACTTCCTTCTTTCATTTTATTGCTTTTAATTTATTAATTCTAAAAACTCAGTATTTTTCCCTGGGCCTATCAGACATTAAAGAAAAAATTTCAGATTCCATTGAATATTTAACTGTCTGATTTCAGTTCCCATTTTCCTTCTGTTTAAATGTGTAATTTGACTGCTGCTCAGTTTTCTGACTCCTTTAATGGGCCAGGGATGGAAATTTCTGAATTTCTCTCTTAGCTTGTGGGAGTTTGAGGACACAAAATTAACGACAGAACATGTACTAAAAATGTGCTTTTTAATAGTATCTGGTAGGTAGAGAGTTCTCAATAAACATTTCCATTATACATATCACTATTTCATTGAAAATAGTGATTAAGAAAACAAAACAAAACAAAACAGTTCATTCAAAGATGAAGCTAGAAGTTGACAGAAATAAGATTGAAATTCAGCTCTAATTCTTCCAAGTACAAATACTTTAAGGTAATTCATATATAGTCTTATAGTTTCATTCAAGAGTGAATGTAAATGGATTCCAAACTTAAATCAGCCTGGATTTCTGTTTTTATTTGTTATTTATGGTTTATCTATCTACAAATTATGCAAATTGCAGTTAAAATTGATTCATTTGGTTAGTATCAATCTATATCACTCAAGGTCTTATCTGCATGATTCTTCCCTAAAGAGTCCAACTGACACCATTGCTCTACTTGGTATAATTTATGATAATATTCTGAGGAAAATTTTTAACCACTAGAATTATTACATGCAAAAAATATGATCACATTTCCAATAATCAGTTTAATATTTTCTTGTTCAAACAGAGTAATGAAAATGATTGTTATAGGTAGATGTATTAGTGTATTGAAAAAATTCTTCCTATTTTACCATTTTATCTAAATAAAGTTCCAGTGAACTCTACCAATCTATCTATCTCAAAAATGCTATAAATTTGCTACATATGCAGTAGTTACCTAGTCTAGGACCCTACTCTATAAACCTAAATCTCTTTTTATTTGAGCAAAATACAATGGCACCCCACTCCAGTACTCTTGCCTGGAAAATCCTGTGGATGGAGGAGCCTGGTAGGCTGCAGTCCATGGGGTCACTAAGTCGGACACGACTGAGTGACGACTAAGTGACTTCACTTTCAGTTTTCACTTTCATGCATTGGAGAAAGAAATGGCAACCCACTCCAGTGTTCTTTCCTGGAGAATCCCAGGGACGGGGGAGCCTGGTGGGCTGGAGTCTCTGGGGCTGCACAGAGTCAGACATGACTGAAGCGACTTAGCAGCAGCAACACTTGCATCAAGAATGAATTATCCACCAAATGTACAATTTTAATGTAAATATAATTTTTTAAATTGAAAAATAATGCCTAACATATTTCAATTTATTATTTATGTGTTCCAAAACATGCAGTGCCACATTTCTATGTATATGAAAACCTTATGAATGGAGGTTCAGACTGATTTCTAGCACAGCAGTCACATGAATTTTATTGCTTTTTTTTTTTTTTTTTTCTGTGCAGTGCAGCCTCTCTTAACACTTCTCAGGAACATTCATTTTGTGACTCTTATCAAGTTATCTTTGGTACTAATCTATACCGATTTTTCTGACATTCTTGTTCCTTGGTGTTTTTAGGACACTGAAATACTATTTCAGTTTTCTCCTATTACAAATGTCTATAACCGTTCCATTAATTAGAACATTACTTTTGAAACTAGTTTAAAATTTAAAATTCTACTGTAGTTGGATAAGTAGGAACTGATTTTCCTGGTATAACTGTGTACATGTCTGCCTGTCTAGAAGCCAAATGATTCAGTTATTTGACTTAGCGTGGCAGCACTAAATGATAATTCAGTTTGTAGTTTGTCAAAACAATGTGTGGACATTAATTTTCAAGCGATCTAATTTTGTCGTGTTTCTAGCACTACTTATTTATTTTTTCACAGCATGTGGCATGTGAGACCTTATTTCCCTGACCAGGGATCAAACTTGGACCCCCTGCTGTCATAGAGTCTTCCTGGCTGGACTGCCAGGGAAATCCAAGATTAGTTTCTGCAGAACCACTTTTAATCCAGGAAAAATGAATAATTTGTGATCCCTTATCCTCCAAGCTGATATTTAAAATAATAGCAAAGATTGCTAAGTACTTATTTTGTATCTGACTTCAACTTAATTGTCTAGTTGTGTTTTTTTTTACAATAACTCCATAAGTAATGTTGTTCTTTCCAATTTATAGATTAAATATCTGAGAATTTAGGAGTTTAAACAGATCAACCAGTGTTATACAGCTAGATATGTTTAGAAATTGGATTGCTATGCAGGCAGGCTTATTTCAAAATCCTTTCTCTTAACTGTCTTATTATTCTGCTATAGGTAATCAAGTACATTCCAAGATATAAGAATGATGAATGGTAATATAATAAATTTAACAGTAAGTCTTTTCTATTCTGTCTAGAGTGCTTAGTTTTATTGTATAGTCAATATAATTATCATGTTGGATGAACTGCATGGGTCATGCAACAACAAAGTTTCCTTGAAAAAGGATTTATTTAAAAAAAAGTTTTATAAGACAGACTGGTGTTGTATGAAACATTGTTATTTCAGTTCAATTATGTTTTCTTCCTTTTAATGTACAGTTATTCACAGAAACATAAATGATAATTGTTTATGGAGAAATTTTGGAGACATATTTTGGAAATGCCAACTGTCATTATAACCATTTTACTCATGTTAGATCTGAACTTGTAGAAAAAGAAGGAAAACACGATTTACTTAGAATTTATAAATGGCCAAAGAAATGCTGTATGCATGTACACCCATGGTGGATTCATGTCAATGTATGGCAAAACCAATACAGTATTGTAGAGTAAAATAGAGTAAAAATAAAAATTAAATAAATAAATAAATAAATAAATAAATAAAATAAAAATTAAAAAATACTGGGTAAAGAAAAGCTTACATTTTGTGTTTATTTAAATAACTGTCTAACTTGTACAGAGGATATTTGTTTGAAAGCAAATTGTCATCATCAAAGCTATCTTGAATCCTTTTTAGTGGGCATTGGACGAAAGCCAAGAAGAAAGTTTTCCTTTTCTTTCTTTTTCTTCTTCTCAATATTCCATTATATCACTAAGATACTATAATAATTGGAGAAACTCAGTACAAAGAATTGGGCTTCCTTGGTGGCTAAGTGGTGAAGAATCTGCTTACCAATGGAGAATATGTGCATTTGATCCCTGATCCGGGAAGATCCCCTGGAGAAGAAAGTGGCAACCCACTCCAGTATTCTAATCTGCAAATTCCCATGGGCAAAGGAGCCTGGTGGGTTACAGTCCACAGGGTTGCAGAGTTGGATAGCACTTAGGAACTGAACCACTACAACAACAGCAAATTGTTTCTTTCTTTCTGTGTCTTTAACCAAATGTTAAGTAAGACATGGAGGACACAGAAATGATGATAAACTGTCAGTTGTCATTTTGATAACCTCCTGAAAGAACAAAGATTTATTTTGTGGCCAAAAGGGCTGGCTACCACTACTGTTTCTCATGCCTTACCTTATACTAGACTTAGTTCAGTTCAGTCGCTCAGTCATGTCCGACTTTTTGTGACCCCATGAATCGCAGCACACCAGGCCTCCCTGTCCATCACCATCTCCCAGAGCTCACTCAGACTCATGTCCATCGAGTCCATGATGCCATCCAGCTATCTCATCCTGGGTCGTCCCTTTCTCCTCCTGCCCCCAATCTCTCCCAGCATGAGAGTCTTTTCCAATGAGTCAACTCTTCTCATGAGGTGGCCAATGTACTGGAGCTTCAGCTTTAGCACCATTCCTTCCAAAGAAATCCCAGGGTTGATTTCCTTCAGAATGGACTGGTTGGATCTCCTTGCAGTCCAAGGGACCCTCAAGAGTCTTCTCCAACACCACAGTTCAAAAGCATCAATTCTTTGGTGCTCAGCCTTCTTCACAGTCCAATTCTCACATCCATACATGACCACAGGGAAAATCATAGCCTTGACTAGCTGGACCGAAAGACCCAAACAAAACCTTACATCAGTAGAGTTAAAACATGTAGCCAGAATCACTTTCTCATGGCAATCCAAAATGGAGGAAAGAAAAGAAAATAGTGAATTTTCCAGAGGTTGTTTTTTTTTTTTTTAATAGTTTAGTGTCATCTAAAAATCACGTTTCCAAAAAATTTAAAAAAAATAATTAAAAAAATAAAAAAAATAAAAATCACATGTTTCTACTAGGGGAAAAAAAATGCAACAAGGAAAATTATATTCTTTCCCTAAAAACTACTAGGTTTAAATTCAGTAAACAGAGGAGAGGGGTTAGTGCAATACTATCTCACATGAGGTTAAATTTGCTATGGAAATCAAGATGGGGTCAAATTTTGTTTAATTAATTTTCTAGATAGGAAAAAAATGACATCAGGCTGAAATTTTTAAGTGTATACTTTAAGTATACAAAGATCAACACAAATTAATTAAACTGCATCCCATTCAGAAGAGAGAAAGGGTAGGTATTTAGCATAAGGACAAATAATTCTAAACTTAATTATTGTCTAAGTTTATTGTCTGAAGTGAATTATTTATTGTCTAAACTTATTGTTTAAATTTTGACAAACTTTAAGTTTGAAATATATATTTGAAACATCACTTACTTTTTAACATAACTATTATGTTGAGAACATGAAAAAAGGCTATAATCACTAATTTATTGTTATGTTTCAAGTACTTTTTCTTTCTAATTAAGTTCTACTTTTTTTCTTTTTGTCAAGAAACTTCCAGTCATCTGGTTATACTTTAATAAAGAAATTTATGTAGGGGATAGATGAATTGGCCAAAGTAGATCATATTATTTTGGTAAACAATTTTCCATCTGTGAATTTAGTTTAGTATTATGCTATAATTTTAAGCTTCATTTATTATAAAGGTTAAAAGCTGAAACAAAAAGGTAGTCTGAAAAATACATTTAAAAAAACGGAAACAAAACTGTGAAATGAAAATGTTTTGTAAACCATTGACAAATTAGAGTAGAATGAAGAAATGTCACATAAAACATTGATATTAAATGTTTCAGTCATTAAACACAACTTGGCAGACATTTTTTAAGCCTTATTAGACATCACTCACTGGAAACTGAAATAAGGAAGTCCTCTGTAAAAAAATGTACATATCTAGAGGGAAATAAAAGTATCTGGAAAGGGTAACAATAGAAATCTGAAGACTCCAGGTTTCTGGTCTGAAGATAGAATGGCTAGGATTATAACATCTATTATAGACAATAACAAACATAGGAGAATATACATATTTGGAAGGGGGAAATGAATCCATGTTTGAAAATGGTGATCTTATGCTAGATCATTCAAGGCAGATTTGAAATTAGAGACAGAGATCCAATCATAAGTATTCATTCTGGAGTCATCAACTTGATAGAGCAGAGAGAACATGAATACTTGGGAATGAGATGGAGAAGACAGAATCTATGAACACTAAGTTTTAGTAGAAAGCATTGAGATAAATACAGAGAAAAAATGGTGAGTAAACCAAGGGAGAATGGTGTCATAAAAGTCCAAAGAAATAGTTTTAGAGAGGAAAGATCAACGGCTTCAAGTTGAGAGAGAAGTAAGAGAACAATGGACGGAAAAGTCTATTGCATTCATCAATTAGTTATTAGCATTGAAAATTTAGGTTTGGAAATATTAAAAGTCTCTCTATGTTATAGTTACTTTCCAACACAGGATGTTAATCACCACTGTGGTTTTTCTGTGAAAGAAAGCACGGTTTATTTCTGTGTTCAAAATGGACAACAGAATTTTGTGATTAAAAATAAAACAGAAAATACTTTCTAATAATTTTGTAAAACTGATGGATTAGCATTTAGAATAAACTTTTTCTTATGATGACACTTTACAACACCAATACAATATTGTAAAGTAATTAACCTCCAATTAAAATAAATAAATTTATATTTAAAAACCTTTGGAATAATAGTTCAATTTATTATACATTTGTCCTCACTCTTCTTCTGTATCAAGTAGTCCTGATAGCTACTCTCCATGTTTCCCTTGTATATCAAAAGGAGTTTTAAAAATCATAGCACAGCTAGAGAATGGCTTGTAAAGGACAACTAAAATAATTTGCAATCTCAGTGGATAAAATCAAGACTGTTTATTTAAGAGAGTTAAAGGATCCACCAATTCTTTTTTAATGAAAGCTGACAGTTGACATGTCAGTCATGTCTGAAAAGAAAAGAATACACCACACAAAAATTATTCACTTACAGACCAAAAAATAAATCTTTGGAATTTATTACTCTAAGAGGTATTTTTTGCAGATAATACAAGTGGGAACTATGTCTATTTTATGCACTGTCCAATTATTTCTAGAATATTTTCATATCTCACACATGATCATTTGTTAACTAGCATTTATTGAATGAAAATATGTTATACTAAACTTCCCAAGACTGTATAGAAAAACTATGCTCTTTACCCCTAATTATAGCAGTTCTCATAAGATGTCTAGGATCCCCAGATCATTCCTCATTCCCGATATTTTCATCCCAATAAAATACTGCTTATTAATACTTTAACCTAACTCACACTTCTTAAAAATTTAAAGAATCATTCTACCATGCCACCTTTAACTTGCTTATTTTCAGCAAAGTATCTTATATATATTCAGTCTCTTGCCTGAAGGTTTCCTTCACCTTATTGCTCTGACTGAAATGTGACTCTCCTTTAAGATCACAACTTCTGATGTATACCACTCTGGGAATGGAATTTTCATTCTCACACATCTTATTCTACTGGACCTCATTGTCACTCTAGGTACTGGAATCCTGAGTATTCTCTTTCTTTTCTAAAATGTACCAGATCTGAGCCACACATCCTCAGACTAAATCATCCATTATCTATTAGTGTAAAGACTAATCATCTATTTTCACCTTGTCCACCACAGCCCCTCATATCTAGATCACTTTCCCTTTCTCCAGCTGTGCTTGTGCTATTATTCCAGTCTTCCTCAGCGACTCATTCTTCTATTCATCCCATTGACTAGTAATTGCCCAATAAATTAGCCAAGAGCTATATGTAGGATTTAAGTTTAAGTTAATTACAATAAATTATCAATAGTTCCTTAGTTATACTAGCCACATATCAAGGATTCAATAGTCATATTTGCTAATGGTTACTGTGATTGTTTGAACAGTCTAATCATCACATAAGTCTTTATTGGATAGCACTTCCCTGAATCTTATGTCCAGTAAGCATATCCTTTCCATCCCCTCAAATTCAAATATCCAATTCTCCAGTCCTTAACTTGTTTCTATTTTATTTCTTCTAGTGACATGATTGTAATGATATATAGCTCATTGGCCAAATCAAATATTTCATTATAACATACATCATATCCTCATTTTCTTGATGACTCATGATTTCTCATTTTAATCAAAGTCTTGTAAGCACCATCAAATCAAGTATATGGTCAAATGCAGCTGGCAAATCTTCAAAGACAAATGCAAACTTCTAGCAGGACTTGTGCAGCTGAACATAGTTGACTAGCAAAATAATTTATGATTGATGACGTCACATTATAATCATGACTATTAACCTTAAGCGGATCCTTTGAGTTGCCTAGGAAGTCTATTATATTTTGCAAATCCTTTCAGTCTGATGCTTCCTCAGATGATTATTTTATAACTTTTCTCTCACTTGCCTTTCCCCTTCTCTTATTAACATGAATGACTGTGCTTCTAGATACTGTCACCTCTCTAGTTATGCACTATTTCCTCCCATCTAATCAAAGATATTGCTCCAGTACTTCTTTCCCTGCTCTCTCTCTGTCTCTTCAGTATAACGGAGTTTTCCCATAGGTACATAAAACTTAAAATCTGCCATTTTCAGTTCAGTCGCTCAGTCATGTCCGACTCTTCACGACCCCATGAATTGCAGCATGCCAGTCCTCCCTGTCCATCACCAACTCCCAGAGTTCACTCAGACTCATGTCCATCGAGTCAGTGATGCCATCCAGCCATCTCATCCTCTGTCATCCCCTTCTCCTCCTGCCCCCAATCCCTCCCAGCATCAAAGTCTTTTCAAATGAGTCAACTCTTGACATGAGGTGGCCAAGGTACTGGAGTCTTAGCTTTAGCATCATTCCTTCCAAAGAAATCCCAGGGCTGATCTCCTTCAGAATGGACTGGTTGGATCTCCTTGCAGTCCAAGGGACTCTCAAGAATCTTCTCCAACACCACAGTTCAAAACCATCAATTCTTCGGTGCTCAGCCTTCTTCACAGTCCAACTCTCACATCCATACATGACCACAGGAAAAACCATAGCCTTGACTAGACGGACCTTAGTCAACAAAGTAATGTCTCTGGCTTTTGAATATGCTACCTAGGTTGATCATAACTTTTCTTCATAGGACCATTCAACTTCAGCTTCTTCAGCGTTACTGGTTGGGGCATAGACTTGGAATACTGTGATATTGAATGGTTTGCCTTGGAAAAGATCCTCACTAGTACTGAGAAATAGGAATCAAATTCTTTATATATAAATGTATATATATACATGCATGTATAATTAAATACATAATAATAAATCCCACACATCAGCATTGTATATGAGCTTTGCGAAAGATACTCTTGCATGACTTTTTCTAAGAAGGAATGTCTATGCTTTATTGTTATGCTATTTATTTGAGTCATTTTTCCCTTTCATCGGTATTTACTTAGATTCTTCATGTTTCTAGTTCTCATTTTTTTTCAATGAATCTTTAAGTAGATTTACAACTAATTTTTATTCCTTGTTTTTCTAAAAGTTTTGGAAAATATTCAAAATTGATAAACTTTCTATTGTAATCTCTGTCTTAAAAGTAATACAAAGAAAAAAAGAGAAATACTCTAATCAAGATGTGGGAAGCCTATTTGATAAAATTAACAGACATCCTTGTGTAGTAATAATTTCATGACCCATTCTTTGAAAAAGAATTTTATCTCTCTCTTCATTTCCAATATCCTTGCTTTCTAAGTCACTGCTGCTGCTACTGCTGCTAAGTCGCCTCAGTTGTGTCCGACTGTGTGTGACCCCATAGACGGCAGCCCACCAGGCTCCCCCATCCCTGGGATTCTCCAGGCAAGAACACTGGAGTAGGTTGCCATTTCCTCCTCCAATGCATTAAAGTGAAAAGTGAGAGTGAAGTCACTCAGTCGTGTCCGACTGTCCACCAGGCTTCTTCATCCATGGGATTTTCCAGGCAAGAGTGCTGGAGTGGGGTGCCATTGCCTTCTCCATTCTAAGTTACTAACGGTTGTTAATTCTTTTTCTAGTCTTGCTAAAATTTTTTGCCAATAGCTAGGAAAAGAAATGGTTACAAATATGATACAATAATATTTATAATTATAGGCAATTATTTTTGGTGGGATAATTAATGTTAAGATGGTTTAAATAGAGTGAAATGATTCAAGCATACATTGTTATACCATATCTTTATGGTAATGCTTAGTGATTATTCATTCATCAAAATACATGTAATTGCATGTGTAATTATCTATGTATATATTTATATGCATAATACATATATATGTGTGTTATAATTTTTTTAATTCATTTCACGTATGCTTCCAAGTTTACTATGGCAAACTCTTCTTTCTGTTTACTTGTGATAATTAATAATGATAATTGATGCATCAAAAATGGAGCATTTTTATAATATCTTCTGTAGAATATAGTTATTCTGAACCTGGGCTGTAAACTATCAGCAACAATATTGTAAAGTAAAATAAAGTAAAAATAAAAATTTAAAATAAATAAATAAACTATCAGCAACAACAAATATAAGATTATTTTAGAATCAAATACTAACTCCACTTATCTTAGATGTGCTGAGTCCGAGACTCTAGGTAGGATACAATAATTTATGAAAATCTATATTTTAAAAACCCTTCTAGGTAGGTGATGCTGAGACATGGTTAAGTTTGAGAATAGATACAGTATGATGCCAAAAAAAAAAAGAAATCATTTCATTTGACTGGTTGCAATTTCTTTCTGTAGCATATTTTTCCACAAATATCAGTATTCCAAAAGATTCCCTTGGTCTTCTTAATTTCTACCCTACACCTGGGAGATCTCATCCACTCCCTTAGATTCAATACTCATCAATGCTGCTCTGAAATCATTTCCTTACCTCTTTCTCCCTTTGCTCATCTTTGTAAACAGCACCTTGTAAACAGACATTTTCTACTTGATTGAGCTAAAAATCAGGCAGTGATTCTTGATTTTTTTTCCATCTTCTCCCATTTCTCTGTTGCTGAGGAAACAACATCTACATCTGCTGAGGAAACAACTGTTGTTGATTTTCCACCTTAATGATTTTTAACCTTAATATATTTCTTCATCTACCCAGGCCTAGAATACATAGTAAGTATTACAAGATGTCTTATCCTCATGACTATTAAAGTATAAAGCCTAGTAATTAGAAATAAAATAGACACTAAGTAAAAGGTGAAATTTTAATTGTAAAATATAACTAAATTTAACAATCTGTTCTCACATATACACATTTCCATCATCCCTAGATATCTCTTTTGCCCCTTCTCAGTGTGTCAGCCCCACTCTTAAAGGCTATAGACGGCCTGCTATTTTGTTTTATACACTAAGCTTATATTACTCCTTTTGGTTCTTCATTCATCTAGAATCATAGTATGCTTTTATGTTTTTGAGATTCATACCTGATTTTAAAAGTATCTATAATTTGTTCTTTTTGTCTCTAAGAAATATTCCACTGTATGAATGTACCATACCCTCCACCTTTACATCACAACCACAGACAAAAATTAATAATAAAAATAAAACTTAATCATCACTTTGGTTTAGTTTTTCCTCCTACATGTATCTTCTGCATTCTTTAATTGCTTCATCTCTGTGCTTTCATGCTTTGTAACACATTATGAAAGCCAATATGATATAACAGGTAATTGCATTCATCTGGAATGAGTATATGAATTTTAATCCAGGATCTTTAATTTAGGTACCTCTGTGTTCCTAGACAAGTAATATAAGTTGTCTGTGTCTCAGAGTTCTTAACCTTAAAAGGAATATAATAAGCACTTTTTTGAGTAGTTAATTGCAAAGATTACAAAATTAGAAGCATGTAAAAATTATATGGCATGACCCATAAATATGGGTTCAAAATGTTGGTTATATTATTTCATTATATTTACTGTCCACTTGCCTGCCTATAGCACTATTCTCTAAGCATTCTGTGAGTAGGGACCAGAATATGGTCCACATCAATATGTACTTACTGAAGGAATAAATGGATTATATTCTTACAGAGTACACTATTGTATAAATTATGGCAATTCAGCTCATGTTCCACTACTGAGAAAATAATTTATCCCAACTTACTGTGACAGAGATTGCAATTGTCCCCCGTACCTATTCTCCTATTCTTTCTTGTAGTTACAGAAATCCCTCAAGTTTTTACATAGTACACAATACTCATGTGACATCACTCCCTAATTTAGCTTTCAGCAGTTCAGTTCAGTTCAGTTGCTCAGTCGTGTCCGACTCTTCATGACCCCATGAATCGCAGCACACCAGGCCTCCCTGTCCATCACCAACTCCCAGAGTTCACTCAGAGTTGCATCCATCAAGTCAGTGATGCCATCCAGCCATCTCATCCTCTGTTGTCCCCTTTTCCTCCTGCCCCCAATCCCTCCCAGAATCAGAGTCTTTTTCAGTGAGTCAACTCTTGGCATGAGGTGGCCAAAGTGCTGGAGTTTCAGCTTCAGCATCAGTCCCTCCAAAGAAATCCCAGGGCTGATCTCCTTCAGAATGTACTGGTTGGATCTCCTTGTAGTCCAAGGGACTCTCAAGAGTCTTCTCCAATACCACAGTTCAAAAGCATCAATTTTTCTTCATAGTCCAACTCTCACATCCATACATGACCACAGGAAAAACCATAGCCTTGACTAGATGATTAAGGCTTTATAATTAGGTGTTTACCAAAGGTATTAAATATAACTAGGAATTGTACTTTCTGTATGTCTTCTGTACAAGACAGTTACTTGATCTCCACTTTTACTTTTCCTAATCTTATGGGCTAGAATACTGATGGAGTCTTCATGAACCACTTTAACCATGCAGATGAGGTAAGTACCTTAGAGGAGAACAGAACAACAGAAAAGAAGGAAATAGAGGTTCTGGTTGACCACTTAGAACAGATTTTTTGGATAATTTGTACTACTTTTTTCATATTTCTGGACTGTTAGAGGACAGAGAGAGAGAGAAAGATCTTGTTTGAGCCATTGAAATACTTTTTATTCATTTTTAGGGTAGCTTGTGTGTGTGTTAGTTGCTCAGTCACATCCGACTATTTGTGACCCCATGGATTATAGCTTCCCAAGCTCCTCTATCCATGGAATTCTCCAGGCAAGAATACTGTAATGGAGTGCCATTTCCTCCTCCAGGGTTTCTTCTCAAACAAGAATCAAATCTGGGTCTCCTGCATTGCAGGCAGATTCTTTACCATCTGAGCCACCAAGGAAGCCCTTGTATATTAAATGTTAAAAAAGAAAGTCCAGAATAATCACAAAGAACTTTTAATAAGGACACAGTAGATTCAGCTATCAGGATTGACTTATACAGTACTGCTGCAGAATTGGGCCACCAGAGTATTATTGCCTTTTCTACAGTCAGAAAATTACCTATGGCATTGAAAATTTGGGCTTCTCAGGTGGCACAGGAGTAAAGAATCTGCCTGTCAATGCAAGAGACATAAGTTGAATCCCGCAGTGGGGAAGATCCCCTGGAGAGGGAAATGGCAACCCATTCCAGTACTGTTGCCTGGGAAATCCCATGGACAAAAGAGCCTGGCAGGCTACAGTTCCTGGGGTCACAAAGAGTCGTACACAACTGAGCAGGCACACACACACACACACACACACACACACACCCTGAAAAGTTTCTAATACTACAGGTAGGTTCAGATCTATGAGCAATTGTTATAATCGAGAAACATTCATGATCAGCAGACTCTTAATATTGAGAATTTGACAACAAAAAAACAGATATCTGCATGTTTGACTTGCTGATAGAAACTGGATAATAATTAGCAGAGAGTGGACTATTTGAGAAATGTTTTAGAATTTAATTTTATATCCTTTACAACTCTATTAGATATACTATCTATTTATGTATGTTTGTATTTACTTATTTATTTTAGTGGTTGTTGTAAATGTTTTAAAATTCAAGTTTATTTCCTTATAACTTTATTATATATACTATCTTTCTATTTATGTACTTTTTCATTTTAGTGGGTGCTATAAGGTTGACAGTATAAATGTGGTACACTCTATGCATGTTACAAAAACTTTTAAATTTTTCTCAATTTCATTTGATCTTTCCTCCTTTAAAGTGTAGAGGCTTTTTCATTCCAAGTAGCATACACATATAGGGTCATTATATGCAATATATAACTGAATAAATATAACCTTCATCTACCAGAAATTCATCATCATGATAATTCCCTAAATGTAAGCAAGTCATTTGACATTTTAACTGTTCTACCTCTATTAGGGTTTTCATATCCACCTACACATGTTTTTTATTCTATTACCAGTGCCCTAGTTTAAAATCTAATTCTAGACTTTGTACTATTGTAACTTTTTAAATGCGCTTAACATCACATTAAGAGTGTCATAATTATAATAAAGTTAAGTGAATTGCAATGGACTCTTCAAAATGCTTTTAAAAAATTATTCCTAAAGCAAAGTTTCATCAGAGGTTTCTGACAAGAAATTTTCATTTGAAATGATATTTCAAACTACATCACATGGACACTGGAATAGTTTACAATAATACCATCATTTATAACATTTAAGTTGTACATACAAAAACATATTATTTTTCATGGTGCCCAAGCTGATTTTTATTAAGTTGTATCCATTTTATTGAGAAGCCTCTGATTCCTCATTTTTATTTATTAATAACTGAGCAGTAAACTCTAAGTAAATTCTATTTCATGCTTTTATATATCAGTTTTCACAGGCATAACTCTTGTCATGATCTTTAATATGTTTTGTCATCATATTAAATAAAAATAAATGGCAGGAACATGTAATTGGGAACTTTCTGAATTAAGCAGAAGACATTATCACATTGTTCTATTTTATCTCCTCCAGATGCAGCTCCTTCACAACAGTGCTTTATTCCTCTCTGTCAGCCACATGACCCTGAAGCTCTTTCTCTAGAATTTCCTCTTCTAAAATCAGCCAATATAATGTTGTCAGCACAATCTTCCAAAGTTTCAGAGCTGATCATGTCACTCTCCTATTCCATCTAAAATAGCCTATGACACATTTTTTTGCCTGCAGTATAAAACTCTAACTTCTGTTACTGACATTGAAGAATGTGCACAATCTAACCACTGCATTTTCTGTGCAATGTGTTTTCCATTAGGATGGAAATATCTTTTTCCTATCTCTTTTCCCTATGCTATACTCAAGATCAACTCCCATCTTAAGCAAGTTTCCCTGGATCATATCCTTTGTTTACTTTTCCTCTGACTGGAATATCACTCAGTTTTCTCTATATATTGAGAGCTGATCCCATAGTATTTAACTTATGTAAATTTTCTCTAATACTTTCTATTAACAATGAAGAATCTTTTGATTGATAAGTATTGTATGACATATTTATATTACTATTGTAAAGATGGAGCTTCCAATTAAGATTGTCCTCCATATATTTTGTGCTATGAAGCCTAAGGAATCTTTGACTTCTTTCTTTTCCAGAAAACAAGATAGGTAACTCCAAAATTTAAGGAAGAATAAGCAATAATTGTATTGTTTGCTGAATGGATGTTGGAGAGCTATTAACTTTACTATGAGTGGCAGGCATTTCATGTGAGATATTATTTAATTTAAGGGGTAGGCACTTGTGAAAATGTGAGTCACTAAGATAACTCAGAGAATATCCCTAGTGGTTCAGTTGGTGAAGGATCTGCCTACAATTCAGGAGACCTGGGCTAGATCCCTGGGTAAGGATGATCCCCTAGAAAAGGGAATGGCAACCCACTCCAGTATTCTTCCTTGGAGAATTCCATGGACAGAGGAGCCTGCTGGGCTAATTAATGTCCATGGGGTCACAGAGAATGGACATGACTGAGTAACTCACACTTTCACTTTCATTTCCAAGAACATTAGGCTAAAATGGTGGCTGGTATAAGAAACAGTAGAAACAGGATGAAAATAGCTGACTTGTTTTCAGGAACAGTGTAGGTTATCCCTAGAGGATATACCAAGTGTATTCCTGGTTTGCCTTGGTGTAATTATGGACAGTGCTCCAATCACTCTCGAAATGTCTTGGTTTTCAGTGGCAATTTGTGGTCAGTCTATCTAAGCAGAATCCCAGAATACAAAAGTCATAATGACACCCTTTGTATCAGAAGTCTCCAATTCCGAAAAGAATGAGATGCTATTTGATTTATACAATCATATGAGCATATTGGAGAAGGCAATGGCACCCCACTCCAGTACTCTTGCCCGAAAATCCCATGGACAGAGGAGCCTGGTAGGCTGCAGTCCATGGGGTCGCTATGAGTCAGACACGACTGAGTGACTTCACTTTCATTTTTCACTTTCACACATTGGAGAAGGAAATAGCAACCCACTCCAGTGTTCTTGCCCAGAGAATCCCAGGGATAGGGCAGCCTGGTGGGCTGCCATCTATGGGGTTGCACAGAGTCGGACATGTCTGAGGCGACTTAGCATGAGTATATTCTCTAGTTCATGTGTAAAAATCTGAAGAAATTTTGGAAAAATATAAATTTTTACTTTTGAGCATTTTTGATGAATCATCTAACTGTTGTTACTTAGTATTGAGATTTTATCTCCAAAACAAGTGAAATTACTTCTTTATATATTTTATATCATTCTCTCTTTCTCTCTCTTATGTATTAGGCTTTCTTTTCTATTTTTCAAGTGAAGTACTACATCTATAAACTGCTCCTTTAAGTGAGAATACTGATATTGTGTCTCTAACTTTCATTTCCAAGTTTTAAAGGAAAACAATGAAAGATGCTGATCTTTCTGTGTAATGTATTAGTCTAAAATTTTAATGTGAAAAAAAATTGTTCTAGGTATTTTAAATGCTTTATAAATTATCATTTTGGCTGATTCTTTTTAAAGAGATTGAGAACAAAGAAAAAGCCTTGAGGACATTGATACAGCTTTCTGCAAGTTCTCATCTATTCAGATGGCCATCCAAAGTGAAAGGATCCTTCTATTTTCATAGTATTCAGAATAAAGAGTATTTTTCATAATATTTACTTGAACACCCCATCATATAATGTGAAATGACCTTAACCTAAAGGTAAATCTCCAAGTGGAAATAGCTTTCAAAATCTTAGTGAAGGCAAATGAATTACTAAAGTCTGAGAGTTAATCAAATTATGTAATGTTTATATATATATATATATATATGTGTGTGTGTGTGTGTGTGTGTGTGTATACATATACTATTCAGCGAGGGTTTTCTTGATCATGTTATTATATTTTATAATTATTACTAAGTATAAAATATAATAATCTATCAAAATTCTGTTAGTTCAAAGCATAAACAAATTATTCTAGACCCCAAAGGTTTTTAAAATTCTTAATGAGCAGGTAAAAAGAAAGGAAAAAGAAATTGAACTGCCCTTGATGCAGCTAAGGGCATCAGGCTTCTGATATCTTCCATAAGGTTTACTTAAACCTGGATTAGTCAGAGTTTGCTAGAATAATTAATATTAGACTATATTCAGCTGGAGTCATAGATCTAGAGAATATTTCTAGTTGTGGGAGAACAGGTTTTCTGGAAGGTAAAATACTTTCTTATTCTTAATTACTCTGGAAAGTCATCAGCAATGGGCCAAGAAAACTGAAGCTTTAAAGTGAAGATAAGAAAAATATATTCCTAATTTTGAATTTGGAGACCTTTTGGCCTACCCTAGAAAGTAGAAGACACTGAAGCATACCCAGAGCTGTGATAAGGATTTCATGACCCTGAAACTGAAGAGTATCCAGCATGAGAGACAATCCTACTAGTGCTGGGTGCCTGTGAAGTAGCTTTAAGATCCTTTCTATGTGATAGTTCCCTTTTGTTACTCCTGAACTTACAATACAATCTCATTGTTAGTTCCTGTGGCATCTTGGCTCTATTGGGTGAGATTAAAGAGAAGTACCTGTCTCACACCTATACAAATACTACTGTAAACATTCTCATGAGGGCAGGGCTGTCCCTGCCAGAAGCATAGATATCTATACTGGATGAACATGTCAGGCGATAAGGAGTCTAAAGCAGTACTGACACTCTGGGGGCCATACCATGGGATCATGTCAGAAGTGACTGAGGAGCTCTAAGATGTGTTTCTCCTAAATAAAAAGGAGATGAGAAGTTGTATTTGGAGTTTAAAAAGTTTAAGTCTCTTTCCAATTAAAAATAGTGCAATAAAGATGGTAAATAATTTAGGTTTTAACAGAGAGATGGTTGTACCTTTTTATTTTGGAGCCTCCATCCTAACCTGATATGTCTCAAAATATGCTCTCTAATATAATCTACCATAGCATTAATAAAAGTTAAAATGTGGATACAGAATAGAGATGAAGCCTTTTCATCTCATTCAGAAGATCAGTGCAAAGCCTGTCTGTGGCTCTGGCCCATCAGAAGGATAAAAGGTGAGCTCCTCCTGTCAACATTCAAGCCTACAGCTCCAAGGAACTGAAAGAAACCCTCCATCACTGCTGGGCTATTAGGAGTAGTTCTCCATAGGAAGCTTTACAAAGATACCATTCAGCCCCAGCTTTGGAAGTTTTATGCATTGTTAAAGAAACATAGGTATTAAAGGATTAAGCTAGTGTTGAAAAAGCAAATTAAATGTCTGCCATGGAAAGTTTGAGATTACAAGGATTCTGTTTCCTTCATGTATGTTTTAGGAGACATTTTCTCTCACCTATTACATTGGACATTTTATACATAGGCCCTAAATGATTGTCTTTGGACATAAAATGCTGAAACTTTTCCCCTCATAAAGTTTCATATGGAATTTTCTAAGATTTTATGCTGTGACTACATGGAGGATACTACTAGTTGATGAAACAAGACAATAATAAACTCACAAGATGCTATGAAGCAATGTTATCTGTAGGTTAAAATTGTGTGAGGTGAATTTTTACATTTGTGAGACAGTTTTTAAACATTTTAAACACTTTAATGACCTGAACAATGAGGAATATGCCATGTGACATGGGTGGATTTATTTTACATAGTAAAAACCACTCTGTAAATAATTCAGTTTTAAACTGGACCTGACAACCTCCCCAGTGTTGATTTTTATCATCCTATTCTTGCAGTGCATAATGTGACCCCAGTATAATTTGTTAAGATCCTTGAATTGCTATACTTTTTATTTAACAAGAAAAGTAAGCTTTTAAAACTTTCAACCCATCAGCAGACGAATGGATAAGAAAGCTGTGGTACATATACACAATGGAGTATTACTCAGCCATTAAAAAGAATACATTTGAATCAGTTTTAATGAGGTGGATGAAATTGGAGCCGATTATACAGAGTAAAGTAAGCCAGAAAGAAAAACACCAATACAGTATACACATATATATAGAATTTAGAAAGATGGTATAATAACCCTGTATGCGAGATAGCAAAAGAGACACAGATGTATAGAACAGACTTTTGGACTCTGTGGGAGAGGGAGAGGGTGGGATGATTTGCGAGAATGGCACTGAAACATGTATACTTTCATGTAAGAAATGAATCACCAGTCTAGGTTTGATACAGGATACAGGATGCTTGGGGCTGGTGCACTGGGATGACCCAGAGAGATGATATGAGGAGGCTGATTGGAAGGGGGTTCAGGATTAGGAACTCATGTACACCCGTGGTGGATTTACGTCAATGTATGGCAAAACCAATACAGTATTGTAAAGTAAAATAATAATAATAATAATAATAGTAATACATAAAGAGGGAAAAAAAAAACCTTTCAATCTTTCCTTTATCTGGCCACATTAAAATGTTACTGTAGGTGTCTGGACATTTCTTCCAGGAAATCAATCCTCTTCTAATCCAACAGTAGAAAAGGTATTCCTTTCCTGTGTGTGTGTGTGTTTTTTTTTTTTTTTTGGTTCCATGTTACTATTGCTTTGAAGCAAAATAGAAAAACTCTATACAGTTAACAAAAAACAAGACTTGGAGCTGACTGTGGCTGAGATTATTAGCTTCTTAGTGAAAAATTCAGACTTAAAATTGAAGAAAGTAGGGAAAACTGCTGAGCCATTCAAGTACGTCCTTGTCAAATCTCTTATGATTATACAGTGGAGGTGATGAATAGGTTAAGGGCTTAGATCTGGTAGACAGAGTGCCTGAAGAACTATGGACAGTGGTTTGTAACATTGTACTGGAGGCAGTGATTAAAATCATCCTCAAGGAAAATAAATGCAAGAAGAAAGTCGTTTTTTGAAAGGCCTTAAAAATAGCTGAAGAAAGAAGAGAAAGCGAAAAACTTGCCCAACTGAATGTAGTGTTCCAGAGAATAGCAAGGAGAGATAAAGCCTTCTTAAGGGAGCAGTGCAAAGAAATAGAGGAAAACAATAGAATGGGAAAGACTAGAGATCTGTTCAAGAAAATTGGAGATGCCACGGGAACATTTTATGCAAAGATGGGCACAATAAAGGACAGAAACAGTAAGGACCTCACAGAAGTGGCAGAGATTAAGAGATAACAAGAATACACAGAACTGTACAATAAAGGTCTTAATGACCAAGAAAACCATGAGGGTGTAGTCATTCACCTAGAATCAGACATCCTGGAGTGTGAAGTAGGAAGCATCACTACAAACCAAGCTGGTGGAGGTGAGCTGAGGTGAGTAGCAGTTTTCCCTACTTTCTTCGATTTTAAGCCGGAATTTTGCACTAAGAAGCTGATAATCTCAGTCACAGTCAGCTCCAATTCCAGCTGAGCTATCTCAAATCCTAAAAAAATGATGCTGTGAAAGTACTGCACTCAATATGCTAGTAAATTTGGAAAACTCAGCAGTGGCCACAGGGCTGGAAAAAGTCTGTTTTCATTCCAATCCCAAAGAAAGGCAATGTCAAACAATATTCAAGTTACAGTACAATTGCAATCATTTCATATGCTAGCAAGATTGAGCTCAAAACCCTCAAGCTTGGCTTCAGCAGTATGTGAACTGAGAACTTTCAGATGTACAATCTGGATTTAGAAAAGGCAGGGGAATCATAGATCAAATTGCCAACATCTAATAGATCATAGAAAAAGCAAGGGAATTTAAAAAAAAAATCTGCTTCATTGGCTATGCTAAAGCCTTTGACTGTGGGGACCACAATAAACTGTGGAAAATTCTTCAAGAGATGGGAATACCAGACCACTTTACCTGAATCCTAAGAAACTATATGCTGGTCAAGAAGCAACAGTTAGGATAGGACATAGAACAATGGACTGGTTCAAAACTGGGTAAGAGTACATCAAATACTCGTTTTGTCACCCTGCATATTTAGCTTCTATGAAGAGTATATCACACGAAATGCAAGGTTGGATGAAGCATGAACTGGAATCAAGATTGCAGGGAGAAATATCAACCTCAGATATGTAGATGATACTACTTTAATAACAGAAAGCAAAGAGGAACTAAAAGCCTCATGGTCAAAGTAAAAGAGGACAGTAAAAAGCTGGCTTAAAACTCAACATTGAAATAAAGGCGATCATGGCATCTGGTCCCATCACTTCATGTCAAATAGATAGGGGGAAAGTGGAAATGGTGACAAATTTTATTTTCTTGGCTCCAAAATAACTGCAGACTGTGACTGCAGCCATGAAATTAAAAGATGTTTCCTCCTTGGAAGAAAAGCTATGACAAACCTAGAGAATGTGTTAAAAACTAGAGACATCACTTTGCTGTTAAAGGTCAGTATAGTCAAAGCTATGGATTTTCCAGGAGTCTTGTGTGGATGTGAGAGTTTGACCAATAAAGAATTGAGTACTGAAGCTGAGCTGAGCACTGAAGAATTGATGTTCTTGAACTGTTGTGCTGGAGAAGACTCTTCAGGGTCCCTTGGACAGCAAAAAGATCAAATTAGTCAATCCTAAAGGAAATCAATCCTGAATATTCATTGGAAGGACTGATGCTAAAGCTCCAATACTTTGATCACCTGATGCAAATAGCTGACTCAATGGGAAAGATCCTAATACCAGGAAAGATTGAGGGAAAGAGGACAGGGGGTAGAGGGTGAGATGGTTGAATGGCATCACTGGCTCAATAAGCATGATTTTGAGCAAACTCAGAGAGGTAGTGAAGGACAAGGAAGCTTGGCATGCTGCAGTTCATGGAGTTGCAAAGAACTGGACATGACATAGCAACTGAACAACAATTACCCGAGAGGGCTTCCCTGGAGGCTCCTAGTAGTAAGGAATCTATCTGTCAGTGCAGGAGATACGGGTTTGATACCTTGATGGGGAAGACCCCCAGGAGAAGGAAATGTCAACCCACTCCAGTATAGGTGCCTGGAAAATTCCATGGATAGAGGAGCCTAGTGGGCTACAGTCCACTGGGTCACAGAAGAACTGGACTCGACTTAGAGACTAAACAACAACTACTCCTACCATCACATCCAATTTTATTTTTATTCGCTCATTCTGTAAATGATTACTATTATGTGTCATGTCAGGTCTGTTGAAAAATACAGTCTATTTTTATTACTGTAAAAATATTGATATTAAGTATATAAATAAATAAATGAGAACATGTTCAAGGGACTAATTATAGTTATTAAACAAGGGAATAAATATGACTTTTCCACAAGCAGTAATTACAGTTAGAGGTTATTACTATTGGAGGGAAAAGTGCAGAGTAAAGAGAGCAGTAGCAACTGGTATAATTTATTTTGGATGGCCATGGAAAATATCTCTAAAGGGCTAAAAACTGAATAGGGAGAAAGGCCCAACCATGGGATATTGTGAAAGAGAGTGTTTTCCAATTAAAGGAATAGATATTGACAATATACAAAAATCCTAATTTAAAAAAAGCTTGGTATAGAAATAGAAGGGACTGGAGAGAAAGTTAGTTTTTGTTGGTCTAATTAGCAAAGAGTATAGCAGTCAGAGGTAAGATCAGAAATGAGGAAGGTCAGAAAATATAAAGCCTTATGGTCTATGGTTAGAGTTTATATTTTATTGTAATTATAATGAAAAATTAATTTCCATCCTGAGATGAGATTAATCTAAAATTATAATAGAGGCAAACAAATTTATCAATATTTTCTCCTTCCTGCTCAATCTCTCTCTGTGTCTTTCTTTTTGACCTTATTTCTTTTCTTTTGAAAACAGAACTTCCATGTTTTAGTTGAGTGCATAAACACTGAAATTTCCCAACCTTCTGTGGGTTTAGCTTTGGACATGGAAGCTTGATCCAATGGTTTTAAGGAAAAGTGGTATGTGAAATCTTCAGATCATCTTCTTTAAGCTCTTTGGTCTAATCTTCTTTCCCTCTTCTCATGGCCTGGACTAAGTGCAGACAAGCGCATTTAACCATGCAGATGAGGAAAAACAGCATGTAGAAAGCAGCACTATATATTTGTGGTGGTTGTGGTTGGGGGGAGGGCTTTATTTTCTTTTGCTTTTTCTTTTGGTTACAGCAGCTCAAAATTACTTTTTTTTTTTTTTTTTACTTTAAAAATAGCTGTGTGAGTTACAGTTTACAAACCGTACAGTTCATTCTTTTAAAGTATAAAATTCATTATTTTTACTATATTCACAGGTCTGTGCAACCTTTACCACAGTCAAATTTAGACCATTTTTACTACATCAAACAGAAACTCTGCCTGTAACCAACTATCCTCTATCCTATTAATCTCTTCCCATTGCTAAACAACCTCTAATCTACCTTTTGTCTCCATAGATTTCTTTCTTTGGTACATTTCATATAAAAGAAATCATATCCTATATGGTCTTTTGTAATCAATTTCTTTTACTTAGCATATTTTCAAGGTCCCTATGTCAACAAGCATCAGTATTTTATTTCTCTTTGTGGCTGAATAACAGCCCATTGTATGGATATACCACAGTTTGTTTATTCATTCATCAATTCATGGAATTTGGGTTGTTTCCAGGTGTGGGCTGACAATATAAACATTTATATATATATATGTTTTGTGTTGCTATATATTTTTATTTCTTTTGTGTATAAACCTAGACATGAAACTGCTGGCTCATACAGTACAGCTATGCTTAATTGTTTGAGAAACTGCCAAAATGTTTTCCAAAATGGTGTAACCATTTTACATTCTCTCCAGCAGAGTATGAATGTACCAATTTCTCCACACTCTAATCAAAAATTGTAGTAGCTCTCTGACATTTTTATTATTCTCCTCATAATGGGTATGAAGTGATATTTCATGATGTTATGATTTGCATTTCTCTGATGGCTAATGAGGTAGGGAATCTTTTAATGTGCTTATTAGTCATTTATAAATCTTCCATTAAGAAATATTTATTCAGATCCATCATACATTTTTAAATCACGTTTATTTGTCTTTTCACTCATTGAGTTGTAAGCTTTTTGTCTTATATGTTTTTGGTTCAAGTTTCTTATCAGGTATATGATTTACAAATATTTTCTTCTATTGTTTGGATTGCCTTTCACTCTTTTAATGATGTCCTTTAAAACACTTTTTTTTTTGAAAAGTAAAATTTACCTGTTTTTTCTGTTGTATTTTTATGCTTCAGATGTCATATCTAAGAAACCTTTGTCTAATCTAAAATCATGAATCCTATATTTTCTAGAAAAAATTTTTGTGGTACTCTTTCACAATTATTGTGGCTAAAGGCATATTGACAGAATCAGGCTTTGGTTTTGTTGATTTTCTCTGTTGGTTTCCTATTTCTAATTTCACTGACTTCTCTTCTAAGTCTTAGTTTCTAGTGCTTATTTTGAATTTAATTTTCTCTTTCTTCTAGTTTCCTAAAGTTTCTTGATGTATTAATAGTGTTAATAAACATTTCTACTTCTAAAAATGCTGATACAGTTATTGCATTAGAAAATACAAAGGGAAGAAAAGTAAAAGAAAAAGAAATATTATCTACTTTTTGACTTCCATAATACCAAATCTCTACAAATATTTAGTTTCATTTAAGTTCAGAATTAGTCTTTCATGTGTATTGACAAAGAATTGGGTGATCAGAGATAATCTATTTTGCTCTATATAGTTCAAGGACATAAGCCCAAATAATATTCTTTCTATTAAATTATACTGACTTTCATTAGTAACAAGGGAAAATGTCCCTTTAGATATACATTTAGAGAGACTAAATGACATATTTAAAGGAAGAACTTTCAATATAGACTTTTCAAAATATTTAGCTTAAGAATATTTGATTTTTTCAGTTGCAGATTAAAAGGAAAAAAAAAAACTAAGCAAGATTATAACACATTTTTTATTATTCTTTTCACTTTCTAGAACTATTCATTTTCAGGGTCAGCTCCACCAATCACATTTTAAAAACAAATTTCTTGATAAACATTTAAACAGCCTAGGGATTCCCTATATCAGACTCACTTGTGATATCCAACCTTTTGCAAATCATATACTCTTCCTTCCTTTACTTAAATTATTTCCTAAACTGCAGAATCTACAAAAGGAACAATATAGCCTCCAAAAAGAGGCATTGACCAAATTACTAAAGTTTAGTAGAAAGTTTTAGCTTTTAGTGGGACAATCTTAATTTAGAGATTTCTGTCTGAATGGGACCTGGAGCTACCTTAGTCTTTTTCTTTATCAACATAATTGGAAACTTTGTTTAATATATAGGAAAGGATTGAGATGAGTTATCTATATACCACTTGTTTTACCAAGGCATTTCCTAACCTTACTTGTAAAACTCTATTATAGCATCAAGGAAATAATCACTTGCTAGTAAAACACAAAAAATATAGTATTCAATATTCTTGAGTTAAAATGTCATATACAAATTTACAGTTTCTCAATAGCATGCCTACTACTTGATAAGATAAATTCAGTTATTCCATTTAAAAGACAGTTTCCCAATTTTTAAGATGCTGTTACCCAAATAGCTTACTTCTTTGTTATTAAAAAATGCGGATGGAAAATATAACAACCCTTGTGTCTATTGTGGTGTTTTGCCCTAGGAGACATTTCTTTCTCAGTATATCCGGAGTACATTTCCTTGCTGATATCCATTTCTCTTACAGTTCATACATTTGGGACCTGAATGGAGTATACATTTTCTTTTTACACATTTTAGAAGTCACTTATACTTCATTTTCCTTGTTATCAGTCTCAAGTTTTTCATACTGACAGATATGGCTTATCTTGCTCTGTTTTCTCCTGCACAGTCTTGTAAGATCTCACTTCCTGGCTGGCAACAATATCTTCTGTTTTTGCCAGAGGCACCTCAGTTTCCCTGAGCAGAAATCACTAAGGACCTAATTGACTCATTTCAGTCACTTTCAGGGATTTCCAGAACTGCTGAAAATGTTTCTTTGTTGTCACTGACTCTGGAACACATTGCTGGAACTTTAGTCAAGTGAAAATCTACATTTGTTCACTGCTGTATATTTGTATCCCAGGCAGAAACAGCAGCCACTTTTGGAGGAATGTCAGACTTCTTGGTAAGGATATTTGAAGCCACCAGGATTGTTTCTGCTAGTTAATAGAGTTCAACTTAGTCATGAAGCATATCAGTAAGTAGCTTGTTTTTTCATTTTAAATGCATAAAAATTATAGAATGTTAAAACTAATTGACTGGAAAGAGGTCTGATATTCTGTTTTAATAGATAAGGGTAAGTTTCATCTTATTCATCCTATTAATAAATAATTTCATCATACATATTGCCTTCTCTCTGTTAAGTGGGCCTTTAAGATTTTTACCACATATTTTTAAGAAGGGATGGAATATTTGAACATGTCTAATGTTGAGAATTAAAATGAACTTCATTGAGATCTCCAAAAATTATTGAAAAATTAGCTTATGATTTCTTTCATGGTAGAAATAAACAGAATGGGCCTGGAGGGGAGGAAAATAATTTGACAGTTTTTGTAAGCCTATAATTGTTCAAAGGATGTAAATTCTAAAGGGAAATATGCTCACAGACACAGGCGCTCATATGAACACATATCTTTTAAACAGTAAACAAATAAAAATCCTAAGCTATTGTATAGTTCTTTGCCATTTGTATAAGATTTAATCATTCTGGATTAATGCTTCTCTTTTTAATTTAAAAGTAGCTAGTGTCTAGGTAAGAGTCCAAAGGTGTCTACATAGTCAGCCTAAACCTGAGCTATATTTGATTTATTTTTAATCTCTCAGTGTTTATTAGAATTAAAAAAACACTTTTATGTTAAAAGATCAGTCTAAGAATATTCAATGTGTTATTGTCTACAATTGTATTTTCTTGTGCCTGAATAAAGACATAAATTATAAATAAATATGAGCTATAATTAATATTTCAACATCTAAATATGCTTAAAATATAATTAATTTATACAAATTTATAAATGAATAGAAAACAACTAGACAATAATAAAAATATATATACTGATGCAATGGATATGTAGAGATTCTGTCAGGAGTTGACAACTTTAATAAAATAAAATAGGAAAATATGAATTGGAAATGTAACTTGAAATGAGAATAAAAAACTGATTCAGCAGAGCGCAAACTTGGGCATCAGTTTTCCAGGTGAAATGTGAATGAGGAAAACTTGCCTTGTTTAAGGAAAAACAAGCTAGCTGAATCCAGCATGATAGCCATAGGAAAGTGGTTAGAGATGAGATTAGAGAGTATATCATAGACCACAATATGATAACATGTTGGGCCAAGTACAATAGGAAGCACAGGAGATGTTCAATCAGAACTATAGTTATGTGATACATGCTTTTAAAGATGATTCTGAGTGCAATATGGATGGCATATTTTTACATTTTTTCAGTATGGTTAATATAATCTAGCAAATGCATTCCTATGACAGAAGTGAGTTTTCCCCTTTCCTGTTTCTCCCATTCTGTGTATATGTGTTTTGTTTTCCACGTAATCTTTGGAAACTCCAGTGAAATATTAGAAGATTATGGGCTATGGACTTATATTCCTTTCAGTGGCAAAGACAGGTGATTGAATAATAGAATATTATAGAAAATTCTACTTAATTTGAATTAAGACAAAGATACCAGTGAAATTCAGTGAGAAAAAAATGGCATTTTCAATGAATAGTGCAAGAACCATCAGAATTTGCTTTGGAAAAACATAAACATTGACCCTTATCCTCATATTGTACATCAAAAATATTTCAAGAAGAACCATATATCTAAGTGTAAAATGTAAAACAATAAGGCATTTAGATGAATTATAGGAAAATTTTGACATGATCTTGAGATAGGAAAATATTTTTAAAACAGTATTCTAAGAGCACAAAATAAGTCTCACTGAGCTTCAGGAAAATTTATAACATCCATGTATAGATAAATAGGTAGATAGATGATAGATTAACAAAGGACTCAAGACAAGAATATATATCTCCTAGAATCAGAGAAAGATTAAAGACCTGATATTGTAATGAGAGAAACATCAATAGATACCTTGAAAAAGAGGATATTCAAATAGCCAATAAACATCATAAACTGTGTTAACATCATTACTCCTCAGTGAAATGTGAATTAATATCACAGTGAGCATCCTTTACCCACTCATCCAATAGCTAAAGTGAAAAGACTGATGATACCAAATGTTGATGATATGTGAAGCCATCAGACTCTCATAAATACTTTTATTTGAGTGTTAAATGCAACACTACATTTGATTACAGGCTTACTCTATGACTAACAGTTTCACTCAAGTTTAGAATCAAGTGAAAACAGTGCATGCGTTCTGCAAAACACATGAGTACAAGAGTACTTATTGCAACTTTACATTTAAGAGACAGAAATAGAATTAGCTCAAAATTCTATCAATAGAATAGTGGATAAATAAGATATGATATATCATAAGATGAAATTTTATCTAGAAATAAAAATAAAATTAGTTTATGGATAGATACTACAGCATTGATGAACCGCAGAGTCATTATTTGGAGCAAAATAAGCCAGAAAATACTTGGTGTGATTTCAAGTTTAGAACAGGCAATACTAACTGAAGAAAGATGTTATGGGGAGGGAGGTGGGAGGGGGGTTCATGTTTGGGAATGCATGTAAGAATTAAAGATTTTAAAATTTAAAAAATAAAAAACTAAAAAAAAATAAATTAAAAAAAAAAAAGAATTCAGAATAGTGATTACCTTCGGGGTAATACTGATTGGTAAGGGTAAAAGGAAGCTTCTTAAAGGACTGCAGTATGCTTAATGATGATTTAGCTGTAGGTTACACTAAGGCTTCCCTGGTGGCACAGTTGGTAGAGAGTCTGCCTGCAATGCAGGAGACCCGGGTTCAATCTATGGGTCGGGAAGATCCCCTTAAGAAGGGCATGGCAACCCACTCCAGTTTGCTTTCCTCGAGAATTGCATGGACAGAGGAGCTTGGTGGGCTATAGCCCATGGGGTTGCAAATAGTCAGACACAACTAAGTGGCTAACACTACAGTAGTGTATGCATGTGTAAAATTTTACTGAGCTCCTACATTTATGATTAGTGCACTTTTCTATAAGTATCTAATATGTCAATAAAAAGTAAACAATGTCCTTTGAGTTTTCACTTTCTCCAATTGCAGATTAGTAGGTGCTTTGGATCCTAACTGAATTCCAAAGCCATGTAACAGAAATGAGCTAATGATTGAAAAACAAACGAAGCCATACCAACTCTGTTTGAAATCAGGTATATTCTAATTTACCATCACTCAAAAAAAGACAACAAGACAATCACAGGAGGAAAAACAAAAACAGTTTTATGAAAGAGGATCAATGTGATAGCACACTAACAAACCTGCTTTCACCCTGGACAACGCAAACACCATGTATGGTCAGAAGAATAGGCTAGATAAGAAAGAGAGATGCCAGAAAAGCTTGATGATAAACAAAATCCAGAAAAGATAAAGAATAGTACAGAAATATTCAAGATTATCCAATATTACTGGTTAACACAGGCAGAACATAATTTTTTACTTAACATTTAAAAATTTCCCTTTATTTTCTACATAATAAATAATCTTCCAGTCTATAAAAACAGATGCTACTGTTAAGGCTATGTTTCACGCTATCATTTTCCTCTGTATTTATGCTAGTTCACACGTTTTTCCTTCAGAAATCTTGGATATATACCATATGGTTCTGGTGATTTATTGGGCTTGAATTACTCTACTTGCTCTAACTTTTTCATTTTAGATGTCAATCTTTGTCAAGGGCACCATCTAATGTTCTATGAAAATTGCCTTAGGAATAGAAAATTTCCCAAAGTTGTCTCAATATTCTAATATGAAAACCATTTTCTTTCCTTTCCTTTCTATTAACAACTTTTAAAATTCTCCTGAAGGACTTAAAGCTCTCATTATTGATCCTTTTTACTTAATGTACATACTTTCTAACTTTTCTGAGACTTTTTTGTGTTTCTTATTGCTAATTGCTAGATTTGGCTAACCTTTTGCTGAACTTCTATGATTGTTTGATTTAAATAAAATCTGTACAATGCTACATCTAATCCTTAGGAAATTTGAAATATAATACAAATGATAAATCGCTTAAGTAATAATAATTAGAATACCAGTTCACATTCTCTAAGTTGATTGGTTTTTATCTAAGAAAAATTTTCTAAGGTCCTAAATAGTTTCAAGTTATGGTTTCTACAGCTAGGAAAAACAGCTAGTTGCAGCATATAAACCAGCTGAATAAAAATAGAAACAATGCTTCCTAAATGAAATTATCTACATATTTCATTTCAATAAGTATTTTAGCACACTGGGATCTGAAATTTACATGTAACTATTTTAAAATGTTTCTTCATTTTAATAACGAAGAAAAAGTGTTTTCTGTGTATCCATTTACAGAAACAAATATATTTCCATTCATACCATTGACAACTTTTGAGCATCAGAAAAGAATAGCTATACTACCTCTTCTCAAGTGACTTCCATATACTCCTAACACTTTTTAAAGTTAAAATTATTATATAAATATTTATATTGTGTTTTGTTTGTCCATGTAAGTGTGTGGGATGTGGACACTGAGAATTTTAATCATGATATCCATTCCATCCTGATAGACTATTACATTGCTTCCTTCAGCTTTCTTATCCTTCTTCTTTTTTTTTTTTTTTTAAATATATGGCCATATATATCTCAGTTTAGGCCTGTCTATACCTTGGATATCACACTATGTTAGGTAACCATTTTTAGGAATATATGGATCAAATTCAACCATGACTCTTACTTTTCTTGAAAACAAAATAAGCCTTAAAATTATTCTAAATTTCTAAATGACTTAAGTTTTTGTTTCTTTTTTAATTGCCAACTTTAAAAAGAAGTATTTAAAAAGAAGTGTTACCCTGGTGGCTCAGAGGTTTAAGCATCTGCTTGCAATGCGGGAGACCGGGGTTCAATCCCTTGATTGGGAAGATCCCCTGGAGAAGAAAATGGCAACCCAACCCAGTATTCTTGCCTGGGGAATCCCATGAACGGAGGAGGCTGGTAGGCTACAGTCCACGGGGTCGCAAAAAGTTGGACACGACTGAGCGACTTCACTTTCTTTCACTAGCTTCTGGGCTAGAGATTTTCATACATTGTCACCCTATCTTCCAAAGTGGAAATGCTCTGGAATATGTGTGGGCACCAAATGAGCTGAACAAATAGTATGGGCACACATCTTTCCCTGAGAAGCCCAAGAGCTTAACATCTACAGAAGTCAGCTTTGTTAAGAGACTCACCTTCTTTTTTGATATTAATTATCTCATATTTTTTTAATTTATCTATTTTTAATAGAAGAATAACTGCTTTACAGTATTGTGTTGGTTTCTCCCAAACGTCAACATGAATCAGCCATAGGTGTACATATGTCCCCTCCCTCTTGAACCTCCCTCCCACCTCACTCCCCATCCCACCCCTCTAGGTTGTTATAGAGCCCCGGTTTGAGTTCCCTGAATCATACAGCAAATTCCCATTGGCTATTTTACATGTACTAATGTATGTTTCCATGTTACTCTCTCCATACACCCACCCTCCTTTCTTTCCTCCCCACCGTGTCTGTAAGTCTGTTCTCTGTCTGTGTCTCCATTGCTGTCCTGCAAAAAATTTAATCAATATCATCTTTCTAGGTTCCATATATACATGTTACAAATTTGTTTTTCTCTTTCTGACTTACTTCACTCTGTATAATAGGCTCAAGGTTCATCCACCTCATTAGAACTGATGCTAATGTTTCCTTTTTATGGCTGAATAATATCCCATTGTATATATGTACCACAACTTCTTTATTCATTCATCTGTCAATGGACATCTAGGTTTTTTCCATGTCCTAGCTATTATAAACAGAGCTGCAGTGAACACTGGGGTACATGCATCTTTTTCAGTTTTGGTTTCCTCAGGATTATGCCTAGTAGTGGGATTGCTGGGTCATGTGGTGGTTTTATTCCTAGTTTTTTAAGTAATCTCCATAATATCTTCCTTAGTGGCTGTGTCAATTTACATTTTTGTCAGCAATGCAAGAGGGTTCCATTTTCTTTACACCTTCTCCAGCATTTATTGTTTGTAGACTTTTTGATGATGGTCATTCTGACTGGTGTGTAAGAATATCTCATGTAGTTTTGATTTGTATTTCTCTAATAATGAGCAATGTTGAACATCTTTTCATGTGTTTATTAGCCATCTGTATAAGAGACTCACCTTCTGATGGCCACTATTATCCAACCCCAGAAGGATGAAAACCACATGATTCCACTTAAGATACTAGAAGCAGAGAGTAGAATGATGATTCTTTACAGCGGCATCATAAACAGATTCATTTTCTTTATAGGAGGAAGAATGAGAAAGCCCTTCAAGTTCTAAGATAGGAAGCTGATATCATTGAATTTACCTTCGAAAATACTTGGCTGCTATGAGGGTGATGTATTAGAAGAGGACAAAAGTGGATTCAAAAAAACAGTTTTTTTGAAGTAGATGAATTTCTAAAATGGTGGTATAGGTAGTAGTAAACGTGGAGATTTAAGGAAATGAATATTGAGAGATAATAGAAAGCAAAATCATTAGTACTTTGTAAGAGACTGCCTATGTTAGTTGAAAGTAAGTGAGATGGCAATAATGACTTCTTAGTTTCTAGTTATCATAAATGTATGAGTGAGAGAGCCATTTCCTAAGATGGCTAAAATGGGAGGAAGGCCATGTTTGAGTAGCATGAGAGACTAGGAGTTCAGTCTTGGATGGTCTGAGGGTCTTATTGACATTTGAAATATATAATAATTCATGGGGCATGTTACTTACATGTCATGTCATATTAAGTATGCCTTAATTCCTTCCTTATTTGGTTTCTTAGTACATATGATATTTACTGTTAACTTGTCTGTGTGTGTGTGTGTGTGTGTGTGTGTGCATGCTCCATCATGTCCAACTCTCTGTGACCCATGGACTGTAGCCCACCACATTCCTAATGACTATAAAGTTTTCCAGGCAAGAAATACTGGAGTGGGTTTCCATGTCCTTCTCCAGGGGGATCTTCCTGATCCAGGGGTTGAACCCACATCCCTTACATCTCCTGAATTAGCAGGTGGATTCTTTACCACTGATGCCACCTGGGAAGCCCCAGAAGCATATACGAGAAGCTAAACTTTTTCTATTAAGGTAGACATAAATTTGTAAAAGTTAAAACAAGACCATTTTCTCACTTTGTGGGATAATTGTTATTTATGTTAATGTGATAGGTGGAATGTTGTTATTTTGAAATGAATAACTAATCATTTTTAAATTTTCTCAACTTTAACACTTAATTTGGTAAATATCAATAGTTTATCCAACAAAATCTCTTTTGGGTCCTCAAAAATATTCAGAAATGTAAAAGAGTGACAAGACCAAAGACTTTGAGAACTGCTGATATAAAGCATCTAACATTGCCTGTCTCCCAGTGAGTACGCTATAAGCAATAGTGATTATTAATAACCATATAGCAGTTAACTCTTACTTCTCTATATATTTTTTGTCATTCCTTTTATTCTCAACTAAAATGAATTTGTGAAAGGATTAAATTACCTTCTAAGATCAAACTGCTTTCTTTTTTCCTTTAAAGATTTGTTGAGAAGTTACTATGTTTAGTGATTGATGTCAGATGCTTGGATAAAGCAGGTGTACTATATAGAGTTCTAAAAACAGTTTGAGGGACCAGTGCCATGATTAAAAGCCAGATATTTTTACTATCATTCGGCACTCTCCTAGACACCATACTAGCCCCTAACACTGATACAGATCTACCTTCTAACAAAACCAACAACTAGGAAAATAAATGACCTCAGCAAAAGTAATGGTGGAAATAATAAAAGTAACCATCAGGGGCAGGGAAAAACGGTAAGAAATTGATGAAATCAGATTTGAGATTACTTCAAAGCTTACGCAATTGATAGAGCAGAAATAGAAAATTTATTTTTTCATCCTTTTTGGAGCTTTGGAACTCTGAATCCTTGTACAGTAGAATCCATTAAGCTAATCTCAGGGTTCAGTGCTAAACTAAATTGGAGACGGTTGTAATCTACATCAGTTTTTAATAAAAACATCTGACTGTGTTTTATATTTTGTGAATTCTAGGCACATTTAGCTATTTTAGGAGGAAATGATCCAGAAGGAAGTGAGGGAAAGTAAATTATTTCCTCATTACATTTAAAGTAAATGAATCAAGAATAACACATAATATATAGTTTTAAATGCATGCTAATTCTGTTCCATTACTTAATTAGTTTCTGTACTCTAACTTGTGTCATAAGTTACGCCCTGGGTTAAAATATCTTTGTCTTATTTTTGTTGTTAGTCCATTCGGTTACTACAGCATATATTTCATTTTCAGTCTGTTTTGAAATTCATAAGAGGACTTGAAATCCCGAAGAAGACATTTAGCATATTTGAAATCCTTGTTTACCTAAAGGAATGAAACAGAATCACAACATGGTATGTTTGTTTGTACTCTTTTCTCCCAAATCTACAGCTTGAGCTAACTGACGTCAGACCATGACTTTGAAAATCTCCGTTTGTCAAGTTTCTCCTTTTCCTATTAACTTTGATTTCTGGTGAATCTCTGATTTTTAATTATATTATTCAAGAAAATTAGTATTAAAAAAAAGTTCTTTTACTACATCAAATAATGAATATGCTTCTGATGGAAAACTTACACTATGACAAAACTTACTGTCCAGATTAAGGAAGGAGAATGAGAATTTCTTTTTTGTGTTTAGACAATGAAGTAGGCAGAGGCTGAATCTAATGTGCAAGAGAGCTTCACCTGGATGCAAACTGGTTTATTCATCAAATTGAAGTTTTGGAGGAGAGCAATAAATAATTCACCCCTCATCTTTAGAGGATACCTGCAGTGCAATGGGAAATGACTTCAATAATTGTATCCAGACATTCTTGCTTCAACTAGCACACTGAATATTAGTTCCTGTGGAACATCTTCAGTTACTAACTGTCATGTGAAAATTTCCATCATTTTTCATAGGAAGAATAGGATAAAATAATTATATATATATATATATATATATATATATATATATATATATATTGCTGACTCTTTTAAACTGACAATTGACAGGCAGGTGAAAGTAAAAAGAGAATGATTTGGGCTCAGCTTATGGAATCATTTGTGGGGTACATTAGATCAGGGGGATGTATAGACTTTATAAATGTTGCTCCATCACCTCTTTTTTATTTTTTTTATTTTTTTTTTTTTTCCTTTTTTATTTATTTATTTATTTATTTATTTATTTATTTATTATTTTTATTTTTTTATTTTTTACATTTTAAAATCTTTAATTCTTACCTGCATTCCCAAACATGAACCCCCCTCCCACCTCCCTCCCCAGAACATCTTTCTGGGTCATCCCCATGCACCAGCCCCAAGCATGCTGCATCCTGCGTCAGACATAGACTGGCGATTCAATTCACATGATAGTATACATGTTAGAATGTCATTCTCCCAAATCATCCCACCCTCTCCCTCTCCCTCTGAGTCCAAAAGTCCGTTATACACATCTGTGTCTCTTTCCCTGTCTTGCATACAGGGTCGTCATTGCCATCTTCCTAAATTCCATATATATGTGTTAGTATACTGTATTGGTGTTTTTCTTTCTGGCTTACTTCACTCTGTATAATCGGCTCCAGTTTCATCCATCTCATCAGAACTGATTCAAATGAATTCTTTTTAACGGCTGAGTAATACTCCATTGTGTATATGTACCACAGCTTTCTTATCCATTCATCTGCTGATGGACATCTAGGTTGTTTCCATGTCCTGGCTATTATAAACAGTGCTGCGATGAACATTGGGGTACATGTGTCTCTTTCAATTCTGGTTTCCTCGGTGTGTATGCCCAGAAGTGGGATTGCTGGGTCATAAGGTAGTTCTATTTGCAATTTTTTAAGGAATCTCCACACTGTTCTCCATAGTGGCTGTACTAGTTTGCATTCCCACCAACAGTGTAGGAGGGTTCCCTTTTCTCCACACCCTCTCCAGCATTTATTGCTTGCAGATTTTTGGATCGCAGCCATTCTGACTGGTGTGAAGTGGTACCTCATTGTGGTTTTGATTTGCATTTCTCTAATAATGAGTGATGTTGAGCATCTTTTTATGTGTTTGTTAGCCATCCGTATGTCTTCTTTGGAGAAATGTCTATTTAGTTCTTTGGCCCATTTTTTGATAGGGTCGTTTATTTTAAACTATTAAAAATTCCAACATATGGAGGTTGAACAACACACTTCTGAATAACCAACAAATCACAGAAGAAATCAAAAAAGAAATCAAAATATGCATAGAAACTAATGAAAATGAAAACACCTCTTTTTTAAAATTACATTTGTCATTTGGAAATAGGAATAATCACAGAGTGCAATGAATTTATCAACGGTGTTTATAGTATTTAGACTAAAAGTGATGGTTACTAAAAATAAAACTCTCTTAAACTAGCTATCATTTCTTTTCCCCACCAACCCCCATCCCTCAATTCCCTGAGACTGAAAAGCACCATAAAGACAATCAGGGAAGGGAAAAGTTTAATTACATTAGGAGAACAAAATTACATTGTTTGATTTGACAATTTACAAATTCTGTAAGGTAAAACCAAATCTAATCTCTTGTCAAGTAGGTGAAAGAAAAACCATTTTCTGGTGACATTTCCAGTTTCAACTGACATATAAGTATGATTTGAACCTAAGTTCTCCCGCGTAACTTGTCAGCTATTTTCAGAAACCTAAGCTGCTTTCAAAGTTGCTAAGTACATGAAATAAGATCGATGTTTGTTTTTCTGTCAGCTTTCCATACCTCATAAAGAGTGTGCTAAATAAACAAATTATTGTTAAAAATATTTCTTCATTGTCATCAAAATCACTATGAGAAAGACATGTTGGATGAGAGACAGCATGTATATGATGCATATACAGTACTAAAATAGTAATAATTGACTATGATTGGTACATATGAATGTATAATGGGGAATTGTAATTGCTTACATTTGCACTAAATAAGTCACGTTCTGACTTTGATAAGTAATTTGATTTCTCAGGTCTCAAAACCCTACTTTCAAAATGTAGGACAGCATAGTGTAAAGGCCAGGGCATAGAATGCTATGCCAGACTGATTTTGTTTAAATCAAACCCATTTCCTACTAGTTGTGCAGCCATGGTGAAATTACATAATCTCGGTCTACTTTGCATTCCACATAGGTAAAATAAGAATAATAGTAATTTTGTTACAGAAATTAACTTTGTCTAATTTAGAATCAGGTAAATCAAAATTTGTTGTTTGATACTTCCTGATCTGTCTGCTCTTAGTCAGACTTAAAAAAAAAATCAGAAATATTTCTAGTACTCTTTCCCTTACAAATCTTGGGAATCTTCATATAAAAATGATTTATCACAGCCAAATCTGTCATGGATTTGGCTTGTTCTTCAAGCAACCTTTGATGTAGGAGACAAATGCTGTATTCAAATATCTCTAGAATTAAAACTAGTTCTAAAATATTGTCAGTTATATAGCTATTCCACACTCAAGTTGAAAATAAATTTTAACTGCATCAGTTCAGTTCAGTTGCTCAGTTGTGTCTGACTCTTTGCAACACCACGGACTGCAGCATGCCAGACTTCTCTGTCCATCACCAACTCCTGGAGCCTACTCAAACTCATGTCCATTATGTCCGTGATGCCATCTAACCATATCATCCTTTGTTGTCCCCTTCTCCTCCTGCCTCTAATCTTTCCCAGCATCAGGGTATTTTTCAGTGAGTCAGTTCTTTGCATCAGATGGCCAAAGTATTGGAGTTTTAGCTTCAGCATCAGTCCTTCCAAAGAATAATGAGTTCCAAAGAATTTAATGGCATATATTTTCATAATTACCAACATAATTAAATTAAATTGTTCACTTCTGCTGCTTAGCATGAATCAACTATTTTTGGTTAATTCATTACTTTTTTTTTTTTTTGTCATTGGCCTTATACAAAAATATAGAAAGAAGGAAAATCTATTTTCTCGAAATTGAATTTTTTTTATTCAACCTCTTTCTTTCTCTCTGTCTCTCTTTTATCTCTGTCTCTAGTTTCTTCCCTTCAGTTTGGGATGTTTTTATTTAATACCAAGCTTGAAGCTATTTCTTGGAGACTTATAAAAAATATAGTCAAATAAATTTTCTTGGGAGTTACAATAGATAAATATCATGATACGATTTATACCAAGACATTTGAAAAGTTTTTCCCATTTGATGGGAAACAACAATACAGAGAGAAAAATGTAACAATTGGTTTCTCATGGCAGTATCACTCAGCGACCGTAATTGAAAGAACTGACATCACAAGAGAGAGCCCATTACCTGTTTCTATTGCTGAAGTTCCCTTATTATTTCCCACTAAGAGGCAAGTGAACTTCTAGAGGAAGAATTCTAGAATTTGCTTTGATCATCCAAGGAAGAGTGCCATTAGATTGAATTATAAGAAGTAAACCTCACTTTAAATACCAGGGCTCATATTATTATGTCTTCCTGTTCTCATCTTATATTTAGTGGATTCAAAATGGCAATAGTGCTCCTTTGAATTGTTCATCAGCATGCATTCTACTGGGATCTGGACTGATATCAATTGTAGACAATAAAAGTGACAAAGGAAAGCAAGTTCTATTCCTATTGTCATTTGGGCTCTAAAATAATTTTGATTGACTTTTTAATTATCATTTTAGTAAAAAATTACTGAAACTTTAAAATTCCTGATTGATAGGCCACCACTTATGAAACTTTACTTTGCATACATTTGAAGTGTTAAGATTAAATTTTCAATCATTATAATAGTAGATGTATTACCATATTGTTATTTTAATTATGTGAAATATCGATTTCAGTTTAGAGACATATCTTCCAAATTAGTTAAAGGAATGTTCTTTGTAGCAACAATGACACAAGTAATGTTATATTTAAATTTAGCAGACTGTTTCTCAGAACCACTTTATTAGGGGAAAAAAAAAAACCCAGCTTTCACCTGTATCTCAGACAATCCTCAAATTAAAGTGAAAATCAATATTGTTTGAAGAATACATTTTATTTCTTATTTTTTTCCTCATGTTTTCTTAAATAATAATTATTATTTTAAATACCCTACTTGCTAGTATATATTATGAACATGTTGTGGGAAGAAGCATATTAAGTATAAGGATAAATATAAAGTGATGATTTTGGTCTTACCTATCACTATAGATCATTCAAGCTTTTGCCACAAGTTTTGTTTCATTTCTATTTTTCTATTTAATCTTTCAGTTTAGAAAAACAGTTGTAATGGCAGTTCAGTTCAGTTCAGTCGTTCAGTCGTGTCCGACTCTTTGAGACCCTATGAATCACAGCAAAGAATATACAATTTTTTAAGAATTAGTGATGCATGGCAAAACCAATACAGTATTGTAAAGTAAAATAAAGTAAAATAAAAAAAAGAATTAGTGACAAAAACATCTAAATGGTATGAATATATATTATAGCTGAAATTACATCAAATAAGAGAAACTAAAGTATTTTTTAAAAGCTAAAATATATAAATGAAGTGTTCAGCTCATGCTATGTTATACACACTAACAGATATTTACTTTTAAATCACCTTGCTATCTCAATTATATTGGGCTTATGATTAAATTATATATATTTAGTTATTAATATATATATTATATATATTTATATAATGTCCTGAAACAACCATTATATGGTCAAAAAAAAAGCAGAACACTATTTTTTCAATATCTCCAAAGCTCAGAACAGTTCCTGTCATATTAGACATTCAGTATATATTGATTATAGAATTATAATCATTTTCAGATTAAGTGAAAATAAATGTACCTTATTATGACAGGATTAGTAAAACTACTTCTTTTCAAATATCTAATAGAAAAGCAATAAAGGAGTGGCTAAGAGCTCAGATTTCACTTAATTTCATAGATTGGTTTCTTTATCTAGTGATTATAGAGGTATAATTATCCCCACTTAGATTCCATCATAGTAACAACTTCATAGAATACTTGTGAATGGTATTGGGACATTTTATATAAAATATTTATAATGTGTACCATGTATCAGGCATCCAATAGGCACTAGATACTATTGTAATATAATTCTTGCATTATTAGTTTTCCCATCCATGAAGATAATCTTTCTTTTCTTTGAAATTATATTTTCTTCTATAAACACAGCAGTTTTATTTTGTATTTTCTTAAAGACTAATATATTACTTTTATCTTTATTTCTGTTTAGTTTACATTATATTTGCAATTATTCATGAATATAGGACTTTATTATGTGTTCAAGTTGGTTAATGTTAATATAAAGAAAATAGATTGATTTTCATATATTTATGTTGTAGACATCTTCCTCTCTAAACTTACTACTTCCTTTCTGAAATGACTTCCTGGTCTTTATTTTTAGTTGTTCTAAATTTCCACTATTTTTTATCTATCCTTGTTACTTTAATTTCATGTATCTTATTTTACTATTCAGACTTTTGAAGGAAAACTGTGTGAATATGTACAATGAAGCAATTTTATTCTCTTTAATGTAATGATAATGATTTTACTGTTTCATAGTAAATTAGATATTCACTATTGATTTGAGATGCATTTATTTATATGCTACAGAAATATTTCTATCTCTAATGAGGCAGAAATTCATGAAAAAGTTAGTAATATATACATTTAAGATCTAAAATTTTAATGCTTTCATGGTAGAAAAAAATTTTTTGCTATCTTATTGTGTCTTTATATGATTTACAATAGAATAGAAAAGCATGGTCAATACTATGCACCAACTTTATCATCAATATTAATTAGTGCATATCTGATTTAGATGTAGAAATTTTATTGACTGTTTAATCAATACTTCAAAATCATTAACTTGACTGACATGTTGCTTTACTACCATCTCCATCATTGATCATGAACTGTAGTGTCATTTTGAAATAAAGCCTATAGCTGTGACATTTTTTTTTTCGGTACATTTTAAGGAATAAAACATATCTTACCCATTTTGGGCTGCTGTACCAAGATACTATAGACTGGATAGCTTAAACAACAAACATCTTTTTCTCACAATTCTGGAGGCAGGGAAGTTAAAGATCAAAGTGTCACTTGTAAGGGCTCCATTATTTCCATTATGGAGGCTTCACCCACATGACATCATCTAAACATTCCCAAAGAACCCACCTCCAAATCCCATTGGAAGGATCAAGGCTTTGACACAGGAATTTGGAGGACACAAGCATTCAGTGCATAGTAGACCTGTAGAAAGTTTTCTTGATGAAACCAGAAAATTCCCAATTACTTATCTAAATATATAGCTACAATCCTTAGATTACATTTGAACTATGCTGTAAAAAAAAAAAAAAAATCCATGTAATGGACTTTACACATCCTCCTTCTCAAAGGAGGGTATTTTGGTCCAAATGACACTTAGTGATACCTGTAGTCAGTTTTGATTGTTACCACTAGTTCTTGGAGTATGCTACTAGCATGCAGTGAGCCACTGAGACCATGAACACTGGTAAGCATTTACAACGTATAGTACAGCAGCCCTGTAATAAAGAATTATCCAATCCAAAATGTTGATAGTGCCACTTTGGAAAATCTCAATATAAAGAAAAATGAATTATAAGTTCCAGTGTCATTTTAATTTGTCTATCTTATTTAGAGTTTATATACAAATTTGAGATTGATTCTGACCAAATGTCAGACATTTTTCCTTTCTTTCATTTCATGTTTTTTCAAGTATTAGGAAGACCCAAACAAGGATGATTTCTATGATTTTTTTTCAGCCTTATCTAAATTAAACTTTTTCAGCAAATGTTTCTCTCTGTACTTAAAGGGCATGACAAAGTTCCACCAAACCTGGCTGCTCAGTCATGGCTCTGTGTAACCTACTTTTGAAGGACATGTCGCAGTCATGAGGTAGGGACAGTTACTGATTTTACTTTCATTTGTTTTATTCTGTTACCATTTGCCAGGAACTTTTTATAGAGTTTCACATAATACAGTGGGCTCTCTGTATTCACAGGGTTTTGCATCCATAGAGCTAAGCAATCACATATTTAAAATGTTTGAAAAAAAAATTTCAGAAAGTTCCTCAAAGCAAAATTTGAATTTTATGCACACAGGCAATTATTTACATAGTCTTTGCATTGTATTAGATTATGTAAGTAATCCAGAGATGATTTAAAGTATATGTGGAAAGATGTTCTTAGGTTATATACAATACTATGACATTTTATAGAGACTTGAGCATGTGTGGATTTTGGTATCCATGGAGAGGGGGTGGTTCTGGAACCAATGCCTCGTATGTCCCAAGAGACTACTAACCATATTTATATCTGTATTTGTTCAAGTAGAATTTCATTGTTAAAAATCACTGCAGAGCAAACATTGAATCTTATTTAAAACAAAGCCAAAGAAGCAGGTGAGGGTTGTGGAGAATCCTTCAAAAACTGCAATAATAGGTTCACAGAGAACTATTTCAATTATATTTTACAGAGATTTAAGCTTTCAGATAATGTAACCCCAGATTTTGCATTCAGAGATGCTATTTCAATAGACTAATCACACACTCTGATAGGGAATATATAGAAAAAAATGAAAGCTTTTAAGTGAGCCATATTTTAAAATGATGGCACAAAGTCAATCATACAGATGCTTAATTTTGCTTATCAGATTTTTGGCTGTGAAAGGTAAATCCAAGCATTGTTTACAACTGGGAGGGATGCTTTAACAAAAGATTACTATTTTTTTAACAACTAAATTATATGTTAAATTCAGAAGTTGGGAGATATAACTATTATTTTTACCCTTTTCAGAAAATAAGACATTTACAAGAAGAAAATTTTAGCAACTTAGTAAATACAGCTGTCATATATCTTGGACATTACTAAGAAGAAAATTTTAAAATATTTTATTCTATCATCAATTATTTTTCAGAATACATTGTATGTATGTCTATTATGTATGAACAAGTACACACTGAATAATTTTTATTTTCCTCATATGCATAATCTTACTTTGCTAAAATTTTTGGTCAAAAACCTATCTTTAGAAAATTTAGTTTCTGTACTTGAGTGTGTAAGAACCTAATATCTAAATATTTAAAACAGTCAGTCTATATCCTTTCAAGTGGAGACAAGGGGCTACATTTTTATGAAAATCAGGACAAAAATATTTTCTTTCCTTTTAATGTTAATGTGGTGTGTGCGCGGGGGGGCTGTATGTGTATGTGTGTTCTGATCATTTTCTATTTTATTTGCTTTGTCTGAGACTACTTTCTTCCCAATGGCAATTTTTTCAGAACATTATTTTTTGCTTTTTTTTTTTTTTCCATTTGCTTTGTTTGATTGGGTCAGTCAATTAAGATCTCTTACATCATGTGCTACTGGAGAAGTTTCTTCTCTATCTCCTCCTGAATGCACCCAGTTAAGCTTACACAATCCCATGGAATAGTAGCATCCTTCAGATTTCTTAGTGTAATCTCTATTCTTACTTTCAGGTACTTTACTGAACTGAATGCCTAATAATCACTCCAATATTGCCATGGCTATATTCTGTTTCTGTTGAAATGATCATTAACTACAGTGCCTGACTCCTGATATAAGATGAAACTGTGAAAATCAAGAGTTCCACTTAATATATGTTACTTTTAATTAGATATTTAAGAGTAATTATAATTATAATTTGAGTATAAATGTTTAGTGATAAAAGTAGAAATTGAAGAAATGAATTTGGAACCAAGAACAGCATTTTAAAGTCATGGAGTTAGATAAAAGAGTGCAGATGGGGATTGTGGATAGAGAAGAGAAGAGGTAGCAAGATTGGAGCCTGAAGCATTTATATTTAGAAGTGAGTTAGAGAGGATGCTTCAAGAGCTCTGTCTGTAGAACTTTATGAAACTCAGAAAGATTGAAAAACTGGTTCAATCTTCCTTTAGATAAGTCACAAGACTAGTGAAATTAACCTTGCTATATTTATATGTACAAGTTATGAATGGAAATGCTATTAATTATATCTCACAATGACATTAAATAGGCTGTGATTATTCTGTCAGGAATTATGATATGAATGTGAGTAACAAAACTGTTGTCTCATGTCATCATGAAAACATAGTTAAGAATGCTTATCTACTCAGTTGATCAGAGCAAAAGATACCCAGGGACCAAGTTTCAATCTTGACCCATAACTCTGCTGGTAGAAAACCTGAAACCATAGACACCTTTTAACCTCTCTGTGTCTCACTTGACCTGTTTGTCCAGTGAATATAAAATGATGTTAACCTCAGAAAGGTGCTGCAAGAACTGGGTAATTCTTTATCTTATAAAAATGACTGGTAGAATAAAAAGGACAAAAGAAGAAAAAACAGTAGATTAAAATATCTAGACAGTGAAACTTAAATAGAGAATTTTTGGTTTGGATATATATAATTTTTAAACTTCCAAATTGAATCAGTACCTTCGCAAAAGATCTTGTACTTTAAAATAAAAATTTACAATGGTGGTAAAATAATGTGCATAAAGGGGGAAAAGAAAGTCCAGGTTTGCTTTTAATATTGGCTGTAACAGTAAATTCTGTCATTATAAAGAATCGTGTATTCACATGACTTGTAAATCCTGGTTTTACTCTATAGAAGTTGATATTATTATTTCTAGCTTTCTCTATTTGCTCTTTCTTTAGTTTGATTTAACAGATCTTAGGTATTTCAGCGAAGTTTTTCCAAATAATTTGTATGTTGAATAAGTCACTAGTTGTTCAATGTACTATATCTATTCACTCTGACTTAGTCTTTACAAGGTAAATCTTGCTGCATTGCATATGACTTGCTAAGATTTATTCATCCAGTGAAACTGAAAATTTAATAATCTTAGCCATAAAAAAAAGTGAATCTTGAGATTTTTGATCTTTTAAATCCTCTCCTGTATTTTTCCTTAGAGACAATAACACTGGATAGCTATATGTCACATAATGTGGTAATACTCCCTGAGAACTTAAAATCCTTTACCTTACCATTACATAATCAGTTCAATTCAATAAAGTTCTTTTTTAATGTGCTTTGTTTGCTTTCCAGTTTTGTAGTTGGGGAGTTTTCCATAGGTCAAAATAAAAGTAAAATCAATCTACAGACTAGCAAATTTAAGTTATTGATGTCAGTTGTACACAGTGTGAATTACAGTTGTACCAGCTTGGGCACATTTAATTAGCTAATACAGAAAACAGTAAAAATTTTAAGAGTAGTGTAAGATGAAAAAGAACAACCCTGGATTTTTTCCTTTATATTTTGTATGTAGTTTTAATTTTTATATTCTCTACATGCATATTGATTTTATCATAAAAATATAAGATGACTTGTATTCTATTTACATTCTTAAAGACTATAATATATTTTGGATTTGATGTACTATAGTTTCATTATTCCTTTGTTTCTGTTATTTATACCATTTCCATTTTTGAAATATTTTAAATGATGCAATTTAAAACATCCATGTTTTATACTACATTTTGTTTATTCATTAATTTGATGAACATTTTAGAATTTTCACCTTTTTGTCTATTGTGAATAAAACTATAATGAACATTGATTTAAGAATATATATTTGAATTAGACTGTTAGGGACTATATTGTGTTTCCTCAAAATTCATGATGAAGTCCTTAATCCTAATACCTCAGAATATGAATGTGTCTGGAGATAAGGCCTCTAATGAGGTAGTTAAGGTTTGTGAGATCATTACGGTGGGGCCCTAATCCATTGTGATTGGTGTTAAGAGGAGAAAATTAGGACACAGAGACACACAGGGAAGACCATGTGAAAACAGAAGGAGAACATGGCTTCTATAAACAAAAGAGAGGGGCCTCAACAGAAATCACTTTGATCTTGACTTCTAGCCTCCCAACTGTGAGTAAACTTCTGCTGTTTAAGCCATACAGTCCGCGGTATTTTGTTATGGTAGCCCAAGCAAACTTGGGATACTTACTTTCACTTTCTTTGGGTACATACTTAGGAATTGAATTTCTGGATCACATATTTATTTTTATTTCATTATATCTTCATTTATTCTGGGTCATAAGTTAATTCTGTGCTTAAATTTTTGAGAGATAATTAATTCTTTCTATAAACATTTGAGTAATTACCCCATGCAGATTTAGAGCTATTATTTAGAAATCAAGGCAAATACAACATTTCTTTTTTTTTTTTAGAGACCTCACTAACTAAAAGATTAGAAAATTATAAGATAAAAAGTCAGATGCAATAATAAAAATGTTCAAGTTACTGAAGTTTAATTCACAATATATATTTGACAACATTGAATGATTTTACTTTATTCCTAAAAATGGCGATATATCCTTATAGTAATATCTTTGTGCAGTTCATTGTGGGGGAAAAAAGTCACAAATCCCCACTCCTTTCAGCCATATTCCTGTAATCTGAAGGTTCACGGCCCCAACAAGAAGTGGAGTCTATTTCCTTACCTCTGCTATTGGTTTTTAGTCACATGATTGGCTTTAGCCAATGCAACATTGGGCAAAATGATTTAAGCAGTCTGCAAAAATGCTTGCACACTGAGGCTCACTCTTTTAGTAAGTTTGAATCTCTAAGGTCATCATATGAAGGAACCTAAGTAATCTGTTGGAGGATGAGAAACTGTGTAGAGAATTGAAGCAGCCAGGTGTATAAGATTATGTTTGATCATAGAAATTAATAGAATTTTTTTAAAAAAAATTCTAGAAAAACAGCAGCTGTTTGGAAAATAAGCAGCTCTTTGGAAAATAAGCAGTACATTTCTGCAAGTCTGCAGAAATGCCACTCAAAATTCTGATCTTGATATTCTGTTTTCTTTTGTGATTTTCAGTCTTACTATGTTTGAAGCATATATACTAATGAGTTCAAGAAAAAAACTGTAATTGTTTCTATTTCTCTTTAATTTCTACTTTTATCTTTATGGGTTGACATTCTTATTCTCACTTTAGTCCTCTGCAAAGATTTCTTGTCTTTGTAGTTTCTTGTGAGTGCTTCAATTACAGATTTTGCGCTTCTCTCTTTTTTTCACTATAAGCATGCAAAACTACAGATTTCTCTTTAAGCACAGATGTTTGCATTCCACAAGCTCTGATATACTTTAGTATTATTATTATTCTGTTGAAAATATTTTCTAATTTTGTGTGCTTCTTTTTTTTAATTTGTAGATATTGAAAAAATGTGAGATACTGCCCTGTTAGGAAAGATCCACTGATAAGTATTTAGGGATGTAGGGACAACATGTCTTCATCTTATTTGAAGGAAAGAGGCAATAATAAAGGTAATATAGGGAATTTACAGTTTGTAGTAATTATTACAACTATTATGTTTTTTTCCATACATTTGAACTTATGCCAAAATGAACATTTAAAAGAAAATAGAGCTAGTAGTCAATAACAAAAATATTTGTTGCTGGAAGATAAAGATGGTTCAACATTAAGGAATCTGTAAGTGCATTTCAATATACTAAATAATTAAGTGAGAATAAATGCATCATTATTTCCATAGTTTACATATATTAAAATTAAATATTTATTTCAAATAAATTTCAATAAGAATTATTAACAAGCATAGAATAGAAATAAAGTCCTTGTTTTGGTAGAGTACATTTATGATAAATATACCATATTTCTCATTTACACAAAATATTATCAGTAGAAGGATACCCTTGAATTCAGAAACTAGATTTTAGGATACCCATTACCATAACTACTCTTGAATGTAAAATCTGAGATAATTAATAATTAATTAAAAGCAATAAAACTAGAAAATAAATTAAAGTGTGGAAATAAATGAAATGAAGATTCTTTACATTATCAGAAACTATAAGAATTATTCAATAAGAACTAAGCAAATTTGGAAAACTCAGCAGTGGCAACAGGACTGGAAAAGGTAAGTATTCATTCCAATCCCAAAGAAAGGCAATGCCAAAGAATGTTCAAACTATGGTACAATTTTACTCATATCACACGCTAGCAAACTAACCCTCAAAATTCTCCAAGCCAGGCTTCAGCAATACTTGAACCGTGAACTTCCAGATGTTCAAGCTGATTTTAGAAAAGGCAGAGGAACCAGAGCTCAAATTGCCAACATCCGCTGGATCATCAAAAAAGCAAGAGAGTTTCAGAAAAAATATCTACTATTGCTTTATTGATATGCCAAAGCCTTTGACTATGTGGATCACAATAAACTGTGGAAACTTCTGAAAGAGATGGGAATACCAGACCACCTGACCTGCCTCTTGAGAAACCTATATGCAGGTCAGGAAGAAAGAGTTAGAACAGAACATGGAACAACAGACTGGTTCCAAATAGGAAAAGGAGTACATCAAGGCTATATATTGTCACCCTGCTTATTTAACCTATATGCAGAGTACATCATGAGAAACTCTGGGCTAGAAGAAGCATAAGCTCGAATCAAGATTGCCGGGAGAAATATCAGTAACCTCAGATATCCAGATGACAACAACCTTATGGCAAAAAGTGAAGAGGAGCTAAAAAGCCTCTTGATGAAAGTGAAAGAGGAGAGTGAAAAAGTTGGCTTAAAGCTCAACATTCAGAAAACGAAGATCATGGCATCTGGTCCCATCACTTCATGGCAAACAGATGGAGAAAAAATGGAAACAGTGTCAGACTTCATTTTGGGGGGCTCCAAAATCACTGCAGATGGTAATTGCAGCCATGAAATTAAAAGACACTTACTCCTTGGAAGGAAAGTTATGACCAACCTAGACAGCATATTCAAAATCAGAGACATTACCTTGCCAACAAAGGTCCGTCTAGTCAAGGCTACTTTCCCAGTAGTCATGTATGGATGTGAGATTTGGACTGTGAAGAAGGGTGAGCGCCGAAGAATTGATGCTTTTGAACTGTGGTGTTGGAGAAGACTCTTGAGAGTCCCTTGGACTGCAAGGAGATCCATCCAGTCCATTCTGAAGGAGATCAACCCTGGGTGTTCTTTGGAAGGAATGATGCTAAAGCTGAAGCTCCAGTACTTTGGCCACCTCATGCGAAGAGCTGACTCATTGGAAAAGCCTCTGATGCTGGAAGGGATTGGGTGCAGGAGCAGAAGGGGACGACAGAGGATGAGATGGCTGGATGGCATCATCGCCTCGATGGATGTGAGTTTGAGTGAACTCTGGGAGATGGTGATGGACAGGGAGGCCTGGCATGCTGCAATTCATGGGGTCTCAAAGAGTCGGACAGGACGGAGTGACTGAACTGAACTGAACTGATGCTGCATGCTGCTAAGTCACTTCAGTCGTGTCTGACTCTGTGTGACCCCATAGACGGCAGCCCACCAGGCTCCCCCATCCCTGGGATTCTCCAGGCAAGAACACTGGAGTGGGTTGCCATTTCCTTCTCCAATGCAGGACAGTGAAAAGTGAAAGTGAAGTCACTCAGTCGTGTCTGACTCTTCGCAACCCCATGGGCTGCAGCCCACCAGACTCCTCCATCCATGGGATTTTCCAGCAAGAGTACTGGAGTAGGGTGCCATCGCCTTCTCCTAATAAGAAAGTATAAAACATGGCTATTTACAGATCCACATAAAATAAATAACAATTTTCTTATATGTTATCAAAATAAAGTTATATAAGAAATTTAGTTCATACTAGGAAATATATGTGTTTATACATATTACCTATCTGCTCAGTCCTGTCCAACTCTTTGTGCCATGGAATATTCCAAGCAAGAGTACTAGAGTGGGTTGCCATTTCTCATTCCAAAAGATCTTCCCAACACAGGGGTTGAACCCAAGTCTCTTGTATTGGTAGGAGGATTCTTTAGTGCTGTGCCACCTGGGAAATCCACCTAGGGATAAACCTAACAAGAGATTTATGGGAATATTGTACTGATATTTACTAGCTCATATAGAAGAGACAAAAAATCCAAGGAATAACTTATAATGCATGACAAAACTATTTAAATACCTCAACTCTTTCCAGTCTATGCTATTAATTTAAAGTAGTGTCAGTAAGTAAATTCTGAAACATTCTTTAGAACCAGATAACCTATTTCTAAAGCTTACCTTTAAAATTAGACAGAATAAGAGTAAGAATTGCAAAGAAATTTTGAAGTGAGTATGGTTTTGCCAAACTTCTCTATTTTTACTAAGCATGCAATATTTGCCTAAATATGTGATAATAATGTTAATACAAACCAAACTATTTAATTCTAGATTAGGAAAATTCAGTTGTGGAAGAGACAAGTAAGACTAAATATTTTTATTATCATTTCTTAAATTTGGTCTTTCAAGTCAATGAATCATTATCTGATTATATTTCAATGTATCCATATTATCTGATTATATGTGTATAAGTTGCATGTGAATATTATGTCAAAAATTTAACCGTTTGTGTTTGTGTCAGTAACATAATCACAATTTTCTTTAGAATTATTGTCCATCTTTATTGAGCCATTTGATATAATGTATGTTTTCCTGATAGTGAAAATCTTTCTTGATATTTTTTTAATTTAATTTCTGCTGCAATTTTGTCACTAGATTTTCTATGCTCATATTTTTAAGTGAGATTATTCTGGGATGTATGTGTGTGTATGAGCCAATACATGCATATATCTGTCACATATGTATATAAATATACTCAGGGATGCACATTTTTACAGTTCATGTTAGTTTTGTAAAACTTAAATTTTAGTTTTCTCCTATTTTTCTTTGTTTTGGATCAATTTATATAATAAGGAAATTGTTCATTCTCTTTTTGAAATAAAATTCTGTCCAGAGCCATTATTAGAGCTAAGTTTTTGATAAATTTCTCATTTTTATTAGCTCATTTGTATCATTACTCTTTCAGTATTGATTTCTTCTGGCATCAATTTTGATGATTTTAGACTACATAATTCTAAAAAGGATTTGAAAAATTTAAATTTCATTTTTGTTTTTTATTGAATATTTGTTAAATTGTATTTCTATGTTGTCCTAACAAGTCTTTCATTTTCTCGCTTTATCATTATACATTTAATGTAGGTAAATATTTGTAATAAAACAACATTTGTATTACATCTTTACCATCCGAGCCATAGGGCTTCCCTGGTAGCCCTACCATCTTTCAGATGGTAAAGAATCCAGCTGCAATGTGGGAACTGGATTCAATTCCAGGATCTGGAAGTTCCCCTGGAGAAGGGAATGGCTACTCACTCCAGTATTCTTACCTGGAGAATTCCATGGACAGAGGAGCATAGTGGGCTACAGTCCATGGGGTCACAGAGAGTTGGACATGACTGAGCGACTAACATACACACACATGTACAATATATAAGGAAGATACATAAATACCTCTGTATAATTCCTACAATTAAATTCATTAAAGATCAAATGAAAGATGAAAAAGTATTATTAAATATCATCAAATAATTTCTCCACACCAAGATATCAAGTGAGTGATATGAAGTGTAAACCAACCATCTGCTATGTTTCATGTTTTTGTAATATACTTGTTTCCTTCATCATAATGCTAGCAAAAATTATGTGTGCAGTCATTAGATGATTTCCGGGCATGCTGTTCCTTCCAGATGTAATTTTGTGATCAACCTTTTTTTTTTTTTGTTTCCTCTTCAATTTACTCATTTAGTAGAAATTTAGTGAATATCTTATGTGCACATTGCTCTGTACTCAAATTAGTCATTTAAAAATAGTGTGGAATATGTCTCTTATTTTCTGGGATATTTGTTGTGCATGGGCACATAGGGATAAACACTAACAATTTAAAGTTACATACAACATGAAATATACAGATGTCTGATACAGAAAATAAGTGCAAAAATAACAGAATAGGCCTACAGAGACTGAGTCAGAAATATAATAAGAATATGGACTTGAATTGGACAATAAGCAATAAGTACATTTTGAGAGTCAAGGGGAATAGAAAGACAATTGGAAAAGTAAATATTTGAAGTAAGTATTCTTTAAAAAGGAAAAGGTAATGGCAACCCACTCCAGTACTATTGTCTGGAAAATACCATGGATGGAGGAGCCTGGTGGGCTGCAGTGCATGGGGTCGCTAAGATTCGGACACGACTGAGCGACTTCACTTTCACTTTTCACTTTCATGCACTGGAGAAGGAAATGGCAACCCACTCCAGTGTTCTTGCCTGGAGAATCCCAGGGACGGGGGAGCCTGGTGGGCTGTGGTCCATGGGGTAGCAAGGAGTCAGACATAACTGAGCGACTGAACTGAACTGATATATATATATATATATATATATATATATATATATATATATATACACACACACACACACACATACATACATACATATGCATGCAAACACACACATATAGAAATTCAGAAAATAAAAATGAGGAGGAAATAAAAGCAATAATAATAACTGAAATAGGCACGAGGAACATTGATTATACTAGAAATGCCAAAGGATTGAGACAATAATGTTTTCTTTTAGATCAAATGATCTTAATAATCTCTTCAATCTTCTATTTTATTTTCCTAAACCAATTTATTAAGACCTTTCTGCTATGTGGCAGTTGGGATGTGCCAAGTGGATAAAATAACATCCTAGGAAACTGTTATTACAATTCTCATTTTTAATATAATTCAGGCAACCTTATATGAGCATATATTCTGAGCTAAATCTAACATAGTTCTGTTTTTTTTTATCTCAAATTCCCCAAACTTCAGTTTGAAGTGCTAGTATCAATATCACATCTCATAAGCTGCTAGTATTTAAACACTGACATAAAAATATAGACATAGAAAGAGGTAGATAAAAATATAGCCTCTTCAAAGATATTTCAGTCCATGATGCATTAAGCACAAAGAGCGGATGACTGCTTGTTTTATGTGTGTAAATAACATACAGGAAAAACTCTAGTTCCTTGAAGTAAATATAGGGAATGAGAGCATTATACTCTGCTAATAGTCATAAATTACAGCTGTCCTGAAAAATGAATTTGTTACATAAAATAATTAAAATGTTGTTCAATAGGTCACTAGTATTAAATATTCAAAATTTCAGTATTCTATTCACCTCCAAACACATTTTCTATCGTTTTTCCTGGGAATTGACTTCTCAGTTTGGGGAACTGTCATTTTGATGGGGGTTAACATCAAAGATCATCTTCCTGCAGGGTCATGTTACTAGAGAGTTTGAAGACAGCTGTGGTGGCATTTACTTTATATTAAACTTAATCTGAAGGAGAAAGTGGGGCCCCCAGGTATACCATCACAGCAGGGCATTTCAAAGTAATGCTTGGCTGGTGGCCACTTTGAACTGTGATATATAGATATTGCTGAAGTATGTTTCTTTCCCTTTACCATCACAGGTATTAATTGTAAATGTTTGATCAGCACTTTTTACAGAGTAGAATCTCCTATTACTTATTAGCTTTTTAATTTTATATACATACAAAAATTATCATTTTATATGAGTACTTTTTAAATGTTTATTTTATGCTATCCCCCAAAATAGAATAACATCATCTCCATTTGAGTTCCTTCTAATTAATTATTCAAGACATCAAAAATTATCCATAAATACTGAATTATTTTCATACTATATGATAGTTTTAGAATTTCCTTACACTTTTTACCAGTCTAGAATTATAACTATGAAGGAGAATATATATATACAAAATATTAAATGGAAGAGGTTAAAAAATCTGTGTGGCTTAAGTAGCCCAGACTCTCAGTACCTAGATGTGGATGAATTAATCATCAATGACTAATATATGTTTTGTATAGTTTAAATTTTATTAATTTGCATAATGAAGGAACTTCAGCCCATTGGAATCCATGGGAAATCAATCATTTCATGTACAATGTTCACTTCCCAGCTTTGGAACCATACTGCCTGGAAATGACAAAGTAATTCCCAGAATTTCAGTGTTAATTACAATGTAGTACATCACTGGGACCCTTGTTTGAGAAAAAAAAAAAATGTTTTAGAGATCTGTATTGCATTTCTGGCCACTTCAAATACAGTTGTAATTATATAAGCAACAGATTATGTTTCCTAATTTTGATTTTAAGCATTTTCCCAAGTGTTATCAAAGATATTTATTTTATAATTTTTGAAAACATGTTTTAGAAAGAAATTACTAACCCTTATGAATCTCATAAAAGTAGTTTGGACCCAGGGTATTGTAGTGGATATTGCGAAAGTGTCCACATTTACTCTATGAGACTTCCTAGGCAACCATTATCCCATTGTATGGCAATAGGAGGTCTGAGAGCATTCACAGCTGTATCACTCAACTGGGAACAGCCTTCACTCATTGTGAAATGATAGCTCAGAGGGTGTCCTTTCTAGAACACAGCCTGAGGTCAGCTGCTGGCCAATGATGGGGATGGGGTACAAATGTCTAACTTCTGTGCCTCAATTTGGAACAATGATGAAGCCCTGCCGGGGGCCAGCGTGAGGAATTCCGCCCATGGCAAAGGTCATGAGGAAGGAGGCTTGGCATACGCAAAGGCGTGATCAAGCCTCAGGAAACCCCCTGTTCCCGAGCATCTAGCCCCAAAACCAGAGTCTGTTTTATGCTCTCACCTACACCTCTGACTTTACGGGGGGCTCTCCCCCATAACCGTTTCTCTCTGAGAAGGAGTAAACGTGCAGCTCCAAGGCAATAAAAATTCTTTGGCGTGACAAGAGTGTTTCAGCTTACGGACTCCTCTGAAGGTTATCTAGCCCACTTGTATAGGTCTGTCCGGCCACATGTGATTGCTTACAGCCTCCCAACCTGAGAGGCATGAGATGTTTTAGACTTACTAAAGGCAAATTCTTTTGGGGAGTTAGAAATTGTTAGTATAGTTGGTTAGGAATTATATTGGTGAAGGGTTTTTCATTTGTTGTGTCAATAATTGCTGCTAATTCCCTGCTCTGGGTGGGACAAGGATGTCTCAGGTCAAACCTCTCTGCTGACAGACTAGCTTGTGTGACAGCACATGATTGTTTACTACCTCTCAACCATAAACAGCACAGAGAGTTTTGGAGTATTTTGAGAGTCTTAATTAGCATAGGACTTTTTCTTCTTGTTGAGTCAATGATCGCTGCCAGGGCTCTATATCCTTAGGTACCTGGGAATATATTAATCAATGTATTTGGAATATAGCAAAGTAAATATGGTAGTTTTTGATGTTAGCAATACTAGACTTTTTGAGTTAATGGATTTTCTCTTTTGTAATAGATCACTGTACTTTGTTATATATCACTGTGTCCTTGCTGTGTAAGAATGTAACTTTATCATATCTTAAGACTAAATAGATCTTAAGGGGAGCATTGGTGAAAGGATTTTCATTTGTTGGGTTGATGTTTGCTGCTAAATCTCCATGTTCCCTACCCTTATAATGAATATAACTAGCATATAGGAAGAAATAAGTATTAACCTTTAAGCATATAGGAGAAATAAGTATTAACCTTTAAGACTAATCATGTTAACCTTGGGTTAAATAAATTCCTTTCTTGATTGTAACTCACTACACCCTCACCCTATAGGAATGTAACTTTATTTGGAGGGTGGTGCCTGGTTTAAGAAAAAAACACCCTTGGAAGAAATAAGTTTTTCGGTTATCAGAAAGAAAGCATCATAAAATGTCAGCAGGTCTCACTCATGGCCAGAAGATGATGTACCTTTTTTATACATTTATGTGAAGCACCTGATTTTGATAAAGGTCAGAACTGCTGACCCCCGCGTGACTCTGTATTCATCCCTATGTGTAACAAAAGGTATATAAGCAAACCCAGAAATAAAGAAATCAGATCAGTTTCCGGAAAGACTGATTCCCCCATGTCGCTTCTTTCTTGCTCCCGTTTTTCTGGCTGAATTCCCATCTGGAGCATGGATGCTATTCCACGTAATCCAAGTTATTCAGCCTCTTTTTCTCCACTGATCTTCCTACTACACTATCCATTTCTAATCTCTCTATATCTGTGATTAAATATGTATTTTTCCAAAGACGCCGACTCCGTCCCCACCTTTGAATCACCCTGGATCCACCAGGGCTGGACCCCGGCAAAGCCCCATCCCAACTCCAGAGCTCCTGACAGAGTCAGCTGAGTCCCCCATTGTCATCATTCTCATTTGTATTTGTCATCTTCTCCCTCTCAATCTAATTTCTCATTTCTTTATTGGTGTATATTGGAAGAGTACTCCACAACAAAGCTTCTACTTTCTATCGCCCATTTCATGATCTGTTCCAGGAAACTCATGTAATACCATTATGCTTGGAGTAGCCTCAGGAAGCCCACTCTAAAATGAGAACTTAGGTTTGGATCTCTTGCCAGTGTATTGAATATTCATAAAATTGTATGCTAATTTGTCTACCAAGTCCTTTCTGCCTTGTAGAACATCAATTTGAAATTAAGGTTTATAAGTATTTCATATCAGTTATTCTGTCTTCTGAACAACAGATCCAAATAAATCTACCATTCTACTTGTTATTTATATTCAATTATTTGTTGTCTGATTCACTAATTTATATTATCATTCATTCTAAAACAAGAAATACCACCATAAAAATAAATCTTGAAAGATGGTACCTTTTTGTCCCATGTTTAACCATTACTCACATGGAGAAAATATTTTTATTAACAAAAACAATAGGAGTAATAGAAGTTACCATTATTCACTATCTGACCTGGGACATTTAAATATATTCTTTAATTTCACCTCAGTTTTGCAAGGAATATTACTATCAACAAGTAAATTTCATTTATCTAATCCTCATTGTAAATTACTGATGAAATTTTTAGCAAATGTATAAAACATAAAACTGATTTGGGTAAATGTTAAGGAACTGACAACTGCTTAAAGATAATAAATGACACAGACAACATCAAGCCCCATATCAAAAGGATTTCAAATCCCGAGGGCTTTCCATCTACTAGGTAGTTTCTTAAAGTGTACAGAAACTAATAGTCTGGGGGCATATATATACAGAGAGATTCAATTACAGCTAAAAAATAATCACATACAGCCAATTTAAATGTAGAAGAAGGAGGAGAAAAGGAGATGGAGGGGGAGCAGAGGAAGAAGGAGAAAGATGATATAGAAATTCAGCTATAGAAACTTACTCTAATCTATATGGGGAGCTCATAGTAATACAGGCTGAGTCCTACAAGGAAGTACTCTTAGAGACAGAAAATGAAAGATGCCAATCAGAAGACCTGGAACCAGAAACTGGCACAACATAGCTTCTACCCTATTCCATTGCTCAAAGCAGTCAGACTTTCAATATTTAAGACAGAATATAGACCAGATTTACTGACATGATGAAGGTTAAAAATTATGACTATCAATAAGCCTTGAGGTGACAGGATGAATATTTAGTGGAAATATATATATATATATATATATATATATATATATATATATATATAGTTATACATGTCTTATGCAAACTTGGGAAGACAAATATTTCCTCTGTTTCTCCTCTGTATCTTAGTATCATTTTCTACTCTCTCCCTCTCCTCTCCCTCCACTTCCTACTTCTTCCCTTCCTCCTTCCCCGCCATTTTTCTGTCTTATCACTTACCTTAGTGGTAAAATTCATAGAGACAATGCTATAGGTCTGGGGAAAAGAGGTTAAGCAGACAGTTTTCACAATGCCTAAGCACTGGAATGCTAAAGGCAAATCTTCCTTTCAATTCAGAAAGTTCTCAAGTTTAGAGTTCCATATAAAAAAAGTGTTGGAATTAAAACAAAAAAAAAAATCTTTAGGAATATTAAGGTGCTAGATCAAATTTGTTTCACTGGCATAAGATTTTAAACTTTATATATAATATCTTCATGCAGCATGTATTTCATGTAATGCCAGTGAATGTTCAAACTACCTCACAATTGCACTCATTTCACGTGCAAGCAAAGTAATGCTCAAAATTCTTCAAGCTAGTCTTCAGCAATACATGAACTGAGAACTTACAGCTGCAAAAGCTGGGTTTAGGAAAGGCAGAGGAATCAGAAATCAGTGTGTATACATTTTCTAAATAACTTCACTCTCTAGGAGTATTCGAATGAAATCAGAGATTTTCAAGATAAAAATGGGCTTCAAATCTAGTGCTTCATTTTATAGGTGCTGAGCTTGAGGTCCAGGGAAATTAAAGGACTTGTCTAATCACATAATTTTTGGTAAAGGCAGGACTAAAAATTAGGTATTTTATTAATATTCAGAATTTATTAGAATATAGCTTAATACTTCAATATACCAGCATCAGAACAATTCACATGTCAATATCCTTTTAGCTTTCAATTTTAGTTTGAGCAATCAATTTCTATTTATATAGAGATATATTTTAGGACTCATGCAACTTTATTATAATATTTAGTATACCTTTTTATATTTTTTTATTCCAAAGCAGGAGCATAAATATATTTGATAAAAGTTGCATTTTTTCCAGAACTGAATTAAACCTGAAAGGTGAATATGTGTGTGTTTAAATTCTCTCCATCTTAATATGCTCACATTTTTTATGAAATCTGAAAATCAGCTTTATGGAATTAATCTATTTTCTAATAACTTCAGTTGAAACCAGAGATGAGCAAATTAGATCTCCTTTTATGAGCAACAATAAGATATTGTGTACAAGCTTAAAAATCATGGACAGTTGGATTAAAACTCCAGTGACTCTGGCTACTTTACTTCTTTGCTTCTCAGGTTTCTCACCGAGCTTGTTTGTTTGAAAATTAGAAGTAATATATCCAACTCACCTAGAATAGCAAAGACCTTAAATATTTATTAGCTTTTTATCATTGGTCCTCAGAAACATTATGTTTACTAAGGAGATTGTGTAAACATTTTAAGATAGTAAATGCGTAAATATATACTGTCATTAAACCCCACTAATAATCAGAAATACATGTAAATAATTTAGCTACGTCCTTTAGGAAGTAAGTCCTGTATGCAGAAATGGTATCTTTCACTTTAATATCCTCAGAGGAACAAATAATGCCTTGTGTTCTAAGTCACTTAAGTCGTGTCAAACTCTTTGCCACCCCATAGACTGTAGCCCGCCAAGCCCCTCTGTCCACAGAATTCTCCAGGCAAGAATACTGGAGTGAGTTGCTATGCTCTCCTCCAGGGGCGTCTTCCCAACCCAGGGATGGAACCCAAGTCTCTTAGGTCTCCTGCATTGGCAGGTAGGTTCCTTTATCACTAGTGCCACCTAGGAAGCTGTAATGACTTTGGAAATCACTGGAATTTGTATCACTCAGTGAGAAGGTCTTTATCAGATATACAAGTTCCAACTGATTATCATTGTATGAGCTAATACATCAGTAGCCTGTATCAGGTTAATTTTTCAGTGCTTTTCAGCCCTAAAACATTGAGGTTAAGTCAACAATGACAGCTTCCAACAGAAAGTTTCATTGAAAATTGTCTGTTTGTGATTCTGGAGTTCTTTTCATTTTACTCATTTTTAACAAGGAAAGATAATAATTTCAGGTATGCATCTGATTTTAAGGAAATTTTTTTAGTTGATTAAAACTAGATTTGTGAAGTTATAGTCAGCTGACAAAATTATTTCTTAAACTGTGAAGACTTAAATATTTACATGAAAAACTTTAAGTAAAAATAGCACTCTAACAAATGAAATCACCTACTATAAGCATTGCTAACCTTGAGGAGATCAGCAATAAACCTTGGAGATATGGAACCATTATTTTAATAGAGTAGGTAAGATATTTGACTCTTTAGTAAATAGTTTAGATATAAGCTCAAATCTGTTAAAAATAAGACACAGAATAAGTATAAAAGTAACAAAGTTTCTAAATATTAATTAAAAAATTCACATTTTCCTTCACCTTTCTTTTATTTTTTTTCTCTTGTGATAACTGTTAAGATTTATTCTTAGCCCATTTCAATATACAGTAGTTAAATATAATCACCAGGCTATATATCAGTAATAATCCAAAGTTTTCAATTCTCAAAGCACTTGTGTCAAACAAAAGTTACTAATACTCAGAAGTTTTTTTTTTTTTTTTAGTTTGCTTAAAGCAAAGAATTTTAGAATAGAATTAAAGATATTTGAGACACAATACTTTATTTTTAAATTTAAAAGGGCACAAGTTGGCAAAGATATTTTCCCAGCTGCAAAATTCTAACAAAATTCTATACTCAAAAATCCCTTGTAGAGTGTGTATATAACTTTCAAGACTGATTTTTCTCATCGAACACTCTTTCCAAATATTCTCTATAATTTTTGTTTTTACTAGACTCTGACTCCTTAAAGGCAGGAACTGTATGACTTTATTTTAATTTTCCATGCCAATTACCTCTTAAATATGAGTTCATTTATTCAAGAATTAAATTCCACTCTTAACTACTAGCTTCCTACAAATTAAGGTTATCAAGACTCTGGAGCTAAACTCTCTTCATTTATAATCCATATCTATTGCATATGGGATAAGTATCTTAGTTTGCTTATCTACAAAATGGGAAGAATAATAGGCCTTATTTCCTAGGTTCTGTGAAGATTTAAAGTGTTAATACATATTAAAACAATTAGAAAATATTAAACATATTAAGCATATTAAAACATATTCATAGAATATATTAAAACAATATGAGAACAATGTGAGACATTCACTATTAAATGACAGTTAGGCAGTGGAGCACAGAGGTTAAGAGAATGGACTTGGGAACCTAAAGCCTGATTCTAACCCTGTTGCCAACAACAGGTGTTACCTGTAATTTTGTGCTCATTAATATCTGTATGACTCAATAGCTAACATCTATTTAGTTCAGTTCAATCACTCAGTCATGTCCAACTCTTTGTAACCCCATGGATTGCAGCATGCCAGGCTTCCCCGTCTATCACCAACTCCCAGAGCTTGCCCAAGCCCAGGTCCATCCAGTCAGTGACACCATCCAACCATCTCATCCTCTGTCATCCCCTCAGCTTTCTTTTTGGTTCAACTTTCACATCCATACATGACCACTGGAAAAAAAAAAAAAAACTCACTAAATGGACCTTTGTTGGCAAAGTAATTTCTCTGCTTTTCAATATGCTGTCTAGGTTGATCATAGCTTTTTTTCCAAGGAACAGGCGTCTTTTAATTTTATGGCTGCAATCATCTTCTGCAGTCATTTTGGAGCCCAGGAAAATAGTCTCTCACTGTTTCCATTGTTTCCCCATTTATTTGTCATGAAGTGATGGGACTTGATGCCGTGATCTTAGTTTTTGGGATGTGGAGTTTTAAGCCAGCTTTTTCACTCTCCTCTTTTCCTTTCATCAAGAGGCTCTTTAGTTCCTCTTTGCTTTCTACCATATGGGTGATGTCATTTGCATATCTGAGATTATTGATATTTATCCTGGCAATCTTGATTCCAGCTTGTGCTTCATCCAACCTGGCATTTCACACAATGTACTCTGTGTATAAGTCAAATAAGCAGGATGACAATACACAGCCTTGACATATGCTGGAATAATGATAACAATATTCCTATTGCAGAAAAATATATGATGCCTACGGATTTAAGGATTAACTATATATCTCAAGAGGTATTCCATGAAACTGTTCTTACTGCCAGTGAATGCTTTCCTTTCAAACTTCTGTATGGTTTGCTACCCCAGTATACTGAGCTGGAGTTTATGTGAGCCTTGAAGTCTTACTCTACTGTAAGTAAACTAGAAACAACTTCTTTCTTTTTTGCATTCCATTCCTGGAAGGCTTTAAAAGTAGGGTTACTCCCATAACAGAACAGGAACCACTAACAAATCACTCCAAAAGTAGTGAGTCTGAGAGATCATATACCTTAAAGGAAGGTTAAACTGAGTTATGAATTTAAAAGAAAGAGGGAAAAAAAGAGAAGGGGGGCAGCAAATGAGGAATGGAGAGAGAAGTGGAATAAAAATATTTAAAAGCTTTAATATTTACTGTTATTTCCTTTCCTCGAGTATAAAATTCACCTGTAATGCCTCACAATTACTTTATTTTAAGAGTTTGGAAACATATTTTAGTTACTAGACACTTCCTTTATGAAAACAGTAGAGAAAGATCTCTCAGTTCAGTTCATTTCAGTCTCACAGTCGTGTCCGACTCTTTGTGACCCCATGAATCGCAGCACGCCAGGCCTCCCTGTCCATCACCAACTCCCAGAGTTCACTCAGACTCACGTCCATCGAGTCCGTGATGCCATCCAGCCATCTCATCCTCTGTCATCACCTTCTGCTCCTGCACCCAATCCCTCCCAGCAACAGAGCCTTTTCCAACGAGTCAACTCTTCGCATGGGTGGACAAAATACTGGAGTTTCAGCTTTAGCATCATTCCGTCCAAAGAACACCCAGGGTTGATCTCCTTCAGAATGGACTGGATGGATCTCCTTGCATCCTTGAGAGTCTCCAAGGGACTCTCAAGAGTCTTCTCCAACACCACAGTTCAAAAGCATCAATTCTTCGGCGCTCACCCTTCTTCACAGTCCAAATCTCACATCCATACATGACCACAGGAAACACCATAGCCTTGATTAGACGGACCTTAGTCGGCAAAGTAATGTCTCTGCTTTTGAATATGCTATCTAGTTTGATCATAACTTTTCTTCCAAGGAGTAAGCATCTTTATTTATTTTTCTTTTCTTTTAATTTTTTTTAATTTTAAAATATTTAATTCTTACATGCATTCCCAAATATGAACCCCCCTCCCACCTCCCTCCCCATAACATCTCTCTGGGTCATCCCCATGCACCAGCCCCAAGCATGTTGTATCCTACGTCAGACATAGACTGGCGATTCAATTCTTATGTGATAGTATCCATGTTAGAATGCCATTCTCCCAAATCATCCAACCCTCTCCCTCTCCCTCTGAGTCCAAAAGTCCGTTATACACATCTGTGTCTTTTATGCTGTCTTGCATACAGGGTCGTCATTGCCATCTTTCTAAATTCCATATATATGTGTTAGTATACTGTATTGGTGTTTTTCTTTCTGGCTTACTTCACTCTGTATAATCGGCTCCAGTTTCATCCATCTCATCAGAACTGATTCAAATGAATTCTTTTTAACCGCTGAGTAATACTCCATTGTGTATATGTACCACAGCTTTCTTATCCATTCATCTGCTGATGGACATCTAGGTTGTTTCCATGTCCTGGCTATTATAAACAGTGCTGCGATGAACATTGGGGTACATGTGTCTCTTTCAATTCTGGTTTCCTCGGTGTGTATGCCCAGCAGTGGGATTGCTGGGTCATAAGGTAATTCTTTTTGCAATTTTTTAAGGAATCTCCACACTGTTCTCCATAGTGGCTGTACTAGTTTGCATTCCCACCAACAGTGTAGGAGGGTTCCCTTTCCTCCACACCCTCTCCAGCATTTATTGCTTGCAGATTTTTGGATCGCAGCCCTTCTGACTGGTGTGAAGTGGTACCTCATTGTGGTTTTGATTTGCATTTCTCTGATACTAAGCGTCTTTAGAAAGATCTCTAATATTATACAAATATGCTTTCCCTATGAAGGCATGGATCACATGCAAGTCTCCAAGCCAGCAATCTATTTACTTCAACATATAGCAAGAGAAAACCTTGGGATGGGCATATAGGCTTGTAAAAAATACATGTCCTGGTAATAAGTATCACAGAATTCACCTTTGGATTCTATCTGAAAGATGTCTCTGCTCTTCTTTTACAGTTTGATATCTGAATACTCAGGCCAGAAGATTCCTTTTCTTTCTGCTTTGTCTTCAGTACTATGTACATTTTACTTTTTTTTTTTTTCTTCAAGTATCAACTCTTGATTATACTTCATTAATGTACTCAGTGGCTTGGCTTTCTAAAAATTTCCTTTTTTTTTTTTTTGACCATGATTTCAATAGAACTATACTCTAGTGCTTCCCAAGTGATGCTAATGGTAAAGAAGGAGAGATGTGAGATATGAGTTTGATCCCTGGGTTGGGAAGATCCCCTGGAGGAGGGCATGGAAACCCACTCCAGTTTTCTTGCCTGGAGAATCCCATGGACAGAGGAGCCTGGTGGGCTATAGTCCATAGGGTTGCAGAGTCAGACACAACTGAAGCAACTGAACATGCAAGCATATTCTAATGCTGACCTTGACAACTTGGCGTGGTACTTCCCCTCTAAGTTTACAATTATTATTATTATTTTTAATGAATCTGCAGTGGGTGATATTTCAACAGGTTTAAATGATACCTTTATTCTAAGAGAACAGAAACATAAGCAAGCTGGTCTAAGAATTAGAAGATAAATTCCTTTCCAACAACATTCATGAGCACATGGGGGAAACACATACACTTGTCAATTTGCTGTCATTCTACAACATGAAGAGTTATACAGAGCAAGTGATCTGGGATGCCTATTTAAAAGAACAATGTCTTAGATTCAAAATTCTCATTTTATTTATAACCAAACTTACGTCTAAAATTTCTGACACAACTACAACCTTGAATTTCACCTGAACTTGAAATTCCATGTCAGCACTGAGCCTCATGATTTCTCAATCCAACTACATCTCAGTCTCCACCCATTCCTGAACCTTATTCCCATCCTCATGTCCTGTTTCATTAAAAGGTAGTATGACTGATGATTGGTACTAAAGATGTAAAGTGTACTAATTTCCTTTGTTGGCTACTTTTAGATGTCCAAGAACAAAATTTGTTGTATTATATCAAACCTTCATATAGCCATTTAAAATTACTTATCCAATGCTGCAGTAAGACTATATCCCTGTTTACTACTAGCAAGATAACTTATCCTCTTCTGGAATAGATTTTAAAAAAAAGTCTTTCCTGATGTTCTCATTTTATTTTTCTTTAATTTGTTTTTGTGGTGGTGGTTTAGTTGCTAAGTCATGTCTGATTCTTGTGACCACATGGACTGTAGCCTGCCAGACTCCTCTATCCAAGGGATTCTCCAGGCAAGAATACTGGAGTGGGTTGCCATTTCCTTCTCCAGGGGATCTTCCTAATCCAGGAATTGAACCCAGTCACCTGTCTTTTAGGCAGATTCTTTACCCGCTGAGCTATGAAGGAAGATCCAAAATTTATATCCTTATTTCTATTCATTGTGACCATTGATCTCAGATTTTTAAAAACCCAGTTTCAATGCAATTTATACCATGCAAAATTAAATTGAAAGTTCAAATAGGTATTGTAATCATTTTAAAAAATTCTGCTTAAATTATGCAGATAATATAAAATTAACTCTCAAGCAGAATGGTCTGTAGACAAACCCCTGTGGTCTTCAGAACTGGGTAACATTATGCAGCTATTTCAGATAATGCAAGAAATTCATTATTACATAAAATCTTGCCTGCTTTTTGCACATGTCAGAGGAACCAATGATATTTTCTAAAGTGAATCATTGCCCTGTAGCATTACTCTGTGCCAACCACCTCCAGCTGCTTTCTCAGACCCACTTTTTGTGCTTGTAATTTTCTTTTGTTCCTCATCTCCTGAAGTATTAGGACTAAGGCTGGGGATTTCTCTTGTTCCTGTGCCTTTACTTGACCTCTCTCTTTACCTCTGGAGCTGTCAGAATCCAAAGAGTAATATATGAAACACCACATTGAATATTAGCAACATTTTCATCCATCAATAGATAGTGAGCAAAATGTCTAACTGACAGCTGACAAAGCTTTTCTTGTCTTCAGTCCCATGGCACAATTCTAACAGTTGCAGTTTTCCCAGATGTATATGGATGCTGACTGTGCTAGTTGACATGCTGTTCTTAGCAAAATGCAATGTGTTCAATCAAGCTGGTAGAGCCAGAGTCCATAAATTTATCATGCAAATGTTAGTGGTGAGAAAGCCTTCTCAAAGGATGCTGATGCAAAGCGACCCAGGATTGGTTTCTCTTTCCAACCAGATACTTCATTCAGTGCTATTGTTGATCTCAACAGCCCTGGATCCAAGTTTCTCACCACCATTCAAAACACTGGTAACATTTATTTCAAAAGAGTAGTTATAATGAAAAATTCTCCATTTTGTAAAATGAGCACACACCAACAAAGATTTTCCAGACTCATTATATATGCAAGGACATTGTCAGAAAATCTACCAGGATAACACTTTGCCTTTGCTGAAACAGAAGGAAAGATGTGAACTATATGTAAGAATTTTAGAGCTCCACTAAATTACAACAGGAAAAAACGCTAAACATAAATTTTACTAATAAAATTGGCTGTACTGCTTTCAAAAATAGATATCTAATATTTATTTGCCAAAATTCACATTGATAAATATAAAATTTATATAACATGGAATCTCACATTTTATATCTAAATAACCTTAAACAATCTAAGAATAATGATCACCAGAAGCCCTCATTTACCTGAAACACAATAAAAAGTTAAAACTACACATAGTGACCACTGAATGTATCAGTAATATTAATATTTTAAAAAATTATTTAGAGACATTTTGATGTTTTTTAGACCAGAGAGAATTGGGGAATCATTGATTTTAAGAGCTTTTGTTAACAGTGCTATTTTGCATTTGTCATGTATTAGTGGAAACAAAGATTTTTTTCAGAACCACATCAGGGGCTATGACATCTCAAATGTTATAATTCTTCACTATGGAGAACAGTGTGGAGATTCCTTAACAAATTGCAAATAGAACTACCTTATGACCCAGCAATCCCACTTCTGGGCATACACACCGAGGAAACCAGAATTGAAAGAGACACATGTACCCCAATGTTCATCGCAGCACTGTTTATAATAGCCAGGACATGGAAACAACCTAGATGTCCATCAGCAGATGAATGGATAAGAAAGCTGTGGTACATATACACAATGGAGTATTACTCAGCGGTTAAAAAGAATTCATTTGAATCAGTTCTGATGAGATGGATGAAACTGGAGCCGATTATACAGAGTGAAGTAAGCCAGAAAGAAAAACACCAATACAGTATACTAACACATATATATGGAATATAGGAAGATGGCAATGACGACCCTGTATGCAAGACAGGGAAAGAGACACAGATGTGTATAACGGACTTTTGGACTCAGAGGGAGAGGGAGAGGGTGGGATGATTTGGGAGAATGACATTCTAACATGTATACTATCATGTGAATTGAATCGCCAGTCTATGTCTGACGCAGGATGCAGCATGCTTGGGGCTGGTGCATGGGGATGACCCAGAAAGATGTTATGGGGAGGGAGGTGGGAGGGGGGTTCATGTTTGGTAATGCATGTAAGAATTAAAGATTTTAAAATTTAAAAAATAAAAAACTAAAAATAAAAAAAATAAAAATAATAAATTTAAAAAAAAAAAAAGTTAAAATAGAATCCTCTGATGTAGGTAATTTTATTCCCAGTTTTTCTCAGCTATTTTTCTGACATTTTCATTCTGCTCTTGGGATTACCCAGTAGCTTTTTTTTTTACTCTTAACCATGTGACATATTTCCACTTCTGTTATTTACTTTAGAGAAACATAAATGTATACAAACAGGAAAACCTGCCCTTGGATCTCTATCGTAAATCTACTTGCAATCACCAAAACCTAGAAAGAACTCAAATGTTTTTCTACAAATGATAATCTCCAATAAATCCATATAGTGGAATAACATTCATCAAAAAAAGAATGTTATTTATAAATGTAGCAACTTGAATTCACCTTCAAGATATTATACTCAGTGAAAGAAGCCAGTCATATAAAGTTACATATTCTATGACATTATATGGTGTTCTCAGGCTTCCCTGGTCGGCTCAGAAGGTAAAAAATCTGCCTGCAATGCAGGAGACGTGGGTTCGATCCCTGGATCAGGAAGATGGCCTAGAGAAGGGAATGGCCACTCGGTCCAGTGTTCTTGCCTGGAGAAATTCATGGATAGAGGAGCCTGGCAAGCTACAGTTCATGGGTTCACTGAGTTGGACATGACTGAGCGAGTAACACACATATGGTATTCTCAAAACGATAAAATCATCATTCTTTGTCTGATTTTAGAGATAGTGAAGGAAATGGCAACCTTCTCCAGTATTCTTGCCTGGAAAATCCCAGGGACAGAGGAGCCTGGTGGGCTGTCATCTACGGGGTCACACAGAGTTGGATGCAACTGAAGTGACTTAGCAGCAGCAGCAGCAGCAGCAACAGAGATAGAGAAATATTATTTTAAAGGTATAGCACAAAGGAGGTTTTGGGGAGTGAGGGAACTATTATATATGCTTATTGTTCTAGTTGGTTACATGAATCTACACATTTATAATTCACAGAGATGTATGCCAAAAAAGTAAATTTTAAAATGTAATTATTAAAATAAGACTTGAAGACAAAACAAATGTTAGATAACTTTCACAGAGCCTGGGGAATTTTATTCCCTAGAACAAATAGAATTTTATAATATTCTTTTAAATTTGAAAGGCCATCTTATGGTTTACACAAATTTATCAAAATTAAGAACCTTGAACTTATTTAAAACCATTTGCTTTTATAATATCAAGTATCTTGGTGTAACACAGTCTTATTTATAATTATCCTATTCTTCTTATCCTGCTCAGTAATCTAATTTTGTTAATTTAAAAATTAACCACGTAGGCCAACCACTAAAATCATATTCCACTAATTGTAGATCATTAAAAGGAACCTTAATACTGTTGGCCATTTAGGAAGGTCACAAAGTTGATGAAGAGAAGTGCCTGGATTCCTTTCCTTTCCTCTATGTTAGAAGTCTCTTTCTAACTGAGTATATTTAGTGAGTGAAAGCTGCCAAGATCTTCCAGTTTGGAAATTGGAGATACTTAATTCTTGAGCACATGGCTCAAAAACATTAACATTTTAAACTTGGCATAAACCTCAGTCTGAGGGAAAAACAGCTGCTTTGCTAGGCATTGGGGGAAAAAATGATCATTAAAAAGTTTTAAATAAGTGGGAAATGCTATTCTGCCTGATCATTAGAAAGTTTTGTGAAAAGTTAGCAGTTGAGGAAAAGCTCACCCCCACCTCATTAGATGTTACAGTCAATATGATATGTGAACACATGGAAAAGAAATACATTCTGCTGAACATTGTATTAAAACAGAAATTTGTAGAGTAAGCACAATAATTCTTTGGAATTATTTAGGGTTTTTCCCTCAAGTTGAATATGCAGTTCACTCTTGAGGGGTACATAAAAGGGGGATGTTTGATGTGGACTTCTGGTATATTTCCCTGGTATATTTTCTTTTTTGGTAAATTGAAGTATGATAGTGGACATATGATATTATGTTCATGTCAAATTTCACAACATAGTGTCATTTAACTATTGCCATCTTAAGACATTTTGTTTGATGCATTTATCCAAAAATTGATATTGCATTATGTAGCAAGCAAGCAAAAAACTTTATTAAATAAAATAAGAGTATTCCCTGTTGGCTCAGAGAGTGAAGTCTGCCTGCAATGTGGCAGATCTGGGTTCGATCCCTGGGTTGGGAAGATACCCTGGAGAAGGACACAGCGACCCACTTCAGCATTCTTTTCTGGAAAATCCCATGGACAGAGGAGAATGGTGGACTACAGTCCATAAGGTCGTAAAGAGTTGGACAGGACTGAGCAACTTCACTTTCACTTGTCAGAGTAATGTAACATATTGTGATGAAGAAATGTTGCTTTTCCATTTTCCTTTGTTGTCTCTCCCTTTTTCTTTCTCCTCCCCTCTTTTCCTCCTTCTTTCTTTTTCTTTTCTTATTCATTTTAAACTTTAATACAGAATGACATAGAACTTCATTCTACAATAATCCTATGAACAGAAGAAAGAGAAATAAAAGGTTAAAATTAATAGAGGCAACTTTGGTCAAGAAATTATGTATATAATATATAAAGATCTCTATAATTTGCTTTCTTGAATGTTGCCTATGATAAATCTGATGTTTGATGGAAATAAGTATGGAATTTCACCACTGAGTCTTTGGCTATAAGCATCTTACACTAGTCAGCTTTGTTTGTATTCATATTCTTTTGATCATTCCAAGCATTATTCAGATTACTTAAAACTCACAGAAGGGAATGGTAATTCCTTCTCAAAAGTCAGTCCAAAGCCATCCACTCTGAGAAAGCATATATGGCCTGTGAGTACACAATTCAAAGTATAATGACCAGCCAGTTTTTAAAAATAGCATATTTACCAAAGAAAAAAGTAATCTCTGCTAACATTTAAATCTGGAATACTTGTCCAAAATATACATCACTGTGTCTTAAATCTTTTGTTCTTTCTTTTTGTTGTAGTACATTCTTTCAAATTATGAAAAATAGTGTTTACATGATAGATAAATAGTTATTATCCACCAATTTTATGCAATGGTTAGTTTTGAGCATTTGTCTATGTCATAGACAATCACCTTTTTAAGAAAGATTTTTTTTATATTTTTATATTCACATCAAATAAGATCTATCACATCAAATAAGAAATTTTTATATTCACATCAAAAAAGTTTTACTTTTTATTTAGGAATAAAAACTTCAGTGTATATATTATTGTTTTTTCACTATGTTCCATTCAGAAAATTAAGTCAGCTAGGGAGTAACTCTTCCCTTTTATTATCCTGTGTGTGTGTATGGACTTTTCTGGAGGCTCAGATGGTAAAGAATCTGTCTGCAATGCAGGAGACCTGGGTTTGATCCCTGGGTTGGGAAGATCCCATGGAGGAGGACATAGCAATCCTTTCCAGTATTTCTGCCTGGAGAATCCCTATGGACTTTAAGAATGACAAAGAGACAAAAGATTTCCCTAAAAAGTCAACTTTCCTGAATTTTTGAACAGAAGTTTTTTTTCCTTGTTTTCACTGAGTGAAAGTTGACATATCATTTTGACTGCATTCTATATTTAATGTTTTGCATGAAGAATGTCTCTCACTTTCTGATGATCATTCGATCCCTCTCTCCCCATTATCACATATTAGTGAGAACACTGACCCATTAAGATTTGCTCTATCCATTGAAAAGTAAATAGAATGTTAGTGAAAGCTTTCTGGCCAGAATTTTGAATTTCAGATTCATTTGTATTGCCAACATGCTCTAATTGAGAATTCATCCACGATTTAAAATTTGATTAAGCTTGTTAGAAAAGTTCTTTAGGTTTTTGTTTGTTATGTTTTATACAGTACGTAAACAATGATCTTAATCTATACTGCTTCCATGGACTCCATTGTTTTATACTATAACTGCTCATAATTAATGAGTGCATAGAAAGTGGTTAAGTTTGCAAGGTAACATAATGGGATAGAATCAGACTGTACAAATTCATTCAGTCATCAGTTTGCAGAAGGATTTGCAGCTTAATCAGTTAGGGTCCACAGGCTGATCTAATGAGAATAGGACTCAGGAAAAATGACCAATTATCTCAAAATGATCTGATGGGGATATAGGAAACTTTTAGCCAGGTAGGACTTTTGACATTGGAATGGCAAGAAAAGAATTACAATAATCATACTAAGTATTCTTATTAATATTATTATATAAACAGACACACATATATAACATATCTACATATAGTATACAATACTGCTACATATATATATTTTTATATTTAATATATATAGTATGTTCATACTGTATGTATTTTAATAGATACTGTATATATATATGTGTATATATATAGAGAGAGAGGGATTTATAGATAGATGGATAGATTATTATATATATTCTTAAGCATCACTTCAAGCTATTTAATTAAAATCCCCTCTATGAGATGAGAATTTTTATTTATATTTTAAAGAAGGGACTTGTCACTTTAATTTTTTAAAACATAAATTTGAACTTTATAACTGATAATAGTTTCAACATTTCAGCATCATTTTGAAAGTATGGAACTTGTACTAGTAGAAATGCTATGACAAAATCTGAATCTTGGACTTTGCTATAACAAATAAGAAAGTTTTACATGATAACTTATTACATTAAGTTTGTTATAATTTTTAAGACTGAAGGTCTTGCATTCTGAAAAGTATTGCTTTATATTGTATGCTATGATACACAATGGATAAAATATATGTGGCTTACTGAATTTATCTTATAAAATATTTAGAAATTTGCTATCACCTAATACAAGGTAGCTAAATCTAACCAGCTTGTTTCATTATCTTTCTCATAAAATAATTCTACAATATAAATTTAGGATACCTAATCCAAACTCTCTGAGCCTGTGGACCTCAGAAACATTTTTATTGTACAGTTAATACACACAAACTATTTGGCTTTAATTATATTAGCAGTGCCATCTATATTATGAAATTTTCCACTTACATAATTTCTGAAAATATAGAAGTGTTAATAACTTTGCTACACAACTGGCATGAACAAATACTATGACAAACTATTTTATGATTTCAGATTTAATATTTGATCCTGCATGTAAAATGAATTACTTTTCTTGTGTGAAACAATTAATTTTTCTTCACAGATATTTATGTGTGAAATTAAATATTTCATACGTTCATTAATTATATAATTTTAGAAATCAGCCACTCTGAGGTGCAGTAATCAACTTTTCCATTTGTGTGAAAGCTAATTCTTTAATGGGCAGTAATAATTTTCTCTGCCTAGTGAGTCATCATGCATGCCCCGCATACTGAATACTTAAAACACTATTTTCATCATCATCAACAATATTGGACTGTGTCTTCCAACACAAAATTTTGTCCTTTGAATTACATAAATACTTCTCTTTATGTTAACTGCATTGTTAAATCTCAGCATAATTTTACCCTTCAATAGGCCAGCCATATCATCATGAATTCATATTTTTATGAAAGTTCCCTTGTATGTTATTTATTAATTCTTATTAAATACCTGTTGAAGAAGTCATAGAAATGGGACCAAATTTTTAAGAGAGAAGTGCAAAATGACACTTGTGTTTAATGACATTTGTATATGGCTGAAATAAAGCATAAGTAAGTCATTCTAAATATTAAGCACAGTACATAAACTTATTTTCAAACTGATAAACTTAATATTTTTAAAAGTAGAAGTTAAACTACTGTTATTTTTACTTGGAAAAACTGTGAAACCAGAAATTTCAAAAACAAATTATCTTCCTAAAATTGTAGCATATTATCATAACCATATAGAGCAAATATGAAGTGTATTTATTCTCAATGAGATAGAGTATTTATTCTCTATGAAAAAATTTGTATGGAGCAAAATGGAATACATTATAAAATGTAATTAAATCAGAATATATTATAAAAATAATACTTCCCTTTCATGCAAACTAGTTTTCATTCAGATTTGAAATCCAAATATATAATTTTTGAACTTCTGATAGGAATATTTGATCCATGATTGAATTTAACTGCGTCACTATGTTTCTCTCAGGTAAAACATTAAGCATAAAATGAAACAAAAACAAGTCTTTTATTTTCCAAGAATATTAACGTCCTTAAAAACAAAGTAGAAATGATGCTTTTAGGACATGTGGCAGTAGAATTAATATTTTGGGTTGAGACTAATCAGCAGTTAAAATGGAGATTGCCAGTGTCTAAGTCTAAGGACAAATTTGGATCTCAGTGGCTCTAGCGGTTAAAAAAAGAAACCTGGTTGCACTGCAGGAGACTTAAGAGATGTGGGTTCAGTCCCTGGGTTGGAAAGATCCCCTGGAGGCAATCCGCTCGAGTATAATTGCCTGGAGAATCCCATGGTCAGAGAAGCCTGGTGGGCTACAGTCCACAGTGTCACAAAGAGTTGGACACAACTAAAGCAATTGAGCACACAAGAAAAATATTAATTTAGGGGGAGCTGTAGCAATTCACTATTTCCAGTCTTAGTATTGTCTTCCTATGGATATAATTTTCAAAATAATTCCATTTTCTACTTCCTTAGCTTTTGATCTAGATTGATCCATAAATTTGTTGCACAATATGATGTTTATCAATAGTTTTGTGCTTCATGGCAAACTCTGTTCAAAATAACTGCAAATTAAAAATAAAACCAGGTAGATATATTCCTAAGTATTTTATTCTTTTCGTTGCAATGGTGAATGGAATTGTTTCCTTAATTTCTTTTTCTACTTTCTCATTATTCGTGTATAGGAATGCAAACTATAAAACACTGATGAAAGAAATCAAAGAGGACACTAATAGATGGAGAAATATACCATGTTCATGGATTGGAAGAATCAATATAGTGAAAATGAGAATACTACCCAAAGCAATTTACAAATTAAATGCAATCCCTATCAAGCTACCAGCCATATTTTTCACAGAACTAGAACAAATAATTTCAAGATTTGTATGGAAATACAAAAAACCTCAAATTGCCAAAGCAATCTTGAGAAATAAGAATGGAACTGGAGGAATCAACTTGCCTGACTTCAGGCTCTACTACAAAGCCACAGTCATCAAAACAGTATGGTACTGGCACAAAGACAGACATATAGATCAATGGAACAAAATAGAAAGCCCAGAGATAAATCCACACACATATGGACACCTTATCTTTGACAAAGGAGGCAAGAATATACAATGGAGTAAAGACAATCTCTTTAACAAGTAGTGCTGGGAAAACTGGTCAACCACTTGTAAAAGAATGAAACTAGATCACTTTCTAACACCACACACGAAAATTAACTCAAAATGGATTAAAGATCTAAATGTAAGACCAGAAACTATAAAACTCCTAGAGGAGAACATAGGCAAAACACTCTCAGACATAAATCACAGCAAGATCCTCTATGATCCACCTCCCAGAATTCTGGAAATTAAAGCAAAAATAAACAGATGGGATCTAATTAAAATTAAAAGCTTCTGCACAACAAAGGAAAATATAAGCAAGGTGAAAAGACAGCCTTCTGAATGGGAGAAAATAATAGAAAATGAAGCAACTGACAAACAGCTAATCTCAAAAATATACAAGCAACTTCTGCAGCTCAATTCCAGAAAAATAAATGACCCAATCAAAAAATGGGCCAAAGAACTAAATAGACATTTCTCCAAAGAAGACATACGGATGGCTAACAAACACATGAAAAGATGCTCAACATCACTCATTATTAGAGAAATGCAAATCAAAACCACAATGAGGTGCCACTTCACACCAGTCAGAATGGCTGTGATCCAAAAATCTGCAAGCAATAAATGCTGGAGAGGGTGTGGAGAAAAGGGAACCCTCCTACACTGTTGGTGGGAATGCAAACTAGTACAGCCACTATGGAGAACAGTGTGGAGATTCCTTAACAAATTGCAAATAGAACTACCATATGACCCAGCAATCCCACTGCTGGGCATACACACTGAGGAAACCAGAATGGAAAGAGACATATGTACCCCAATGTTCATCGCAGCACTGTTTATAATAGCCAGGACATGGAAACAACCTAGATGTCCATCAGCAGATGAATGGATAAGAAAGCTGTGGTACATATACACAATGGAGTATTACTCAGCCATTAAAAAGAATTCATTTGGATCAGTTCTGATGAGATGGATGAAACTGGAGCTGATTATACAGAGTGAAGTAAGCCAGAAAGAAAAACACCGATACAGTATACTAACACATATATATGGAATTTAGAAAGATGGCAATGACGACCCTGTATGCAAGACAGCAAAAAAGACACAGCTGTGGATAACGGACTTTTGGACTCAGAGGGAGAGGGAGAGGGTGGGATGATTTGGGAGAATGGCATTCTAACATGGATACTATCATGTAAGAATTGAATCGCCAGTCTATGTCTGACGTAGGATACAGCATGCTTGGGGCTGGTGCATGGGGATGATCCAGAGAGATGTTATGGGGAGGGAGGTGGGAGGGGGGTTCATGTTTGGGAACACATGTAAGAATTAAAGATTTTAAAATTAAAAAAATAAGAAAAATTAAAAAAAATAAAAATAAAACCAAAACAAACAAACAAAAACAACTATCAACTGGGGAAATTTTACCAGTTTATGGCTAATATGATAAAGCTACATCACAGACTTCATGGTGCCTTACAATCATGAATACTTGGTTCTCATGGGTACATAACATTTCAAATCCAACACAATTTTTTGGATGAATTTATTCGGTGACATTAAAATTATGAATCATTTCCTGATTGACAATAAAAATGCTCAACCTTTTGAGAAGAATGAGTCCTTTCCTGCATTTCAAGAGCTCTTTTGGGTCCTTGAAATATTTATTTCACCATCAATTTTCATATCATATATATCTACATTATTCCAGAGATACCTGTGTGAATAGAAAAATGATTGCATTTTCTACAAGAAAGATTTGTCCTTATTCCCCCAACTCCTCCATAAGGACCCCAATATACTCTTTCTCAGTATGTTAGCAGACCTCCAATGAGCCACACTTATTAATAGATTTATGTTGATGGTGACCATTTCCAGAAGAAGTTTTTGATTTAAACTCCCAATTTCATGTCTCTCATCTCCCAACTTAGTGTGTAGGAGTTGAGAGATGGAAGGTGGTAATATCAGCTTTTGCATTTATAAAAGCTAGCTGTTTAATTTCTGTAGTTCTTGGCATACGTTAATTATCTGAAAGAGAAATTTCCCCCAGTATGGCTTCTGTCTTTCCCACTTTAGCATTCTCAACTCTAGCTCCATTAGTACTTCTCTTTCTCCATATAGGAACACTTCCCACCTAAGCACTTATCACAATTTTAGTGCTTCAGCACATAATTATCTTTTTGAAAAATAGCTTTAAAAAACTTAGAATGCATTTGCAACTATATGATGAGTGAGGAAAAAGTTATTTCTATTACAACCTAAAATTGCAAAGTGATGTCAAAAAAATCAGTAACTGGTCCTAAAAATTGCCTATTTCAGAAAAATTTGATTGTGTATAAATTAATTAAATATTTAATTGTCTTCAGCCAAAATGTGTTTGTTCATATTGCATTAGATATGGCTCCCTTTAAATGTGCATACAGAGACCCACACAATTGTAACAAATCCTCCAAAATACGTATTCCTAAACTCCAGTTGTACAAGATCAGTCAACTATGGCCAGCAGGCCCTTTTATCTGTGTAAATAGAATTTTATTAAAACAAAGACATGCCTATTCACTTACCTATTGTGTATGGCTGCTTTCCTAGTATAGTCAAAGTGTGGCTGCAATAGACACTTTTGATCCACAAAACCTTTAATTTTACTATTTGGCCCTTCAAGGAAGAGTTTGTTGATGCCAGCATAACAAAATATTTCCTTGATGGCAGTTTCTGAAATAATTTATGCTACAAATTATGTTGATTTTCTACCCTACTGTGTGCTCTGTTAGGAACAACTTCTCTCAACATAGCTGAGCAACAGTTCATTAGTTTTGTACTTGTGACTTGTACAGTGACTCTTCAAGAACACTTCATAATCCATTTGCTGATGGACCTCATCTGAGATTCTCCTTCCACATATTCTGCTAAGTGTGCAATGTGATACTAACTCCCCATAGTCAGTTGGATAAAAACATTATCTCAAGTAGATCAATCAAATTTTCTTCCTCAAATAGTATAAAGTTAGTTATTATCCATGAATGCTCATCCTGTAAAGTGATATGTGTTTTAGGCTGGAGTTGTCATACCAAGAATGCAGTTTTGAACTATACATGATATTGAACAAATGGAGATATATCTGCAGGAAAAAAAAGTAGAAGGTAAAAATACTAAAAAAGAAGCAGAGAAAAGAAATGTACAAAAAGATAAGAGAATCTGCCTTGATTCTGAAGAATGACTAAAGAGTTTCGAGTTGAATTGATTATATGCAAAGAAAATGGAAGGTACTACATACATAAATATAAAAAGCATAACTTATAACTTATAAGAACAATGGTTAAATAAAAATAATCCAAAAAGACTGGGAAGATAAAAATAGAACAGAGAAAGAATGAGAAAGAAAAGAGAAGAGTGGAAAGAGAAGACATTATAAGACAGGAAGAAGAGACATAGAGAAATATTTTAGAAGGTCCAATATTCATATTATCAGACTTCAAGAAAATGGTTACACAGAAAATATATAAAATCATATACTAATTTATTTATTCACCAAGGTGTATTTTTTTGGCTTCAGTTCAGTTCAGTTCAGTCGCTCAGTCGTGTCTGACTCTTTGTGACCCCATGAATCACAGCACGCCAGGCCTCCCTGTCCATCACCAATTCCCGGAGTTCACTCGGACTCACGTCCATCGAGTCAGTGATGCCATCCAGCCATTTCATCCTCTGTTGTCCCCTTTCACTCCTGCCCCCAATCCCTCCCAGCATCAGAGTCTTTTCTAATGAGTCAACTCTTTGCATGAGGTGGCCAAAGTATTGGAATTTCAGCTTTAGCATCATTCTTTCCAAACAACACTCAGGGCTAATCTCCTTTAGTATGGACTGGTTGGATCTCCTTGCAGTCCAAGGGACTCTCAAGAGAGAAGAAGAGTCTCTCTTCTCCAACACCACACTTCAAAAGCATCAATTCTTCGGTGCTCAGCTGTCTTCACAGTCCAACTCTCAGATCCATACATGACCACTGGAAAAACCATAACCTTGACTAGATGGACCTTTGTTGGCAAAGTAATGTCTCTGCTTTTGAATATGCTATCTAGGTTGGTCATAACTCTTCTTCCAAGGAGTAAGCATGTTTTAATTTCACGGCTGCAATCACCATCTGCAGTGATTTTGGAGCACCCCCAAAATAAAGTCTGACAATGTTTCCACTATTTCCCCATCTATTTTCCAGGAAGTGATGGGACCGGATGCCATTATCTTTGTTTTTGGCTTACTCTTCCTGAAATCTGAAAATTCTTGGAGTAAACATCTTACATTCACTTTATGTCTTCCTGGGTTATTGATTTGAAGCTCATCTTTTTGGTGCGGCCTTCTCTTAGTTACCAAATCTAATTAGATTTGCATATGCCAAACACATCTTCTCAGATCCATGCCAATTTCCTTCACTCTACTTAACCTGAGATTTACATCTATGTGACTGCTGGCTTGTTTTTATTGATATCTGTTGCCCTCATTCATGTCCAGCCTCACATGAGGAATAAAGGCACTTCATCAGTTTCCATTGAGCTCTATGTTTCACACTTCTCATCAAGCCTAACACATAGTACGCCATGAGTAATTATTGTTTTATTCATCTTTGCATTCACAGTGAAATGCTAACTTATTCTAGAAATAATCAAGAATTACTGAAAGATTTTTTAAATAGGATTTGCAAATAACTCTGCTATATACTGTGTGTTTTAAAAGATATCAAAAAGGCAGTAACTTCTGAGTGGAGGAACTTTTTCCCTTTTTTATTTTATATTTTTGCAGTTTAAGTGGTAGGCAGAAAATGACTTAATTTATGATTTTACAGTGAAAAGTTTTTTGAAGCAAATGTTACTAGGGAGATAAAAAGTTGGAATATCCCTTTGGGCCTATTCTATTTTGAAAGTATTGCTTACAACAATCATTTCTTCTTGGAAGATCAGAATTCTCTATTATTTTGTTTCTGTTTTTGTTTTCCCCTATATTAGAGGTGATAATCTGTAAATATTAAAATCATGACAATCTTTCACATGAAAGAAGAAAAGGTATGTCGTTGCCAAATTGTTCAAGTTGTTTAGTGGGAAAACCAGTTTAATATGCATCCATTAGAAACAGAGTTACATATTCAGAAACATCAACTCTATCATATAAAATATGTGTAATTATTATATAATTGAATTGACATTGGAGAACAAAAGATTAACTATGAAATGTATGTTCAACAATATATCTTATTAATGCAATGGATTTTGATATTTCATTATATATAGAACAAAGTTATTTAGTGAGATAAAGAGAACCTTTTGGGCGGTTCTGGCTCTGTATTTCTTCGATTTTAATATATTTTCTTCCAAAGTGAACACTCTGAGTTCCATCTTACTTGTTGTATGTAGATACAAACTAAAAATAGGACAGTACCACTAAAAGAAAAAAAAAAATGACATAAAGTGAAATGTAGCATGGTGTGATCAAGGATATTTTAGAAATAGATGAAAAACTTTAAGCAAAAAGGGGAATGCCTCCCTACTGGGGAGTTTGAGACTATTTTTCAGAGGACCTTAGATTTAAACTGGGTCTTATATAATGTATTGGGACTTTCCAGAAAAAAATGGGGTAGAGTTTAAAAGACAAGAAAAAGCATGTGTATAGGAATGAAGTAAAGAGATATAGCATGTTGAGGACTTTTATGTGTTTGTGTAGAGAATCTAAAGGATTTGGTGAGTTTAATTTAGGGTATACGGTGTAAGAATGTCAGAAGACAAAGTCCGATGGCTTGGCTATGAAAACATAGAACAAGTAAGGAAGTGCAAAGTCATTCTCTAGGAAACATAGAACTAACACAAGTCCTCGGTTGGAAAGGACATTTATTCTTCTTTAAGGTGTGATGCATTTGAACCCTGGAGGAAGGCAAGGCAACCCACTCCAGTATTCTTGCCTGGAGAATTCCATGGACAGAGGAGCCTAGAGAGGTACAGTACATGGAGTGTGCAAAGAGTTGGACACAACAGAGTGACTTGGCATGGATCCACACAAGAATTCTTTAGCTCACTGTAACCAGGGTTTCCCTGGTGGCTCAGACACTAACAAATCTGCCTGCAATGCAGGAGACATGGGTTCAAGCCCTGGGTCAGGAAGATTCCCCTGGAGAAGGGAAATGACTACCCATTCCAAGATTGCCTGGAGGAAGAAATGGCAAACCAATCCAGTATTCTTGCCTAGAGATTATCATGGACAGAGGAGCCTGGAGGGCTACAGTGCATGGGATCAGAGAATCTGACACAACTCAACAACTAACATACACAATGCCTCTGAAATCTTGGAGGGCTGGAAAGGTCAGGAGAAAAGAGTTAAGTGGAGACTGGAACATGGGTCAGAAAGCTGAAATTAGTGTTCAGTCACTAAGTTGTGTCCAGCTCTTTGTGACCCCCATGGACTCCAACGTGCCAGGCTTCTCTGTCCTTCACTATCTCTTGTAGTTTGCTCAGATTCATATGCATCAAATCATTGATTCCATCCAACCAGTCTCATTCTCTGTAACCCCCTTCTCCTCCAGCCCTTCGTATTTCCCAGCATCAGGGTCTTTTCCAGTGAGTCAACTCTTCACATCAGAAGGCTGTAGCAAGAGTCAAGAGGATGAGTGGTTTTGGTCTGATCAAGGCAGAAGCACATACAGTTTATTGTTAGGAGATCCATTCAGGAGATAAAATTAGCAATGCATAATCATCAGTTTTACTATGAAAGTCAAGGTTAGCATATAAAAACTTATCTTATCTCATAGTTCTATAACCTTCTAATTAACTTCAAAAGTTTTTTTCTTCAGGATGATATAGAAACAATCTCCAATGTTGTTACCCATTATCTGATGTAACTTTACAAATCACAGTTATAGTTGTCTTTTTATTGTTCACATATTTCCTACTGTTAAAAATATATTAACAAATATCTTTGGGATGAATGAGTAGATAAATAAATAAACTTACCGCAAACTTATGTATTTAAGTGAAGAAAAGAAATGGCTATTGTAGTGACTATAAATGGAAAACATTTGATTTGCTTTCTTCAGTAGTATATGTATTATTACATATTGTGTGCTTATTCACTCATATTTCATATTTTGATTATTACCATGATTCTTGCTGTAATTTTCATTGTGATATTGTTATTTCCATGGTATGTTTTTCTTCTAAATGTGATATAAATGTAAGCAGTGACAAATAAAGTGAAATAAATTTTGCACTTTCCCATGGCTAACCACCCTCCATAGGTTCTAGTTTTAAACACTCAAGTACTTTCTCAAAATAACAAAAACAAATGCTTTACTTCATCATTAACTTTTCAAACCCTGCTGACTTTTGTGAAATCACTGCAGCTAGGCTCAAATGGTGTATGAAATGAAAATTTCCTGTCTAGCCACTGCACATAGGAGATGTCCTGACAGTGTCTTACAGTCAATGTTCTGCTCAGTTATTTTTTGTAATACCAGGGCCATGAAGTAAAACAAACTTACTGAAGAAGAGAAAAGGGCAACTGAAACTTTTCTTCAAATGTCCTTTTGATTTACCCCTCTTGTAAATATGCTTAATTGAAGATCTACTTGAAATAACTACTTTCAACTGAGCACTCAAGAATGCCCTAATTCCAGATATTGAATATGTGCTAGAAATCTTAATATAAAAGTTTTCCTAACTGGTGATGACCAGACACAGTGGTTATTCTGGGTTATAACTCCATGACCCAGAGAAGGTTCTGACCTTTTTTGTGTGTTTTGTATAACAGCAGCTTTGGAAAATAGGCATACTTCCTGACATGTGCCTATGGCTTTGTATGTTAAATGACATGCAGGTAAATGTGGATAAAACTGACTTGCTTTATAAAGAGATATAACAACAGCTATAGACACAAAGTGCAAAACATAAACTCCCACATAAAAGTGTGTCTATTTCCTCTTGTAGTACTCTTTTTATTTTCATCCATATAACTAGAACCCACTGATATATAACAGAAGAGATTTTATATTCCATTTTTTAAATGTGCTATTCCCCCCCCCCAAAAAAAAATACATAGACTTGCCATATATTCATCCTGTGCTTGCTCCTTTTCTTTGAATTGTATTTACTCTATTTTCAAAGCTTTTAAAGAGAGTTCATTTTGCTTTTCCTAAGCCAGTGTAAGTATAGGTGCAGGGGTCACAGTATAGAACATTGATTCATTTAACAGATGTTCATTAAAAATTTTATCTGTGCCAGTCATTGTTTTAAGCACCAACAGAAGCTAGAAAGGTGATATTAAGCCTTACTTTAGTATTTTTCCTAATATTTTTTGTATTTGACAGTAAATAAGAAGGAAAGATAAGCATTAGCTTGTTTACCTATGAGTTGATTTTGTTTGGGTTTTTTATTTTTGTGTGTGTTCTGTGGACCTAAAACCAAGGACCAAGACATGGGAAATCCAAGAGTGCCAAACTAGTTATTTTAAAAATAATTCTAAGACAATAGTTCTGAATTCAAAGGAAATTGCCTATACAAATTTTGGTATAGGTATGTGCTGTTATTGTTTAGTTACTAAGTCATGTCCAACTCTTTCTGACCCTATGGATCATAGCCCATTGGGTGCCTGTAGATTCTTAGACAAGAACCCTATGTCATTTTGCAATATTTTATATTGTTGGTTCAAAGAGGACTGAGCTTACAATAATAAAACATGACTTTTAATTTATGTTTTCCACTTATTATGTGATTTTATAGGGTTAGTTGTTCCCTGTGAATAACACTATGTTGATCAAATATGAAAACATTATATTCTAGGATGAGTCTCATGAATTGTATTAGTTTCCTAAGACTGCCATAATAAAGGTATATGGAATTACATATATTAAATCACCAGAAATTTGTTTTCTCACACTTCTGGAAGGTAAAAAGCTGAAATGAAGGTGTCAGCAAGGCCATGCTCTCTGTGAAACCTATAGTAGATCACTCCTTGCTTTCCTTAGCTTCAGATGGTTTGCTAGCAACCTTTGGTGTCCTGTAGCTTATAGATGCATCACTCCAATGCTCTGTCTTCACAGGGCATTCTCTCCATGTGTTTTTGTCTTCATATGGCCAACTTCTCACAAGGGCACAAGCTACATTGTGTCAGAGGCCCACCCTGCTCTAACATGACTACATCATGACTAATAAAACTGCAACTACCCTTTTTGCAGATAGAGTTACCTTAGGAGGGTAAGGATTTCAATATAACCTTTTTGTATGGACACATTTCAATAAGTAAAATAAATATTTAAATACTACATGGACATCACCATATGGTCGACACCAAAATAAGATTGATTTCTTCTTTGCAGCCAAAGATGGAGAAGCTCTATACAGTCAGAAAAACAAGACCAGGAGCTGACTGTGGCTCAGATCATGAATTCCTTATTGCCAAATTCAGATTGAAATTGAAGAAAGTGGAGAAAACCACTAGACCATTCAAGAATGACCGAAATCAAATCCCTTATGATTATACAGTGGAAGTGAGAAATAGATTTCAGGGACTAGATTGGATAGATAGAGTGCCTGATGAACTATGGATGGAGGTTCATGACATTGTACAGGAGACAGGAATCAAGTCCATACCCAAGAAAAAGAAATGCAAAAAAGCAAAATGGCTGTCTGAGGAGGCCTTACAAATAGCTGTCAAAAGAAGGGAAGCAAAACCAAAGGAGAAAAGGAAAGACATAAGCATCTGAATGCAGAGTTCCAAAGAATAGCAAAGGGAGATAAGAAAGCCTTCCTCAATGATCAATGCAAAGAAATAGAGGAAAACAAAAGAATGGAAAAGACTAGAGATTTCTTCAAGAAAATTAAAGATACCAAGGGAATATTTCATGCAAAGATGGGCTCAACAAAGGACAGAAATGGTAGGGACCTAACAGAAGCAGAAGATATTAAGAAGAGGTGGCAAGAATACACAGAATTGTACAAAAAATATCTTTATGACCCTGATAATCACAATAGTGTGATCCTCACCTAGAGCCAGACATCCTGGAATGTGAAGTCAAGTGGGCCTTATAAAGCATCACTATGAACAAAGCTAGTGGAGGTGATGGAATTCCGGTTGAGTAATCTCAAATCCTGAAAGATGACACTGTGAAAGTGCTGGACTCTATATGCCAACAAATATGGAAAACTAAGCAGTGGCCACAGGCCTGGAAAAGGTCAGTTTTCATTCAAATCCCAAAGAAAGGCAATACCAAAGAATGTTCAAACTACTGCACAATTGCATTCATCTCACATGCTAGTAAAGTAATGCTCAAAATTCTCCAAGCCCGGCTTAAGCAATACATGAACTGTGAAATTCCAGATGTTCAAGCTGGTTTTAGAAAAAGCAGAGGAACCAGAAATCAAATTGCCAAATCCGCTGGATCATGGAAAAAGCAAGAGAGTTCCAGAAAAACATCTATTTATGCTTTATTGACTATGCCAAAGACTTTGACTGTGTGGATCACAAGATGTGGAAAATTCTGAAAGAGATGGAAATACCAGACCATTGACCTGACTCTTGAGGAAACTATATGCAGGTCAGGAAGCAACAGTTAGAACTGGACATGGAACAACAGACTGGTTCCAAATAGGAAAAGAAGTACGTCAAGGCTGTATATTGTCACCCTGCTTCAGCTCAGTTCAGTTCAGTCACTCAGTCATGTCTGACTTTTTGTGACCCCATGAATCGCAGCATGCCAGACCTCCCTGTTCACCAACAACTCCTGGAGTTCACTCTGACTCACGTCCATCGAGTTAATGATGCCATCCAGCCATCTCATCCTCTGTCGTTCCCTTCTCCTCCTTTCCCCAATCCTTCCCAGGATCAGAGTCTTTTACAATGAGTCAACAATTTGCAACAGATGGTCAAAGTACTGGAGTTTCAGCTTTAGCATCATTCCGCCCAAAGAAATCCCAGGGCTAATCTCCTTCAAAATGGACTGGTTGGATCTCCTTGCAGTCCAAGGGATTCTCAAGAGTCTTCTCCAACACCACACTTCAAAAGCATCAATTCTTTGGCGCTCAGCCTTCTTCACAGTCCAAATCTCACATCCATATATGACTACAGGAAAAACCATAGCCTTGATTATATGGGCCTTAGTTGGCAACATAATGTCTCTGCTTTTGAATATGCTATCTAGGTTGATCATAACTCTTCTTCCAAGGAGTAAGCATGTTTTAATTTCATGGCTGCAATCACCATCTGCAGTGATTTTGGAGCCCCAAAAAATAAAGTCTGACACTGTTTCCACTGTTTCCCCATCTATTTCCCATGAAGTGATGGGAATGGATGCCATGATTTTAGTTTTCTGAATGTTGAGCTTTAAGTCAACTTTTTCACTCTCCACTTTCACTTTCATCAAGAGGCTTTTTAGATCCTCTTCACTTTCTGCCAAAAGAGTGGTGTCATCTGCATATCAGAGGTTATTGATATTTCTCCCAGCAATCTTGATTCCAGCTGTGCTTCTACCAGTCCAGTGTTTCCATGATGTATTCTACATATAAGTTAAATAAGCAGGGTGACAATATACAGCCTTGACGTACTCCTTTTCCTATTTGGAACCAGTCTGTCGTTCTATGTCCAGTTCTAACTGTTGCTTCCTGACCTGCATACAGATTTCTCAAGAAGCAGCTCAGGTGGTCTGGTATTCCCATCTCTTTCAGAATTTTCCACAGTTTATTGGGATCTATACAGTCAAAGGCTTTGGCATAGTCAATAAAGCATAAATAGATGTTTTTCTGGAACTCTCTTGCTTTTTCCATGATCCGGCAGATTTGGCAATTTGATCTCTGGTTCCACTGCCTTTTCTAAAACCAGCTTGAACATCAGGAATTTCACAGTGCATGTATTGCTAAAGAGAATACAGCAATATTGGAGAATTTTGAGCATTACTTTACTAGCATGTGAGATGAGTGCAATTGTGTAGTAGTCTGAGCATTCTTTGGCATTGCCTTTCTTTGGGATTGAGATGAAAACTGACCTTTTCTAGGCCTGTGGCCACTGCTGAGTTTTCCAAATTTGTTGGAATATTGAGTGCAGCACTTCCACAGCATCATCTTTCAGGATTTAAAATAGCTCCACTGGAATTCCATCACCTCCACTAGCTTTGTTCATAGTGATGCTTTCTAAGGCCCACTTGACTTCACATTCCAGGAGTGGGTGATCACACCACCTGATTATCTGGGTTGTGAAGATCTTTTTTGTACAGTTCTCCTGTGTATTCTTGCCACCTCTTCTTAATATCTTCTGCTTCTGTTAGGTCCATACCATTTCCATCCTTTATCGAGCCCAGCTTTGCATGGAATGTTCCCTTGGTATCTCTAATTTTCTTGAAGATATCTCTAGTCTTTCCCATTCTGTTCTTTTCCCTATTTCTTCGCATTGATCGGTGAAGAAATCTTTCTTATCTCTTCTTGCTATTCTTTGGAACTCTACATTCAGATGCTTATATCTTTCCTTTTCTCCTTTGCTTTTCACTTCTCTTCTTTTCTCAGCTATTTGTAACGCCTCCCCAGACAGCCATTTTGTTTTTTTGCATTTCTTTTCCATGGGGATGGTCTTGATTCCTGTCTCCTGTACAATGTCATGAACCTCATCCCAAAGTTCATCAGACACTCTATCTATCAGATATAGGTCCTGAAATCTATTTCTCACTTCCACTGTATAATCATAAGGGATTTGATTTTAGTCATACCTGAATGGTCTAGCGGTTTTCGCTACTTTCTTCAATTTAGGTCTGAATTTGGTAATAAAGAGCTCATGATCTGAGCCATAGTCAGCTCCTGGTCTTGTTTTTGTTGACTATAGAGCTTCTCCATCTTTAGCTGCAAAGAATATAATCAATCTGATTTCGGTGTTGACCATCTGGTGATGTCCATGTGTAAAGTCTTCTCTTTTGTTGTTGGAAGAGGGTGTTTGCTATGACCAGTGCATTTTCTTGGCAAAACTCTATTAGTCTTTGCCCTGCTTCATTCTGCATTCCAAGGCCAAATTTGCCTGTTACTCCAGGTGTTTCTTGACTTCCTACTTTTGCATTCAAGTCTCCTATAACGAAAAAGGCATCTTTTTGGGTGTTAGTTCTAAAAGGTCTTGTAGGTCTTCATAGAACCGTTCAACTTCAGCTTCTTCAGCGTTACTGGTTGGGGCATAGACTTGGATTACTGTAATACTGAATGGTTTGCCTTGGAAATGAACAGAGATCATTCTATCATTTTTGAGATTGCTTCCAAGTACTGCATTTTGGACTCTTTTGTTGACCATGATGGCTACTCCATTTTTTCTAAGGGATTCCTGCCCGTGGTAGTAGATATAATGGTCATCTGAGTTAAATTCACCTTTTCCACTCCATTTTAGTTCGCTGATTCCTAGAAAGTCAACATTCACTCTTGCCATCTCTTGTTTGACCACTTCCAATTTGCCTTGATTCATGGACCTGACATTCCAGGTTCTTATGCAATATTGCTCTTTACAGCATCGGACCTTGCTTCTATCACCAGTCACATTCACAGCTGGGTATTGTTTTTGCTTTGACTCCATCCCTTCATTCTTTCTGGAGTTATTTCTCCACTGATCTCTAGTAGCGTGTTGGGCATCTACTGACCTGGGGAGTTCCTCTTTCAGTGTCCTATTATTTTTCCCTTTTCATAGTGTTCATGTCACCCTGCTTCATTAACTTCTTTGCAGAGTACATCATGAGAAATGCTGGGATGGAGGAAGCATAAGTTGGAATCAAGATTGCCAGGAGAAATATCAATAACCTCAGATATGCAGATGACACCACCCTTATGGCAGAAAGTGAAGAGGATCTAAAAAGCCTCTTGATGAAAGTGAAAGTGAAGAGTGAAAAAGTTGGCTTAAAGCTCAACATTCAGAAAACTAAAATCATGGCATCCATTCCCATCACTTCATGGGAAATAGATGGGGAAACAGTGGAAACAGTGGCTGACTTTATTTTTTGGGGCTCCAAAATCACTGCAGATGGCTACTGCAGCAATGATATTAAAAGACACTTACTCCTTGGAAGAAAAGTTATGACCAACCTAGACAGCATATTAAAAAGCAGAGCCATTACTTTTCCAACAAAGGTCCATTTAGTCAAGGCTATGGTTTTTCCAGTGGTCACGTGTGGTGTGAGAGTTGGAGTATAAAGAAAGCTGAGCACTAAAGAATTGGTGGTTTGAACTGTGGTGTTGGAGAAGAGTCTTGCAAGTCCCTTGGACTGCAAGGAAATCCAACCAGTCCATCCTTAAGTAGGTCAGTTCTGTGCGTACATTGGAAGGTTCGATTTTGAGGGTGAAACTCCAGTACTTTGGCCACCTCATGCGAAAAGCTGACCCATTTAAAAAGACCCTGATTCTGGGAAAGTTTGAGGACAGGATGTGAATGGGACAACAGAGGATGAGATGGTTGGGTGGTGTCATCGATTTGATGGACATGGGTTTGGGTGGACTCCGGGAGTTGATGGTGAACAGGGAGGCCTAGCATACTGTCCTTCATGGGGTAACAAAGAGTCGGACATGACTGAGCAAATGAACTGAACTGAACTGAACTGATACTGACTATTAGTAGTTAAATTCTTACATTTTATGGCTAAGTTGACTTTTTCCCCTCCATGAGGTAAAAAAAAAAAGCATCCATAGACACTCATGAATTTACTCAGAATAAAGTAAATGACTAATGTACCAAAATAAACGTTACTTCTTTGGCCCATGGCTGCCATTACCATTAGTTATCTGATGAACTATACTTATCATGTACTACTTTTAACAAATATTTTATATTTTGTATTGTAGTTGTCACTTGTTTTTTAAACCTCACTTGATTCCTAAAATAACCCTATAAAGAAGAATCCACTTAGGCATTTATGAATAAGTAGACTGAAGCTCTGACAGACATTGAATAATATGCTCACCATTATAAAACACAAATGGTAAAATGGAAACAAAAAGTTTTTCAACTTTGAGTGCAATAATTTCTTCATTATAACTTTTCTTCTCATTCCATATACACTGTGATTGCTGTCTTTCATGTGCCCATTGATATATAGCAATAACTACCACCTTCACACAAATTGGGCTTCCCTGGTTCCTCAGAGATTAAAGCGTCTGCCTACAATGCAGGAGAGCCAGATTTGATCCCTGGGTGGGGAAGACCCCCTGGAGAAAGAAATGGCAACCCACTCCAGTATTCTTGCCTGGGAAATCCCATGGATGCAGGAGCCTGGTTGCCTACAGTCCAGGGGGTAGCAAAGAGTTGGACAGGACTGAGTGACTTCACTTTCACTTTTTCACTAATTTTGCCTTTTAAAACTTTTTCTGGACTATGCACTTTCATTTTTCAAAGCATCATGAAAAATTATCCTAATGCCATGAGGACACTAAAACAGAATATGTTTAAAAATGATTTAGTAATCTTTCATCCTGCTTCATCTCTATGTCTGTTAAACAACATCCCTTTGCTTTTGTTCAGTAGCTCAGTCATGTCAAACTCTTTGAGACATTATGGACTGCAGCACGCCAGGATTCACTCTCCTTCACCATTTCTCAGAGCTTGCTAAAACTCATGTCTATTAGTCAGTGATGCCATCAATCTTGTCCTCTGTCATCCAGTTCACCTCCTGCCTTCAATGTTTGCCAGCATCAGGGTCTTTTCTAATGAGTCAGGTGTTCTCATCAGGTGGCCAAAGTATTAGTGCTTCAGCTTCAGCATCAATCCTTTCCATGAATATTGAAGATTGATTTCCTTTAGGGTTGACTGGTTTGATCTCCTTGCAATCCAAGGAACTCTCAAGAGTCTTCTCCAACACCACAGTTCAAAGCATCAGTTCTTTGGGGTCTCAGTCTTCTTTATGGTTCAACCCTCACATCCATACATGATTGCTGGAAAAACCATAGCTTTGACTAGACGGAGCTTTGTCAGCATTTTAATACACTGTGATGTCTGCTTTTTAATACACTGTCTAGGTTGATCATAGCTTTTCTTCCAAGGAGCAAGCCTTGGAAGCCTTTTAATTTCATGGCTATAGTCACCATCTGCAGTGTTTTTGGAGCTCAAGAAATAAAGTTTGTAACTGTTTACACTGTTTTCCCATCTATTTGCCATGAAGTGACTGGACCAGATGCCATGATCTTTGTTTTATTAACGTTGAGTTTTAAGCAGCTTTTTCACTCTCCTTTTTCAGTTTCATCAAGAGACTCTTTAGTTCCTCTTCATTTTCTGCCATAAGGGTGATATCAGTTGCATATCTCAGATTATTGATATTTCCATAAGCAAACTTGATTTCAGCTTGTGCTTCATCTGGACCAGCATTTCACATGTGGTACTCTGCATGGAATTTAAATAAGTAGGATGACAACATACAGCCTTGATATACTCCTTTCCCAATTTGGAACCAGGCTGTTGTTCTATGTCTTCTTCTAACTGTTGCTTCTTGACCTGCATACAGGTTTCTCAAGAGGCAGGTAAGGTGATCTGCTATTCCCATCTCTTTTAGAATTTTCCATAGTTTGTTGTGATCCAGAGTCAAAGGTTTTGGCTTAGTTAATGAAGCAAAAGTAGATGCTTTTCTGGAATTTTCTTGCTTTTTCTATGATCCAGCAGATGTTGGCAATTTGATATCTGGTTCCTCTGAACCACAGTTTGCTCCTGGTATTGTTTTTGCTGACTGTGCAGAGCTTCTCCATCTTTGGCTACAAAGAACATAATAAAATTGATTTCATTTTTATTTATGTTTTTTTTGCAAAGTTTATTTTTTTATTTTTTTATTTTTTTTTAATTTTAAAATTTTTAATTCTTACATGCGTTCCCTATTGACCATCTGGTGAAATCCATATTTAGAGTCATATCTTGTGCTGTTGAAAGAGGCTGTTCGCTATGACTAGTATGCTTTCTTGGCAAAACTCTGTTCACCTTTGCCCTGTTTCATTTTGTACTCCAAGGCTAAACTTACCTGTTACTCCAGGTATCTCTTGCCATCCTACATTTGCATTCCAGTTCCTTATGATAGAAAGGATATATATATATATATATATATATATATATATATATTTTTTTTTTTTTCATGTTAGTTCTAAAGGTCTTGTAGGTCTTCATAGAAACGTTCAGCTTCAGCTTTTTTGTCATTAGTGATTGGGACATAGACTTGGATTACTGTGACATTGAACGCTTTGCCTTCCAAATGAACAGAGATCTTTCTGTTATTTTTGAAATTGCACCCAAGTACTGCATTTTGGACTCTTTTATTATCTATGAGGGCTATTCCTTTTTTTTTTTTTTTTAAGGGATTCTTGTCCTCAGTTGTAGATATAATGATCATCTGAACTAAATTTATCCATTCTGGTCCATTTTAGTTCACTGATTCCTAAAATGTAAATGATCATAATAGGTAATGGGATTAACAGATACAAACTATTATGTATAAAATAGATTAGCAATTTTTTAAGGATTCTCCACACTGTTCTCCACAGTGGCTGTACTAGTTTGCATTCCCAACAACAGTGTAGGAGGGTTCCCTTTTTTCTACACCCTCTTCAGCATTTATTGCTTGCAAACTTTTGGATCTCAGACATTCTGACTGGTGTGAAGTGGTACTTCATTGTGGTTTTGATTTGCATTTCTCTAATAATGAGTGATGTTGAGCATCTTTTCATGTGTTTGCTAGCCATCCGTATGTCTTCTTTGGAGAAATGTCTATTTAGTTCTTTGGCCCATTTTTTGATTGGGTCATTTATTTTTCTGGAATTGAGCTGCATAAGTTGCTTGTATATTTTTGAGATTAGCTGTTTGTCAGTTGCTTCATTTGCTATTATTTTCTCCCATTCAGTAGGCTGTCTTTTCACCTTGCTTATAGTTTCCTTTGTTGTGCAGAAGCTTTTAATTTTAATTAGATCCCATTTGTTTATTTTTGCTTTTATTTCCAGAATTCTGGGAGGTGGATCATAGAGGATCCTGCTGTGATTTATGTCGGAGAGTGTTTTGCCTATGTTCTCCTCTAGGAGTTTTATAGTTTCTGGTCTTACACTTAGATCTTTGATCCATTTTGAGTTTATTTTCGTGTGTGGTGTTAGAAAGTGTTCTAGTTTCATCCTTTTACAAGTGGTTGAACAGTTTTCCCAGCACCACTTGTTAAAGAGATTGTCTTACATGCAAGAATTAAAGATTTTAAAATTTAAAAAATAAAAAACTAAAAAAAAATAAAATAAAATAAAGAGATTGTCTTTACTCCATTATATATTCTTGCCTCCTTTGTCAAAGATAAGGTGTCCATATGTGTGTGGATTTATCTCTGGGCTTTCTATTTTGTTCCGTTGATCTATATTTCTGTCTTTGTGCCAGTACCATACTGTCTTGATGACTGTGGCTTTGTAGTAGAGCCTGAAGTCAGGCAAGTTGATTTCTCCAGTTCCATTCCTCTTTCTCAAGATTGCTTTGGCTATTCGAGGTTTTTTGTATTTCCATACAAATCTTGAAATTATTTGTTCTAGTTCTGTGAAAAATATCGCTGGTAGCTTGATAGGAATTCACAATGGAGTATTACTCAGCCATTAAAAAGAATACATTTGAATCACTTCTAATGAGATGGATGAAACTGGAGCCGATTATACAGAATGAAGTAAGCCAGAAAGAAAAACATCAATACAGTATACTAACACCTATATATGGAATTTAGAAAGATGGCAATGATGACCCTATATGCAAGACAGCAAAAAAGACACAGATGTGTAGAGTGGACTTTTGGACTCAGAGGGAGAGGGAGAAGGTGTGATGATTTGGGAGAATGGCATTGAAACATGTATACTATCATATAGGAAACGAATCGCCAGTCTATGTCCAATGCAGGATACAGCATGCTTGGGGCTGGTGCACGGAGATGACCCAGGGAGATGTTATGGGGAGGGAGGTGGGAGGGGGGTTCATGTTTGGGAATGCATGTAGACCCGTGGTGGATTCATGTCAATGTATGGCAAAACCAATACATTATTGCAAAGTAAAATAAAGTAAAAATTAAAATTAAAATAAATAAAATAGATTAGCAAACAAATATATAGTCTCTAACATATGGAATTTATGCAGTATATTGTAATAACCTATAATGAAATATAGCCTGCAAAACGGAGACGGCAATGGCAACCCACTCCAGTACTCGTGCCTGGAAAATCCCATGGATGGAAGAGCCTGGTAAGCTGCAGTTCATGGGGTCGCTAAGAGTCAGGCACAACTGAGTGACTTCACTTTCACTTTTCACTTTCATGCATTGGAGAAGGAAATGGCAACCCACCTCATTGTTCTTGCCTGGAGAATCCCAGAGATGGGGGAGCCTGGTGGGCTCCCGTCTATGGGGTCGCACAGAGTCGGACACGACTGAAGTGACTTAGCAGCAGCATTCCTCAATAAAGTTATTTTTCAAAGTGTACTTGTTAATAAGCCTGCTTCTAAGACTCTATCCTAAGGATACAGTATATCTTAAATGGGGTATATTTAATGCTTAGTGATATTTTCTTTGTTATTAATCATAATAGTAAATCACTGGGTAGATTAAGTAGTCTAAAATAGTGAAGTTAGGGTAAACTGATATGAAAAAATATTTAAATAATTAAAAGTATATTTACTAACAAATATATTTTAAATAAATGATTGACACTTAAAGAAAGGGACAAAACATGATTTCAGCAATGTAATAAATTAATAGGCATATTAACTATTAAGATATCAAAATATCTATCTAGTTCTCAAAACATTTTGCATTTGATTTTTTGTACTTTTTATTGTATTTCACAAAATTCTTCATTCTTACTACATCTAACTACTCCAAGAAAAAAAAAATGTTGAAATGTGACATAAAATACTTGGCTTGTTGTTAAAGATGGTTAACAATGCTGACATTCCCTATGTAACATTAAGTTGGTCAACATCTGTGAGATAAATTATATTTCACATTAAATTTTTCAATGATATATTTTAGATTTACATATTCACTTTTGTGAAGATAGCAAATTCTATATTACTAGTTCCATTGAATCCTGGTATCAGTATTTTGATGATCTCTAATGTTTCTGAATAACTGTTATGTCATTGACAAACTGCACTTGTAAGTGTCATAAAACAAAGTAAAGCCTCTAGAATCAGACTTAAGAGTGTGAGTCTGTAAGATTTGTGTCTTTGGACAAGTCACTGAAGCTATTTCTCAGTTGTAAAATGGAGAATATAATAAGAATTGTTATATTAATGGTGTATTTCAAGCATTTGGAGCAGTACCTGGAAGAAAATGTATCCACTAAATATATTTATTATTTTATATATAATTTATAGATATTGGTATTTAAAAGTGTTTATTATCTAACATTTTCTATAATATCTATATCTTTATATCAATCTTCAAGTTGACATCCTAAGTATAATAAGTGGTATATAAATATTACATAATGACTTACTGTTAATACTGCTGCTACTATTATTGGTATTCCTATATTTTAGGTTCTGTTTTGTTTTACATTTAAAATCACTATGGTCACTAACATACGGTATGGAATTAGTAAAAGACATAACTGTGACTTGAAACATGTCTTCTGACTGCAAATTACCTATGTGGCAAATCACACTATATTCCTATGTGGCTCAGATGGTAAAGAATACACCTGCAATGTGGAAGACTTAGCTTCAATCCCTGGGTTGGGAAGATCACCTGGAGGAGGGCATGGCAAGCCATACGAGTATTGTTGCTTGGAGAATCTCCACGGACAGCAGAGTCTGGCATGCTACAGTCCCTGGGGTTGCAAAGAGATGGACATGACTGACTGACTAAGCACATGGCACAGCACACTTTAACCACTGGTGGTCTATGAAATTAATTGGTTCCAAAAAGTGAAATATTTATAGATGTTATAGATCTATATGAAAGTATGTAGAATAATGGTAGGGTATGTATAACATTAAAAAAAAATGCCCTTTTAATTATAGGGGACTGGCAAGCAAAAGTAGGAAGTCAAGAAATACCTGGAGTAACAGAGAAATTTGGCCTTGGAGTACAGAATGAAGCAGGGCAAAGGGTAATAGAGTTTTGCCAAGAGAATGCACTGGTAATAGCAAACATCCTCTTCCAGCAACACAACAGAAGACTCTACACATGGACATCACCACATGGTCAATACTAAAATCACACTGATTATTATTTTTGCAACCAAAGATGAAGAAGCTCTATACAGTCAGAAAAAACAGGACTGGAAGATGACTGTGGCAGAGGCCATGAACTCCTTACTGCCAAACTCAGACTTAAATTGAAGAAAGTAGGGAAAATCACTAGACCATTCAGGTATGACCTAAATCAAAACTCTTATGATTATACAGTGGAAGTGACAAATAGATTCAAGGGATTAGATCTGATAGACAGAGTGCCTAAAGAACAATGGACGGAGGTTCGTGACATTGTACAGGAGGCAGGGATCAAGACCATTCCCAAGAGAAAGAAATGGAAAAAGGCAAAATGGTTGTCTGAGAAGGTCTTACAAATAGTTGTGAATAGAAGAGAAGCAAAAGGCAAAGGATAAAAGGAAAGATACATCCATTTGAATGCAAAGTTCCAAAGAATAACAAGGAGAGATAAGAAAGCCTTCCTCAGTGGTCAATGCAAAGAAATAGAGGAAAACACTAGAATGGAAAAGTCTAGAGATCTCGTCAAGAAAATTAAAGATACCAAGGGAACATTTCATGCAAAGATGGGCACAATAAAGGGTAGAAATGGTATGGACCTAACAGAAGCAGAAGATACTAAGACTAGGCAGCAAGAATACACAGAAGAGCCATATGAAAAAGATCTTCAGGAACCATATAATTATGATGGTGTGGTCACTCACCTATAACCAGACATTCTGTAATGCAAAGTCAAGTGGGCCTTAGGAAACATCACTATGAATAAAACTAGTGGAGGTGATGGAATTCCAGTGAAAGTGCTGCACTCAATATGCCAACAAATATGGAAAACTCAGCAGTGGCCACAGGACTGGAAAAGGTCATTTTTCATTCCAATCCCAAAGAAAGGCAATATCAAAGAATGTTCAAACTGCCGCACTATTGCAATCATCTCATACATTAGTAAAGTAATGCTGAAAATTTTCCAAGCCAGGCTTTAATAGTACATGAGTCACAAACTTCCTGATATTCAAGCTGGATTTAGAAAAGGCAGAGGAACCAGAGATCAAATTGCAAACATTCGTTGGATCATCAAAAAAGCAAGAGAGTTCCAAAAAAATCTCCTTCTGCCTTATTGACTATGACAAAACCTTTGGCTGTGTGGACCACAACAAACTGTGGAATATTCTTCAAGACATGGGAATACCAGTCCACCGTAGCTGTCTGTTGAGAAATCTGTATGCAGGTCAGGAAGCAACAGTTAGAACCGGAGATGGAACAACAGACTGGTTCCACATAGGGAAAGGAGTACGTCAAGGCTGTATCTTGTCACCCTGCTTATTTAACTTAAATGCTAAGTACATCATGAGAAACGCTGGGCTGGATGGAGCACAAGCTGGATTCAAGATTGCTGGGAGAAATATCAATAACCTCAGATATGCAGATGATACCACCCTTATGGCAGAAAACAAAGAAGAACTAAAGAGGCTCTTGATGGAAGTGAAAGAGGAGAGGGAAAAATCTGGCTTAAGGCTCAACATTCAGAAAACTAAAATCATGGCATCCAGTCCCATCACTTCATGGCAAATAGATGGGAAAACAGTGGAAACAGTGACAAAGTTTATATTTTTGTGCTCCAAAATCACTGCGGATGGTGACTGCAGCCATGAAATTAAAAGACACTTGTTCCTTGGAAGAAAAGTTATGACCAACCTTGATAGCATATTTATAAACAGAGACATGACTTTGCCAACAAAGGTCTGTCTTGCAAAAACTATGGTTTTTCCAGAAGTGATGTATAGATGTGAAAGTTGGACTATAAAAAAGCTGAGCACAAAAGAATTGATGCTTTTGAACTGTGGTGTTGGAGAAGACTCTTGAGAATCCCTTGGACTGCAAGGAGATCCAACTAGTCCATCCTAAAGGAAATCAGTCCTGAATATTCATTGGAAGGACTCATGCTGAAGCAGAAACTCCAATACTTTGCCTACCTGATGTGAAGAACAGAGTCATTTGAAAAGACTCTGATGGTGGGAAAGATTGAAGGCGGGAGAAGAAGGGGATGACAGAGGATGAGATAGTTGGGTGGCATCACCAACTCAATGGACATGAGTTTGAACTAACTCCGGGAGTTGGTGATGGACAGGGAGGACTGGCATGCTGCAGTCAATGGGGTCTCTAAAAGTAGGGCACGACTGAGTGATTTTACTGAACTGAACTGATACTAAACTAGACAGAAACACATTTTTAATAAACAATCTGATAATATGTTTCTTCAGATGCTAGTATTTTATATATTCAGATGTTCTCACTTTCCAGTCCTATATAAGGTTATGGAGAAAAATTATATCAGTATTAATTGCAAAGTTCTGCAACTGATGGCCATAAGCATTTGCTTGTAATCTTTAAAATCTTGAAAGGCATTATGAATACTATAGTCTAACAGCACAAATTACTCTAGACAATATACATGTGATTGCTAAGCAACAGGTTTGGGCCAACACTGTTTTTTGTTTTAATGGTACTTGACTGCATTTGTCTTCATAAAATTATGCTTGTATTTTCAAAGTTGCCAGGGTGAAGAATTTTCATGTGAAATACAAAGAGAGCCAACTACTCTTTTAAAGTTAGCATAATAGAAATTCAAAGGTAAATTTCACATCAAAGGTTTCAAGTACATCTCAGATTCTGTGGTACATTCTATGCAAAGCAAGATCAGATTAGTCTACTTCCTCGGCAACTTACCCTATTAAAAGATATTTTGTTAGTAGTTATTCATTTTATATTTCCTGTCTTCATGATATCATTATAGAGGGTAGGGGATAGAGTGAACATAATCAATTTGAGTAGTTTCATCCTTCAAAAAAAAAATCACTTCATTAATATATTTAATTTATTCCATGTGGAAAGTATTCCCCCAAGTTATAAATATAGTGTTCTTGGCACAGTCCACTCTTTGAAATCCAGCATTTGATTTGGAGGCTCAAAACACAAACATTTGACAAGTCAAATTTATATCTCAATGATAGTAATGTAAGATAGTTGATATGCATTTCTTAGATCGAAAAGAACATGAGTTAACAGGAGTTCACAGAAGAGAAAGTGAAAAAGCAAGCAGTTCACAGTAGTTTCTTCATGTTTATGTGTATATGCATGAAGTGAAGTGAATTCGCTCAGTCGTGTCTGACTCCTTCTGAGTCCATGGACTGTAGCCCACCAGGCTCCTCCATCCATGGAATTTTCTAGGCAAGAGTACTAGAGTGGCTATTATATGCTATATATGAGAATATAAATGCGGGTATATATTCAGTTGACTAAAAAGTTTTATCTGGGTTAAAAAAAAAAAAAAAAATCTTGTGTGCACCAGGACCCAGGAGAAAGGAGCAGTGACCCCATAAGTGACTGACCCAGACTTGCCAGTGAGAGTCCAGGAGTCTTCGGCGAAGTCGTGGGTTGACAGTGGCCTGCTTCGAGTTGCGGTCACTGCAGTGCACAGCAGTGCTTGCATGGGAACTTTTGAGGAGGTCACCATTATCTTTATTACCTCCACAATAGTTTGGATTCAGGTCAAACAACAGGGAGGGAATACAGCCCTGCCTATCAATAGAAAATTGGATTAAAGATTTACTGAGCATGGCCCTGCCCATCAGAACAATACCCAATTTTCCCCTCAGTCAGTCTCTCCCATCAGCAAGCCTCCATTAGCATCTTATCCTTCTCCACCAGAGGGCAGACAGAATGAAAACCACAGTCACAGAAAACTAACCAATCTGATCACATGGACTATAGCCTTGCCTAACTCAGTGAAACTATGAGCTATGTAGGCCACCTGAAACACACAGGACATGGTGGAGGGTTCTGACAAATCGTGGTACACTGGAGAAGGGAATGGCTTATCACTTCAATATTCTTGCCTTGAGGGCCCCATGAACAGTATGAAAAGGCAAAAAGATAGGACACTGAAAGATGAACTCCTCAGATTGGTAAGTGCCCAATATGGTGCTGGATAGTAGTGGAGAAATAACCCCAGAAAGAATGAAGGGATGGACCAAAGTAGAAACACCACCCAGTTGTGGATGCGACTGGTTATGGAAATAAAGTCTGATGCAGTAAAGAACAATACTGCATTGGAAAATGGAATGCTAGGTCCATGAATCAAGGCAAATTAGAAATGGTCAAACAGAAGATGGCAAGTCTGAACATTGACATTTTAGAAGTAAGTGAACTAAAATGGACTGGAAGGGGTGAATTTAACTCAGATGACCATTATATCTACTACTGTGAGCACAAATCCCTTAGAAGAAATGGAGTAGGCATCATAGTCAACAAAGGAGTCCAAAAGGCAGTATTTGGGTACAATTTCAAAAATGAGAGAAAGATCTCTGTTCATTTCCAAGACAAACCATTCAATATCACAGTTATCTAAATCTATTTCAGAACAATAATGTGGGAGAAGTTGAAGTTGAATGGTTCTATGAAGACCTACAAGACCTTCTAGAACTCACACCCAAAAAAGATGTCCTTTTCTTTATAGGGGACTGGAATGCAAAAGTAGGAAATCAAGAAACATCTGCAGTAATAAGCAAATTTGGCCATGGAGTACAAAACGAAGCAGGTCAAAGGCTAACAGTTTTACCAAAAGAATGCACTGGTCATAGCAAACAGCCTCTTCCAACAACAGGAGAGAAGACTCTATACATGGATATCACCAGATGGCCAATACCAAAATCAGACTGATTATATTCTTTGCAGCCAAAGATAGAGAAGCTCTATAAGGTCAGCAGAAACAAGACTGGAAGATGACTGTGGCTCAGATCATGAACTCCTTATTGCAAAATTTGGACTTAAATTGAAGAAAGTAGGGAAAACCACTAGACCATTCATGTATGACCTAAATCAAATCCCTTATGATTATACAGTGGAAGTGACATATAGATTCAAGGGATTAGATCTGATAGACAGAGTTCCTGAAGAACTATGAATGGAAGTTCCTGAAATTGTACAGGAGGCAGTGATCAAGACCATACTCAAGAAAAAGAAATGGAAAAAGGCAAAATTGTTGTCTGAGAAGGCCTTACAAATAGCTGTGAAAAGAAGAGAAGTTAAAGGCAAAAGAGCAAAGGAAAGATACACCCATTTGAATTCATAGTTCCAAAGAATAACAAGGAGAGATAAGAAAGCCTTTCTCAGTGACAAATGCAGAGAAATAGAGGAAAACAACACAATGGGAAAGACTAGAGATCTCTTCAAGAAAATTAGAGATATCAAGGGAACATTTCCTGCAAAGATGGGCTCAATAAAGCACAGAAATGTTAGGGACCGAACAAAAGCAGAAGATATTAAGACAAGGTGGCAAGAATACACAGAAGAACTACACAAAAAAGATCTTCAGGACCCAGATAATTACGATGGTGTGCAAAGGTCCGTCTAGTCAAGGATATGGTTTTTCAAGTATTCATATACGGATGTGAGAGTTGGACTGTGAAGAAAGCTGAACGCCGAAGAATAGATGGTTTTGAACTGTGGTGTTGGAGAAGACTTTTGAGAGTCCCTTGGACTGCAAGGAGATCCAACCAGTCCATTGTAAAGGATATCAGTCCTCGGTGTTCTTTGGAAGAAATAATGCTAAAGCTGAAACTCCAATACTTTGGCCATCTGATGGAAAGAGTTGACTCATTGGAAAAGACTCTGATGCTGGGAGGAGTTGGGGGCAGGAGGAGAAGGGGACAACAGAGGATGATACAGCTGGATGGCATCACCGACTTGATGGATGTGAGTTTGAGTGAACTCCGGGAACTGGTGATGGACAGGGAGGCCTGACATGCTGCAATTCATGGGGTCACAAAGAATCGGACACAACTGAGCAACTGAACTGAACTGATCACTCAACTAGAGCCAGACCGCTGGAATGTGAAGTCAAATGGGCCTTAGGAAGCATCACTATGAATGAAGCTAGTGAAGGTGATGGAATTCCAGTTGAGCTATTTCAAATCCTGAAAAGTGATGGTGTGAAAGTGTTGCACTCAATATGCCAGCAAATTTGGAAAACTCAGCAGTGGCCACAGGACTAGAAAAGGTCATTTTTCATTCCAATCCCAAAGAAAGGCAATGCCAAAGAATGTTCAAACTACTACAGAATTGCTCTTATCTCACTCACATGCTAGTAAAGTAATGCTGAAAATTCTCCAAGCCAGGCTTCAACAGTATGTCAACTGTGAATTTCCAGATGTTCAAGTTAAATTTATAAAAGGAACAGGAACCAGAGATTAAATTGCCATCATCTGCTGGAGCATCAGAAAAAGGAGAGAGTTCCAGAAAAGCATCTACTTCTGCTTTATTGATTATGCCAAAGCCTTTGTGTGGACCACAACAAACTGCGAAGTGTCTTCAAGAGATGGGAATACCAGAATACCTGACTTGCCTCTCCTGAGAAATCTGTATGCAGGTCAGGAAACAACAGTTAGAACTGGAGATGGAACAACAGACTGGTTCCAATCTGGGGACAGAGTGTGTCAAGGCTGTATATTGTCACCCTGCTTATTTAAATTATGCAGAGTACATAATGAGAAATGGTGAACTGGATGATGCACAAGCTGGAATCAAGATTGCAGAGAGAAATAGCAATACCCTCAGATAGGCAGATGACACCACCCTTATGTCAGAAAGTGTGATCACTTTCTGAGGAACTAAATAGGTACTAAAGAGCCTCTTGATGAATGTGAAAGAGGAGAGTGAAATAGTTGGCTTAAAACTCAGCATTCAGAAAACTATGATCACGGCATCTGGTCTGATCACTTCATGGCAAATAGATGGAGAAACAGTGGAAACAGTAACAGACTTTATTTTTTTACACTCCAAAATCACTGCAGATGGTGACTGCAGCCATGATATTAAAAGATGCTTGCTCCTTGGAAGAAAAGTTATGACCAACGTTGACAGCATATTTAAAAACAGGCATTGCTTTGCCAACAAAGGTCGTCTAGTCAAAACTATGGATTTTCCAATAGTCATATAAGGGTGTGAGAGTTGGACTATAAAGAAAACTGAGTGCTGAAGAATTGGTGCTTTTGAACTGTGATGTTGGAGAAGACTGTTGAGAGTCCCTTGGACTGCAAGGAGATCCAACCAGTCCATCCTAAATGAAATCAGTACTGAATATTCACTGGAAGGACTGATGCTGAAGCTGAAACGCAAATGGTGACAGAAGGGTGGAATGAAGGAAGCAAAGAATGAAGGAAGGAAAGACAAGTTCTCTATTAGTGTCTCTAACTTGCTAAATTAAAATTTGTTTGAATATTTCTTTTTAAAAGTCATTTATTTATTTATTCATTTTTGGCTGGCTGGCTCTTTATTGCTGCACGCAGACTTCTCTCTGTGGTTGAACAAGGGCTACTCTCTGGTTGAGGTGAGTGGGCTTCTCATTTTGGTGACTTCTCTTGTTGAGGAATATGATCTCTAGAAAATCTAGGCTCAGTATTTGTGAAGTGTGTGGTGAAGGGACTTAGTTGCCTGAGGCATGTTGAATCTTCCTGGACTAGAGGTCGAACCTGTGTCCCCTGCTTTGGCAGGTGGATTCTTAACCAATGGACAACCATGGAAGTCCTGTTTGAATTCCTGTTCAAGTAGCTTTGCTTATGTTTCTCCAAGTTGTCATTTCATTAGCATTATATGTCTCATTTACAGTCAACATTTACAATTATGTAAATATTCTCAGGAAAAGAAAAAATGGTGAAGTATATCTCCAGCAAATATTAGCAGATCTTTTTGTTTGTTTTAATTTTGGCTGCTTCTTTTTATATCTTTTAATGAAGAAGTTTTTCTCAAATTAGTCTTTGAAATAATATGAAGATTATTCTAACATTCAGTTTTCTCTAAGTATACCTGGCTTTGCCATGAAAAAAAAAAAAAAAAGAACAGTTGTCTAAACTATACTGTGCCTTCTTTCTAAATGATTTGGATTTCATGAAAAAAAAATCAGCTTTGGTTTTATATTAATATTTTAAATATTCTTTCATATAGAAAAATAGAGACAGCAAAATACACTTAGACTTAGATCTTATGAAAGTGAGGGCAACTAACTTATCTCTCCTTTTCTTCTGTGACCTTATCTACAAAATAAAGGAAAAATATTTTCTAATCCATTAGGAAGTTGCTTGAATTAATGTCTGTAAATAAGTGTTAAGTATTGTGCATACTTTATTCAATCTTTTCAAGTTCATGTCAAGACCATATTATGTATGCAATAAGTAAACTATGAGTCATATTTTCTTTGACTTCCTCTTGCTTTCAACAGTGTGTATATTTCTTCAAGGTGCTGCTTGACAATGTGAGGGCAGGGTATTTTAGCCAAATACCTGTGGAGAGGGTGATGATGTCTTGTGTCTTCAAGATGGTGCCAACAAGCTTATCATCCATCTTAATTTCCTATGACATGTTTATCTACTTAATTCGCTGTGGCATGAAGGAGAGATGAAGATTGTGTGCTTTAGATAAGCTTCACAAAATGCAATACCCTTTGCACCTCATTAGACCTGTGTATTAAAAGAAAAAGAGAGAGAGAAAGAAATAGAAAAAAAAAACCCTGTTATTTAAATAGTCATTTGCTATTTTTCTTTACAAATTATGACAGTAAACTAAGATTTTAAGAAGTGGCTTATACACCAATAGTTGTAAGTCAAAAAGTATCTGCTACATAAATATTATACAAAATTTTATATAAAGCTGTTAATGTCATTTTCACAAGTCTTTTTTGAGTTTGGGCCAACCAATTACTTTTTGGGAAATTAAAGTACAGTGACTACTAAAATATAGAGTAGAAGTGAAACTGAGCAGAATCTTGTGGGGAATTTCCAAGGATGGACATTTCCCCCTCCCTATTTGCCATACATCTTGTTGGTAGAAAAGCTTTAGTATCTTAGAATTTCCCTGATTACCAAAGAGAAAATAATCAGAGAAATGAGAAAATGCAGAAGCAAAGGAAAACAGTCAAACACGACAAAATAAAAATAATTTAGTTATAAAATAAAGTCAAGGACATTTCTTTTTTCCTCAAATGCTATTGATAATATCCTGAGCCATATCCTGGTGGTGTTTTATAGATACTAAAACGCACACCAGATGGAAGATGCTAGCTGCGTGATGACCATTAGCACATAGCCTTCAGACTGGCTGGAGTCTGATTATTGATAATGTTGACTCCAGTGACCTCACCTGGTTACCTCACTACCACTAATCAGAAAATTGTGCATGAGCTGATCATATACCCTCCACCCTCTCCCTCACTTTCTCTTTGAAAACCATTTCCTGAAAACCTTGGACAAATTTGGATATTATGAGCATGAGCTGCCCTTTCTCCTTTCTTGGCTCTGCAATAACACTGTACCTTCCTCCTTCACAACCAAGTGCAGGTATATCAACTTGGCTGCAACACAGCCAAGTGGACCCAAATTTAGTTCAGTAACAGAAGGCAGAGAATATTTTGAGTTATACTATTACTTTAAATTGAAGGCTAAATCCATTTCTCCATTGATGGACATTTAAGTTGCTTCCATGTGCTGGCTATTGTAAATAGTGTTCCAATGAACTTCAGAGTGCATGTATCTTTTTGAATTAAAGTTTTCTATAGATATATGCCTGGGAGTAAGATTGAGGGATCATTTGGTAGCTCTATTTTTAGTTTTTCAAGGAACCTCCATACTGTTCTCCAAGGTGGCTATACAAATTTACATTCCAAGAATGTAAGGAGGGTCCTCTTTTCTTCACATTCTCTCCAGAATTTGTTTATAGATTTTTAATGATAGTCATTCTCACCAGTGTGAGTTGATACCTCATTGTAGTTTTGAGTTGAATTTCTCTGATAATTAGTGTTGTTGAGTGTCTTTTCATGTGCCATCTCTGTATCTTCTTTATAGAACTGTTTATTTAGATTTTCACATTTTTGATAGGATTGATTGGCTTTTTAAATATAAATTTATTTATTTTAATTGGAGGCTATTGAGCTACATGAATTAGTTTTACATTTTGGAATTTAATCCCTTGTCAGTCCCTCCATTTGCAAATATTTTCTCCTATTCTGTGAGCTGTCTTTTTGTTTTGTTTATAGTTTCCTTAGTAGATAAAGGAGATGTTGTGTATATATACATATATATATATATATGTATATATAATGGAATATTGTTCAGCCATAAAAAAAGAACAAAATAATGCTATTTGCAGTGACATGTATGGACCTACAGATTGCCATACTGTGTGAAGTAAGACAGAGAAAGACAAATATCATATCACTTATATGTGGAATCTAAAAAAGAAAAATGGTATAAATGAACTTATTTACAAAATAGAAAATTGAATCACAGATGTAGAAAACCAACATCATTACTAAGGGGCAAAGAGGGAATGAAAAGAATAAATTGGGATTGATATGTACACACTACTGGCATGCTGAAGTCCATGGGGTTGCAAAGAGTCAGACACAACTGAGACTGAATTGAACTGATTGAACTGACTATATATAAGATAGATAATAAAAACCTACAAATGAATTATAGCACAGTAAAATATTGTGAACATCTAGAACAAATGGAGTTCAGTTCAGTTGCTCAGTCATGTTCGACTCTTTGTGACCACATGAATTGCAGCCACGCCAGGTCTCCCTGTCCATCACCATCTCCTGGAGTTCACTCAGACTCACGTCCATCAAGTCCGTGATGCCATCCAGCCATCTCATCCTCAGTCGTCCCCTTCTCCTCCTGCCCCCAAGTCCTCCCAGCATCAGAGTCTTTTCCAATGAGTCAACTCTTCGCATGAAGTGGCCAAAGTACTGGAGTTTCAGCTTTAGCATCATTCCTTCCAAAGAAATCCCAGGGCTTATCTCCTTCAGAATGGACTGGTTGGATCTCCTACCACAAACCCAAAATTACTAGGAAGCTGATTTTAGAAAACATGCATGAACCTCCAATTTATTTTGTTAAAATAAATCTGTAGATTTTATATTTTGGTGAATACTGGAGCATAGTTCATTTACAATGTTGTGTTAGCTTCTGCTGTACAGAAAAGTGAATCAGTTATACATAAACATATATTTACTCTTTTTTAATTTTTATTTATTTATTTCTATTTTTTCTATTTTTTACTTTTAATTTTTATTATTTTTTAAAATTTTGTTATTATTATTATTTTCACTTTACAATATTGTATTGATTTTGCCATACATTAACATGAATCCACCACAGGTGTAGATTTTATTCCCATATATGTCATTATAGAGTTTTAAGTAGAGTTCACCATGTCATTCAGTCTCCCTGTTGTCCAATTAATGTAACTGATTTTGTTTGTAAACAAAAAATAGTTTAAATTGCTATCATCAAGGCAGTGTTCTAGACAAATTCGCTTCTTCAGTTTCAAAGGGGAGGTTTATAATCTGAATTTCCACCACAATATTTGTAAATTAAGTGAGCCTTACAAACCACTACCGATGAAGTATTAGGATAATTCTATTATCTTGAAATAAGATCCTGAAGTAGAAAATTATTTAAAAGCATATTTTCTTTTTCTTGGAAGATAAATTGTCCATTTAGAACACTGACTAATCTACTAGCTCTTTCAAAAAAAGATATATATTAATTTCCAAAATTGTTTAAAAAAAAAAACAGTAAAACAAATGTTTCTTCTATTGCTTCCACTCCTGAATGTTTATTTGAGCATAATTTTCTTTGCTTATAAAACTCAAAATATAGCAAGAGACTGAAAGATGTATTTTAACACTGCAATACATAGATGTATATAATGTGTTGATGCTTATATTTTGGAACATATATACTTTATATGGAACAAATAAATATACTTTTATTTTTCAATATTTACTATTAGCAATATTATGAGATTTATTTCTTATCTGAAACAACACACCAGTTAAAATATAATTCCAAATATATGATAGGTATTTTCTATATCTACCTTGTGAAAATTTGGTATTAAATATAAAACAGATTTTAAAAATGAACTATTGAGTACTTTATGGAAGAAAAGATAAACATGAAGGATAAAAGAAGGGCTGACATTGTCTTCAATAATCCATCTTCATTATTTGGAGAATGTAATACATTTACAATACTCTATTAAACAATTGAATTAAATGTTAATTTCTCTCCTCTTGTTGCATGTTCATGTCATGAATAATGATGATTTCAAATGTTATAACAGAAGTATTTATAAGACATTCAACTGCTGGAGAAATGATTAATTCTTCATATTGGTAATATTATACCTTAACACCTTTACTGATAATATCAAAATATTTCACCATGACTAACGTTAGTATAATGAGCCAACAGAAACAATAGTGATTTGCTGGAGATCAGCCCTGGGATTTCTTTGGAAGGAATAATGCTAAAGCTGAAACTCCAGTACTTTGACCACTTCATGCAAAGAGTTGACTCATTGGAAAAGACTCTGATGCTGGGAGGGATTGGGGGCAGGAGGAGAAGGGGACGACCGAGGATGAGATGGCTGGATGGCATCACTGACTCAATGGACGTGAGTCTGAGTGAACTCCGGGAGTTGGTGATGGACAGGGAGGCCTGGCGTGCTGCGATTCCTGGGGTCTCAGAGTCGGACACAACTGAGTGACTGAACTGAACTGACTTGCTATTTACTGTTCTCATTTAGGAATAATATAACCCAGTACTATTACTTTTCTCTTAACTTGAATTAATTAAAATATAATTTTGAAATAATAAGTATAAACTAAATGTATGCACATTCAATATGATTGATGTATTTATATTTTTTCACTTATAGAAAATTCAATTTTGAAGGTAGATTTCAACTTTATAGCTCAGGCAAGTGAAGACTTTTGTGTATTCTTAGGAGAGTCATTGAATATATACTAGATATTTTCTAAAATAGCACCTTAAAGATATGGTAAAATATAGAAATTCATCAAGCTGTCTACCTTTCATGCCATTTCATTCTTTACTCTTGGTAGCAAAATGTGTTTAAGAATTCATAATCTCGCTAAATATATACATATAATACAATTCATTTGAGTATATTCCATACTCTAGTTAGTAAATTTGTCTTCTGCAGGCTATGGAATTGTTGATGTTTATTTGCTAAATTGTGTCTGACTTTTAGCAACCCCCTGAACTGCACCATGCCAGGCTTTCCTGTCCTTCACTATGTCCCTGAGTTTGCTCAAACTCATGTCCATTGAATCAGTGATGCCATCCAAATGTCTCATCCTCTGTCAACCCCTTCTCCTCCTGCCTTCAATCTTTCCCAGCATCAGTGTCTTTTCCAATGAGTTGGCTCTTTGCATCAGGGGGCCAAAATATTGGTGCATTGGTTTCAGCACTAGTCATTCCAATGAATAGTCAGGGTTGAGTTCCTTTAGGATTGACTGGTTTGATTTCCTTGTTGTCCAAGGGACGCTCAAGAGTCTTCTCCAGCACCACAGTTCAAAAGCATCAATTCTTTGGCTCTCTGCCTTCTCACATCCATACATGAATAATGGAAAAAACATAGCTTTGACTGTACAGACATTTTTCAGCAAAGTGATGTCTCTGCTTTTTAACACACTGGCTAAATTTGTCATAGCTTTTCTTCCAAGAAGCAAGTGTCTTTTTATTCCATGGCTGCAATCACCATCTGCCATTGATTTCGGAGCCCAGGAAAATGAAATCACTGTCTCAACTTTTTCCCCATGTATTTGCCATGAGCTGATGGGACCAGATGCCATGATCTTTTTTTTTTTTTTTAAATATTCAGTCTTAAGCCAGCTGTTTCACTCCTCTTTCACCTTCATTGAGACTCTTTAGTTCCTCTTCACTTTCTATCATTAAAATGGTATCATCTGCATATATGAGGTTGTGGGTATTTCTTCCAGCAATCTTGATTTCAACTTGTGAGTCATCCAGCCCAGCATTTTGTATGATGTGTTCTGCATAGACCTTAAATAAGCAGGGTCACAATATACAGACTTGACGTACTCCTTTCCCAATTTGGAACAAGTCCATTGTCAATGTGCAGTTCTAACTGTTGCTTCTTGTCTCACAAACAGGTTTTTCAGGAGGCAGGCAAAGTGGTCTGGTACTCCCATCTCTTTAAGAATAGTCCACAGTTTGTCGTGATTGAGACTCAAAGGCTTCCGTGTAGTCAATGAAGCAAACATAGATTTTTTTTGAAATCTCCTTGCTTTTTCTATGATTCAGTGGATGTTGACAATTTGATCTCTGGTTCCTCTGCCTTTTCTAAATCCAGCTTGTACATCTGGAAGTTCTTGGTTCACATAGTGCTGAAGCCTAGCTTGAAGGATTTGAGCATAATATTACTAGCATGTGAAATGAGCACAGTTGTACAGTAATTTGAACTTTCTTTGACTTTACCTTTCTTCGGAATTGGAATGAAAACTCATTTTTTTCCAGTCCTGTTGGCACCACTGAGCTTTCCAAATTTGCTGGAATATTGAATGCAGCACTTTAACAGCATCATCTTTTAGGATTTGCAGTAGCTCACCTGGAATCCCATCACTTCCGCTAGCTTTGTTCTTGTTAATGCTTATTAATGCCCATTGGACTTTTACTCCAGGATCTCTAGCTCTAGGTGAGTTATCACACAATTGTGATTATCTGGGTCATTAAGAGCTTTGCTGTACAGAACTTTTTTGTATAGTTCTTACCACCTCTTCTTCACCTCTTTTGTTTCTGTTAGGTTCTTACAACTTTTGTTCTTTATTGTACCTATCTTTGCATGAGATGTTCCGTTGATATCTCCAATTTTCTTTAACAGATCTCTTGTCTTTCCCATTCTGTTGTTTTCTCTATTTCTTTGCATCCTTTACTTAAGAAGACTTCCTTATCTCTCCTTGCTATTCTTTGGAACTCTGCATTCAGTTGAGTGTAGCTTTCTCTTTCTTCTTTGCTTTCACTTTTCTTTTATCAGCTATTTGTAAGGTCACATCAGACAGCAACTTTGCCTTCTTGCATTTCTTTTTCTTGGGAATGGTTTTTGTCACCAACTCCAAATATTGTTACAAACCTTTGTCCATAGTTCTTCAGGCACTCTATCTACAAGACCTAGTCCCTTGAGTTTATTTCTCACCTCCAGTATATTATCATAGGGATTTGATTTAGGTCATACATGAATGGTCTAGTGGTTTTCCCTACTTTTTCAATTTGAGCCTGAATTTTGCAAAAAAAAGAGCAGATGATCTGACCCATAGTCAGCTCCAAGTCTTCTTTTTGCTGATTGAATAGAGCTTCTCCATCTTTGGTTGCAAAGAATATAATCAATCTGATTTTGGTCTTGACCATCTGGTGATGTCCATGTATATAGTCATCTTGTGTTGTTGGAAGAGGGTATGCAATAGCTATTCTGAAAGTATTTCTAAGTGTGTACAAGAAGGAGAAAATATATAAATGTTTTCAGATAATTATATTTGTGTATTATAAACATATATTAAGAAATGTTTTTCATTGTTGGAGAAAGAAGTCATAAGTATTATAAACTTTCTAAATTTATAATGTAAGTAAATGAAAAGAAGGAGGCTAGCATAATTCTCGTGATGCTGAATTAGAAGTATCAGCTTGACAGATATATAGATACATATATTTTAATATGTAAATATATAGAAATAATATTATATAGATTCATAGACATAGAAATTAGTATGAATATGTACATGTACAGTATTTTGTGTATATATATAGGGTTCTGTAGCTCAGATGGTAAAGCGTCTGCCTACAATGTGGGAGACGTGAGTTTGATCCCTGGGTCAGGAAGATACACTGGAGAAGGAAATGACAACCCACTCCAGTATTCCTGCCTGGAAAATCCCATGGAGGAAGGAGCCTGTTAGGCTACAGTCTATGGGGTCGCAGAGTCGGACATGACTGAGTAACTTTACTCACTTCACATATATATATCTGATATATATAGGTCACACATATCTGGGCTTCCCTGGTGGCTCAGAGGTTAAGGTGTCTGCCTGGAATGCGGGAGACCTGGGTTAGATCCCTGGGTCGGGAAGCTCCCCTGGAGAAAGAAATGGCAACCCGCTCCAGTACTCTTGCCAGGAGAATCTCATGGAGGGAGGAGCCTGGTAGGCTACAGTCCACGGGGTCACAAAGAGTCAGGCACAACTGAGCGACTTCACTTCACTTCACTTCACACATATCTAGATCTGATAGAGTGCCTGATGAACTATGGACGGAGGTTCATGACATTGTACAGGAGACAGGGATCAAGAACATCCACATGGAAAAGAAATGCAAAAAAGCAAAATTGCTGTCTGAGAAGGCATTACAAATAGCTGTGAAAAGAAGAGAAGTGAAAAGCAAAGGAGGAAAGGAAAAATATAAGCATCTGAATGCAGAGTTCCAAAGAATAGCAAGGAGAGATAAGAAAGCCTTCCTCAGCGATCAATGCAAAGAAATAGAGGAAAACAACAGGATGGAAAGACGAGATTTCTTCAAGAAAATTAGACATACCAAAGGAACATTTCATGCAAAGATGGGCTCGATAAAGGACAGAAATGGTATGGACCTAACTGAAGCAGAAGATATTAAGAACAAGTGGCAGAAATACACAGAAGAACTATACAAAAAAGATCTTCATGACCAAGATAATCACGATGGTGTGAGCACCCACCTAGAGCCAGACATCCTGGAATGTGAAGTCAAGTGGGCCTTAGAAAGCATCACTACGAACAAAGCTAGTGGAGGTGATGGAATTCCAGTAGAGCTATCTCAAATCCTGAAAGATGATGCTGTGAAAGTGCTGCACTCAATATGCCAGCAAATTTGGAAAACTCAGAAGTGGCCACAGGACTGGAAAAGGTCAGTTTTCATTCAAATCTCAAAGAAAGGCAATGCCACAGAATGTTCCAGCTACTGCACAATTGCACTCATCTCACATGCTAGTAAAGTAATGCTCAAAATTCTCCAAGCCAGGCTTCAGCAATACGTGAACCATGAACTTCCAGATGTTCAAGCTGGTTTTAGAAAAGGCAGAGGAACCAGAGATCAAATTGCCAACATCCGCTGGATCATCGAGAAAGCAAGAGAGTTCCAGAAACACATCTATATCTGCTTTATTTGACTATTCCAAAGCCCTTGACTGTGTGGATCACAATAAACTGTGGAAAATTCTGAAAGAGATGGGAATACCAGACCACCTGACCTGCCTCTTGAGAAACCTATATGCAGGTCAGTAAGCAACAGTTAGAACCGGACATGCAACAACAAACTGGCTCCAAATAGGAAAAGGAGTACATCAAGTCTGTATATTGTCACCCTGCTTATTTAACTTATATCCAGAGTACATCAGAGAAACGCTGGGCTGCAAGTAGCACAAGCTGGAATCAAGATTGCCGGGAGAAATATCAATAACCTCAGGTATACGGAGACACCACACTTATGGCAGAAAGTGAAGAGGAACTAAAAAGTCTCTTGATGAAAGTGAAAGTGGAGAGTGAAAAAGTTGGCTTAAAGCTCAACATTCAGAAAACGAAGATCAAGGCATCTGGTCCCATCACTTCATGGGAAATAGATTGGGAAACACAGTGGAAACAGTGTCAGACTTTATTTTGGGGGACTCCAAAATCACTGCAGGTGGTGACTGCAGCCATGAAATTAAAAGACACTTACTCCTTGGAAGAAAAGTTATGACCAACCTAGATAGCATATTCAAAAGCAGAGACATTACTTTGCCGACTAAGGTCCTTCTAGTCAAGGCTATGGTTTTTCCAGTAATCATGTATGGTTGTGAAAGTTGGACTGTGAAGAAAGCTGAGCACCGAAGAATTGATGTTTTTGAACTGTGGTGTTTGAGAAGACTCTTGAGAGTCCCTTGGACTGCAAGGAGATCCAACCAGTTCATTCTGAAGGAGATCAGCCCTGGGATTTCTTTGGAAGGAATGATGCTAAAGCTGAAACTCTAGTACTTTGACCATCTCATGCAAAGAGTTGACTCATTGGAAAGACTCTGATGCTGGGAGGGATTGGGGGCAGGAGGAGAAGGGGATGACAGAGGATGAGATGGCTGGATGGCATCACTGACTCAATGGACGTGAGTCTGAGTGAACTCTGGGAGCTGGTGATGGACAGGGAGGCCTGGCGTGCTGCAATTCATGGGGTCGCAAAGAGTCGGACATGACTGAGCAACTAAATTGATATGTATATATACATAAACACAAATGCAGGTACATGTGTTTCTATATTTAATACAGTCCAAAGGTGTAAGAACAATGATACTTCAGTAGCAGTGAGCACAGCTAGTGTCCAGGTCATGGTTTCTAACTACCATTTTCCAATCAAAAATAAACAGAACTAGTTAAAGTAGTACATGATTCCAGAGATGTTTTAGAGAAAATACAAAAGGTAAGAATACCTTGTGGTGCCAGAAATCCAGAATTCTTCCAAATAGAATGAGATCATGCCAAAAGAAAAATGAAGCTCAACTAAAGAAACATCCTGATGGCCCAACTGGAATAATTTCAGCAAAAAATAAATAATGGTAATATTAAATTATAACCAACAAAATAAAGTAAATATCTGTGAGTTCATGCTTATATAATAATAATAAAATGGAAGAGAAGAGATAGCTCTCTATTAAGAAAAAACTCAAATTGAAAATATAGAAGTAATTAGGCAAATATAAAATCACTATTAATTAATGTATCAGATTAATAATTATTGGAGCCAAGCACCATCCAGGGATGATAAAATCAGTAAGCAAAATTTAGCAGTAGGGTATCTGCATAGTTTTAATTCATATCTCCTGAGGCATTTTTAATTACAAAAGGAATATAGCAACATTACAATGGAAAAAATGGAAAAACCAGGCAGACAACTACTTAAAACAATCTTGAAAGTTATCATCACCCGTAATAAATGTGTCAAGATCATAGACCTGGACCATCTGATGCATTTCACTGAAAAGTATATACCGTCACTTTGGCTGTATTTGTGTCGAAAGTGCAGAATTTAAATCTAATAAAAGAAAAAAATAAACGAGACAAATCCAAACTGAAAGACACTTCACAAATAATTTAGTAGTCCCCTTCAAAAATTTAAGGGTCATGAAAGGCAAGGAACAACTGGGAGCAATCACAGATTGAGGAAGACTAAGGAGATATAGTAACTGAATAATTACTTCATGAAATAGATTCCTCACAACTTGAGGAACTATTTTATAAATCAACCTAAGTGTAAAACAATGGCATTGAATCTTGTAAATGAATCCTCTGAACATTGGTTAAACTTTGTTTGGAAATCTTTAATTAAGGTATTCAGTTGCTCAAGGACAATTCAACTTTCAAAGCTTTTAGAGAAATGGAATTATTGATAGTCTAGCAAACAGGCACACATTGTAATGTATCTATAAAAAGCAATGGAGTTAAACAAATGCAATAGAGAGCTCAGGAAGTATACCAGATTTAACTTAAAATTACAGAATTGCAATTTGTAATGTCTCAATTTCTGGTAAAAATATTTTTGCTGAAATTTATATTTCTAAAAGGATGAATTTATATTCTGTGGTGGGACTGAATGAAACTGAGAAAGTTTATCATTTGCTGCATCTAAATTAGGCAAAATATGTATAGTCATAGAGGAAAAAAATTAGGAGATTTGTCTTACAAGAATGTTTATTAAAAAAAAAGGCACTTTGAATGCAGGCCAAACATGAATATCTATGAAAATAAATCAGTGGACTGAAATAGTTGCACATGTAAATGCAAGAATATTAGAATTAAGCATATCTTTTTAATTTTACAGAATATGCTGAGAGATTTCTAAGTATTTCAACAACAGAGAGTATCTATTAGTTAAAACTATTATTTCCAGTAGAGAACATTTAATGAATGATGTCTATAATGCCAAATTTAGTAACCATAAAATTCAACTTTGAATAATATTGCAAGCAATGATATGAAACAAATGTGAATATATTTGAAAATGCACTCTGAAAAGAAATAATATGGTACCTGTGAAATAGTATTGTTGTTGCTGTTAGTCACTGAGCTGTACCCGACTCTTTACTACCCCATGGACTGTAGCCTGCCAGGCTCTTCAGTCCATGGGGTTTCCCAAGCAAGAATACTGGAGTGAGTTGCCATTTTCTTCACTAGGTGATTTTTCCAATCCAGGGATTGAACCTGCATATCTTGCATTGGCACGTGGATACTTTACCACTGAGCCACCAGAAAAGTATTAGGGATAGATACTAAGGAGTTTAGTAAGTGACTATGTACCAAAATTATTATAACCCTTACTTTATTTATTTATTTATACTACTTGCCCTGGTCTCTCAGACAGAAAAGAATCCACCTGCAATGCAAGAAACCTGGGTTTGATCTCTGGGTCAGGAAGATCCCCTGGAGAAGGGAATGGTGACCCACTTCAATACTCTTGACTGGAGAATTCTATGGACAGAAGACCCTGACAGGCTACAGTCTATGAGGTCACAAGGAATCAGACACTACTGAGCAACTAACACTTTACATTATTTTTAATGCTTGATTAGTAAGTATGGCTGTTTTGTTTTAATGTATGCTATTTATTAAAATTTTGCTGTGTTAAAAATGTTTAAATAACTTATCAGCTTGTTATTCATTATAAAACTCTTCCAAAAATATTAATGTTTTTAAGAATTTTTAAGTAAGTGTATGATGGTCAGGAAAGCTCTCTGAAAAGAAGTATTATTGAAAGCTGAGAATGCCTCAGCTATATGAAGAACAAAGACTGTGGTAAAAAAAAAAAAAAAAGATGAGTCTTAGAGATTGAACCTTCAAAAGACTGAAGCTGTTGGATACCGTGTTTGATGGCTAGAATGGTGCAATGAGTGAAGAAATTTATGGTCCTAGTTAATACCTTTGAAAACAGATTCTGTGACAGAGATGTTTATGTAGGATTTTTTTTTTTTTTTAAGAATTGCTCTCAACTGTAAGACCATAAAGAGAAGTTGAACCAGTATGTGTTATATGTACCTCATATAACATAGATCATATATATCATGGATCATTTATTATAAAAGAGTTGCATACTCAGGGGAAGGGAGAACTGGAGTGTTTTATATACTAACTTTAACATGTTTTTAGTAAAAAATAAAACAAGTCATTTAGAAGCACAGCTCAATGGTAGAGTAGTTATTTGGCCCTCCTAATTATTGGCCTGGAATATATGTAGACTATATATTTTATAATATACATATTTAAATAGAGAGGATATAGTATATATTCTATAAAATAAGAAATAGATGGTATGTTTGGTGAGGTTATTGCTCTTCTACAGGAGATAAAATAAGAAATAGATGGTATGTTTGGTGAGGTTATTGCTCTTCTACAGGAGATAAAATAAGAAATAGATGGTATGTTTGGTGAGGTTATTGCTCTTCTACAGGAGATAACAGAAGCAGAAAAAGAATTAAAGATTTTAAAATTAAAAAAATAAATAAATAAATAATAATTAAAAAAAAAAGATTAAGATATTAAGAAGAGGAGGTAAGGATACACAGAACTATACACAAAAAAGGTCTTCATGATCCAGATAATGACAATGGCATGATCATTCACCTAGAGCCAGATCCTGGAATGTGAAGTCAAGTGGGCCTTAGGAAGCATAACTATGAACAAAGCTAGTTCAAATCCTAAAAGATGATGTTGTGAAAGTGCTGCACTCAATATGCCAGCAAATTTGGAAAGCTCAACAGTGACCACAGGTTGGAAAAGGTGAGTTTTCATTCCAATGCCAAAGAAAGGCAATGCCAAATAATGTTCAAACTACTGCACAATTATACTCATCTCACACGCTAACCAGGTATCACTCAAAATTCTCCAAGCCAGGCTTCAACAATATGTGAACCGTGAGCTTCCAGATATTCAAGCTGGATTTAGAAAAGGCAGAGGAACCAGAGAACAAATTGCTAACATCTATTGGATTGAAAGAGATCTGTTGGATCTCTTGCTTTAGAAAAAGCAAGAGAGTTCCAGAAAAAAAAAAAAAAATTCTGCTTTATTGACTATACCAAAGCCCTTGACTGGGTGGGTCACAATAAACTGTGGAAAATACTTCAAGAGATGGGAATACCAGACCATCTGACCTGCCTCCTGAGAATCTGTATGCAGGTCAGGAAGCAACAGTTAGAACTGGATATGGAACAACAGACTGGTTCCAAATTGGGAAAGGAGCACATCAAGGCTGTATATTGTCACCCTGCTTATTTAACTTTTACACAGAGTACATCATACAAAATGCCAAGCTGGATGAAGTACAAACTGGTGCTGGGGGCCAGCGTGAGGAACTCCACCCATGGCAAAGGTCATGAAGAAGGAGGCTTGGCATATGCAAAGGCTTGATCAAGCCTCAGGAAACCCCCTGTTCCCGAGCATCTACCCCTAAAACCAGAGTCTGTTTTATGCTCTCACCTACACCTCTGACTTTATGGGGGGCTCTCCCCCATAACCGTTTCTCTTGGAGAAGGAGTTAACTTGCAGCTCCAAGGCAATAAAAATTCCTGGGCATGACAAGAGTGTTTCAGCTTACGGACTCCTTTGAAGGTTATCTAGCCCAACTGTATAGGTTCGTCTGGCCACATGTGATTGTTTACAGCCTCCAAATCTGAGAGGCACGAGATGTTTTAGACTTACTAAAGGCAAATTCTTTTGGGGAGTTAGAAATTATTAGTATAGGGGTTGGTTAGGAATTATATTGGTGAAGGGTTTTTCATTTGTTGTGTCAATAATTGCTGCTAATTCCCTGCTCTGGGTGGGACAAGGATGTCTCAGGTCAAACCTCTCTGCTGACAGACTAGCTTGTGTGACAGGATTATCCATACTCCTGCCACTATGCACATGATTGTTTCCTACCTCTCAACCATAAACAGCACAGAGAGTTTTGGAGTATTTTGAAAGTCTCAATTACCATAGGGCTTTTTCTTCTTGTTGAGTCAATGATTGCCACCAGGTCTCCATATCTTTAGGCACCTGGGAATATATTAATCAATGTATTTGGACTATAGAAGAGGAAATATAGTAGTTCTTAAGGTTAGCAATACTAGACTTTTTGAGTTAATGGATTTTCTCTTTTGAAATAGATCACTGTGCTTTGTTATAAATCACTGTGTCCTTGCTATGTAAAAATGTAACTTTATCACTATCTTCAGGCTAAATAGATCTTAAAGGGAGCATTGGTGAAAGGATTTTCATTTGTTGGGCTGATGTTTGCTGCTAAATCTCCATATTCCCTGCCCTTATCATGAATATAACTAACATATAGGAGAAATAAGTATTAACCTTTAAGCATATAGGAGAAATAAGTATTAACCTTTAAGATTAATCATGTTAACCTTGGGTTAAATAAATTCCTTTCCTGATTGTAACTCACTACACCCTCACCCTATAGGAATGTAACTTTATTTGGAGGGTGGTGTCTGGTTTAGGAAAAAACACCCTTGGAAAAAAATAAGTTTTTTGGTTATCAGAAAGAAAGGATCATAAAATCCCTAAGACCTTTTTATGTGAAGCACCTGATTTTGATAAAGGTCAGGACTGCTGACCCCCGTGTGACTCTGTATTCATCCCTATGTGTAACAAAAGGTATATAAGCAAACCTAAAAATAAAGAAAATGGATCAGTTTCCAGATTCCCCATGTCACTTCTTTCTTGCTCCTGTTTCTCTGGCTGAATTCCCATCTGGATTCAGCCTCCTTTTCTCCACTACACTATCTCCTACTACACTATCCGTTTCTAATCTCTCTATATATCTGTAATTAAATATGTATTTTTCCAAAAACGCAGACGCCATCCCCACCTTCGAATTATCTTGATCCACCAGGGCTGGACCCCGGCAAACTGGAATCAAAATTGCTGGGAGAAATATTAATAACCTCAGCTATGCAGATGGCACCACTCTTATGGCAGAAAGAGAAGAAGAATTAAAAAGATTCTTGATGAAAGTGAAAATGAACAGTGAAAAAGATGGCTTAAAACTCAACATTCAGAAAACTAAAATCATGGCATCCGGTCCCATTACTTCATTGCAAATAGATGGGGAAACAATGAAAACAGCGACAGACTTTATTTTGGGGGGGCTCCAAAATCACTGCAGATGGTGACTGCAGCCATGACATTAAAAGATGCTTGCTCCTTAGAAGAAAAGCTATGATCAACACAGACAGTACATTAAAAAGCAGAGACATTACTTTACCAGCAAAGGTCCATCAGTCAAAGCTGTGGTTTTTCCAGTAGTCATATATAGATGTGAGAATTGGACCATAAAGAAGGCCAAGCACTGAAGAATTGATATTTTTGAACTATGGCATTGGAGAAGACTCTTGAGAATCCCTTGGACTGCAAGGAGATCAAACCAGTCAATCCTAAAGGAAATCAGTCCTGAATATTCATTGGAAGGATGGATGCTGAAACTCTAATAATTTGGCTACTTGATGAGAAGAACTGAATCACTGGAAAAGACTCTAATGCTGGGAAAGATTGAAGACAGGAGGAGAAAGGGACAAGAGAGGATGAGATAGTTGGATAGCACCACTGACTCAATGAACATGAGCTTGAGTAAGCACTGAGAGTGCTTACTCAGTGATGGGCAGGGAACCCTTGCGTGCTGCAGTCCATGCGGTCACAAAGAGTTGGACATGACTGAGTGACTGTACTGAACCGAACAGGAGATATAAGAAGTATTCCAAATAAGCAATATCTATCTACATCACCTATTATGCTTAATCAAGATGTCAATTATATTTTTGTGTGTCACCATATGTGAGATGACAGTTAAACAACCAGATATTTAAATAGTGAATCAAGGCATAATTGTTGAATTGAGTAAATAACACCAGTGTTCATTCATTTTGCAGCAATTTTATTTATAATGCTATTTCATTAGTATACTGAAATTTCCTCCAATATGTTCTTCATTGCAAAAAAATTTCCCCAAATCCTGAATTAATTGAAATGAGCTTTCACCAACAAATAGTTATTACATGTCTGAATAATTTTTTAGAAGGAAGATGATGAGTAGATACATATTGCTTTTACATGATAATAATCTCTTTTAGAAATTTGTCTTATGTGGATCTAATCTTTTATTTTACTCAGCCTCTGTGAACAGTTATTTATTTCAAACGTCTGTTTCATAGACAGATTGTTACCGTAGCTTTCTTTACCATAGTTTTGGCCTTACTTAGAGTTAAATGAAGGTCAGATTTCATTTACCATCTGATTACTATGAGGCTTGTTCTGATCAATAGATTGTAATGGCTTTCCAAGGCCCAGAAATATTGACTCATATATCCAAATAACCAGATTTCTGAGCAAGGACTGGAAGATTGTGTGTTTATGATTTACAATGAGATATTTCCTGAAAGCTACACATTGTTGCACTATTTGCCTCTTCAAGTAGAAGCACTATTACTTATTATTTAAAATAATAAAACAGGACAGAGTATCCCTAAGTGAATGTGGATTGGGGTGTGAATGAAAGGGAACATGGGGGAGATTTGAGGAAATGGGTTAAAATTCACAACATCCTGGCATTAAAAAAAAAAAAAAAACTTGGTTTCTCCTATCTAGAGAAATTTTTCTGCACTGTGAAACAGGATGTTAGATAGTAACTCAAAAAAAAAAAAATAATTGGAAGGAAACATGAAGGAAATTTCATGGCAGATAGAAAAGTTTTATATCTTATTTGGGATGATGATTGCGTGGGTGCATCCACTGGCAAAAACTCATCAGTTATATGCATAAGATCTGTGCATTTTATCCTGTGTAATTTTTTTTTTCTCAATAACAAAGCACAATATAGATTTCTTGGAAACTCCAGAAATTAAATTGCCATCAAAAACTTGAAAGATGGAGTAATAACGATGGCATTTCCATTTAATTCTCCAATAGAATAAGTGCAAGAGTGAAGATGTTAGAGAGTATCATAAGTAACAATTGTATTAGAATTGATATTTTTACTACTAAAATTTTTCCTGTCACTGACATTTGGCATTCAGTTATTCCAAAGTGAAATAATATAGTTCCTAGCCCATGAAATTAATATTTTTTCTTCCGGAGATAAATTTTTCTTTTTCCAACCACCTTTGGAAATGCTCTACCTCAGGAGAATTTTGGTTTTCACCTGGACTATATCTTGAATTGTCCAAATTTACTGTTATGAACTTTGACCATATAACTCTGTCAAAGATTTTCATCATGCTAGGCTACTAAGAACTAGAACATAGATATGGAATACTGAATGTCTTGATAGTCACACATATATGCAAAGAGGGTTAAAGATAACTTATTTGAAATTACAAAGGCTCACCATATTAGAAATTTTTATGTCACCCAGTATCTTCCCAACCCAGGGATTGAACCCAGGTCTCCTGTATTGCAGGCAGATTCTTTCTCATCTGAGCCACCAGAGAAGTCCAAGAACACTGAAGTGGATAACCTATCCCTTCTCCAGGGAATCTTTCTGACCCAAGAATTGAAGCTGAGTCTCCTTCATTGCAGGTGGATTCTCTACCAGCTGAGCTACCAAAGACGCCCCAAGCATTTACCATACTAAATATTAAAATAAACATTTCCACCCATTTTTGCACTCTTCATGGCTCTAGATCATACAATTATTAATTTTTCCAGTTAAATGAGAAACATCATCCACATCTCATCTACTGTTATTATTTCTATATCTCTTGTGCCTTTAATCACTCCTGATGGGAGTGGCTTGGAATGACAATGAGAAAGGGCCTTGTTCTCACTCTGGCAAATATTTTACAGGAATTTTACAGGCATATTAACACCTTTTGTGATTCCATGCAGGAAAGATTTCCTATTCAAACAAGAGATATGGAATGTTATTGATAATACATCTTTTATTTTTCTGACTTCTTACTTTATATCTTTAATTCAAATGGCTTTTTAACTTATTAATTGTTAAGAATAAGGAATAGTAATATAGTAATACAGATGTAACAGCTGCAAGGAAACCTAAATATAAAACTTTAAATGTCCATCACTTCAATGAACTTTACAGTGAACAACACGGCAATTATTTTAATTATAATTGTGTTAATTAAAATAGCATGTACAAATTTTTCTAAAATCCAAAATCAAGAAAATAAATATCCTGTGCCTGAGAGATAGCTTCATTTTAGCTTTAACTATATCAAAGACAGTGTGATCACTCACCTAGTGTTAGACATCCTGGAATGTGAAGTCAAGTGGGCCTTGTCCCCCTTCTGATGTCTATGTCACAAACTTTCTGTGTCCTTTTTCACTATAATAAAACTTCTGCCACACACACACACACACACAAAAAAAGAAAGCATCACTACGAACAAAGCTAGTGGAGGTGATGGAATTCCAGTAGAGCTATTTAAAATCCTGAAAGGTGATGCTGTGAAAGTGCTGTTCTCAATATGTCAGAAAATTTGGAAAACTCAGCAGTGGCCACAGGACTGGAAAAGGTCAGTTTTCATTCCAATCCCAAAGAAAGGCAATGCCAAAGAATGCTCAAACTACCACACAATTGCACTCATCTCACACACTAGTAAAGTAATGCTCAAAATTCTCCAAGCCAGGCTTCAGAGATATGTGAACCAAGAACATCCAGATGTTCAAGCTGGTTTTAGAAAAGGCAGAGGAACCAGAGATCAAATTGCCAACAATCGCTAGATCATGGAAAAAACAAGAGAGTTCCAGAAAAACATCTGCACCTGCTTTATTGACTATGTCAAAGCCTTTGACTGTGTGGATCACAATAAACTGTGGAAAATTCTGAAAGAGATGGGAATACCAGACCATCTGACCTGCTTCTTGAGAAATCTATATGCAGATCAGGAAGCAACAGTTAGAAATGGACATGGAACAATAGACTGATTCCAAATAGGAAAAGGAGTACATCAAGGCTGTATATTGTCGTCACCCTGCTTATTTACTTGCATGCAGAGTACATCATGAGAAACGCTGGACTGGAGGAAGCACAAGCTGGACTCAAAATTGCTGGGAGAAATATCAATAACCTCAGATATGCAGATGACATCACCCTTATGGCAGAAAGTAAAGAGGAACTAAAATGCCACTTGAGGAAAGTGAAAGAGGAGAGTCAAAAAGTTGGCTTAAAACTGAACATTCAGAAAACTAAGATCATGGCATCTGGTCCCATCACTTCATGGGAAATAGATGGGGAAACAGTGGAAACAGTGTCAGACTTTATTTTTGGGGGCTCCAAATTCACTGCAGATGGTGACTGCAGCCATGAAATTAAAAGACGCTTACTCCTTAGAAGGAAAGTTATGACCAACTTTGATAGCATATTGAAAAGCAGAGACATTACTTTGCCAACAAAGGTCCGTCTAGTCAAGGCTAAGGTTTTTCCAGTAGTCATGTATGGATGTGAGAGTGGACTGTGAAGAAATCTCAGTGTCAAAGAATTGATGCTTTTGAACTGTGGAGTTGGAGAAAACTCATAAGAGTCGCTTGGACTGCAAGAAGATCCAATGGACTGCAAGAAGATCCAACCAGTCCATCTTAAAGGAGATCAGTCCTGGGTGTTCATTGGATGGACTGATGCTGAAGCTGAAACTCCAATGCTTTGGCCACCTCATGCGAAGAGTGGACTCATTGGAAAAGACCCTGATGCTGGCAGGGATTAGGGGTAGGAGGAGAAGGGGATGACAGAGGATGAGATGGCTGGATGGCATCACTGACTCGATGGACATAGTCTGGATAAACTCCGGGAATTGGTGATGGACAGGGAGGCCTGGCGTGCTGTGATTCATGGGGTTGCAAAATGTTGGATACAACTGAGAGACTTAACTGAACTGAACTGTTATCAAATAAATTTTCTTATACCTTTCCAAAGTACAATTTTTGTTTGTGAAAACCATAAAATACCATAGTCTTCGTGAATGCTATCAACATGATTGCTGTGCATGGTTCATTTAACATAGTAACCTAAAATAGTTCTCTGAGGGTATGATTATTTTTCCATGGGTTTAGAAATGCAGAATATAAATAGAATGAACAAGATTTCCCTACTTTTATATATTTTTACCTAGAGAACAGGTTACACTTTGTGTGAAACCATGCATATCCACAGTCCAGAGTGAAAGCTAATAAACAATATAAGGATAAGAAAAGTTTTTGAGAAATCACAGGAATCTTCGTGGTATTCTGTAACATTTATTTCAAAGATGAAGAGGCACTCTAGATTGATTTTAATAGCTAGGAGCCAGGCATGAGGAAAAGTGACAGAGGATTTACATGATGGAAAGAATTTTATGAATTTCTACATTGCATTAGGCTTAATATTCCTTATTCCACTTAATTTTCTCTGCAAGATTTTGAGTTTCTGTTCTTAAATATTTATTTCATGAACACTAAAGCTCTGTTAAGTAACTTCTAAAAAAATTTTAGAGCTAGAGTGAGTGGTCAGAACCAAGACAGAAGTGGCAAATATAGTATTTTTTTCACTGATAGCACCAAAATTCCATTAAAAGGAAATTTTATTAAGGAAAATAATTTTAAAGATAAATGAGAGCAGAAAACATAAACTTTTGTAATATGTGACAGCAGGAACTCCACACACAAAAGAAAAAACACTTAAAAGATTAATGTTATTATAAAGTCGTGTCCAACCTTGCAAATCTATAGGACAGTCTCCTCTGTCCTTCACTATCACCTAATTTGCTCAAACTCATGTCCATTGAGTGGGTGATACAATCTAACCTCTCATCCTCTGCCACCTCCTTTTCCTTTTGCCTTAAATCTTTCCCAGCTTCAGGATCTTTTCCAGTGTGTTGGCTTTTTAAGTCAGGTTGCAAAAGTACTGGAGTTTCAGCTTCGGCATTAGATCTTCCAATGAATGTTCAGGGTTGATTTCCTTTAGGATTGACTAGTTTGATCTCCTTGCTGTCCATGGGACTCTCAATAGTCTTCTCCAGCTGCTGCTGCTGCTGCAGCTAAGTCACTTCAGTCGTGTCCAACTCTGTGTGACCCCATAGACGGCAGCCCACCAGGCTCCCCCATCCCTGGCATTCTCCAGGCAAAAACACTGGAGTGGGTTGCCATTTCCTTCTCCAATGCATGAAAGTGAAAAGTGAAAGTGAAGTTGCTCAGTCATGTCCGACTGTTCGCAATCCCATGGACTGCAGCCTACCAGGCTCCCCCATCCATGGGATTTTCCAGGCAAGAGTATTGGAATGGGTTGCCATTGCTTTCTCCAGCACTACAATTCAAAAGTATCAACTTTTTGGCATTCATGCTTCCTTATGGTCCAACTCTCACATCTGCACATGATTATTGGGAAAAGCATAGCTTTGACAAGATGGATCTTTGTCAACAAAATTATATCTCTGCTTTCTAATATGCTGTCTAGGTTTGTTTCATGACTGTAGTCACCATCCTCAGTGATTTTAGAGCCAAGAAAATAGAATCTGTTGTATGGTAGTTTGAACATTCTTTGGCATTACCTTTCTTTGGTATTGAATGAAAACTTACCTTTCCTGGTCCTGAGGCCAATGCTGTGTTTTCCAAATTTGTTGGCATGTTGAATGCAGCACCTTAACAGCATCATCTTCTAGAATTTGAAATAGCTCAACTGGAATTCCATGACCTCCACTAGCTTAGCTTGTAGTAATGCTTCCTAAGGACCACTTGGCTTCACACTCCAGGATGTCAGGCTCTAGGTGAATGACCCCACCTTCATGGTTATCCTTAAGACATTTTTGTATAGTTCTTCTGTATATTCTTGCTACCTTGTTCCATGTCTGGTTCTAACAGTTGCTTCTTGACCTGCATACAGATTTTTCAGGACGCAAGTAAGGTAGTCTCATTTTCATCTCTTGAAGAATTTCCCCCAGTTTGTTGTGATCCACATAGTGAAAGGCTTTAGCATAATCAATGAAGCAAAAGTAGATGTTTCTCTGGAAATCTCTTGGTTTTCCAATGTTCCAATAGATGTTGGCAATTTGATCACTCGTTCCTCTGCCTTTTCTAAATCCTCTGCCTTTTCTAAGCTTGATCATCTCAAAGTTTTCAGTTCACGTACTGTTGAAGCTTAGCTTGGAGAATTTTGAGCATTACATTGCTAGCGTGTGAGATGTATGCAATAATGTGGTAGTTTGAACATTTTTGGCATTGCTTTTCTTTGGAATTGGAATGAAAGCTGACCTTTTCCAGTCCTCTGGTCACTGTTGAGTTTTCCAAATTTGCTGGCATATTGAGTGTAGCGCTTTAACAGCATCATCATTTGCTCACTATCCTGTACAATTTTCAAAATAGTTCTTCAGGCATTTTGTCTACCAGGTCTAAGCCCTTGAATGTGTTCATCACCTCCACTGTAAAATCATAAGGAATTTTATTTAGGTCGTACTTGAATGGCCTAGTGGTTTCACCTACGTTTTAACATTTTTAGCCTCAACTTTGCAGTAAGTGCAGGAAGATCCACTGGAGAAAGGATAAGCTACCCACTTTAGTTCTTGGGCTTCCCTTGTGGCTCAGCTGGTAAAGAATCTGCCAGCAATGCAGGAGACCTGGGTTTGATATCTGGGTTGGGAAGATCCCCTGGAGAAGGGAAAGGCTACTCACTCCAGTATTCTGGCCTGGTGAATTCCATGGACTATATAGTCCATGGGGTCTTAAAGAGTCAGTCAGGATTGAATGACTTTCACTTACTTACACTTGCAATAAGGAGTTCATGATCTGAGCCATAATCAGCTCCAGGTCTTGTTTTTCCTGACTGTATAGAACTTCTCCATCTTAGGCTGCAAAGAATATAGTCAATCTGATTTTGGTCTTGACTATCTGGTGATGTCCCCTGTGTAGAGCATCTCTTGTGTTGTTGAAAGAGAATGTTCTCTTGGCAGTGTATTCTCTTGGCAAAATTCTATTAGCCTTTGCCCTGCTTCATTTTGTATTGCAAAGCCAAACTTGCTTATTAATCTGGGTATCTCTTGACTTCCAACGTTTGCATTCTAGTCCCCTATGATGAAAAGGACAGCTTTTTTGGTGTTAGTTCTAGAAGGTCTTAGAGTTCTTCATAGAACCCTTCATTTCAGTTTTTTTCAGCATTATTGGTTAGAACATTGACTTGGATTACTGTGATGTTGAATTGTTTGCCTTAGAAAAAGGAAAGTGAAAGCAAAGTCGTTCAGTCGTGTCCAACTCTTTGTGACCCCATGGACTGTAGCCTAACCATGCTCCTTCATCCGTTGGATTTTCCAGGCAAAAGTGCTGGAGTGGATTGCCACTGCCTTGGAAACAAACTGAAATTATTTTGTTCATGTTTGAAGTTGCATCCAAGTATCACATTTTGGACTCTTGTTGACTTTGAGGGCTACTCTATTTCTTCTAAGGGATTCTTGCCCACTGTAGTAGATATAACAGTTATTTGAATTAGATTCACCCATTCCTTTCATTTTAGTTCACTGATTCCTGAGATGTTGGTGTTCATTTCTGCCATCTGCTGCTTGACCATGTCAATTTACCTAGATTTATGGACCTAACATTCCAAGTTCCTATGCTATATTGTTTCTCACAGCATTAAACTTTACTTTCACAACCAAACATATCCACAACTAAGTATTCTTTCCACTTTGGCTCAGCAACTTCATTCTTTCTTGAGCAATTAGTAATTGCCCTATGCTCTTCTAGTAGCATATTAGATACCTTCAGATTGGTGGTATTCATCTTCCAGTGTCATATCTTTTTGCCTTTTCATACTGTTCTGGGGTTCTCACAGCAAGCATACTGGAGTGGTTTGCCATTTCCTCCCCCAGCAGATCACATTTTGTCAGAACTCTTACTGTGACCCATGAGTCTTGGGTGGCCCTGCATGGCATGGCTCATAGCTTCACTGAGTTACACAAGCCCCTTCACCACGACAAGGCTGTGATCCATGAAGGTGTAAAAGATCAGTGCTTTAAAAAGGAAAAAAAAGGAAAAAAAAAGGATCATTACTTTAGTTTGTTTATGGAGGAAAAGTTAAAAATGGGTAGGAAGGGGAAACTAAACAAAAATTGAAGCCAGAGAGTTTTGTAAAACTGCACTCTATATGAGCAAAAAATACAGAGAAAACTCTGGGTAGATGAAGAAAACTTTGAAGAATAAGTATTCTGGGAGCAAAGTTGTGTGTTTTGTGTTTCTCAAACCCTCCATGAAGACTGATGAAAAATTTTTCAGGAGAATTTTTCTGTTGTAATTTTTGTGGGCGGTGGGGTGGGGGGGGGGGGTGGGGGGCAGGCAAACTTGAAATTTGTCAAATTTGATCATAGGTTTTGTTTTCAATCCTTGGAGACATTGTATAAAGCAGGCATACATAAGTAAAAGGAAAAGCCTTGGGTTTGAGTCCTTCCAGTTTCTCACAGATTTTGTTCTTACTGTTAGTTTACCTGGATTTTAAATATCGGAAAATGTAAGCTAACACCTGTCTTTTGACATGCGTTCTAAGATGAGTAATAAATAAATGACTTATAGAAAAGCATAATTTAAGTAAATTTGGTCTGGAATATCACTAAAAATACTTCTGGAAATTTAGAGGCAATTAGTGATGATCTAACTGAACGTATTTTTTAAAGAAAGAAAATTATGCAATTCTATTTGTTTAAAATATATATTTAAAAGCAAAGTGCTTCCAAGTATAGACTGTAAACTTGTTTCAATAAACAGATAAAATAAATTTGTAATTAGTAGCATCTGTTTACTTATAAACACACATATGCTATAGCCGATTATTCTCTTAAGTAATATATGTATTGTACTACTTACAATTTGAGTCTCCTTAGGAAAACAACCTCCAAAAATATATATATTTTGAGGTCCTGTGTTATATAATGGTTAAGATCACAGCATATACATTCAGGAAAATGTGGTTCAGATACTGACTCAGCCACCTTAAATCTGTGTGGACCCGGATAAATTTCTTATTTTTTCTGAACTTTGTTGCCTCTTCAAAACTGATGTTTTGGCTCTCCAACTCTGTGTAATGAGCCACCCCAGGCTTAGAGGTTAAACAACCATGTTCATATGCTCACAGTTCTAAGATAAAGGAATTTGGTCCTAGCAAAGGGGACTGTGGTATCTGATTCACAATATCTGGGGCCTGCACTCTGCCTCTCCATTGAGTTCTGATGGGATTTCTCCCTGACCACGGCTGCCATCTCAGTGCTCTTGGCCTCTCTTTCTCTATGTAGCATCTCTTCCATCTAAATCTTTCTTTTTAATCGAGCTTTTTTTATGGTCTGCTTAGGGATGTCACAACATCTTACGTGGTGACTGATTTCTGAGAGGCAGGAAGTAGAAGCTGCCAGGCCAGTAAATGTCTACAGCAAGAAATGGTATAGTGCCACTCCTGCTGTGTTCTTTATTAAAGAACTCACAGAGCCCCACCAGAATTAAGGTGGTGGGGAATAGACTAGACAATTTGATGAGGAGTGGAAAAGTCATATTGCGGAAAGCATATCCAACAGGAGGTATGGTTCTGCCTGTTGTTAAGAATTACAGTATGTTACCTAGGATAATGATATTTATTTTATGAAGGTTTTATGCCATTTAAAAGATGTATCAGGGACTGAAACACACCAGGCACCCAATTAATGATGGCAGTTCATTATATTGAATAGCTCAGTTTGGATTATAAAGTCTCAAATAGTAATATGAGAATTAGGACCATTGGAAAAATGGCGTGATTTGACTCTCATACTAAATCAAAGTGAAAAGGTAAATAATATGATTTTAGTATAAAATACATAAACCCTCAGTATAATGTTTAGAACTGTTCTTATAAATGGCCTGTGTTAATACTGTCCTGATCTTCCCAAGAGAGCAGGGGAGTGGGCAGTCCTGAGGTTCACCTGCATGGGAAGTCAAGGAAGGGTCGGGAGACAGGGCACCATTGTAAATGGCAAGATTTCTATTGGAAAGAACTCAGAATGATGAGAACCAAGACATCAGGATATCCAAAGTCTTTTGGGAAATGTAAAAAAAAAAAAAAAAAAAAAACTACATGCCAGTGACCAGAGACAGGAATTGAAGTAGGCAGTCATGGAATTGGCTAAATTAGGTCTAGGATGGTACTGGTGGGGGTGGCAATGATGGGGTCAATTGTCATGAGATACAAGGGTTTCAAACAACTTTATTTGATTGAAGATATAGTTTTCTTTCATCTTTAAAACAAACAACCAAGTCTAATGCAAGATTTAGGAAGACAATCTGAGCTGAGATAAATATTTGGCAAAATAATAGCATCAAGTTTTAGTTTATCCTATTTATTAATATAATGGTAACCCACTCCAGTATTCTTGCCTGGAGAATCCATGGATGGAGAAGCCTGGTAGGCTACAATTCATGGGGTCACAAAGAGTCGGATACGACTGAGTGACTTCACTATCACTATTTACTAATATTAGGCAAAAGATTCCTTTCAGTTTGGTTTATCTTTGTGACCTCTATAGATAATTTGTCAAAAGGACAGCAAGCTGAAAGAACAAAAAATCGCCTGACTAATGTGAACTGTTCTAACTTCTCAGAGATTGAAACAGTTGAAGTATGTTTATCTCTCTAACTTTTTCTGGTAAATCTGGGCAGAGAAAGGATATTTCAGGAGCATGAGTCACAGTTTTATTTATATTGGCACCTATGTTTTTACTTGCATTGGTTCGCCACAGACTTGGGGAAGTAAAGCATTATTTGTTTCCAGTTTGGTGCTAATGTACATGACTAATGCACTAATAAATATTGCAAGCAAATCAATTGCACTTCCTAATAGTAAGGTGAACAGCAATAGCATTTTATGCAAGATCATAGGAGATTGAGCACTAAACCTGAAAAGGGATGATTCTAACCCTGACATTTCATTATTTCTTGGGATTTGTGCATCTCCCTTAATGTATGGTTAATGTAATTTGAGGTTATGAATCTTTTTTATGGTCTTCCTTTATATCCTTAAAGTAACAAATCTCAAGTTGTGACTATAGCAGAAAACATTCACAGCATTCTGACTAGGAAACTAAACACTGAGACATTTTCATTCTTTCTCAGGGAAAATGTATAAATCCTATTTATTTCTTCATTGGAATATATACTTTGGGTGAATAATGTCTCACATATAGTTGTTGCTAGTAAAATTCTCAGAATCTGTCTCATTCAGTTCATTGTTTCTGCCAGGGAAGCATGGGGTTGAAATAATAAGAAAGAATAAACAACAAAAATATTGGGTTTTGCAGTAAATGCAATATGATTGATCATCTCAGGCCTCTCTGTGCCCACTGAGTTGTATTCTGAGCACCATTTAAAAATGGCTCAGCACCTTACATGACCAATCCTGTAAGGCAGCCAAAAGAGAATGGATTCTTTTCAGAGGTTTTGAAACATGCACAAAGGAACATTTTTCATTCATTTGAAATTTGAATGGCACTAAAATGCTTTTTTTTTTCTCAGAAAAACTCACTTTCCTACATAAAATGCACAAATACTTTTCCCTGTGGTGCACAGATTTATTGACATTTAGGGAACCATATCTGTGTGTGTGTGTGTGTGTGTGTGTGTGTATTTGTGTGTGTGTGTGTGTTTAACCACTAAGTAAAAAATTCCTTTGAGCCCTTCTATCATTGTTCAGATCCACCAAGCAAAGATCAAAAGTGACACTCTTAAAACAAACAAACAAAAAAAGTGACACTTTTGCACTCAGGCAAAGTCAGTTTGTTTATCTGTCTGCAGCAAGGGAGAACATACACCAGGGGAAATTGAGGTCACCTTAGCAAGAAGGATGCTGAAGCTGAAACTCCAGTACTCTGGCCACTTCATGCAAAGAGTTGACTCACTGGAAAAGACTCTGATGCTGGGAGGGATTGGGGACGGGCGGAGAAGCGGGCAACAGAGGATGAGATGGCTGGATGGCATCACTGACTCGATGGATGTGAGTCTGAGTGAACTCCGGGAGTTGGTGATGGACAAGGCGGCCTGGCGTGCTGATTCATGGGGTAGCAAAGAGTCGGACACGACTGAGCCACTGAACTGAACTAAACTGGAACTAGCAAGAAGGAGTTCAGAAGACTTCTAGGGGTTGGGTGACATTCAGTAATTTTATGAAGAAATTAGAGAAGTAGGGACAAGATCTAGATTGAATGCTTTCAAAATGTGGGCAGATGTGTTGATTTGATGTTTTAATCATTTTTATCCAGAAGAAAGGATGATCAAGTCAGAGGAAAGGTGGCATTGTTAAGAAAGTAAAAGCAGTCATTGTTCAGAAGGAGGGAGTTAGTTATATTTGCAGCTACATAATGGCCTTGGCTGTGGCCTGTGAGAAACAATGTTTATGTTCTAAGAATCTGCTTCTAAGCAGGGTTAATTTTCACTTACTCATTATGTTGGAAAAATACAGAAAAAAATTTAGCCCACACTTTATCTTTCTCAAAGCTATGAATTTGTCAGGATTTCAAAATTCTTGGGAAAATCAAAACTGGAAATAAATCTGTTTGAATATTTTAGGCCATAACTATTAATACTTTAAATAGATAGATATAGATATATAGATATAATAGATAAGTAAGGAGATCCAACCAGTCCCTTCTAGAGGAGATCAGTCTTGGGTGTTCTTTGGAAGGAATGATGCTAAAACTGAAACTCTAGTACTCTGGCCACCTCATGTGAAGTGTTGATTCATTGGAAAAGACTGATGGTGGGAGGGATTGGGGGCAGGAGGAGAACAGGACGACAGAGGATGAGATGGATGGATGGCATTACCTTCTCGATGGACATGAGTTTGAGTGAACTCCGGGAGACGGTAACGGACAGGGAGGCCTGGCATGCTGTGATTCATGGGGTTGCAAAGAATTGGACACGACTGAGTGACTGAACTGACTGAACTGAACTGAACATATAATAAGGTATATAACTTTATAATTTAGAGAGGTATTGCATAGATAGGGCTTCCCAGGTGGCTCAGTGGTAAAGAATCTGCCTGCCAATGAAGGAGACACAGGTTCAATCTCTGGGTTGGGAAGATCCCCTGGAGAAGAAAATGACAACCTGCTCCAGTGTTCTTGTTTGGGAAATCCCATAGGAAGAGGAGTCTGGCGTGCTACAGTCCATGGGGTGGCAGAGAGTTGGACATGACTTAGCAACTAAGCAACAACATTGCATACATAAGATAGATAATAGATTATATATAACAATATAACGACTAATCCTCTATATATATGTATAAGAGTCAACCTATAAGCTAGGTATTTGCAGCTGCAATGAGATTTATTGTTGTAATAGTGCAGAAGTTTCCAAGACAATAATTTGCTTCACAACTGAACATCTGTACTTACACAGATTTGTTTTAGACTTATTGACAATTATCAAGAGCTTCCCAGGTGGCACTAGTGGTAAAGAATCTACCTGCCAGTTCAGGAGGTGCAAGAGATGTGGGTTCAATCCCTGGGTTGGGAAGATCCTCCGGAGGAGAGCATGGCAACCTACTCCAGTATTCTTGCCAGCAGAATTCCATGGACAGAGGGGCCTGGCAGGCTACAGTCCATGGAGTCGCAAAGTCAGACATGAATGAAGCGACTTAGTACCAAATACTGTTAATCCTAAACCTAGCAATAAGGAAGTTCAGTGCTAAGCCTCAGGTACCACATAAAATAAAATTACCCAAAGGATAATTTGAATCTTCCTATAGAGAGGAAGAGAAAAGGAAGACAAACAGGGCTCCAACTTCATCTGCTTTGATCAGTCCTCACAGAGACACATCTGAGAACTTTCCTATGGACTAAAATATTACCTTCTCTTCCTTCCTTGTCCTTTTGCTGCTCTCCCATGTTTTTTTTTTTTTCATATTCCTTTTATCCTTAATGTGCAGATACTGCTATTTTAAAATTTAAGTCTGTGATAGTAAGCATGTTGAACATATATTTTAAAAGAAGAGAGAGAGGAAGCAGTAGCATCATGACAGAGACTCATTCCAAAATGAGGCCCAGGATTGCAAGAAAATATTTGCCTTTGCTCACCATTACAACCTCAGTACTTGATTCGATGTAGCATTCAAAATATTTATGACATGAATGAGTAAAACCATGATGAAGAACCTAGGTTCATGCATCATGATAATGTACCACATGCACGACAAATCTCAGTGATATACAACAAGAAAAGTTCATCCCAAATCTCAATGATTTACAACAAGAAAAGTTCATATCTCACACTTCTGCATAACTACCATGGGTTGACCATAGATATCTTTTGCATTGACTATTTTTGGAAATTAGGCTAATGGAAGAACTTTTTTCCTGGAAAATTGCTAACTGATAAGGCAGAGGAAAACAATGCCAGTACTTAGAGTTTTCTGCCACATTTCATTGGCCAAATCAAGTCATAAGAGCAAACCTAACAGGTGGAAAGCATTTATCTGCTCTGCTCTAAGTTGCTTCAGTTCTGTCTGACTGTGCGATCCCATAGACGGAAGCTCACCAGGCTCCCCCGTCCCTGGGATTCTCCAGGCAAGAACACTGGAGTGGATTGCCATTTCCTTCTCCAACGCATGAAAGTGAAAAGTGAAAGGGAAGTCTCTCAGTCGTGTCCGACTCTTAGTGACCCCTTGGACTACAGCCTATCAGGTTCCTCTGTCCATGGGATTTTCCAGGCAAAAGTACTGGAGTGGGGTGCCATTGCCTTCTCCAGGAAAGCATTTATAGTACTTCAGAAAAGCCAGACATTATCTGTGAATGATAATGTAATATTCCATTTGTCCTAGCTAATACTAATATATTTGGGGAAAAAAAATCAGAAAGAGACTCATAAGATTTTTGTTCTAAAAGATTAGAACTAGAAAGTCATGTTAGGATTTAGCTTAATACTTTCAACAGTCCTATTAGGAGAGGAGCTAAAGGATCACATGCAGGTATTAACAGATTAAAACAGGATTCTTTTAAACTGCATATAATCACTCACATGATAAGTAAATTTAGGAATTAGACCTTTTTTTTTACATTTACAGAAATAAATTATTCCTTTCTATATTCCCCATAAAGATGTACCAGTAAGAATGGCAAAGTTCCAATACTTCAAGTTTTAAAGAAATTTCAGGGAATGAAAAACAGCTAATTTGAACAGATGAAAGCACAAGTAATCTATTTGTTTTGCTTGTAGTTCAAAGAAGTGGTATCATATTACTAACACAAATACCTCTCCCGGTGGCTCAGATGGTAAAGAATCTGTCTGCAATTTAGGAGACCTGGGTTTGATCCCTGGGTTGATCCCCTGGAGACGGGAATGGCAACCCACTCCCCGTATTCCTGCCTGGAGAATTCCATGGACAGGGAGCCTTGGTGGGCTACAGTTCATGGAGTCTCAGAGCTGGACATGACTGAGCTAATAACACACACGCACACACACATGGAAAGCATGACAGCCTGTCAGGATATCAATAAAATTACTGTACATCTGACCCATTCACTAAGACTCTTTCAGTTTCTCACAGATACCTAAAAGTGATTGAGAATAATGTTTTAACCAATTTGAATTGTTTATTCTTGCTGCCAGTAGCAGTCATTTTCCCATAAGGCAATTTCATGGGTGACACTTATGCTAAAGAACGAGAATGTCAATGAAGGTTGTTTTAGGTAAGATTAATTAACAAGGTGTTTAGCAATTACTGTAGTTTGCCAATTTGAAGAGAATGCATTTATGATTCTTCTTTTAAAGTGAACAATAAAAATGTTGTGCTAAATAGCTTCCTGTTTCTAAATGATGTTCATCCTTGAAGACCTTAAGCAGCCTCCTCTTTTGTACAATGTCCTTTCCGTGTATTCTACATCCCATTGATCTTTTTTTCTTCTGCACAGCACTTTAGTGTGTTAACTACTGTTTTATTATTTAACAAATAACACCAGCTAGAACTGTTCCCAGGGTAACCTGACTTAAACAAAATTTTTTACTCTCTCTACCCTTATTCATGGTCATTGGAACTATTAGGTGTAGAAAGAACAGCCACCACAACCTTGTCACCTACCATGAGGTAGTCACTATGCTTGACCTTTGATTTCATTAATTAGTAATAAATCGCATTGAGATTTATAGTTCTAATCTCTCAAAATATGGAGGTGAACAATATACATGAAGCCTTCCTATTTATAATTAACATTGGAGAATTGCTACTTAATGTTTATCTAGTCAAGGCTATGGTTTTCCCAGTGGTCATGTATGGATGTGAGAGTTGGACTGTGAAGAAAGCTGAGCCCTGAAGAATTGCTGCTTTTGAGCTGTGTTGTTGGAGAAGACTCTTGAGAGTACTTTGGACTGCAAGGAGATCCAACCAGTCCATTCTTTTTTTTTTTTTTTAACTTTACAATATTGTATTAGTTTTGCCATATATCAACATGAATCTGCCACAGGTGTACACGTGTTCCCAATTCTGAATCCCCCTCCCACCTCCCTCCCCATACCATCCCTCTGGGTCATCCCAGTGCACCAGCCCCAAGCAAGCCCTGGGGTTTCTTTGGAAGGAATGGTGCTAAAGCTGAAACTCCAGTACTTTGGCCACCTCATGTGAAGAGTCGACTCATTGGAAAAGACTCTGATGCTGGGAGGGATTGGGGGCAGGAGGAGAAGGGGATGACAGAGGATGAGATGGCTGGTTGGTATCACTGATTTGATGGGTGTGAGTCTGAGTGAACTCCAGGGGTTAGTGATGGACAGGGAGGCCTGGCGTGCTCCAATTCGTGGGGTTGCAAAGAGTCGGACATGACTGAGCGACTGAACTGAACTGAACTGATGTATCTTTATGTTTAATAGATACAACAGCTTTGTATGAGTGGTATTATTATTATTATTTTTGTATGTGTAGATAAGAGAAGTAAGTTAAGTAAGTAGGGCAGGAATGGGTGACTTTCTCAGGTCAAGCTACTAGTAGGTAGCGAGGGTATTGATTTTCTTGGGCTACCATCAAATTTGCTTTCTAACTGCATTCATGGTGGTGGACTGTGGTCTCCCTTTTCAGCTTTTCCACTTTTATCATGATTTAATGCATATTGGCCTATGAGTCTATTTTTCAAGAAGGTTGTTTTCTCCTTCACGATTTAAATTTTATTTATTTATTTATTTTCGGTTATGCGGGATCTTCATTGCCTCACAGAGGCATTCTCTAGTTGCTGTGAACGTGGGCTACGCTTTGTTGCAGTGGGTGGGCTTTTCATTGTGGTGGCTTCTCTTGTTGCTGAACATTCAGTAATTGTAGCATACCAGCTTGTTGCTGCTCATGAGATCTAGAGCATGGGTTCAGTGGTTGTGACAAACAGGCTTAGTTGCTCCATAGCATGTGGAATCATCCTGGACCAGGGATTGAATAAAACAGCTTTATTGAGGTATTTATCAGGGGGAAAAAAAGCAAGATGTATTTAATGTATACAGTTTGATGAGTTTGGAGATAAACCTATTTCCATGAAACTATCACTAAAATCAATGTGATAAACATTTCTGTCACCTCCAAAAGTTTCCCCTTGGCCTTTTTTGTTTGTTTTTGTTGTAAGAACATTTAACACGAGACCTACTCAACAAATTTTTGAATGTACAATACTAAATTGTTAATTATAAGCACTATGTGATACAGCAGATCTCTAGAACTTATTTGTATAACTAAAATGTTATACATATCAAGGAACAATTCTTCATCTCTCCCTTTGACTCATCCCTGGCAACTACTAGTCTCTTTGTTTCTAAGCATTTGATTATTTTAGATTCTTCATATAAATCAAATAATGTAGTATTTGTTCCTCTGTGGCTTATTTCACTTAGGTGAACTTAGGTTCATTCGTATTGTCCCATATAGCAAGATTTCCTTCTTTTTTAATGCTGAATCATATTCCATTGCATGTAGAGACAAGCTAAATGTCCATCGATGGGTGAATGGGTAAAGGGAATTCGCCTTCACTTTTAGGACAAATTTCCTAACATTATTCTACCATTGTCACCCTGAGTCATGGCAAGAGCTCTGGACTTAATAGTCTCTCCATCACTGAGGTCATTTAGAGATTTGTTCATCACAATACCATGGATGGCAACTTAATGACACTTATGAATGACACAGTTCTCTTCTCAAAATTAAAACAGAACAATCTTTTAGTGTTAAATTGATCAAGAAATTTTTGAAGTGGTGTAAACCTCCTTGGTTACAAACATATATGAAAAAAAAACCACCATTAGCAGCAAAATTTTCAAATAATATAACAGTAACAGATTTTAAGCCATTTTATTCTAATTTTATTTCATCTCAGCATAGTCATTGTCATCATCATCATCATGACTGTCATCACAAGTAACACACATTCTTGAAAACCAGTTATGGACCACATGGCATAAATACTGTTCCCCTAGTTAAGATTCTCCATAGAAAGAGAACCAATATGATATTTAAATTATGGGTATATATGTATATATCTCTATCTATCTGTCTACTTATAGATTAGAGTGAGAAAGACTTAAGAAATTGGCTCACATAATTGTGAAGCTAGCAAGCCCAAAACTGAAGCAACAGTTGATGTTCTATCATCAGGAAGCATAATTACCTTTTCCTTAGGTGACCTTTCTTAAGGCATTCAACTGAAGTCATTCTTAAGGATGAGGCCTATGCACACAATAGAGAATAAACTACTTTACCCAGAGGCTACTAATGTGAATGTTAATCTCCTCTGAAAAAATTACCTTCATAGCAACATCTGGTCTGCTGTTTGACCAAATAGTAAAGTGCTATGGCCTAGCCAAGTTCACACAGAAAATTAACCATCACACAGACACGTTTTCAGAGCCAAGTCTGCCTCTCCAGAAAGCCTTAGGATTTTCATTCAACTTGCTGACAAGCAAAATATTCTACATATAGAGGAAGAGCAATACTTTTGATTGAATGCATGAAATAAGAGAACTTTTTTTTCTCCCTTCATTTTACATACTATTATTTATTATTCTAAGCTGAATCAGAACCTCTGTGTGATATAACCGTTTTGGTTTGTCTCTTGATAATTAATGAAAATTATTTGCTACCGAGACTACCCAAGTCAAAGTGATTATAATCAGTTCTAAAGTTATATTTTGATTGAAATAAATAGATAAAATATTCATTATTGAAGGCAGAGTTAAACCTACTATTCTTTCCTCACTTTTATTAACATTTTAAACATTTTAGATGAGGTCTAATTAATTTCAACTACATTCAGAGAAAATTGTTTTATTAGAATCAAATATAAGAAATCATGAAATGTGCACTTTAAAGGGAAAATTGTGTCTTGAGGAAAAATAACACACTCTGAATCTCCCATTCATTCCTCCTTAACCTTTTGACATAATAAATTCTCACTGGACCCACCTATCTCCCTATGAGAGGTTAGATTCTCTCCCTAAATTCTGCTACATCTAAATGTTCCTTTGTTCCCTGCTAAACAGTTATCAGAAAGCTTACATCTTTGAAAATGTATCCTGAAGTAAAATACTTTAATGTTCAACAATCCATTTAGAAAACAAAACACCAGCAAAAAATATGGCTAAAGAGTTAAATCAGATAAAAGTTAAGCAAAGGGACTTTCATTTTTTACGTCAAGCCTAAATATATATTTGAATTTATGAGATATGGTGGGTGGTTTTTGGTTAAAACAAATTTAAACTCTTTAATGCTTTCCTTTTGGTTTCTTTTATCCATATCTAAAAATATAGTTTAATCATAGCTGAGGCTTCTAACATACAGTTGGATTAATAAAGCATTCATATTTCTTTTAATTCTCATATTCATCTATACATGCAAAGTAGTCATACATAATTTCCATTTGAATCTTCCTTTGTTTTCAATTTGAATAATGTCATTGATTTAAAAAAAATTTTCTTTAGTTAAATACCAACCTTCAAATTTAGATCTATTATATGTCTTACTTCATGAAGACATTAGAAAATTATCTTAAATGTCTAATGACTGAGAAATACCATTTTACATGCTATATTGGTTCAGGTTCTTTTTAGAATTGGTTTGTTATAAAATATATAGCAAATCTGTTCTTTTTCTTCAAAAATATGATAAAACTTTCAAAGATGTAAAATAGTACTTGGAGAATGATATATCCACTAATAGTCAACTCTTACCTGGGTTTCTAGAAAATAACAAATCTCCATGCTGACTGTTTTATCCTCAACAGACCATTCTCTATACTGTACTTAAGTGAAGAATCTTTTGAAATCTGATTACTTCTCTCTCCTACTTAATCATTTCAACAGCAATCAAATGCTCTAATGATAAACACTGAAACCCTTAACAAGGTCTGAAGGCTTAAGCTAACAACTCCCTGCTTGGCTCATCTCACTTCCTTGCCCTTCCCTACTCTCACTAATCTTCCTCTGTTTCTCCACACCAGTCTCAGGCATACTCCCACAGTAGGGCCCTAGAGCCTGCTGTTGCTTCTTGCAGAAGCACTCTTATCTATCTCCTTCCTTTATGTAACTCTGACTTTCTTCAGCAGATCTCCCTTTAACAGAAAGTCCTTCAGTAAATCCTCCCTACAGCACTTTGATTAGAGAAAACCTTTCTATTGTGTGCCACATAGCACTATTTACTTCCCTCAGTTGCTTATAACAAGTTTTACCTTATTTGAATATTTTGAATGTCTATTTTATCCACTGATCTACACAGGCTTCATGGAAAGAGAGACCATGTGTATTTCGAACACCAGTGTGTATTTGAAATCTACCATGTGATTTATAATATGTATGTGTGTGCATGTGTGTGTGTGTGTGTGTGTGTGTGTGTGTGTAGTGTAGAGTAAATGCCTATTAAATATTAGTTGAATAAAAATCTATAAATGAGCACAACTTTAAATTGTGCTTGTGTCACCAGCAAAATGGTGGTTTCCTTGGTTATTGCCTATTCAAGGAAAATAGTTCAGTTGAGAGACAGAGCAATTTTAAGTAGCAATAGTTTTATTAGCAAAAGTGGAAGTATGCTCTTGAGGAAAAAATGAGAGTGGGCTGTGTAGAAACCAGAAGTAGACCCACAATGGATGAAGGTTGGGCTTGTTTTTTTTTAGAATAGTGGTTCCTCCCTGTGGTCCTGCATCATTTGATTGTCAAATTGATTGCCAGATTCAGGTTTTATAACTGTTCTTCTTGTGCAGAGGCACATACCCCTAAGAAGTCACAGGGAGCAAAACCCACAATGCCAATTTATTACAAATATGGCATAATGAACCCTGTCTGATTTTTAGGTCTTGGTATACCAGTGCTGGTGGTTTTATCTCATTTGGTCATGATAAGGCTGCAAACTCAGTGGTAGGCCTTGACTAGAAAAGGATTACCAGGGTCTGATTACCAGTGTCCAGGTAGGAGAGGGAAAGATAACCCCTTTCAGGATAGTTTGAGTCTCATTTATGTCTGATTAGCTACCTAACATCAGTATGGTTTTGTGTTGTGTGGAGGAACAAGTAGAGAATAAATTTCTTCAGGAAAAATTTTCTGGAAAAGTTGATAAATGAAAGTTCAAGAAAAGTGTTAAGAATGCTTCAGTTAGAGGAGTAACATCTATATAAAAGACAATGATTATATCTGCCACATTGAAGAATAGGTGATATTTTGAAATCAGTTATGAAATAGAACATGGCAGTGATTATGTGTTTTAAAAATATTCCTAGTATCAGAGACTTTTTTCTCAATATCCATTCATTCCATTTTCCTTTTGGTGACCTGGACCACATCCTCCAACCTGAGAGTTAGATGGGCTCATAACTGCCCAGCTAAAGCTACATTTCCAAACCTGCATTGTAGCTTTCCATGACCATCTATGTAGTTCTACCATTAGTATATACAACTTATGACTTTTGTCTTTAAAATAGTTGGTTATTTGTTTTCCCTGCTCTTCCTAATGGGCTGTATGTGGATATGTCACTACAAATCTGTTATGCTATGGATTGTTATGCCCCAAATCCGAGTCCCCATAACTGAGAGAATAAGACGTCCACAGCAATGCAAAAGCATAAAGGGGTTTTATTGCTAGCTCGAGCTAGGGCTCCTGTCTCATCCAGCGCAGTGGAGTCTTGACAAGAGCCCCGAGCTCTGAATCACAGCTGCTTTTATACAGGCGGTTCTTAGTACAGCTGGTGGGTAATGATTGGCTGAGCCATACAGGCACACACGATTTTCAAATCCTGAATCCCTATCCAGATTGGCTCAGGTTTGGCACCAGGGACTTTCCCAGGGTGTGGTTTCCTGGAATCATGACTCAGGTTTTACAAGAATCTGAATCTTAGGCCTAGTATAGCTTGTTGAGCTTGTCATGGCTCAGGTCTGGTCCCTTAACAGGATGAACAAAACACCCTAGGGGATGGTGAAGCATAGAAGGACCCTGAGTCCCTGGGTAAACTCACAGAACAGAGCTGATGCTCAGCCTTGAATAGTTCCCTGTGACTTTTGATATGAGGAGAAAAACAATTAAAAAAAAACCCACTTCTGTATATTTTTACTCTATGTTTTGCAATCTCTTTATCACAGTCAGTTTATTTCCTAGTTACTAAAACACCAATTCTATTTATTTGAATTTATATGACTTTTAAACCATATGGAAATAAAATAGAATTTATTAGTTGATATTCAATCCTTTCAGAAAAAAAACTTGACTTAGAAATGTGAGAAATGTTCTGGTAATCTCTTCCAAATTTATGCTATTTTATGTATAAGCTTCTCTTTTTAAAGCTTGAACCCAGGTAAGATTTAACAAAGGACAGCACTGTTACAGATAACAAGGGTAAGGCATCCTGCCTAAGCTGAAATCATGTAAGGAAATGAAGTTTTTCCTGAAGAGGTTTAAGAGAATCTGGTTGTCATGGAACGTAAACTGTTTGATTGGGTCTCTGTAGTGTTTCCTAAGCATTTCCAGGGCCAAACACATGTTTCCTAAGAGTTAAGATATAGTTTTGACAGTGACATCACAATTATGATAATAATAAAGCAATATTGCACTCATGTAAGATGATTTCTAAAAGAAATCCCTGGTGAACACTGAATCCAGTGTAAGTGAAATCTCCTTAAAGAGTACCTTCCCAATGTTCCTTCCTTTGATCTAAAGCCAGTTAAACTCCTTTTTCTTCCTTCTTCCCCTAATCCACTTCTAAGGCTCTCAATTGCCCATTCATAGCATAGATTACAAAGTCTATTTCTATCTGGATCTTGCATTACTTTTTAACTTCATGTTTTCTGACATACCTCTTGACCATTAGTATCCAAAAATATTGACCTCACTTTATAAAATTCAAAAATCAAAAGGACAAAAAAGGTCAAGATCTTTTCTACCTAGGATTTTTATATATGCTTTCTCTTTGTGAGATACTATTCTGTAAAACCTCACATCTGACACTCTTTCCAGTGTCTACTCAGCACTTTCACACAGAGAGAGTTCCTTACTACTCAAATGCATTTCCATTGCTTTCTTTTAATATTTGCTAATTTTTGCTCAATGGCACTTCACAAATCTTATGATGGTTACATGTTTGAATTTCTCTTTTCCCCACTGACCTGTAGGTATTGTGAAGGCAGGCATTATGCCTCTGTTGTTCACTACTGAATATGTAGAGTCTGATCTAGTGTCTAATCAACTATAGATACTCAGTAAACTACTGAGCTACCAATTGACACAAAATGGAAAGAACCAGGAACATTGAAGCACTCAAACAAAATGAAAGGAAAGTTAAAAGTTTGATAAGCAATTATAGTGATTAATAAAGAGACAAAATGTAATACACTGACTACATTTTCGGTGACAGGAAGTTTTTGATATACTAAATGTAGGGATGCGATTACAAGCTTTCAAGGATGTGACTACTGAAGTGATGCTCAAAATTATCCATAGGAACAAAGTGTAAAACTCTTTTCTAGCATCCATTGATAGTAGCACATCTATCACCTTAGAGATATGAGAATCTTTTGCAGTCAACAGGGACAGTAATCAGAAATGTAGAGATAAACTAGTGCTGGTGTAAGAATCTACCTCTCTTTGTTTACCTCAGGTAAAGGAGTGTATCTATAAAGAAGAGAGAGATAAACAAAGAGAGAGAATAACAGTGAGGGAAATGAAAAGGGAGAGATGACTTCCCCATTTCACTCCTACTGCGAGCACAGAATACCTGATGGGACTAGTGATGAAACTGTCTTCATCTGGTGGCAGAGCCCAGACTTTGCTTTAGACCTGCATCTCTAGATTCTCGCTTTTAATCATTTTCTGCCATTGTGCCATTTGATCTATATTTAGTAGCTGAGTCTTTTTTTTTAATTTTTATTTTTACTTTATTTTACTTTACAATACTGTATTGGTTTTGCCATACATTGACATGAATCTGCCACGGGTGTACATGAGTTCCCAATCCTGAACCCCTCTCCCACCTCCCACCCCATATCATCTCTCTGGATCATCCCCATGCACCAGCCCCAAGCATCCTGTATCCTGCATTGAACATAGACTGGTGATTCATTTCTTACATGGTAGTATACCTGAGTCTTATATTTAGTCTTTGTTGTTGTTCAGGCTTTCAGTTGTGTTTGACTCTTTGTGATCCCATGGACTGAAGCGCACCAGGCTTCCCTGTTCTTTGCCTTCTCCTGGAGCTTGCTCAAACTCATGTCCCTTGAATCAGTGATGCCATACAACAATCTCATCCGGTGTTATCCCCTTCTCCTCCTGCCATCAATCTTTCCCAGCATCAGGGTCTTTTCTAATGACTTGGCTCTTCGTATAAGGTGCCCAAAGTATTGGAGCTTCAGCTTCATAATCAGTCTTTCTAATGAATATTCAGGACTGATTTCCTTTAGGATGGACCGGATGGATCTTCTTACAATCCAAGAGACTCTCAAGAGTCTTCTCCCACACCACAGTTCAAAAGCATCAATTCATCAGCACTCAGCCTTCTTTATGGTCCAACTCTCACATCTATACATGACTATTGAAAAAACCATAGCTTTGACTAAACGGATCTTTGTAGGAATAGTAATGTCTCTGCTTTGCAATATTCTGTCTAGGCTGGTTATAGTTTTTCTTCCAAGGAGTAAATGTCTTTTAATTTCATGGCTGCAGTCACCATCTGCAGTGTTTTTGGAGACCAAGAAGATAAAATCTGTCACTGTTTCCATTGTTACCATATCTATTTGCCATGGAGTGATGGGACTGGATGCGATGGTCTTTGTTTTTTGAATGTTGATTTTTAAGCCAGCTTTTTCACTCTCTTCTTTCACCTTCATCAAGAGGCTCTTTAGTTCCTCTTCACTTTTTTTCCATAAGGGTGATGTCATCTGCATATCTGAGCTTATTGATATTTCTCCCTGAAGTCTTGATTCCAGATTGTGTTTCTTCCATCCTGGCATTTTTCATGATGTACTCTGCATATAAATTAAATAAGTAGGGTGACAATATACAGCCTTGAAAAACTCCTTTCCCAATTTTGAATCTGTCCGTTGTTCCATGTTCAGTTCTACTGTTGCTTCTTGACACACATACAGGTTTCACAGAGGCAGGTAAGGTGGTTTGATATTCCCATCTTCAGAATTTTCCACATTTTGCTGTGATCCACACAGTTAAAGGCTTTAGCATAGTCAATATGTAGTCTTAATTGAAAGAAATTGGGTATGGGCAGGTGTGAGTAATATTATTCCACTTTTATTTGTAAAATTGAAACTCCTATTTGTTATATAGGTCAAGGACTTACATTCATGATGAAAAAGTTACAAAGTACTGCATGATTGAAAATTGTCTTTTCTTTGGCAGCATAATCTGCCATACTTTCTGGATGTTTGTCCAAATAGTGTAAAAAAATAGCATATGTTGGGTATTACTACAACCTGTCTTTCATATCATATCCTTACTTAAGAATTGACAAATGGCAAGGATTAAAGGAAATTCCAGGGCAATATTGAGGTTTAGTCTGCTTAGACTTTTGATTATCTTAATTTGTTGTCATTTGGATAGTATGTATGCAGTTATATCTAGACCAGATGAGTCTGCCTTCCTATCCTTTTTCCTGTTTAAAGACAGATTGTTTTACAAAACAGCCAAACCCAAACACATATCATCAATCCACATATCAAGTTCTCATTTTACTGAATGAATTAGCTTCCTGGATTCTAAATGCTTAAATTATAGAAATGCTTATAGTTCTGACTTTCAAAAATACCTGAATGGGCATGTCTACTGATCATGAATTTGATTTAGTAATAGAAACAAGTGAACATAATTTCTCTTGGAGGACTAGTTTAATGATATTTATAAACTTACAAATATATTTCTAAAATAAATGCTCTGATTGATTCTTCTACATAAAAAATAGAAAATGATTCAATATTATGAAATAATATTTTTATAAGCCTTCTGTGCTCTGTAATTCTGTTTTCTCATCTTTCTGTCACTGTGGGGATATTTGCATGAAAATAGTTTCTCTGTTGCTAAGAGTTCATCTGTTCCTGCTGCTTATTTCTCACCTGAAGTCACAATTCTCTGAATGTACATCATAATCATCTCTACATAAGCCAATTTCAGTGCCACAAACAAAGGATTATGCCTTCAACTGAGAAATAAACAGCAGGAGCAGAATAAATCTAAAACCCAAATATCCCATTTTATGGAAATATCCCAATTAATAAAAATTCAATTGAAAAATATTCTAAGTTATATATCAGCAGAATTGCCTTTCAATTGAAGTTTTTCAGTTTTTCATGATGTTTCAGTGTGCTTTGTATTCAGGTTAGTTAAATCTGGTTTATTCACTGCTAGTTATGCCAGATGTCTTTTTATCCTTCTGTTTATGTTTAGCAGTCTGTCCCAATTCTATCATTTTTAATTATCTAAAGCCTTTGTGCTAAGACTTGTATAGAAGTAGTAACTCCTCCTTGAAATCCATTGATAACAATTGAATAAAAAAGAAGACAGCAGATGGGCATGAGCTGCTTTGTGGACTCACATGGAGACTTGTGTGAACCTTAAATATCTGTCTATTAAAAATTGCTTCCATATTTACTTGTAATTCCACTTACCATTGTCCCCGGTGGCACAGTGGTAAATAATCTGCCTGCCAATTCAAGAGATGCAGGAGATACGGGTTTGAGCCCTGGGCCATGAAGGTCCCCTGACGTAGGAAATGGCAACCCACTTCAGTATTCTTGCCTAAAAAATTCCATGGACAGAGGAGGTTGGCAGACTATAGTCCAGTCCATAGAAAAGCCTGCTGGGCTACTGAACAACTGAACACCAACACCAACCAATTGTAGCTACACTACCATGATGCCACAAATTGCAGCACTTCAAAGATTATCTCATAAACATAAATATATGAATATTTCAGTTCAGTTTCTTTTTGGATGATTGGAGTACTGAATAGAAACAAACAAATAATTTTTTAATTTACTGCCTAAATACATGATCAGTCATGTTCGACTCTTGGTGACTCCTTGGACAACTCAGGGGAAATGAGTTTGAGCAAACTATGGGAGATGGTGCAAGACAAGGGAAGCCTGGCACGCTGCAGTCCATGGGGTCTCAAAGTCGGACACGACTTAGTGGCTGAACAACAAAGAGTGAGACAATGTCTTTTCAAGAAAGATAAATGAACAAATGGCACAATAAAGTTTAGTAGCTTTATAAGACACTTAATTAATTGGTGAAAGGGTCTGAAAAGTAAGAAGTGTCAAAATATAGTTGGGAGAGACCAGAAAGTATAAGTATAGAAAGATTTTCATCTTAAAAGATGAATAGGCTTTAACCTAGAGGAGTTGGGAGAAGAATAAAAGAGGTAATAAGTAGGAAAGAAACTGTAAGCAGACAGAGCAAATGTGAAATAAAAAAGTCACCCAGGTAAAGCAGCATTGTATATTAAATTAGAATAACTAGAGATAAGTGCAATGTCTCCAACTGTAATGTGCATAGTAACCACCTAGGAGGGCTTATTCAAACATAAATGCCAAGACCTCACAAGCCCCTTATTCTGATTCAGTAAATGTTGTTTTCTAACTGAAAAAGCTGTATTCCTATCAGGTTCCCATGAAATTCTACAAACCTAGACAAACCTTTTGAGACACATGATTGGAACTTAGTATGTTAGGTAAAACACGGTTATGACTGCAAGATATTTTATATAAGCCTTGAGTTAAACACAAAGTAAAACCTTGTATAGATACACAAAAGATATAGAGAAAAAGATAAAAGTATATCGCTACTAAAAAAGGATCAAATATCAAAGGAATGTATGAAGAGAAGGACAGAGAGAAAACAATTTAACAAAATAGCAAAACTTAATAATAAGTCCTCATCTATGAATAGTTACTTTAAATGTAAATTCATGAATCCTTCCAATGAAAAAGTCTAGAGTGGTTGAATAGATAAATGCAAACAAAAAAAGAGAAAAAAACAAACAAGATCTAGAGATATGCTGTCTATAATAAACTCAACTTAGATTCAGTGACATGCATAGGCTGAAAGTAAAGGGATGGAGGAAGATATTCTATGTAAGTGGCAACCAGAATACAGCAAAGGTAGCAAAACTTAGATAAAGTAGACTTTAACTCAAAAACTGACACAGGAGACAAAAAAGAAATAATATAATGATAAAACGTTCAATTAAAAAAGGAAGATACAAAAAATTATAAATGTATACACACTTGTAGAGAACCTAATAGATAGATACGTAGACAGATATAGCAAATACTAACAGCTCTAAAGGGAGAAATTGATAGCAATATGACAATACTAGAAGAATTTAATATCTCATTATAACAATACATAAAACATCCAGATGGACACTCAATAAACAGCTGACTTGAACAATATAGACCAAATGACTTAAAAGACATGTTTGATGCATGATACTGGATGCTTGGGGCTGGTGCACTGGGACGACCCAGAGGGATGGTATGGGGAGGGAGGAGGGAGGGGGGTTCAGGATGGGGAACACGTGTATACCTGTGGCGGATTCATGTTGATGTATGGCAAAACCAATACAATATTGTAAAGTAATTAATCTCCAACTAAAATAAATTTTAAAAAATCTGCATTTGCTTTATTGACTATGCCAAAGCCTTTGACTGTGTGGATCACAATATACTGTGGAAAATCCTGAAAGAGATGGGAATACCAGACCACCTGACCTACCTCTTTAGAATCTTCTATACAGGTCAGGAAGCAACTGTTAGAACTGGACATGGAACAACAGACTGGTTCCAAATAGGAAAAGGAGTACGTCACAGCTGTATATTGTCACCCTGCTTATTTAACTTATATGCAGAGTACATCATGAGAAATGCTGGGCAGGAGGAAGCACAAGCTGGAATCAAGATTGCTGGGAGAAATATCAATCACCTCAGATATGCAGATGACACCACCCTTATGGCAGAAAGTGAAGAGGAACTAAAAAGCCTCTTGATGAAAGTGAAAGAGGAGAGTGAAAAAGTTGGCTTAAAGCTGAACATTCAGAAAACTAAGATCATGTCATCTTGTCCCATCACTTCATGGCAAATAGATGGGGAAACAGTGGAAACAGTGGGTGACTTTATTTTTTGGGCTCCAAAATCAATGCATATGGTGATTGCAGCCATTAAATTAAAAGACACTTACTCCTTGGGCAAAAAGTTATGATCAACCTAGGCAGCATATTAAAAAGCAGAGACACTACTTTGCCAACAAAGGTCTGTTTAGTCAAGGCTATGGTTTTTCCAGTGGTCATGTATGGATGTGAGAGTTGGACTGGGAAGAAAGCTGAGCACCGAAGAATTGATGCTTGTGAACTGCAGTGTTGGAGAAGACTCTTGAGAGTCCCTTGGACTGCAAGGAGATCCAACCAGTCCATCCTAAAGAGATCAGTCCTGGGTGTTCATTGGAAAGACTGATGTTGAGCTGAAACTCCAATCCTTTGGCCACATGTTGGAAAGAGCTGACTCATTGGAAAAGACCCTGATGCTGGGAAAGATTGAGGGCGGAAGGAGGAGGGGACAACAGAGGATGAGATGGTTGGATGGCATCACTGACTCAATGGACATTGGTTTGGGTGGACTTCCGGAGTTGGTGATGGACAGGGAGGCCTGGCATGCTGTGATTCATGAAGGTGCAAACGTCGAACACAACTGAGCAACTGAACTGATTCCCAATTCTGGGAATATATCCTAGGAAGTGAAATCAGGATTTCAAAGAGATATCTTCACTCCTGTGTTCATTGCAGCATTATCCATGATAACCAAGATCTGAAACCACCTAAATGTCCATCAGTAGTTTAATGAATGAAGAAAATATGTTATATAAACAATAAAATATTATTCAATTTTAAAAAATGAAATACTGCCATTTGTGATAACATGGATAAACTTAGAGCATGATCATTAGGATAAGTTAAACATACAATGATGTCAGTAATGCCTAATGCTGCCGGGGGGCCACATTAGGCATTACTGACACAAAGACATGTACTGCATGATATCACTTACATGCAGAATCAATGATAGTCATAGGGACAAGAAGTAGAATAGTGACTTCCAGGAACAGAGGGAGAGGGAAACTGGGAGATGGTGATCAAGGAATATAAGTTTCCAGTTAAGCAATATGAAAAAGTTCCTGAAATCTAACATACAGCAATGCAATAATAGTTAACGATACTAAATTGTATACCTGAAACTTGGAAAGGGAGATGTGTGTGTATGTGTGTGTGTGTGTGTGTGTGTGTGTATGTAAATATTTGGTAAAAGGGTACCTGAGAAACCTGTTTCCACGATAACAAACAATTATAACCAGACATGGAACAATAGACTGGTTCAAAATTGAGAAAGGAGTACATCAAGATTGTATATTGTTACCCTGCTTATTTAACTTCTATGCAGAGTACTTTATGTGAAGTGCTGGGTTGGATGACTTATAAGCTGGAATCAAGACTGCTGTGAGAAATATCAACAACCTCAGATATCCAGATGATATCACTCTAATCGCAGACGCAAAGAGGAACTAAAGAGCCTCTTGATGAAGGTGAAAGAAGAGAGTGAAAAAGCTGGCTTAAAACTAAACATTCAAAAAACTAAGATCATGGCATCCAGTCTGAAGGAGTGACATGTTTTATTTTCTTAGGATTCCAAATCACTGCAGATGGTGATTGCAGTCATGAAATTAAAAGATGCCTGCTCCTTGGAAGAAAAAGTATGGCAAACTTAGACAGCATATTAAAAAGCAAAGGCATCAGTTTGCTTGCAAAGGTCTATAAATTCAAAGCTATGGATTTTCCAGTAGTCATGTACAGATGTGAGAGATGGACCATGAAGAATGTTGAGCACTGAAGAAGTGATGCTTTTAAACTGTGGTGCTGGATTAGAGTCTTGAGAGTCCCTTGGACAACAAGGAGATCAAATCAGCCAATCCTAAAGGAAATATTCATTGGAAGGACTGATGCTGAAGCTTGAGCTCCAGCACTTTGGCCATCTGATGTGAAGTGCCAAACTCATTGGAAAAGACCCTGATGCTGGGAAAGATTGAGGGCAAAAGGAGAAGTGGGTAGCAGAGGATGAGATGGTTGGATGACAACACCAACTCAATGGACATGAGTTTGAACAAACTCTGGAAGACAGTGAAGGACAGAGAAGCCTGGTGTTCTACAGTTCATGAGGTCACACAGAGCCAGACAGGACTTCATGACAGAACAACAAAAGGGATGCCTTCTTAAGTATTCTCATCACAAAGAAAAATAGAAAGAAGATGAAAGCTATGTAAGTGATAGATATATTAATTAGCTTTATTGTAGCAATTATTTCATAGTGTATGCATGTATCAAAACATAAATTTGTACATCTTAAATATACATAATTTTATTTGTCAAGTATTCATCAATAAAGACAAAAAAATGACTTTCAGGTGAATAATACAATAATGAGAAGATAATCAACACTTCTTCAACCTTGGTCATTGGACTCTGAGAATGCTCACAGTAGGAAAATTTGCAGTTGAAGACCTTAGTAGGAAAGAGAGCTTGCAGAGATAGAAGTAATCAGTGATCAGAGGGAAATCTTCATAATTACTGTATGTGTGCTCAAATAAATAAAACAGCAACACAGTTTTTAAAAATATATTTGCTATAACAGAAGTGAAATTCTAATAGAATAAAATCATCAGTGTAATTTAATGTGATATCAACTTTACAGTAAATGTGCAAAATCCATGTAAACAAACAATGACATCAACAATTAGAAAGATTTGAATATTATAAATGGAACCATACCTGTAAAAAAAGACTCAACAAGTATATAAATAATAACTCTCCAAACACTAATCTACACGTGTACAGCAATTCCATTAAAATTTCAATTGATTTCTTATTCTAAGACTTAAATGTGGAACATTAAATGTCAAGTGAATCATACATCAAAATTCTTTGTGTAATAGCTATGACAGTGTAATGTCAGTACCAGTGTAATGTTAATACCTGAAAGTAGAATTCAATTTATGGAACAGACTAGGATACAGAAACAGATACTTTAAGCAAGTATGTTATAATGGCTGAATATAAATTATTAGCTGATCACTCTGCATGTGTGTGACCTCCCTATATCAAAAAAAAAAAAAGAAAGAAAGAAAGAAAAAAAAAACTTTAGCTTCCTCTTCTGACTTCCCTTGTGGCTCAGATGGTAAAGCGTCTGCCTACAATGCAGGAGACCCAGGTTCAACCCCTGGGTTGGGAAGATCCTCTGGGGAAGGAAATGGCAACCCTCTCCAGTACTCTTGCCTAGAAAATCCCATGAACAGAGAAGTGTGGTAGGCTACAGTCCATGGGGTCACAAAGAGTCAGACACGACTGAGTGAACTGACTTTCTTTCACTTACTGAAATAAATACTAGTACCTAGTTCACAGGATTGTTGTGGGGGTACTTTAAAAATTCTTGTGAAAGACTCTGAGATATAGAATGTATTAATATCGTGCACTTTCCTTTAATAATGTAGGTTGCATATGTTTGCATATCAGTGAATGTACAACCATCCTATTCTTTTGATTGGATAGTTGGTGTTTCATTATATTTTGTCAAGCACTTAGTGCATAATATCTAATAAGTTTTCAATTTGTGGTGAGTATAAGTAATGTGAAAATGGGAATTTTTTCACAAGCTGCCTTATGCACATTATGTAAGTGATTCTTTCATGTGGGCAAGAAACGTTGGAATATTAGGTCAAGTAGTCCCTCACTTTAAATTACTGCAAATAATCATCAAAAAGGTGTGCATAGTTAGATTACCATCAGAAGTCCAGGAGTGTATTTAATTTACCTACATTTTCCCACACTCTAAACAATATTTAGTAGCAGTAACATTTTCATATATTTTAAACTATATTGGTAAAAAATATTTCTTGTTTCATTTCATTCTTGTTTAGCTATTCACAGAGTTGACCATCTGCTCATTTGCTTAATAGATATTAATAGCTTTTTTGTTGTTGTTGTTGTTGGATCTTACTCTCATCATGGTGGTGGTTTATTTGCTAAGTTGTGTCTGACTCTTGTGATCTTATGGACTATAGCCTACCAGGCTCCTCTGTCCATGGATTCTCCAGGCAAGAATACTGGAGTGGATTGCCATTTCCTTCTCCAGGGGATTTTCCCAACCCAGGGATCAAGCCTGGGTCTCCTGCATTGCAGGAAGATTCTTTACCGACTGGGCTAGAAGGGAAGCCCCTGCTCTCTTCATACACTCTGCCTATTGTCCTATATGGCACATTGTGTTTGTTTTCTTGTTGTTGCTTTTTTTTTTTTTTCACCTTTCTGTTTGAATGAGTTGTACTCTTTTTAAAAATTAAGAAAATTGGCAATGTATTATGTGTGTTCAGTATGTTTTCTAGATTGTTGTTTGTCTTTTGACTTTTTACAATATTATTTAGCATTCAGAAAATTTATACTGATGAAAACTCCCTGGGAAGCACTTTATACCCAAAAACTCTTCAGCGGAAGTGGAACAGACCAGCTGGAAGATTAAGTAATACCAGAAATCAGTACAATACATAATCCAAAATGTTTTCATATATTTATGGCCCTGGAGATTAAAAAACACTTTATAAATTATAATCGTTAACCACTTTTGGGAATCAGCCTTGCTAACATTGTGGGGAGCAAAAGTTGCATGTTAATCTGAATTACTTTTTTTTTTTTTTTGCTTATAGATTAATTCTAAGACTGAAAAATTTGTCTAGGAGGTAATATTTTAGCACAGTATATCATCTGTATCATTTTGAGCATCTGTTTGGAAATGCCATAAGCTTCTCATAGATGTACTCTTTCTTTAAAGTATAGAAAATAGAAAATGGTCTACAGTCTTGGTACTAAACAGAACTTGGACCTGCTTGCCTACTGCATGCAAAGTCAATCTAATGACACCAGTGGTAGCAAAAAAGTACAGTGTTTATTGAAGAAAACCAAGTAAATAGAACAGGAAGCTCATGCTTAAAAGACCAGCACTCCCTGATGACTTTCAGGGAAAATTTTTAGAAGCAACTTTTAGGGTGAGTGTTGAAGCCCTCCCTGGTGGCTCACATGGTAAGGCATCTGCCTACAATGTGCGAGACCCGGGTTCAATCCCTGGGTTCTGAAGATCTCCTGGAGAAGGAAATGGCAACCCACTCCAGTATTCTTGCCTGGAAAATCCCATGGATGGAGGAAACTTGTAGGCTACAGTCCATGGGATCACAAAGAGTCAGAGATGACTGAGTGACTTCACTTAACTTCACTTGAAGCTTATGGACTTATTCTGATTGGTTGATAGTGAAGTAACAGGATGATGTTTCAGAAATCTTAATCATCAGTTCTTGGTTTCAACCAGTCTAGAGTCACATGGTTGTGGTCAGCATGTAGTCACCACTCTCTACCTGGGGGTGGATGGGTCTTAGTGTCTGCAGAATAACTCAAAGATTGTTATACATATCCCTTGAGGAGGAACTAGGATTCTTTTTATCGCTGAATTATTGTTTAAGCTATCTTGCTTAACAGCTTTTCCTTTGTTTCTGCTTTTCATCACTTCTCTAATTAATAACTCCTTGAATCTGCTCTTTGGAAGTCAGGGAACTTCTAGAAGATGAAAACCTTTTCTACAAAAAATAAATGGGAGGACAGAGAAGAGTTTTTGTACCTAAGAGGACTCCATAGGTTCCTGTTCAGTCTCAATCCTCCCTTTGTCACCTCAGTCCTGTGGGGAACAAGGGCAGGACAGGAAAGGGAATAAAGTTTCAGATGGAGAGGTTATTCATAGATACAAGGAGACTCAGTTTTTGGGGATGCAGCTTCAGTCTCTATATTTTAATGGCCTCAAATTAAACATTTTTAAAGTTTAAACAACTTAGTAGTGTTAGTCACTCAGTCATGTCCGAATCTTAGCAATCCCATGGACTATAACCTGCCAGGCTCCTCTGTCCATGGGATTTCCAAGGCAAGAATACTGGAGTGGGTTGCCATTTCCTTCTCCAAGGAATCTTCCCAACCCAGGGATTGAACCCAGGTCTCCTGCACTGTAGGCAGATTCTTTACCATTTGAGCTACAGGGAAGACCAAAGTTTAAACAATTTAGGGAAAATAATGAGTGAATGAAATAATAAAAATTGTCGATTAAAAAGATACACAACATGAGAGTTGCAAGTTAAGTTTTATTTAGGGCAAAATGAGAACTGCAGCCTGGGAGACAGCACCTCAGATAGCTCTGAGAGACTGCTCCAAACAGGTAGTGGGGGAAGATCAAGGTATAAGATTTTGGTGAAGGGTGAGTTCAGTGCAATCAAGCAGCTATTTTACAAAAGGATTTCTACTAGTCACAAGGAGCTGATGTCACTATAAAAGGATTTAGTGCTTTTCTAGATATGAGGAGATGTAAGGAGCAAACTCCAGGAAATAGTGAAAGACAGAGAAGCCTGACACACTGCAATCCATGGGTGTGGCACAAGAGTTGGACACAACTTATTGACTGAACAAAAACAAGGATTGGGGTAATGCAATCAGTTCCTTAAAAATATCTAAAGACCTGTTCCCCCAATTTCCCTGGAGCTTAAAGTGCCTCATTCTCCATCCCAGCTCCCCTTCAGGGTGTGTTGAAGGCCAATAGCTGCAGCAGCACAGGATTCAATCTTCTTAGAGGCAGATGGCAAAAGCCCTTGGCAAGTGCCAATTTGTAGTTGACAAAAGGAATAGTTAAATTTAGCCAAATGTATATCACAAAGACCAAAAAAGTTTTGGTAGGTTTTTTTTTTGTTTTTTTTTTCCTGAGATAAAAGATACTGAACACTATCAGTAAGTGCTTTAGAAGGAGAAAGACTTAAAGTGATTTAGAGCCTATTACATTCCCCAAAACTTATACATATTATCACATTTCTTTCTCATTATTGGAAACTGATGGGCCAAAGTATTACTTCTTTTCATTTAATAAATATTTATTGAGCACCAACTTTTGAAAATATTGTTTCCAGAATTAAGATATATAGTGCAAAACTAGCAATTTTAAAAACCACTTGACTTCTTACAAAACATGGCATAATAAGAAAAGCAAGGTTACAAATAATGAATTATATATTTGTTTAGGAAATTAAAATATTTTGTAAGACAAAGTTTATAGCAGCTACTAGTATAAAAGCTGAAATGTAAATGTTTATTTTCCATTGTAATGATCAAAGATTTTTTCCAACTCTATCATGTGATTAAGGTATTAAAATTAAATTCCTTTCTATGCAAGAAGTTCCTAAAATCTTAAACAATGCCTTAAATTTACTAAGTACTCATGAAAGAGAGGTCATTGACTAAAATTCCCTTAGGCAGGTAACTAGAAACCTTCATATCAGGCCATGGAATAGTGAGATGAAATTTCAAGAGGTCTTCTAAGTAATGTGATTATATAACTTATCATCCAGTGTAGTATGTAACAGTGGAAGCAAGACTATTAATAACTACCCTTAGTAAACAGGAAAGAACTACCCTGCTGTTCCAGATAATGATAACTAAGAGTCACAGTGTTGATCATTGAGGGCAAGATCCTGCTGACTTCTAATCAAATCTGGAATAAGTTCTTTTCAATATTGCAACTTCAAAGAACTCACAATCTTTGTTTCATTTTACTAATATTATCCATCTGAAATCCTCTAACTCTTAGAAAAATTGTGATGGAGGAAGGCTTCCTGGCAAGTTGTAAGCATGATTCACTGTCTTATGCTGTCCCAGGTGAAAGGTGAACAAGTGAACAGTCTTAGAAACATATACCTAACTTGAATCAGAGATGTCTGATAGAGGTCACAGTGGCATCAGATGGATTCTAGTTCAAAATGCTTGAGTGGAAAATTTCATCCTAAAATGTGTAATATTAATAACACCAGGATAGTGTCATTACATGGATGACTTCTTTTAAATTTCATGGAACTTTGACTACCATAAGGTCTCAGTGTATCAAGAGTGACATGTAATCTCCAAATCTTGAATTGTGGTAGATGTCACCAAGCACTGCAAGCACGGTGTCCTGGCCAACATCATTCCCCTACCATATCCTGTCTAGTATCATCCCCGGTATGCAACTGCACATAGAAACAAGGGTCGCAGAAACCTGCAAGCTGTAATCGTTTTTATATATAGTAATTTACTTTCAGTAATGTAATTCAGGAAACTCTTTCATAAATATAAAACATATCTGTGTATTGATTCAATTATAGATTTATGACACCATAATTGGTGTTATATATCACATACAGTCTCTAACATTGAATTGGAAAGTAAAAACAAAAGTACATGATGATTCTTGCTATCAGTTAACATGTTGTGAGTGATTCTGTGATTTAATCAATTTATTAATTTTACAAATATTATTTAGATGATACTTACCTAATTTTACAGGCAAAATAATAGACAAAATGTCCTGTACTCCTTTGGTAGCTTGCTCTTGCTTCTGACCAAGGAAAAGCACTCATATAAAATTGATTAATTTTAGTTGCTACTACATTGATTTTTTTTTAACATACTACTGCATATTATGTAAATAAACATAGCTAAACAATTAGGTTAAGTGAAATAAGTCAGACAGAGAAAGACAAATACTGCATGATCTCACTTATATGTGGAATCTGTAAAAAAGCCAAACTCATAGAAATAGGGTAGAATGGTGGTATTCAGGGGCTGGAAGACAGAGAAAATGGACAGATGTTAGTCAAAGGTGACAAACTTCCAGTTATAAAATAAATAGGTTTTAGACATCTGATTTTCAGCAATGACTATAGGTTAACAATACTGTTTTATATACTGCAAAATTGTTAAGAGTAAACCTGAAATATGCTCACCATAAAAAAATAATTACATGAGGTAAGGAATATGTTAACTAACCTTATTGTTGTAGTCATTTTGCAATGCATACATCTATCAAAGCATCATGCTATATACCTTAAACTGATACAATATGATATGTCAATTGCTAAGAGAGTCAATTATATGCCAATAAAGCTAGAAAATATAGTACATAAGTAGCTTCAGTTCAGTTCATTTCAGTCCCTCAGTCATGTCCGACTCTTTGCAACCTCATGAATTACAGCACCCCAGGCCTCCCTGTCCATCACCAACTCCCAGAGTTCACTCAAACTCATCTCCATCGATTTAGTGATGCCATCCAGCCATCTCATCCTCTGTCATCCCCTTCTCCTCCTGCCCTCATTCCCTCCCAGAATCAGAGTCTTTTCCAATGAGTCAACTCTTCACATGAGGTGGCCAAAGTACCGGAGTTTCAGCTTTAGCATCAGTCCTTCCAATGAACATCCAGGACTGATCTCCTTTAGAATGGGTTGGTTGGATCTCTTTGCAGTCCAAGGGACTCTCAAGAGTCTTCTCCAACACCACAGTTCAAAAGCATCAATTCTTTGGCGCTCAGCTTTCTTCCCAGTCCAACTCTCACATCCATACATGACCACTGGAAAAACCACAGCCTTGACTAGACGGACCTTTGTTGGTAATGTCTCTGCTTTTGACTATGCTATCTAGGTTGGTCGTAACTTTCCTTCCAAGGAGCAAGCATCTTTTAATTTCATGGCTGCAATCACCATCTGCAGTGATTCTGGAGCCCCCCCAAAATAAAGTCTGACACTGTCTCCACAGTTTCCCCATCTATTTCCCATGAAGTGATGGGACCAGATACCATGACCTTAGTTTTCTGAATGTTGAGCTTTACATTGAAATATATTTTTAAGAAACAAATATGAAATGGTTTTACATGTCTGTTAATATTTAATTATACAAAATTGCTTTGGGGTATATAAATTGCTAATTGAGCTTCTTACTGGATTCAAAATAATCTAGGTTAGGAAATTGCAAATACAAAAATATATGAAATCAGCCATTTATATTCTGTGTGGATATTGATACTAAACACTAATATTTGGGATCAAACATCATTTGAAATACTGCTTCATATACAACCAACAAAATAAATAAAGCCCTGAATGACTATAACTTCAATTATGATCCAGGTACACATGTGCATAGGCAACAATTAAAACAGTCACATGAATTGCATCAAAAATAGTTTTGTCAGAAATACCTGAAAAATAGGATTTGCAGTTTCCTATCTGAATATTACTATACTTTTAATTTCTAGACTTCAATACTTTTAATTTCTATACTTTTAATACTGAAGATAGAGCTTTAAAAATATGACAATATAAAGCTAAGCAAAAAGAATTTATCTAAAAATTTGTGTTGACAGTTTTAATGAACTTTTTTTTGTAGCTTTCTAAATCAAGGCAAAAATTGTATTTTTAGCTGTAGTTTTTCAGAAAAAAATAACAAATGTGTTGTACTCTCCTTCATGTCAAGCCCCAGAAAATTATGATAGAATAGGGTATATATTTCTAAAATTATATGTTGAAAAGAGGCCATCAAGGGGACAAAATGCCTCTTGCTTTGTGGCACACTACCTTTTGAACACTTTAAATGGTAAGCACACAGCCAACATTCTTTCTTCTCTGAATCTCTCTGAGGATATTAACTGACACAAGGAAAAGGATGAACGTCCTGTCTGATTTCCATATAATGAATATTTAACGATGTCTAAGAAAGGGAGACAACAGCAGCAATTAAATATTTTTCATTAAGGTAATTATATAAATATAATTTTGATTGTGTGAAGCCATTAGAATTATGATTGTGAACACAGTAGCAACACCGAAAATATAAAAGTAGCAAGACCACCACATGATAAATACCCTATATATTTTAGTGTTAATCCCTCAGTCAGGTCTGACTCTTTGAGACCCCTTTGACTGTAGCCTGCCAGGCTCCTCTATCTATGGAATTATTCAGGTGAAAATACTGGAATGGGTTGTCATTTCCTTCTCCAGGGGATCTTCCTGACCCAGGAATTGAACCCTGGTCTCCTGCATTGCAGGCAGATTCTTTACCATCTCAGCCCACCAGGGGAAACTTCCAATTTAAGTAATTAAATGTTGGATTTCTGAGTTTAAGACTAATTTTTACCTGCAAATAGAACAATCAAGCCAACCCCCTTCCATAAAGAAGACAGATTTGTTAATTGTATGTGAAAAGTGAAAGTGAAAGTCACTCAGTCATATCCGACTCTTTGTGACCCCATGGACTATATATATGGACTATATATGGACTATGTATATGGACTACACCCCTTGGACTGTAGCCTGCCAGGCTCCTTTATCCATGGAATTATCCAGGCAAGAATACTGAAGTGGGTAACCTTTCCCTTCCCCAGGGGCTATTCTCAACCCAGAGATGGAACCTAGGTCTCCCTCATTGCACATGGTTTCTTTACCAGCTGAGCCACAAGGGAACCCCATGATTATTGGAGTGGGTAGCCTATCCCTTCTCCAGCAGATCTTCTCAGGCCAGAAATCAACCAGGGTCTCCTGCATTGCAGGCGTATTCCTTACCGCTATCAAGAAAGTTAATTGTATGTAG